>NC_133406.1:61358750-62057500 GCF_049350105.2 Macaca mulatta | reverse complement strand
TTGTGCTCTTGAGAAATGGAGAAGTCATCCCTATTTTTAGGGAGCCACCGAGGCCAGATGAACCCAGGAATGTGCATGTTTCTGGAGGCAGGCATCCTGGAGTGCAGGACAACCGGGTGTTTTTCCAGAACCCTGTAAGTTAGGTTGAAAAGATGAGCCATGTGGGGAGGCCTGACTATTCTGTGGAGTGCGTCACTAAGATGGTGAACTCCAACTGGACAGATTAGTCAGGAACCATCCTGGGATTTGGAGCTGAGCTTTGGAAATGGGCTAAGGGCTGGGCACAGTGGCTCCCACTTGTAATTCCAGTGCTTTGAGAAGCTGAGGTGGGAGGAACACTTGAGGCCAGGAGTTCAAGACTGGCCTGGGCAACATAAGGAAGGAAAGAAGGAAGGGAGGGAGGGAGGGAGGGAAAAGAAAAAAAGGAAAGAAGGGGGAGAGAGAGAGAGAGAGAGAGAGAGAGAGAGAGACAGAAAGAAAGAAAGAAAGAAAGAAAGAAAGAAAGAAAGAAAGAAAGAAAGAAAGAAAGAAAGAGGGCTAAGGGTCTTGATGCAAACGCTTCAGAGCTTCTCAGAAAGTGCACTAGAGGCAAACTGATTTCTACTGATGACTCGGGAAGTGGCTGCATTTTGGCGTTTGTGATTCTTCTGTGCCCGTCCCTAGTACACTCTAGCCCATCTTTGTAGAACTGGGATTGTTGGGATATGGGTAAAGAGGTCCTGTGGTCCTCTCCTGGGTGAGCCAGCCAAATATTTACCAAAAGCAGAGCTGCCGAGAAAAGGTGCCAGGACCCAGGTAAACGTTGTGTTTGTGCTGCCCAAACAATGCCACGCTTCATGGGGTCCTGAGCACCCCAGCCCCGTAGTAAGGCCTGGAGCCAGACCCAAGCAAGGGCAGGTTGTGGGAAAGCACAGGACTGTGTGCCACTTGTGGGCCAGAAAGGTGCCACTCAGCCGTTGAGTGTTTCTGGGATGCTTTGAATGGTTTTGCTCTTGGTTCTTCCATCCCAGGAAGGCCTGACCACCTCCAGAGGGTGGAATCTGGACAGGGACAGTAGGATTGCTGTGTCCTGTTCATCTCTCCCATGCTTCTGATGGAAATGATGGAAATAAGCATGTCTGCACATTTCAGGGACAGAGTGAGGTTGGCAGAGATGGTCGACTGTCATGGAAGTCTTGGACTGTAGGGAAAAGACTGAGTTTTGAAGCTGAGCAGACCTAACTGAATTTTGGCTGTGTCACTGACTAGCTGTTTGATGCTGGGCAAGTTAGCTAACTCTTCTAACCGTGAGTTTTCCTGTGCTGTAAAATGGGAATACCACCTTCCACCTCCAGAGTTTCTGTGGGAATTCAATGAGACGATATGTATAAAGCATCTATCTGGCACTGGCTCAAGCATTAGGCATTAGCATTTTGTCATGTAGCACCAACTTAATGCCTACAGTAGGAAGGGTAAGAAATGGGCTGAGACCAGAGGAAACACTTTTGCATGAGGGATTCAGTTTAGATCTTAGGATGCATTTTCTGAGTTTAAGGATTTTAGGTCCTGCATGGCCATGGATAATTGTGAAGTTTCCTCCTCTAAAGAAATAAAATGATTCCCTTTAGAGCATAACCTTATGGCTTTCATGTTGGAAAGTAGGAAAAGGAATTATATTCAATTTCATTCAATAAACATTTTTGAGCAAAGGTACTTTCAGTTCCAAAAAGTTGATGATTTTGTGTGTTTAAAAACCCTTTGAACATCTTGGAAGGAAGAAATATTTGAAAACTGTATTGTATTTGGCAGTTATCATTAGTTTTTTTGTTACACACTCAAGAAGCCCTAATCTGCTTAGTTCTGGAACTAGAAACAATGAGTAGAAGCAGAAGAACTCTTTTTTTTTTTTTTTTTTGAGACAGAGTTTCGCTCTTCTTGCCCAGGCTGGAGTGCAATGGCATGATCTTGGCTCACCACAACCTCTGCCTCCCACGTTCAAGCGATTCTCCTGCCTCAGCCTCCCAAGTAGCTGGGATTACAGGCATGTGCCACCGCCTCTGGCTAATTTTGTATTTTTAGTAGAGACGGGGTTTCTCCATGTTGGTCAGGCTGGTCTCAAACTCCCAACCTCAGGTGATCTGCCTGCCTCAGCCTCCCAAAGTACTAGTATTACAGGTGTGAGCCACCGCGCCTGGCCGAAACAGAAGAACTTTCTAGTAGCACTCTTCAACAATGGAGTAGGCTACCTTCCAAAGTAGTGAGTGTGCTGTCTCTGCAGGAGTTCAAGCGGCCTGTGGATAATCATCTTTCATAGTGGTTGCAGAGGCCTTTTCCTGCACCAGGTGGGAGGGCAGATTGCTTAATGCTCAGATCCCTCCAAAATGTGGGAGGCTCTCATTCTGGGATCACCAAAATCTCCCAGCTGAGGATAAGGGGTTTCCCTAACTCTATGCTAATGCACTAGAGATTGGAATTAGGGCAAGTTCCTCCCCGCACCCGCACCATCACCGGAGGCATTCTTCCTGACTTCCTTCTCCAAAGCAGAGCCTCTTTTCTCTCCCTAAATGTCCTTTACTACGATTTTTTTTCCCCCAAAGCCTTTGAGCTTTTGTGTACTCTTTCCCTGCTGCATGTCTCAGAACCAGCTTTTATTGTAGGTGAATCTTTGTTCTCTGTTCCTAATCATTTCTAGCAGGATGAGAGATTGGCAATCAAGCAACTATTTATTACATTCCTACTATGTACAAGGCACTGGTATAGGAGCCGAGAGGGAAGGCAAGGAATTGCAATAAATAGTCCAATCCTTAAAGAACTTCAGTCTCTCTTTTGGAAAGATTTTTTTGGAGTAAAAAGTCAGTTGAAGATCAAGGTTGTATGTAAATGACAGTTGAGTGGTAAAGACAGTAGTAGGAATGGGGGAAGGGGAGGGAGTAAGAGATGGCCAGTAGTAGGCTGAGGCACTTTGGTGAACTGGGCTAGTGGATTTCAGATCTGACTGCTGTTGGGATGAGAGACTGAAATAGGAGAGTCAAAGTTGACCTGGCAGTTATAAGCCCGCTTAACCAGGAGAGTTAACGTTGACATTGATAGAAGTAAGAGTGAACTTAGATGGGGAGCCCATTCATAATTGATTTTTTTTAACCATGCATGCACAGTAGTCAAACAATACAGAAAAGTATTCAGTGAAAGTCTCTCTCTTGATCCATCTCCAATCTACGCCCAGTTCCCTCCTTGGAGATGATCACTGTTACCAGTGTCTGCTACATCCTTCCTGAGAGGCTGTAAGCCAGGGGTCAGCCAACTGTGACCCATGGGCCAAATCCAGCCCACTAGCTAATTTGGCATGACCCTTAAGCTAAGAATCGTGTTTATATTTGGTGCTGGAAAAAAAATCAAAAGGATAATGATGTTTTGTGACACATGAAATTCAAATTTTACTGTCCACAAGTAGAGTTTTATTGAAACACAGCCACACTCATTCATCTGTGCCTTTTCGTTTCTGCTCATTTGTTTACTTGTGGTGGCTGCTTTTGCACTATGATGGTAGCATTGAGTACAACATGGACTGTATGGCGTACAAAGCTAGAAATATATATCTAACCCTTTACATAAGAAGTTTGCTGACTCCTGCTTTAGGCAAATATAATAATATTGGTAGTTGTTAACATAAATTATTTCTTAGTCCAAGAAGTATCATACTAAATTGATACTATCTTCATTTAGTGTATCTTGGACAGTTCCTTCTCAATACAGTTGTGCATTACTTAATGTTGGGGCTACATTCTGAGAAGTTCATTTTTAGGCGAGTTTGTTGTCATGCGAACATTATTTAAAGTGTACATACACAAACCTAGGTGGTATAGCCTACTACACATGTAGGCTTTATGGTGTAGCCTATTGCTTAAACCTGTACAGCATGCTACTGTACTGAATACTGTAGGCAACTGTAACACAGTGGTATGTGTGCACCTAAATATAGAAAATGTACAGGAAAAATGCTATAATCCTATGGGAACACTTTTGTATATGTGGTCCATCATTGACCAAAACGACCTTATGTGTCGTGTGATTGCGCAATGGTATCGTTAGTCAGTGGGTGGTCAATCTTAATTTGATCGTAGCATGCCAAGTTTAAGGTTCAGGCTGGTTACCCTCAGGAAAATGCTCAGTAGGTGGTTGGGCTCATGGGACTGAAGTTCAGAGCCTGGAGGTTGAGATGTGAGGGAGAACTGCAGGGAGCCTTCAGTGTGAATCGGTCTATGACATCAGCCTGCAGGTCAAAGATTTCCCATAACAGAAATGATGCATTACGTGCTGAGCACTGCGCAAAGTAAACTATGGATGTTAACAGAGTGACAGAAAGATAGTGAATGAGAGACATGAAACCAGTCCCTGGAGGAACAGTAAATACTACAGGCAATTTAGAATTACCTTCTTGAGTCAGCTGGTGACTGGAGGTAATGTGGAGTGGTGAGCAGAGGGGAAAGAGCAATGGGCATTTACTGAGTGCCTACCACGTGCCTAAGTATACATGTTACCTTATTTACTGTGACTCAGTTTGGATCCTTAGCCTCATTTTACGGATGAGGAAATCGAAGCTCAGAGAGATTAAGTGATTTTTTTTTTCTTGCAGTCAGTGATCCAAGTGAGTATCTAGTTGTATTAAAACACGGTTCCAACTGACATTGGCTGATTGATGATTGATTGACAGGGTCTCGCTCTGTCACCCAGGCTGGAGTGCAATGGTATGATCATAGGATCATAGCTCACTGCAGCCTCAAACCCCTAACCTCAAGCAATCCTCCCAAAGTGTTGAGATTACAGGCATGAGCCACCACCCGGCCCATCTGACTTTTAAGCCTCTTATTTCCCTTCTACCTTCCAAGATGCTGAATCGGGCTGGGAGTCACTCCCTGGCTTTGCCAAGCCGTGTCATCATTCTGGCCTCAGCTCTCTCATCTGCAGAATGAGGCGTTTGTTACCACAATTGCTATAGTCCCTTCTTAGTCTCACCTGGCCAAATTCTATTATGGGTGGAAACACAAAGGAAAGGGGAGCTCCATAAAAAGGATATGTAGAAAATTGGGAGAGGTGAGGAAGATGAATTTAGCAATTTATATATGTCAGACCCAGTTATCTAGAATCGGATCCTTAGGAGAATATTCCCTAATATGGAGGGAAAGTCTCAAAGTCTCTGCTCTTAAGCTGCAGACTCGCCTGTTGCCCTTATTGTCTTGATCCTGAGTGCCACTCAAGCACCTGGACTTGAACTGCTGGAAGGGCTGGGGCTGGGAGAGACAGTGGAGAGCACCTGGCAGGGCTCTCTCCCAGTGCCTGCACCTCTGGGCTCAGCTCGGCTGGGCTAGCTTGGCTTAGGGTTTCAGGAGGAGCTGCAGCTAGAGGGCTGTCTGATGTTTCCAAGGAGCAGGCTGGGTGGGGAGTGAGGGGAATGCGAGGGCTGCGGGTAAGCCATCAGACCCGAGGAACTGGGGGTGTGAGTGTGTTTATATAGGACTCGGCCAACCTGCAGTTTCAGATTTCAGAGCCAGCTTTATTGGGAGACGTTCCTTAGGTTTTCAGTTAGTGCTGGAGCAAGGAGAGAGCTGACACCAGAGTCTTCCTGGAAGGCTGGGGGAATTCTGGAATCCGCGGCTCTCTCCCTGTCTCCTTCCTTCTCATGGGCGCTGCATCCGCCACCCTTGGCAGTTTTCTCCGATCAGAAGTATTGCTTCACTCCTTCTCAGTCGGCAGTCTGCGTCTCCCAACTGGGTCCTAACGTCCAGCATGGAAGGTAAAAATCTAGGGTCCTGGGGATCTCCGCTAGGAAGAACCGGGGCCAGCCAAACTTTCAGTGGAGAGGACCCGGGAGAAAAACTCACATGTTGGGCAAAGAGGCGTATTTCACAGTAAGGCAGATATGAATGAGTGTGAGTGTGTGAGAGTGAATGTGTGTGTGTGTGTGGTGCAGGTACTTCTGTTAATAGTTGGGAAGCAAATCTTTTACCTCTTCTTCCTCTTCCTCCTTCCATTTACCCCTTCTTTCTCTCCTAGCAAATAAGAATATTGCATAAATGTTCATCTTTCTCAGGGTCTCTCATTAAAAAGTTAAAGAAAGTGTCTAATTTCTAGAAGGTGACTATTTCCTCCCTTGGGGGCAGGGGCTGCAGAGGGAATTTAGAGACATGAGTACAGAGCCATGTGTATCCAGAGTACTGATGCCCCTAAAGTAAGTCCTGGATATTGTAGGTGCTTAGAACACTTGTTTTTTTAAAATTTTAGATGGTGGGGGGTGGGGTACACATACAGGTTCATTACATGGATATTGCATAATGCTGAGATTTGGGCTTCTGTTGAACCCGTCACCCAAATAGTGAACATAGTACCCAATAGGTTGGTTTTCAACCCCTGCCCCCATCCCTTTCTCCCCCATTTTGGAGTCCCCAGTGTCTATTTACTGTTGTTATCTTTATATCCTGGAACATTTCTGATAAAGCTACCTGAAAGTCCTGTAGCTGTCTGTTGGGAAGGTGAAATCCGTATGGATTCCAGCATGGTCTCCATGTGAAATTAGCTTGAACCAACCCAAGGGATCAAAGCTATGAGGGGCAAGTGACAGGAGCACTTTCTTCCCAGTGCCTCAGAATTGGGCAGGATGGAAGCCAAAGCCTTGGAAGAGGGGGAGGAGGAACTGGCATTTTGCCTGAAAGCAGAAATTTGGGCAGGGCAGGTGATTGGTGGGTGGGGGGTAAGTTTGGCTGAATGTGGCCCTGTCTTCCCAGGGTTTGTGTGGTGTTTCTTAGTGGCAAGGAGCAGAGATCAGAGAACTGCCTCATACAGGGGCTGGTGGGTGGGCAGCCTGGCCTGGCTGCCATGGAGCAGTCACTGGTCCTGTGGGCAGCACATGCTGTGAGGCAGGATCTTGCAGGAATGGTGGGTGGCCCAGGCTCAATGGGACACAGCCAGAGGCTGGAGGTGGTTTTTGAAAAGCAGATTTGGGGTGGTGAGATATACTTTGGAGGAGGAATGTGGTGGAGAAAGTTAGAGAAAGAATATGGGGTGGATGGAAAGGAACAAAAAGAGGGATTGGGGAGTCCTAAACTGTGACACATTCCAAAGCTGCAGCCAGGCAAGGGATCTCAACTCTCAATGTACATATAATCCAGAATAGGTGAGAAAACCACCATTTGCCTACTGACTTCTTTTTTTTTTTTTTTTTTTTGAGACAGAGTCTTGCTCTGTCGCCCAGGCTAGAGTGCAGTGGTACGATCTCGGCTCACTGCAACCTCCACTTTCTGGGTTCAAGTGATTCTCCTGCCTCGGCCTCCCAAGTAGCTGGGATTATAGGTGCCTGCCTCCACACCCAGTTAATTTTTGTATTTTTAGTAGAGACAGGGTTTCACCATGTTGGCCAGGATGGTCTCGATCTCCTGACCTCAAGTGATCCGCCCGCCTCTGCCTCCCAAAGTGCTGGGATTACAGGCATGAGCCTCTGCACCCGGCACCTACTGACTTCTGAATATAATGAGAGAGATGTATGAGAGGTGATGTGGGCTGGGCAAAGTGCAACAAAAATACATTTTAAGCCTAAGAAATCATATAGTGCAGTTGAGTTTAGAAGGCAATCACACAACCATTTATTAGGCAATATAATTAATAGGTTGTACAGCCTGGTTATTTTTGAAACTATGAGGATTAAACTTTTTTTATTTATATCACCACCTACTTCCAAATAGAATTCATAGCATCTTTATGTATTTAGTAGATGCTGCTGAGCATAATTTTGGCCAACAGACTCATAATTTCTTCCTTTTGTTCAATTGTGCAGTGCTTTGCAGCTCAAACCAAGTGCACTTTCATATCCACACTCCCATTCTAGCTCAATTTAGCAGGTGTTTACGGATCCCTCTTCTTCCCTAAGCAGTGTGCTAGATTTTGAGTATACAAAGAACTGGATCTGCCTTCAAGGATCTCTCAGTCTACCGCAATCCTGTAGGGACGACGGGAAAAATATTCCTACAATATAGATGAGGAAACTGGAGCCAAAAGATGCTGCTATGGTTAGTCAGCAGGAGGGGTGGATTAGAATCCAACTCCTAATCCAACATGCCACAGTACTGCATGCTCCTCCCTCTACCCCACTGCCCAGCAATGCATGCACTTTCCTTTACCTGTTCGTCCCCCATACTTTCTGCATCAGAGTAATGAGAAAGAAGCAGTGATAGGGAAGGCAGAGTGGAAAACTGCTCCCTGGTATGGAACCAGTCCTCTCTGGGCCCCTCATCGTGCAATTGAAATGGCATCACTGGGTCTATGTCTTTGTTGTGTTACCAATTTGATGATTTCTACCGTGAACCAGAGGCATACTTTTTCTCTCAGATAATTCTTGACTTGGAGTAGATTGCCTTCCTCTCTATTCTCCCTGAATTATTTGAACAGGCAAGGATATGGTAAAATTCAGCGGCTCACAGAAATTTAAGAGGTTTCAGTAGGGTGGTAGATGCTCATTGGACACCTGCTTTATAAAATAACAACCAACGTTTGTTCAATGCCTTGTAATTGGCAGAGTGCCTTTAATATAAGTAAAGAATAGTATGCGTATTAATTTCCCCCTCCCTTCCATACCTGCCCTACTCAGGTTTTCTAGAAAGGTCTGAATACCAAAAGCATAGGATCTTTGTCTTAATTTTTAGGCTCAAGCTAAAAGGGACATGGAGCCGTCTTCTGGCTGAGTGATTCCAAAGTTTTGGTCTGTGACAGAGTTTTCACCAGTCTGAGGTAAAATAAGAACAATAGGGAAAATGTACCACTTTTTTTCAGAAAGCAAAATATATTAGAAGACATCTTTTGGGGGCAGGAGATGTGCTGAAATATTTACTAACATCCTTTTTCAGAGCTGATGGTGAGAGTAGATGGTAGTCAGGCTTTTAAAATGTCCTTATTTAGCAAAATTAAAAGTTGGCAACCTTATATTGGTTCCTCAAATTTCATTTTTTGAAATTTTTATTGGTCCATGAAATTCAAAAATTTTGCCTCCAGGCAGGACCATTTCCAAACAGAGGAGACTCTCCCTGATAAGGCCAATTTTGGGGCAGATTCCTGAAAACTTGAATTCTGATCTTGTCACTACCATCTTTCTCTGTGGATCTTTAGAATGTGATAAACCGATAAACACATTGAGTCTTTCTCCATTCTTACTTTGTGAGAGGTTTCTACCTCCGGGGTCAGGCCCCTGGTGAAGGAATGTGCTCTCACTTCCTCTTCCCGTTTGTCCTGAATAGCAGGGATAGCAGACTTTCCATCATCTGCAGGGCTTTGGGATTAGGCCTTGCCCATTCTTATTCCCAGAGTCATCTTTTGGAAATGAGGGAGGTCATCTTCTATCCTTGGAAAAGACCAAGAAGATCTGTGGATTGGATTTTGGGAACAGCGTGAGAAAACATGTTTTTAACTGGGTGGGTGAAGTCAAGAACATTTAAAAATCTTGATATCAGTTTTTGAAATGGTGGGTCTTCTTGAACTCTCAAGAATATAGGCTAAGCCTGGCATGGTGGCTCACACCTGTAATCCCAGCACTTTGGGAGGCTGAGGCAGGTGGA
This sequence comes from Macaca mulatta, assembly GCF_049350105.2. Taxonomy (NCBI): domain Eukaryota; kingdom Metazoa; phylum Chordata; class Mammalia; order Primates; family Cercopithecidae; genus Macaca; species Macaca mulatta. Next base: position 62,047,925 of record NC_133406.1, on the reverse strand, counting down.
TTGCTTGAGCTCAGGAGTTCAAGACCAGCCTGGGCAACATGGCAAAATCCCATCTCTACAAAAAATACAAAAATTAGCCAGGCATGGTAGCACACGCCTATAGTCCCAGCTACTCAGGAGGCTAAGGCAGGAGGATCGCTTGAGCCCAGGAGGCAGAGGTTGCAGTGAGCCATGATTGCACCACTGTACTCCAGCCTGGGCAATAGAGTGTGACTGTCTCACCACCAGCCCTGCATCCCCAAAATAATCCAGACTGGAGCTTTTGTAAATGTGGAGACTCCTGGGGGTATTAGAGTGTCTGAGTCTCCTACCTTTTGAGGATTCAGACCTGGAATTACAACAAATATGTGGGAAACCCCAGACAGGTCCCCAGCTGCCAGAATCTGAGACACATGGTTGGTGTGCACATGTGTGCAGACTTGTATGAGCAAAAGCTTTTAGGAAAAACTCAGTTTGAAACCACCCTAGGAATTGGACTAGGTGCTCTTTTTGAGGTTCATTCTAGGACCCTTTTCCTAAAAGCAGATACCCAGGAGCTTTTTCATCTAAGAAAACTTTCTGATTTTCTTCATCCCATTTTCATGGCCTGAAATAAGAGCCCTCCTAGCCTAAGAAAGTGGTTGAGGTTCCTAAATTAGGAAGGTTGTTCAATTGCGGGGAGAGGGTGAGAGGGCGGCAGATTCCCGAGCTTTCTCAGGGCAAAGAGGCATAAGGAAAATGACTAAAGGGAAGATTAGGCTCTGATCTGGAAGACCAGGCCAAGGTGTATGAGATTTTCTTTTCCAGACAGTTTCTAGATAGTGATGGGTCAATCCAGCAGCATAGCCCTTAAGAATGGTGATGCAGGAAAGCCTGGACCTGTGACTGATGATGGATACCATGGGGCTGTTCAAACTAGCAGAGGAGAGAAAGAAAGGAAAGGATCCAAGAAGTGTAAATTAAAGATACCTGCCACTTGAGGAGTGGTACCTTCTGCAGGGTAGACCCCTCTGTGCTTCATCTGATGGCTCCACCTAGGGTTGGGCAGATGAGTGATGGTGACAGGTAGTGGTTGTCTTTTCTTTCCTTTTTTTTTTTTGAGATGGAGTTTCACTCTTGCCCCTCAACTGGAGTGCCATGACATGATATTGGCTCAGCACAACCTCCACCTCCCGGGTTCAAGCGATTCTCCTGCCTCAGCCTCCCGAGTAGCTGGGATTACAGGCGAGCATCACCACACTCAGCTAATTTTGTATTTTTAGTAGAGATGGGATTTCTCCATGTTGGTCAGGTTGGCCTTAAATTCTGGACTTCAGGCAATCTGCCCACCTTGGCCTCCCAAAGTGCTGGCGTGAGCCACCGTGTCCGACTGGCAGTGGTTTTCTTAGCCCACCTCTGGTCCCCTCCAGTGGTGGCTTTCCCCAAGGAAGCTTTCTCCAAGGAGGATCTTGTCTTAACTTTGGATAGGTTTGGGACACAGCATTAGCGAGTACAGCTAAATTCTTAGAGATTAGAATCTCTTCTGAGATGTTCAAGCCAGAAGGAAGAAGTTGTTAATCATTCAGCATGGCTTTTCCTGAATGCAAAGACCAGCCTGGGCAACATGGCAAATGCAAGGTCAACAAGGATATTCCTGGACCTTTGAAGATGTCCCCCTCCTTATCATGGTGAGATTATGGAAAGCAATACCCGAACTTCAGGGCCAGCTTTGTCTCTAACTTGCTTCATGGTCTTGGGCAACTCAATCCTTCTCTGTGGGCTTCGGAGTCTTCATTTGTAACATGAGGGAATTGAACTTGATTGCCACCATCCTCTTTGTTTAATTCCGTATGCCTCAGGTCTCCATGTGATACACAGTAGGGCCTTTCCAAGAATTTCATGTAAACTTTATCACTCCAAGAAAAGAAGCATCCACGACCTCTTTCTGAACTGCAGGTTTATTGCCCAACAGTTGTACACCTGTTGGAAAAGTGACTGAAGGTGGCAGGATGGACTAGGTATTCTCATGATAGCAGATCCAGGGTCAGAACTGAGAAGTCCACTTGGATGACTGTGCCTTAGAGTGAGCTGAGTCCATAATAATCATCAGTAAGTCCCTAAAATGTATGACTAGAGCCAAGAGATCTGAGAATTGCCCAGCATTTTTCACTGTTACTGACCAGGGCTGGTTTCCCATTTTAAAAGCCTCCTGAGGCCATGAAACAGCATCAGGAGAAACATGCCAAACCTGTTCAGATGTGTGTTGATATGTTTGTTTCTCACCCTAGTGTCCCATCATCATCATCCCCCTCACAATTGGAATTCCTTCCTTCAATTCCTCATAAACTCAGAGAGAAGCCCCCCTTCTCTCACAGAGAACAGCCCCTCTTCTCTCTGTTTCCTCCACAGCTCTGTCATTTATCCCCTGGGAATGCCCCTAGGGAATAGGTGGTATGGATGAAGCCATGGGGTGGTGGTAGGGTGAGAGAGGGCTGGAAGCCCAATGAGGTGGGGACTTGGGAGGCGTGTTTGGATTCTGTGGGCATGTCTATACCTGAAGTCCAACCAAATAACACTTTGCCTCCGCCAGCTCTATTCAGCGTAGAAATGCAGCAGATTGCTGTAGGCTGATGAGCTGTTCTTTGAATCCTCTCCCCTGTCCCATGCCAACATGCATTCCCAGGAGCCAGCTCCAGACTGCAGGAACCCACAGACTCTCCAGACTGGTGATGAGGCAAGTGCTTTGACTGGCTGTCAGCATCTTTAGCTTAACTCTGGTGACTCTGCTGAAACTCCTGTCTTTGGGAGCTAGAGAGGTGACTTGTATAGCTCTATACTTCATTATCTGAAATATTTGGGGCCTATGGGTTAGAATGGTAAAGTGGTACACATTGTTTATTACATAAAACCTTCAGTAGGGTCTGGAGCAGCTCTGTAATCAAACACATTAATATCCTGCAGCCAGACTGAGAGTGTCACATGAGTGGGGTAAATAAAGGCTGTAAAGAGTCTCATGCCAGTTCAGGTCGCGGTTTGCTGCTGTATGTGCTTAAGTCAGGTTGAGTTTTGCTGCCAGTTAGGACAAAACTTTCAGTTCAGATGTTTGTAGATTTTGGAATGCTATGAAAGCATTGTGGCTCTGGATTGCCTCATATATTCTTATAAGGTGGGAATTGGTCTTCCCATTTTACGTATGAGAAAGCTAGAGTTTAGAGAGGATCAATAACTTGTCCATTGACATTCAGCTGATGAGTGAGCTGAGCTGTCATTCCAATCCAGATCTGTCTGCCTGCAGAGCTAGGCTTTTCCTCCAAGGTAATACATCTTTAGAATGAATGAAGACGACTCAAGGGTGGGCACGGGGAGCTCTGACTTTGACATCTTCTCTGATTAGGGGAGTACTTTCTGGATATCTGATAAGGATCATTTATTGGCTTGTTCTTATTTATACTTTGACTTCTGTGATCCCAGTAGGCTAATGGCTCAGAAGAGAGGAAGCTAAAGTTCAGTCAATTTTGTGGCTTACAAGAAGAATCCAGCTGACTTTGTGGGGGCTGTGAGAGCCAAGAACAAATGGGGTCAAGTTGGATTTAGTGAGAGATGCATCATCTGCAGTGGAAACAACCCCCATACAGAGCCAGTGAAATGCACAGTGCTTCCTGCTTCCCCACCCATTGCCTGACTGGAAAAGTGTTCCCTTGAGTGGGGACCTGTCTTGAGAGAAGGATTGTCCTCAATGATCACGAGCCCTGGGTAAGCTTGAGAGTGATGAGCAGCTTGAAACAGGGAGAATTCAATTAGGGAGTCTCTCTGGTCTTCATTAGTAATGTGAAAAAACAGTCAAAGGAAGCACTAATTCAATCTGCTGAAGATGCAGCCTACTTTTAACACATCATTGGAAAGATGGACCCTGGTCTGTGGTCTGGGCAATGGCATAGATAACCTCCCTCTTCTACTAAGTACTGTCAGATGGCGGCTGCCATATCTGGGTCATCTCTAGGTCAGGCAAGATCTGGACTCTTAATATCCAGGCACATGTGTCCATGGTGATCCTCTATGGTGAGGAGCCTGCAGTCAGTGAACTCCAAGCAGTAGAAGGGCCAGCCACTCTGGCAGGGGAGTGGCTTGTGCTTTACTAGGAAGACACCCATTAGGAAGCGTGGTAGGTTAGTTTTCACAGGAACAAGGAACATCTGCTCCAGCCAACTAGAGAACAGATGGGGGAAAATATTCTTAAAGGGGCCATTAGCTCTTGGAATTGGTGCCAGGCAAGTAGGCCTTTCTAAAGAAGACATGAGGGGGCAGGTTAAACCTCTTGGCCTGAGAGAACTGTGAGGCCCTAAGACAGTAGAAGACCCACATTTGCTTTGGAAAGTGCAGGAGAAAGAATGCAAGATGTTTTCTCCCCTCAATAATGGCTGTCCTCTGGGAATATGTCTCAAAGCTGTGTCAGCTTGCTGGCTGCCAGCTCAGAGCTCCCTGAGTCCTTCGGTCAGCAGTCCTCCCCTGCCAACTTCCCTATAGACCTTAGCTCACCTATATGACATACCCCACTTCTGTAGCCAACTCCCTCTTAAACATCCCAGGAGCTCTTCTGCACTGGGCAGTAGGAAGCTCACCTGCTTTCACTGACCCTCCTTTTTCTTCCTGTCCTCTCAGATGGCCTGGTCTCTAGGATAGTCCCCGTCTCCCAGCACCCTTTTCTGCTGTCTTCAGACAAAATTCTCAGTGCTTTCCCTTCTTCCTCCTGTTTGCTTTCCTTTTCTTCCTCAGACCAACCATGTGTGCAAAGTCTAGATGGCGATTTTGGGTCCTCCAGAAGTCATCTTGTCCCTTCCTCTAGGATTAATTTGTGACTTCTGGGTACAAGTTACTGTCTACTCAAAGCAGCTTAAGCCCCAGAGGGAATTTAATTATAAGGGTGCTGGGGTGTCTGTTAGAGCTCGAGGTCAAAGAAATGGCTGGATCAGAGGAATGGACTAAAAGCAAGAAGCTGAATGCCACAGGTATGGTCTTTGCGCCTCTCTGTGTGCTGGCTTGTTCGTTTCTCTCATGACAGAGAGGGCTTTCAGCTTCCTGGTTAGTCTATAGGAAAGAAAAGATGGAGAAGCAGCTCCTTCCTGTGCACACCACCAATAGCGTTGCCTGGAGAAGGGCTGATCTCTTTTTTCTCTCCATCTCAGGTCCCATCCCTGGGGAGGGATTTTGGCTGAGTTGAGATCAGGTGGCTACCTCATGTAACCACAAGAGTGGGGCGGGTTTAGGCATATGGTTATTTCTGCTGTAACCGTGGATCTAGGGATGGGGCCAGTTTCTAGAAAGGGGTTAGTACTTTCTATTGCACATTAGCCCTTCTTGGACCTCTAAGCCTAGGGGAGTCTGGCCTGGAGAGTTTACACACCCCAACTCCTTTCGCTTGGCTCTTCTCCTGCCTGGCATGAGGACTGGCAAGGCCTACCAAAGAGCAGGGTAGTCTGACTGAAGGAACCTGGGGCATGGCTGTGTGTCATTGCTATTCCCCATGTGCAGAAAAGACCTGGAACCTGGACCTTGAAGGCCATTCAGTCCCCGACCCTCCCCTCAGGTACCACTCTATCCTTTTAGTAAAGTCTTTCATAGATGATTTGATTGTTCCATTTGACACTAGGGAGTCAACATTGAAAAGTCTCGCTGTTGGAAAGCTCATTGTTTCTAAAATCACTCTTTCATGATGTAACTGAATCCATCCATCGTCTCTCATTCCATCTGGGGCTCACAAGGAAGACTCAGGCCCACCATTTTGGGACTGAATTAGTGAATATGAAACTATTTTTGCATGAGGAGACAGGGGCTTGGCCCAGGCTCTATGGGATTTGGAAGCATTTTTGACTGGCTGCTGCCCTTCATCGAAATGAACCCCTGAGGAGAAGAGACACGTATCTGACTACTTGTAGAAATGCCCAAGAGCACTCCTCTAGATTCCTGTTTCCCAACTACAAGCTCCATGGGACCAGAGCCAACTGTGAACCATGAGAAAGGTGTGGAGGGTCAGGCAAGTCAAGGGGGAGAGATATGAGGTGTAGGGGGAGGACAGCAAAGGGGTTCTAGACCAAGATTCCCTCTATCACTCGCATTGATGGACCTTGGGGAGGTTGGGCAATCAAAACCTGCAAAGAACCCTAAACCCTTTTGCATCTTTGATAAGAAACAGCTCATAGTTAGCAATGGAGAGGGGGACCGAATTTTAGTTCCTACATTTCTGACAGTTCCACAAGCTGGGGGGTTGAGACGATGATAACCAAGACTGCATAACAGGCATCGTTTTAAGCTTTTTATGAATATTAAGTCACTTAATCCTCACAATAAATCCTATGAAGTAGAAACTATTACTCACCCACCATGTTGCCGATGAGGAAACTGAGGCATAGAGAGATTGAATAACTTGTCCAAAGTCCCATTGCTAGTATGGAGTAGAGTCAGGATTCAAATCCAGGCAGTGTGGCTTCCCAGCCATCCTTCCTTTTCTCTCTGACCGATTGGGGAACCAAACAGTTCTACCCCAGGTGAACAGAAGAAAACACCACCTGATGTCAGCTCCTCCAGGACGGTGACCTTGTCCTTTCCAGCCATGTGCTAAGGCCCAGTGCCTTACGCCCAGCAGAAGTTCTTGTTGGAAAGAGGAAAATTAAAGGGGGACGAGGATTAGTCTTTATCTTGAGACTTTCCAACAAGAGAAATTTACATTTAGACATTCCTTGTATCCATGTATTTTCCTACCAGAAGGTAGTGTTTAGGAGTTAAACGTCACATCACAGACAAATGTTTGAGCAGGAGATTTTTCTTTTTAGGAAGAAGGATATGTTAGTGACTTTCTCCATCTGATTCAGACTTTATCTCTACCCTTGTCACTAAATTCTTTTCCTTTCTCTCTCCATGAAGCTGGTAGTTAAAAAAAAGAAATCTGGAGGAATGGGTACGGTGGCTCTCTGGTTACAGTGGTAATAGCCATGTTCCTAAATCTGACCTCCTTTCTTCGGGTCAAATTGGATAAACTCTCCATGGTGCTGCAGGCTTTTTCTTTCTGCTCCCCTTCACTCTGTGATGCCTCCAACCTCATTTCCGTCCACGCTCTCTGCAGACACAGAGTACTGAGGCTGGAAGGAGAAGGAGCGGGACAGGCAGACCCCACTCTCTGCTCTGAGTAGTGTGTGGGAGGAGGCTGGAGAATGGAGCACTTCTCTCTGATCCTGCCTGACTCTCTTGGAGCCAGAGAAGTGGGGGTGTCTCTGAGTGAAGCAGAGGGAGAGCCTGGAGGGGCTCAGGAGCTGGGCTATTTCTGTAACACAGAGCACATCTGCAGCCAGCCACAGAGAAGGTCAAACTCTGGGCGCACGGCTGGAATGCAAGGGGCCAGGCAGCTGGGGGGAGCTGTGGTTTCATCCTTTCTGGCAGCTTAGAGGGCCGCTGTGATGCCCTTTGAGGAAGGTGGGGCTACTCACAGCGAAGCGGGTGGAGCAGGGAGGGACTCCGCCCTGGTAGATAATGATGATGGTGGAGGGCATTGGAGGAGGGTAGGGGAAGGCATGCAAAATCCAAATGCCCATCACATGTGGTGGAGAGGAATTTAATTCCAAGGTGTGGGGGCTCTAATTCATGCTCTCTGTCATTAAAAAAAAAAAAAAAAAAAAATCAGGCAAAGCACTGTGTGAGAGGAAAGAGAAATAATGCTGACACAGGAACAAGGAGGCCACAGAAACACACGCATGTGAGTGTGCACCAGTGTTCAGAAGTCCACGCGGGGGGGGGTACACTTACACTGTTCCCTTCCAAGGCCATATCTAACACACATATTTTTATCTGTAGTCTTTTTCTTAATGAGGACCATGCCCCGCCCACCACAAATTGTATAAGCTCCAGGCCCCCGGAAACCCAGATCTGTCACTGCATCCATGACACTGACACACACCCCCTTCCTTGGTCCCCTGCCTGAATGTCATGAAGCCCCTTCCTCTGCACATGCGCACCCCGTAGCTTCTGTGCCTTACCCTCATCCTCCCGCATGCATGTGTGTGGTTTGGGGCTTCTTGAGTTTCCGTTTATAGTTAGAAAATTGCCCTGCTCTGGCTCTGGCTTTGTCACAGGAGGCTCGGTCTTGGCTCGGTCTGACTGCTGCTTGACCTTTGGCCAACCTGCCCTTGGCCTGGCCTGCTCTGGCCACCTAGAAGCATAATCTGTTGGTTTGTTTTCCTTCTCAGGCTGTGGGTCCTCCCCAGCCGAATCGAAGCCTCTAAAATGGGGTGAGGGTTTCAGATGGGCAGTTAGCCTTCGGAAGGAGCGCTTCCCTGAAGAACCAAAGGTGCTCAGGATGAGCAGCTCTTTTGTCCTATCATTTGCTCTAGGGGCAATGAGATTGCCTTTCTCAGGTCCAGTGCGCCCCAAGGGAACAAGGACTTGCTACACACCTTATACAGCTGGATAGCAGCATAAGCACTAGAATTGGTTTTTTTTTTTTTTTTTGAGATGGAGTCTTCCTCTGTCACCCAGGCTAGAGTGCAGTGGCATGATCTCAGCTCACTGCAACCTCCGCCTCCCAGATTCAAGCAATCCTTCTGCCTCAGCCTCCCAAGTAGCTGGGACTACAGGCGTGTGCCACCACACCTGGTTACTTTTTGTATTTTTAGTAGAAACGGGGTTTCATCATGTTGGCCAGGCTGTACTTGAACTCCAGACCTCAGGTAATCCGCCCACCTTGGCCTCCCAAAGTGCTGGGATTATAGGCGTAAGCCACCGCATCCAGCGTAGAACTGGATCTTCTTAGTTATTTCTGTCCAGTAATGTTGACCCTTAGAATGGACTTACTTTCAACTATGACACACATACAAAAGCCCGCCTCCCAGTTCAAATTATACTAGGAACAGACCTCCCTCACATTTGAGATTCTCAGGTGTTAATTATTCTGGCTCCTAAGTACAGGGGAGAGGGTACTATCTTGATGGATAACTTCTTTAGGAACAAATTATTAAGCATCCATCTGTATGTGTCAAAGTGTTGAGGGGTTTTACAGTCAAAATTGAGCCATTGTCTCCTAAGGATAAACAGTCCAAGGCAGATGCAGACAGATAATGATTATTGGCATTTATTGAACATTTACCAAGTGCCAGGAACTTTCATAAATTTTTTACGGGTATAATCTTATTTACTCCTATGGTGAACAGATAAAAGGCCCATATATTATCCCCTTTTCACAAATGGGAGAATGAAAGCACAGAGAGGTTAAGTTCCTCACCCAGAGTCCCTTAGGTAGTAACTGGTGGAGCCAGGATTGGAACTGGGGCAGTCTGACTCCAGAGCCAAAAATCTCAAGGCTAATGCGGATTCAACTCAATAAAAATAAATGAAAGGATTAGCTGGTAGGATGATGCATGAGAAGGGAATTTCAAGTTGCACAACTAACATAAAGTGGGAAGAAAGCTGGCTTTGGGCTGTGTCCTGGGCTCTAATCCCAGTTCTCTCACTTCCTAACTGTGTAGCCTTGGGCTAATAACCTGACCTCTCAGGTTCTTCCTCCGCAACAGCAGGACAGCAATACCTATCTCTGGGGGTTAAGCAGAGAATTCGCTAGGCTTGGGTAGGTGTTAATTCCCTTCTTTCTGTGCCAGTTGTCAAGTTTTCCTGGGAGGGTGAGGGGTAATTTGGGAATTCAAGGTTAGTTCTTATTTCAAGAAGAAATGTTCAACCAACCCTCCAATACCCTATCTTCTGGACAAGATTTTCTGCCATCACCACTTCCTCTTATCCTCTCGGGACTGCCTGGAATTGTAGGAGAGACAGGCTGGAGAGAGAGAAGGGTGTTTGGCTTAATGCAGCTGTCAAGCAGCCGTCACCCTCTGGCCACTCTTTCTTCATCTTCTTTCTATCCTTTTAAAAACAAGGACATTCTCTTGCATAACCACAGTATAATTAACAGACTCAGGAACTTAATAACATCCATACAATTCTATTATCTAATATGCAGTCCATATTGAAATTTCACCAGTTGTCCTAATAATGTCATTAGAATCCAATTTAGGATCATGTCTCTTTTCTCTCAGTCTGGAAAGTCCCTCAGCCTTCCTCCATGTTCATGCACTGAAGTTTTCTTAAACAGCACAGGATCCTCTCTGGGACTTCCTGAGCCCTGTCCTGTCCTTCCTCATCCCTGAGCAGGGCTGACTAGAGTAAGGCGATTAAGATACTCCCCTTAGGTGCAAAGCGTAAGAGGGTGCCAAAAAACTCAGTAGTCAAGATAAATAACATTTCAGTGCAATAATTTAAAAATCAAAATCAATGCAAACATTTTATGAAGAACAAAATAGTAACATTCGAAATAAAGACAGGATCCAAAACAGTGCCACTTTAAGCCATATTGGAGGCTGAGGCAGAAGGGAAATTCCAGTAATGCTGGCCCTGTCTTTATTTGAAATGTTAATATTTCATTCATCGTGGATTTTTAAGTTAATTTTTATTTCAAAAATATCGTATTAAAATAAGTCTTGGTTGGCTGGGTGTGGTGGCTCATGCTTGTAATCCCAGCACTTTGGGAGGCCGAGGCGGGTGGATCACCTGAGGCCAGGAGAGGAGTTTGAGACCAGCCTGGCTAACATGGTGAAACCCTGTCTCTACTGAAAATACAAAAATTAGCTGGGTGTGGTGGCACATGCCTGTAGTCTCAGCTACTTGGGAGGCTGAGGCAGGATAATCGCTTGAACCTGAGAGGCAGAGGTTTCAATGAGCCAAGATCACACCACTGCACTGCAACCTGGGCAAGAGAGCGAGACTCCATGTCAAGGAAAAAAAAAAAATTCTGATTACTGAGTTTCTGGATGCCCCTTAAACTTTGTGTTCCCTCCCCCACCCCCACAGAGTGGGCTTTCTCCCTCTGCCAGTCATCCCACCCTCAGAACAAGCTGGGAGAGAGAGGTGGGGCTCCATGCCAGGAGGAAGAAGGTTAGGGGACAGAGAGAAGAGGCGGGAGGGGAGGGGTAAAGAGGCCTGGAACGCAGCCGTGTGTCTGGCCAGGAGCTCTCTAACAGCTTCCAGCTGCTTCCACAACCTCCAGACTTCCGCCTTGGGAGTGGCATTTGGTTGTTTTTTTTTTTTCCTGCTCTTCACCTCAAATGTGTGATCTAATTAGACTTTGCATCCCTCATTTCTGTCAGTCTTCCCTGTCTTGCAGTGTTCCCCTTAGTTGACCTGTCCCGACCCTGTTTCCATCCATCCCGGGAGCCCCTCAGGTGCTGCCACTGCTGCGCTCCAGGAGCATCCACCCAGTGCTGGGTGAGCACCACAAAGACCAAGCCAGGGTGAGAGACACAGGTGTGTGTCAGCCAGGGTGAGGGACACAGGTGGGCATCAGCCAGGTCGGGGCAGCTCCTTGTGGCCCTGAGAAAAGAGCTTCGGACTGAGGTTAACAGACCCTGAGGTTAGCCTTGCCTCAGGTATATAAGGTGGGTTATCTCAGCCAACACTTCCAGCTTCAGGGCTTTTGTTTTGTAAAGTGAGGGTGGTACTAACACTTTTCTGCCTACCTCATAAGACCGTAAAAGAACCAAATGGGATAATGATGACAGTGCTTTGTGAACCGTAAAGGATTTTATTTGATATTTTCCCTTCTGTCATATAACAAATAATCCTTTATTTTGATTAAGACCGTGTTCAGGTCTGCTGCATTATTTGATCTAAATCCATGAGAAAAGTACAGGCAGATTCAGGACCCATGTTCATCTCTGCCTGTAACCAGCATTTCTGTCAGACTAAAGCAGGTCACTAGGAAACCCTGCCCATTCCCACCCTCATTCCATCACCATGTAAAACATAATGGGTGTGCCCAATAATAGGAGTCGTCATTTTAATGTCTCAATTGAAGGCTTTTCTTTTTCATAGATTTATTGAGGTATATGATAAATTGTATATATTTAAAGGGTAAAATTAGGTGCATTTTGTGAAACCATAACCACAATTGAGATAATTAACATATATCCATCACTCCCAAGTTTCTTCCTGCCTCTTTGTAATCCCTCCCTCCACCCTGGCCCCAGGCAACCACTGGTCTGCTTTCTGTCACTATAGATTAGTTTGCATTTTTAAGAATTTTATATAATGGAATCATAGAGTATATACTTTTATTTCAGGGAAGCCTGGCTCCTTTTATTCCGTATGAATATTTTAAGATTCATCCATTATGTTGCATGTTTCAATAATTCATTTCTTTTTATTGCTGAGTAGTACTGTGTTGAATGCATGTAACACATAACGTTGTACCCATGTGTTCATGGACATTTGAGTTGTTTGTAGTTTGGGGCTGTCACAGATAAAGCTGCTGTGAACATCTGTGTACAAGTCATTGTGCGGACATAAGCTTTCATTTTTTTCAGGAAGTCAGTGGGTTGTATGGTGCATGGATGTTTAAACTCTTCAAGAAACTGGGAAACTGTTTTCTAAAGGGGGATGTACCATTTATATTCTTACCAGCAGTATATGAGCATTCCAGTTCCTCTACATTTTTGCCAGCGCTTGGTATGGTTAGTTTTAAAATTTTAGCTATTCTAGTGGGTGTGGGTAGAGAGAGCTCATAGTAGTTTCAATTTGCATTTCCCTAATGACTAATGATGTTGTCTTTTCATGTACCTTATTTGACATTTGTATATCTTTGGTGTTGTTTGCTATCTTAACACTAAGTTGTGAGAGTTCTTCATAGGTTCTAGATAAAAGTCCTATGTCCATTATATATTTTGCAAATATTTTCTCTCTGTTTATGGCTTACCTTTTCATTTTTGTAACAATGTCTTTTTTTTTTTTTTTTTTTTTTTGAGACAGGGTCTCACTCTGTCACCCATGCTGGTATGCAGTGGTGCCGTCTTGGCTCACTGCAACCTCCCCCTCCTGGGTTCAAGTGATTCTCTGACTCAGCCTCCTGAGTAGCTGGGATTACAGGTGCACGCCACAATGCCTGGCTAATTTTTGTATTTTTAGTAGAGACGGGATTTCACCATGTTGGCTGGGTTGGTCTCGAACTCGTGACTTCAAGGGACCTGCCCACCTTGGCCTCTGAAAGTGCCGGGATTATAGGCATGAGCCACTGTGCCTGGCCTGTAACAGTGTCTTTTGAAGAGCAAACTTTTAAATTCTGACGAAGTTCAATTTATTGATTTTTCTTGATGATGCATTTTATGTCATTTTTAAGACATCTTTGCCAAATGCAAAGTCACTAAAATTTTCTCTTGTGTTTTCTTCTAGAAACCTTGTAGTTTTAGCTCTTCCATTTATGTCTATGGTCCATTTTGAGTTAATTTTTTAATGAGAGGGTCAAGGTTGTTTGTTTGTTTGTTTGTTTGGTATCATACCAATACAGTGCCATGTATTGAAAAGGCTGTCATTCTCCTTTGCATTGCCTTTATAGAAAAACCAATTGACCAAAATGTGTGGATTTATTTCCAAACTCTCTACTCTGTTCCATTTATCTATACATGTGTCTTTATGCCAACACTATGTTGTCTTGATAACTGTAGCTTTACAATAAGTCTTGAAGTCAGGTAGTTTAAATTTTCCAAACCTATTCTTCTTTTTCAAAGCTTTTGGGTATTCTGGATCCTTTGAATTTCCATGTGAATGTTAGAATCAGCTTGTCAACTTTACAAAGATCTGCTAGGGTTGTGGTTGGGACTGTGTTATATCCACAGAAAATACGGGCAGTGTAGACAGTTTAACAATATTGAGTCTCCTGATCCATGAAAACAGTATCTGTCTCCTTTTATTTGGATGTTGTTTAACTTCTTTCATCAATGTTTTATAGTTTTCAGTGGATAGGTCTTGCGCATCCCTTGTCAAATTTATCCCTTAATTTTACACTATTATAAATGGTGTTTTAAAATTTCCTTTTTTCATTGTTTGTTGCCAGTATATAGAAATACAACTGATTTTTCTGTATAGACTTTGTATCCTGAGCCTTTCCTCCCTTGCTTGAAAATTCAATTTAAAAGAGCAGGGACCTGAAAATATCAAGGGGCAGGGCATTTGCATGACATGATAAACATTTACAATGGCTCTAAAAACATGAGCATCTTTCTGTCCTAAGTCATAGATAATTTCAGTAGCAGCCCTACAGTAGCTGTGCCTGTAAAGGATGGGAAGGAGGGGTGGTATGGTAAATTCTGACACTACACAAGTAGAACACCTCCAGATCTCTGGGATACTCTTGAGGGTGAATGGAGCAAGTGGGAATGCAGTGCAGCCCCTTTAAGGAACCTGGCCAGCCAGCCAACTGCGGGCTGCTAGGAAGGCAGCCCAGGAGATAAGATAAGGCCCCCTGGCATGTTTAAAGCAGGGTCCTGAGCCACAGCGGCTGGGCTACTGATAGGCAAACAGGAACCAGGGGTGATAAGGAGGAGGTGCCAGCTACTAAATCCGGGCTGGCAAGAGGAGTAGCCGCCAAATCACTCCTCTGGGGACTGAAAGGAGAAAGGGCTATTAATTGTGGGTGTGTAGGGAGAGGGGGCACTTGTATTCTCTGTATATCCCATTTATGATCATGGTGAAAAAGAAAAATCCTACTGGGCTGTACTTAAAGGCACTCTGTTTCACATGGAGTAAATGCTCAATAAATATAGACTTATTGAGTTCCTTATGCTCTAGTGAGATGCTCTGATATGGGATTTAGAGACTACCTAATTTCTTCCTCAAATGAGGAAAATCCTGGCAAGGACTTACTCTCACAAGCCTGGCGCTGCTCATTTGCACGCATCTGCATAGATTTGCATGTGTCCTACTTGTAGATACTTTTAGATTTCCCCCAAATCAGTTGCCTATTTTTAAAGGGATAAAGAGAGAATTTATCTCTTCTTGTTCTTGCTCACCTTTCATCTGTATCCTCCAAAGATGCTAAAATAATTTCTGCAACTTTGACCTATAAACAATACCTGTGGTTGCATAGTTTATGCAGATAGAAGCAATTCTTTGCCTGATGATGTGTTTCTCCTCTTAATTTCTATTATAATTCCTGGTTCTGCTCTCCAAACTTCTGAGTGGGACAGAGAGATATTAAGGTTAAAAAAAGAAAACAAAAAACCCTCTAGCTGAACAGCCAGAGGCTCAAATTGCTTAGAAAGGAATTAGTTCACTCTACCTGGACAGAGCAGTTAGAGGCAGTTTCGTGGATCTGAAGACCACCTTCCCACTGCTTCCCATCCCAGGGCTAGGGATGCTGTGACTATCTTTGTCTGCTCTCCTTCCTCCAGGAATAAATAAAAATATCATCCCTCCCCCAGATCCCAGCTCCTCTATTGGCCCGCCAGGCAAATATTTCATAATGTGGGCTCATCCAATTGGGCATCGTGCCAGAGTCAAGAGCCTCAGGTTGCGAGTGTGCTCCAATCAGGCGGGGTGGCCTGGGTGGGACTAGAGGGCTCTCCTTCTCCACATGGGAGGTGGCAGCATTACTCAGGTGGATGGCATCCAGGTGGGAGTTGCTACTTTCTCAGGGCAGAGTAGAAGGGACAGGGCTGTCCATCAGCCAGCCCGGCCGGCTGAGGCAACCCAGCACTGAAGGGGTTAAGGCCAGCCAGCATGTGTGGCTGTTAATGATTGCTACCCACCAGGGACCTGGTGAGTATTAAAGGAAAACCTTCTCCCTATTCCTCAGTGTGAAAGGAGTCAGGACTAGAGGCAGCAGAGGGAACAGCAAAGAAGAGCCGGTGAGTAAGTGGTTATCTGTCTGGTCTATGTTTGTCTGAGTAGCTCTGGAACAGAAAAAGGAAGCCTAGATATACCCATTCCATCAGCTAGAGTGGGCTTTTGTTACAACCAGATACAAATTCTCAGCTTGAGACCAGATTCCAGTATCATTACTATGTATTAGAAGGAAATCTTTAAAATTATCTTAGTCCAAGGGAGTGAACTACTCAGCGTGGAAGCCAGAGATACAAACCATTGTCTGTCCTGATATCAAGACAATGGTTTTGTGTGGACCTGAACACAAAGCTGGAGCGCTACTCTTCCTCCCTCTCTCTGAGCCATTGTCTCCAGAAAGGGGCTCGGTAGCTCTAGGCAGAAGCAGCGTCGGCCTCTCTTGTGGGCCGATTTCCTGGATGGGGCCACGGAAGGAAGGCGGAGGGGACAGAGCCACAGGAGACTGGCATGGCTGTGCTCCTGGTTTTAGCCTTTTACTTAGCAGAGTCAGGTGTGGTGAGATGTAGGGTAAGACAGAACCTGGCGGGGGTGGGTGCAGAGAGTTTCGGGGAGAACTCTTCACTCATTAAGAAGACAAGGTTGTCAGTTGAGAGCAAAACTGAAATCCAGGAAGAAAGAGAATCAACCTTTTGCATTTAGATTTCTACTGCCCCCATTCCCTCAACTTCCCCTTCAGGTCCCTCATCCCTTCAACCTCCAAAACATTTGTGCTCTTTGACCCTGGCACCTTCTAATGACAGTTTTGTGCAGGGGGTGTGGACAAGAATTCCTTGGCTTGGAGGAGGAGGTGGGCGCCCTGGCTTTTCTCAGCTGATGCTATCTCTCTCTGTGTGTGTACTCATGAATGCCCACGTGGTTTAAAAAAAAAAAAAAAAGGAGGGAGACTGTCACCCAAAGGGAACTGCTGACTTTACTCTCCTCCTGCCCCCAGCTAGGATCCCTTTTGTTCCCTTGCCTCTTTCTTGGGAGGAAAGAGATTCGATGACATAGTGATGCTAGGTTGAACCTAGGGAGGAATTCGGGGCCCTGGAGAGCCTGTTGGGTAGGAACAGGGTACTCCGTGTGCCAGTTTTGAAGGCAGATTTGAGCGATAAGGTAAACCCAACCCCCTGGTGGCTTTCAGCTGTGGTGCTTCCTCTGGCTAGGCTGCCCATGGGCAAACAGAAACCGGCACAATAGAGGGAAGGTGCCAGTCACTAGACCCAGCAGGGCGAGAGCAGAAGCAGCCAAGTTTCTGGGCATTTGAGGCCAAGAAAGAAGGGGAAGTAGAGTATAGGAGAGGAATTGGGGATACTTGTGTTCTGCCTCCTATTTGAGAGTCAGCCACAAATGTGACTAGCCAACCGCCATCGCTACACTCCCAGAAGTGTACTGGGATCATTATTCCCAGGCAGAGGGACTTCACGGGGGATGCAACCTGCGCAGTTGCTCCACATGCTTGGTTTAATGCTCTGCTGTTGCTGTCTTGAAATCCTTAAGTTTTGCACAAGGAGCCCTGCAAATTGTGCAGCTGGTCGTATTCCCAGGCCATCCAGAAGCTGCAGCTGCAGAATAGTTGCTCATATACTCCAACCAGTGTAGGCAGGCTCACCTGTTACTCAGGTGTCACTTACAGAGGCCGGCTTCTGTCCTGGCTGGCACCTGTGCTGCATCCTTTTCTCTTTCCTCCTCTCTGTTCCTCTCCCAGGGCACTCTGTTCCTCCTTGTTACAGCCTCCATGCCCAGTCTTTCTTCATGGCTGCTGCGTGGCAGGACAGGGCAGAAACAGCAGTGTCCCTTGTCTGACTGCCCTGCCTTCCTTCTCAGGCCCTCTCTTTTCCTTATCTGGGCCGTAGCCAGCATGGTCTCTAGGCTAGGTCTAGGCCTAGGAGCACCTCTTCCTTTCCTCTGAGATTATCTTCCCTCCCCTCCGTAAGCCCTGGTTATCAGTGGATGCTCTCTGGCACCTGCTTCTTGCGATGTTTGCTTAGGAACAGGTTGTTTTCCTGTGATTTCCATAGGATCCAGGTCTGGATGAGTGCAGGGTGGGGAAGAGGAGGTGCAGGGAATGAAGAATCCTAAGCCTGCTGTCCTTGGTGGTACTTCCTCTACCCTGTCCTCCTCTATGCCAGTTCCTCCTGCTCTGGACCAAATGGCCCCACAGAAGACTTCCCTCTCCTCCTCCTCCCACAAGCATCAGCTGGAGGTTGGACAATCCAGGAAGGAAAGGGAAAGCAGGAGGGAGGAACAGGTCCTCTGTGTCTCTAGCCTCCTCCGCAACTCTTCTTCCTTCTCCAGCTCTTCTCTCCTGTTCTTCTTAAGCTGCTGGATGACATTTTCCAGTGTTTCCCACTAGGCCAGCGCTGTTAGTAATGATACTTTCAAACCATGCAGAAGAGTCTTAATGCATGTGATTTAAAAATAATGAGCCTGGCCAACATGGCGAGACCGTGTGTCTGCTAAAAATACAACAAATTAGCCAAGCGTGGTGGCCCACGCCTGACATTCCAGCTACTGGGGAGGCTGAGGTGGGAGAATCGCTTGAGTTCAGGGAGCAGAGGCTGCAGTGAGCCAAGATTGCACCACTGAACTCCAGCCTGAAATACAGAACAAGAACCTGTCTCAAAAAAACAAAAATAAAAACAAACAAAAAACCAAAACAACAAAAACAACAAAAAGCACAAAAAACGAAAACAATGGATTGTCCAGATTAATTTGGAGTGAACTTTGGAATATATCATTTTTTATTTTTAACTTTTTGTTGTTGACAGCAGATTTTCCTTTCTTTTTAGCTTAGCTTAGGACTATGAGGGAACTTGTATTTACTGAAGACACTGAGCTCACATCAGCTGGTGGAAGGATACACCGGCTTAGAATTGCATTTCATAGAATTCAAAACTGGAAGGTGGCTTAGAGAACATCTAGCCTGGTGCTGTCCAATAGAATGTTCTACAATGATGGAATGTCCTATGACTATTCTGTCCCATATGGTAACCACTAGCTACTGTGGCTCTTTAGACACAGTGAAATGTGGCTAGTGTAACTGAGGAACTGAAATTTTAATTTTATTTAATTTTAATTATTCAAAATTTGAACTGCCACATACGACTAGTGGCTATCAACTTGGCGCAAATTTAGGATAGTGCTATTTATTTTATTCCCTTATTTTATTAATGATTATAACATTAGCTACTACTAAACAACTGGATGCGCCAGGCATTCTTCTAGAGGTTTTAAATATGTGATCTTATTTAGTCTTCCCAGCAACCCCAGTATCGTTACATGTTGCAGGTGGGGAAACTGAGACCCAGAAAGGGACAGTGACTCGGTACTGGTTAGTTATCAAGACTCCTGACTCTGAGACCACCGGCCTTATCCTTTTCCTTAAGGACAATCCACACGCTGTCCATTCCTTGCCATCACATGCCAGCTTTTTTCACAACTCTCCAAATCCCTTTCCAGATCTCCCTCTTCCTCTCCGGGATGTCAGGGGAGCTCACAAAGGATTGTCTCAGTCTGCAGCAAGTGCTCTCCTAGGCACAGTAGTTTTCTGGTTGGTTCCATGGTGGCCCTTGTTCCTAGGCTCCCTTTGGATCCTCCACCAGCAGGCAGCAGTGCAGGGATATCGCTCTGCCCTCAGAGCCCTTGGCAAGCTCCCCATGTACAGGGGAAGTGTTCAACATTTCCCACAATCCACCTGCCTCTAGCTTACCCTATTACTCCCAGTCTGAGAGAAAAGATCAGCTGAGCCCTCCTTGTAGGCCAGAGGCAGAATGGGTCTCCTTGGGTAGGTGAGGAGCAGCACTAACTTAGAGCCTGCTGTTGGCCCTCAACCCTTGTCATGCTACCCTCCAGCTGGGAGGCTCCTGCTCTCCAACTCTAGCTGGTTTACTGCTTTCCTCTTCCCAAGGCAAAGCTTCTGCTTTGTAGACTCTTATCAGAGTCTGGCTGGCCAGTAGGGAGGGGAGGGACAGGAGGGGGCATGAAGCAAATGCACCGTGCATACTGATCCCCGCAAGAGGGATTTGAGGCTGAGCTCCTGTCTCCTTCAGCCGCTATTCAGCATCCCAACCGGAACAGCACATGCCCCCTCCTCCAGGCAGTGGTGAGCCTGCTGGCCTGCCCTACAGCTGCTGCATCAAACTCAAACAGTTATTCAGTTCCCCTGTGTGTGAGGTGCTGGGCAGGGGCACAGCAATAAAGGCCAGGCTGTGGACAGTGTGTGTGTGGCTGCCCTTCCAAGCCCCACATCCAGGCAGCTGTTGTCAGACTAATGTTTATGGGTAGCCCCCAGCCCACATCACACATAGTCCCTAGACCTGTAGCCCACAGATGTTATCAGTGAAAAGGTTTGTGGCCTCATTACTGTGTTCTTGGAGCAGACCTTTAAAAGCCGGCATCTCCCCCTGAACCATGAAGCTCTCTCCTGCTTTCCCAGAGATGAGGAGCTCAGATTGGGTGCATCACAGGGACAGAAAGAGGGAAGCCCAAGAAAACTCAAACTTTGACCTCTCCTGTCACTATAGCTGGGACAGTGCACCTCCGCTTCCCTGATTCTGAAATGGGCCTTCCTTGCCTCCCTCCCAGGGTAAGGACCAGAGACTGCATGAGTTTTATTTTTCTCTTTGTTCCATATGCCTTCAGAGCATCATAACCTTTCTTCCTCTGCTGTCTCGTCCAGTGGGAGATTTGTGTTGTCTACTGAAGAAGGCATCACTCAATACCTTTGTTTCCCTGTTAAAATGAGAAAACTAAGACACCAGACAGCTTGATTCTCAAATTGCTGGATTGGGAACCAAGAAGGCACTGGTAGCTTTTGATGATGGGGAAGGAGAGAAATCAGCCAGCTTCATAACTCTCCAAACATCCACTTTGTAAAATTCCTTTTGTGGGGTGGGGCAGGGTGGGATTGCTGCTCTCCGTAGGACACCAGAAGCAGATCTGCTGAGTTAGGGATGCAGAGACATGGTTTCAGTGACCTTCTGTAGACCCGGTGGTGGACAGCTGGGCTGCCTCAGCCTCTGAAGGGCAGGGGTTTGAGATTCAACTCAGAGCTGGAAGGGGGGTGGGGCATAATTAATTATTGCCCTGCCCTGTTACCCCTTGGGATCCGTTCCACATTGCTGGCTGTCAGGAGAAGGCAACTTGGAGGCGAGGGGGCTGGGGCCTTTTTTCTCTGCTTCTGTCTGGCTTAGCTACTGAGGAAAGGCTGAGAGGAGGAAAACCCAGAGCTGTAGGCAGCTGCTTCTCCTTTGAATTTCCCCTCTCTTTAGAAGGGAACAAAACAAGAGCACACAGCACAAGGAGGAGCTCCAGGGAGCTGGATTGCCCCAGTTCTCCAAGTTGGGTCAGGGTGAAGGAGAAAGTGTCTCCCAGTCTGCCCATGGCAGCTTCTGGTGGTAGAATCGCAGTTCTCCGCAATTGGAAGACACTTCAGTGTTGAGACAGCTAAGGTCTGGCTGTACCCGGGAATGATATTCAATAATTCATCAACCAGAAAGGACGTTGGACTGGAGTCTTGGAGGGCCCTGTGGTGCCAGGCATTAACTCTTTTGTCTCTGGGTCATGGAGATGTGAGGAGGTCTCAGGCTCTGGCCCAGAGGTGGGGCAGGGACACTCGAGGGACTTGGGGGAGCAGCTTTTCACCCACCAACATGGATCACTGGCATGGTTATGCTGTCTACTTTGGTTGTCTTCATTTTTCAGAAGACAAATAGAATTCCATAAAGTGAAACAACAAGTTTAAAGACGAACCAAGCTAGGGTGGGAGGTCAGAATGAAGTTCCCCTGTATAATCTCCATGTTTTCTCTCATGCACACACATGTGCGTGCACACACACGAGCTCGAACCCATTACCCTGACTGAAGTACACCTTGCCCTCCTGCTCTCAGCCTGCCATCTTAGGCCTTCCTATCTCCTCTCATAGGGATAAGGGACCACCCAGGCCCAGAGCAGGGGCTGGGAGACACTACAGTGAGAGAATGGGGGAAGGAGAGCACCTGGGCTGGAAGGGAAGAAACCTGGACCTAGCCCCCTGATTTGTGATTTCTCTCCCTTGTCCATGGAGCCATCTCTTCTATCTTCTGTCTGTGGTGGGAGCTGGGCTCACATAGAACATGCCCAGCCTTCCATAACCGCCCATAACAGGTTTGGGATGGGGCTGGGGGTGTGGTGAGGATGGGCAGAGTTAAGCAGGAAAGGGAGCAGCATGGGTCTTGTCTCCTAGACATGCAGCTGAGTAGCTTAGGACGTTTCAATAAACTGGCTTGGGGCAGAGACGTACCATCTTCTTGACACTTTGGAAATAACTGTGGCATCAAAGTGGGGGATGAGCAAGGGCAAAGAAGAAAGGCAAAAGCAAGTACAAGGCTGGATGACAACCACTGGCAGCTGGTCTCCAGCACCCAGAGAACTGGTATTTTGATCTTCAAGGAGCACATGGAGGAGAGACAGTGGGTATTGTTGTTTTTAGAGACGGGGGTCTTGCTCTGTTGTTTTTTAGAGATGGGGGTCTTACTTTTTTTTTTTTTTTTTTTTTAGAGATGGGGATCTTACTCTGTTTTTTAGAGACAGGGTCTTGCTCTGTTGTTTTTAGAGACGGGGGTCTTACTCTGTTATTTTTAGAGATGGGAGTCTTGCACCTCAGGTTGGGGTGCAGTGATGCAATCATAGTTCACTGCAGTCTCGACCTCCTGGGCTCAAGTGATCCTTCTGCCTCTGCCTCTGAGTAGCTGGGACTACAGATATGTGCCACCATGCCTGGCTAAGGCAGTGTTGTTTGGAGGAGCTCCTTCCTACCTGCAAATACCTAGAGGGGCTGCCAGGGCCTGACCCTCTTTGACCTCTTCTTTATGTGGCAGCAATATGTAGGAAACCAGAGAGCTTCAAGTGAGAAGTGGCTAGGAAAGTGTATTTTCTCCTGGAGATGGCAGGGGGAGCTTCAGGAGTCAGGTGCATGAAAATGGCTGGAAACATAAACTGAGTTGGTTTTTAATTGGGACAGGATGCTGGAGCAGATAAGCCTCCTTGAAAATAATGATGAGATCCAGATGGGGAGGCACAGAGCAGGAACCAACCCTCTCCCCACCTTCCCCTCCTCTGTGGCAGCAGCAATCCTCCCTGGAGTGTGGACAGTCTCGGCTTGGAATTTGCTAGCTAGGAGAAAGAAGGAAGTGGGAGGGATGGGACCCCCTTTCCACTTGCCTTGCACGCAAACCTCTCTCAACCTAATGAGCTGTAATGCTGGAAGCCAAGGCATCCTCAGGATGGGGAAGCCAGGCCAGGGCTAATTCTTTGTCAGCAGATTCTCAGGAGCTATGGAAATGAAGCAGCTTGGTGTACAGCAGATAATCAAGAGAGGCCCAGTGGGTGGAAGGAGTGGAGTATCTCTCCAGTCGTTCAATATTGATCACAGTGGGGTTCCAGGCATCCAGCCTGGATGTGTGTGTGCACGTGTGCACATGTGTGAACATGCATGCCTACAAAAGATCATGAAACTTGGATTAATTTTTGCCACTCTTGACAGTGTAGTGCCAGGTATACTGCATGTGGATGCTGACTCTCCAGGGGGATGTTTGGAGATGAAACAATGCAGTGTTATCTCTATGTGAGGTGCTGTAGGGGCTGAGGATGTCTCTTGAACTACAGGAAAGCTTTAAGTAGGTGCAGAGACAAAGGCCTGGAAAATGGAGAGGATCTGCTTCTTTTCTTTGTAATTTATTGGTCTTGGGACTTCCAGAGTGCCTGCCCCTGGCACTCCCAGCCATGCTGCATACACAATCTTCTTAAGCCTGGGACTATGTGTTTTTCATTTTTTCGCTCTTGCATCTGGCATATTTCTTAATTTGTTTTTCACAGCCATTATCTCTTCTGCATCAAATGGTCCACATTTTGAAAGTTTACAGCTATTATTTCATAGAGTTAGCATGTGTGCTGGTGAAGCGAGCACTATTATTTCATATAGTTAGAAGGTACCTCATTTACACATGAGAAAACTAAGGGCCCAAGAAATAAAGTCACATTGCTAACTCAGGTTGGATCTTGGACTGAATGTTTGGTCCTGCCATATTTGTTCCCACTGACGGCACTGCCATCAGGGCC
The DNA here is from genome assembly GCF_049350105.2 of Macaca mulatta. Classification (NCBI taxonomy): domain Eukaryota; kingdom Metazoa; phylum Chordata; class Mammalia; order Primates; family Cercopithecidae; genus Macaca; species Macaca mulatta. Next base: position 62,024,185 of record NC_133406.1, on the reverse strand, counting down.
ACCCTCATAGTGCATAAGTGACCACCAACTGGACTGCTCTGGAGTTTAGGACTGCTTCTACCTCCACCACACGATCTCTTTCACCACCTGAAATTTTCCCTTCTCTTGGGCGGAATTTGAGAGGTCCATTTGGATATGTATTCATAGATTCATAATCATTTGTCCTTGACAAATGGAAGCCTTTCGACATCCCAAAAGGAAGGAGAGAGGAAGGAGAAAACAGATTACCTATCGTTTCCCTTTTTAATGTTCTGCCTCTTGTAAGTTCTTCTTGATGTCTAACTAAAGTGAAAATCTGCCATACTGTGCAGTTTGTTGGCAAAGGGAAAGAACCCCTGCTAGACATTCTGTGTGCAGACTTAATTCAGAGGATTTCGGAGCTTTCGATGAGCAGGGGAAGCCCCAAGCCTGCCTTCGTTCCTACTCCCTCGTGCTATCTTTACAGGGCATAGGAGAAGTAATTTAACTTGCAGCTTAAGCAAAGGCTGTGGGAGGCCCCTGAGCTCAGCTTGAAGAGAAAGGGGATATTTTTGCCTTCTAGAGGAAGAAAGCTCATTTTCCCAAAGCACCCCTACCCCCTCCTCCTTCTGTGCAGATGAGCTTAATTTTCTTCCCCTCCTACTGAAGGTGGATCAAAGCCAAGCTATGTATTCAAGGGGGAGCTAGGCAGGGAAGCTGAGTGAGGGGGCGAGGGGGCAGAAGCAGAGCTTCTCTCATGGAGAGGAAGTAATTAATTTTAAGAGAGAGCTAAGATAGGGAAGCCCTTGGTGATAGAATGTCAAACTCCAAATGCAGGTGGTTAAAAATTAAGTCAGGGCTGGAGAGTTTCTATTATTCATTCATTCAACAAATATTTATCGAGCACCTGTTTTGTATGGGCAGGAACCTCAACCGGGCATCAGGAGAGGGCCCAAGAAACTGGATTAGGGACAGGGAAAGGAAGCGATCTGAAAACCGAGGCCTCCTCTCACCAGGATAAATCATTTGCAAAAGTCCCATGAAATAGCTGAATGTATTGACCTTCTGGATTTAAGATTAAGCTGTTTAAATATCAGCAGCGGTTGACCCCAGTTATATCGTACCAACATGTCTCATTATGGGTTAAATAATAATGTTGTCCATTTGCTTTTCCATTCACTGATGACATTATTCCCCGATAAAGTTCTTGCTCAATCCAAAAAATTAGATTAGCCCCTTCCTTTCAGTGTCTGTTGTGACATCACAGAATTGCCATAGCAACAGACTGTGATGTCAGCAGGCTGCCTGGTGCTGCTAAAAAGAACCACGTTGGTCAAAAAAGGAATCTGTCATGTGAAGACGAAATGGAATAATATAGAAAGCCAGAGGAACTGAAACGTGATATCAAAAAGAACATCTTGGCAGGATAAGATAACAGTGGGTCTGGAGCCTCCTTTGCTAGAACTCTTTACAGAAAACCAAGGAACTTAATGAGGATTGATTGGAGAACAGACTTGCCTAGAAGCAGGGGGATGGCAGCGATGTCCTTCGGAAGGCCCTCGCAGTCCAAGGATCCTAAGACATGAAGGACATTAGGAAAGGGGGAGCGCTGACCATCTTTAGCCGCTGAAGAATTCAGGGGAATTAGCATCGATACAAACCTCCTTGCTTCTGAGCAGATCTGACAGTCACCAGCTGGAATGTATCATCTCGTGTCTGGGAAGATTTTCAGCCATAAACACACAATGACCCCCTCTCAAGCCCCATTTGCCGCCCTATTCCTCGCAAGCCTTGGGAGGAAGCTCTCCTTTAACATTGCCTGAGCAGTCCCATCCCAGCCACCAGCTCTGGCTCCACAACGTCCACGCCCATCTGGTCGACTTGCTTCTCATCTGTAGGACCGCCACACAGGGAAGGAAAGCAACCCTGTGCTGTCCGAGGGGAGCAAGTCGGAGGGACGGGGGCAGAGGAGCTTCATTCATTATGCTCCTGTCCACACAGAAGAAGGCTGGGCAGGCTGACAGAAGGGAAAGGAGACCTGCTCAATCAATCTCAGCTTCTCAGCAGCGGCAGCAATAACAGCAGATGAATCTGGAGCTTCATTTAACCCTTATGCCCACAGGATCTGAAGGATCTCTGAGAAGCAAGTTGATTTTCAGCTTAGGAGCCTGTGTTGTGGGTTGGGAATTGGGGAGGCAGGAGGACTGTCTCCCTACAGGTCGGGCTGGCATGAGTTTCAGCCGTGCAGATGGGAACGCAGCCCCAGACTCCTTCACCCGCCCAGCTACTCTGCGTCCTTAGCTCACTGAGGTCGGACTACCTGGGAGTGCTACACCTGCTCCGTGTATGTCTGTCTCTCTATTTCAGCATTTTCTCCTTGGGGAGCTGAATGGGGAGGATATCATCCCCTCCTTGTTTATTCTGCCTCCAGTCCTCTGACCAGTAGCATTCTGGCCGAATACAAGGAAGCCACAGGCCTACCAGGGCACCTAGGCGACCCCTACCACCACCCAAGGAGAGTGCCCTCCTGGTTCTCCAGAGCCAGAGCCAGGAGGAGGGGGAACTGCCAGAGTCTCTGCCACCGATCGCTCTGCATCTCTGCCACAGCCTTACCAGTTGGACCCGAGGACTTACTTCTCAGAGGCATGGTAGGAGCAGGGTGGCCGGCAGGTCCTCTGAGGCTGCCAACCTGGGGACGGACCTGCCAAAAAGATGTTGAAGTTTCGGGCTGATCGACGGGTCAGGTAGGGATTTCTTCCACAGATCATGAGCCAAGTTAAGTCAGAGCAAGCTGAGTTGGCAGCTCATCCTGCTTGGATCCGGGGGCTTCAGAGTAAGGGGTCTGCTTGAGATGACCTGGAGAAGGAAGCATAGTTAGGTCAATGGTTGCTGCATTGCAGTGCTTGTGAAGGGGAAGCTATTTTGAAATTGGTAGTGCCGGGATAGAATGAGGACGTCATTTGTAGGGGTTGCTGGGTAGGAAAGTCTGGGGCTAGGAGAGATGTGCCATTCCCTAGAAGTCTTGTGATGGTTGGCAGCAGACTGTGTGTGTACGCTTCTGTGTGTGTGTGTGTGTGTGTGTGTGTGTGTGTGTCTATGCCAGTGCCTGCAGGGAAGATTCCAGCAGTTATCATCGGGAACACGCAGAGCAGAAGGAGACTGGAGGGTCAGGGCAGGGGGCGGGTGCCCTGCGCCACTGGGAAAAAGCAGACAACTTGACACCTCAAAGGACACTGTAGTTGCCGCAGACTGCTTGCCCCCCAGACCACTAGATGGGACAGAATCAGGGGCAGACAAGGGTCACCGGAAACAGTGACCCTTCCTTGCAAAGATCCCCTGTGATTAAATTGAGGAGCATGTCCTTGTTGGACCTGGGAGGGAGGTGGGAATAAAGTTTGGGAAGTAGGGAGTGGCTTATCAACGTGCTAGACTCAGAACCCAGGCCCGGTGGACACGCGCCCGATTTTGGGTCCTGACTGGCAAACCTGAGCTGCAAAGCCCAGATTTCCGCACAGACTGTAGGCACTGCCTGCTGTGCTTTTATCTCCTGCATGTCTTTGGATTACATCTGAGCGTGACAGCTTTGGAAACTGAAAAAAACAGTCTTTGATATTATCTTTAGCTTTAGCAGACAGCCCAAGGGTTGGGATGTGTCCTGGGCTATTGAAAGGGGGCCCCCAAAAGGTTATTTTCCTTCTCTGATGCAACTGAAGGGACTAAGCTAAGATCTCCTTCCTCTGCTGCTGGCTGACCTGCCACTTGTCAAGCAGAGCTGGCCCTTTGCTGTGGATGTGCTTGAGTGGCCCAGTCTCCATGGCCTCTGGCCTAGTGCCTGCTTCTTCCGGTAGTTTGGCACCTACGCTGGGTTCTCACAGTATTTCTCAAGAGCGATGGGCGACGAGGCCCTTAACTCGTCTAGTCCCTCCACTGGCTGGATGCTTGAATCTCCACTGCTACATTCTTGTCAAGTAGTCACAGCTTACAGGATCCATCTCAGGGGTTGCCATTGCGGCTTAGACCTGCTGCATCAGCCCCTCTGCGCTCTGTCTGCTGCCTTCCTCCCCATCTCCCTTGAGAGCCTCCTTGGGAACTCTCCTGACACTCAGCCAGTCGGAGGAGCCACAGCAGGTCTTCCCATGGAGCCTCCACGATGCTGCTCCCCATCTGCCTCTGCACTTACCCCCTGACCCCCCAACCCCTGGTTCCTGCTCCCTTCTGCTTCCTGGCAGGCCGTCCTCACAACACCCTGCCCCTTTCCTGGCCACAGCATCCCTTAATGAGATTGGACTGTTGAGCTACCACTGACCTTCATACCTGACAGCCCCTGAGGTCTCAATGACATCAAGCAGCCCTTGGACAGGAGACCCTGGACTTAGAGTGTGGGTGGGTCCAAGCCCAAGCTCAAGAATGGAGTTTTTCGAGCTCCCATTTCCTTTTAAGAAAGAGACACAACATAAAGCAGGAGAAGGAGAAGGAGTCCAAGGTCACAAGAAAGTTTTTTCAGCAAATAATGAGGGAGCTTTTTTTTTTTTTTAAATGTGGCTCACCGGCAGGCTCTGTCCCTGGGAGAGAACCTGCCACGCATGAGGCCCTGATGTGCTGAACTGGCTGTTGGAACCCCTCTTCCCCACACTTAGGATAAGCACTGAAAGAGTTCAGTGTGGCTTGTTTCCAGCCCCAGATAACTTTAGTAAGTAGTTAGCACTGACTCGTGAGAGGTGACCAGGTTTCATTTCTTCCTTTCCCCACCCCCTGCCCCCACCCTCATCTGGATGTCAGCCCAGGCCTCCCATGGATCCCCCTGGAGGACAGAGGCACAAGCTCCTTACATGGTCACCTGTCCCTGTCACCACCCAGGGTCTGTCCACATGTTGGTTTTTGTCTCTGCCGTCTTCATCTTTACCATGACTCTTCTGTTTTTCCCTCTATAGCCACAATGAAAGAAGGAACACATTTCTACACCCAGTGACTGGCCAGGTCCCAGACGAAAACAAAACATTTGACTTGAAAATGTAAGTGTGTCCCCTACTTGCTGTTTGGCCTTTCTGTCCTTAACCACTACCATCCCACCGCCTCCTTGCAGCTGGAAAGCAGAAGGCAACGGGGAGGGGAAAGGAAAGCAGAAAGGCTTTGCAGTCAGTCACCTCGGTTCTGAGGACTGGAAGCATCTGAGACCCATCTGGCTTGACACCCTCATCCACTTTTCCTAGGGTCTAGCAGAAGCCAGGTTGGCGTACCCCGCAGGTTGAGCTGATGGAGTAGAAAACAGGTGTGAGGCTGGCATAGCACCCAGGGGCCTTTGAGGGAAGAGCTGAGAAAATCTGATATGATCATGAGAGCCAAATGCTAATTCCTCTCACTGTGGATCCTGGCTCACCGAATGAAAGGAGAAGAAGAGAAAAGAGGATTAAATAATCTACTCTCATAGGCCACTAGGCAGTTGTGTCTTTTAAAGTAGAGGAAAAGGATTTCTGGAGCCCCAGGGTCTAGACTTTTAAAATAAATGTCCAGGGCCGGGAACAGGTGGCTCATGCCTGTAATCCCAGCGTTTTGGGAAGCTAAGGTGGGAGGATCATTTGAGTCCAGGAGTTTAAGACCATCCTGGGCAACATAGTGACATTCTGTCTCTCTAAAAAAAATAAATAAATAAGAATTAACTGGGCATGGTGGCCCATGCCTGTGGTCCCATCTCCTATGGAGGCTGAGGTGGGAAGATCACTTGAGCCTAGGAGTTCGAGGCTGTGGTGAGTCCTGATTGTGCCACTGGCTACAGACTGGGTGACAGAGCATGATGCGGTCTCAAAAAATAAATAATTGTCCAAGGTTACCAGCATATAATTTCAGAAGGGTTGAAGGAGTGGCTGAGGTGACTGCTCAATGGCACTCAAGAGATCTAATTTTGTGTTGATGCTGAAACAGTGGGTGGCAGGGTGTGGAAAAGGGATGGGTGGTTTCCATTGTTTCTTGGCTCTCACCAATCTCTTTTTTCTGGTTGACTTGAAATCAGATCAGCCTTGGACATGTCCAATAAAACAGGTGGGAAACGCCCGGCTACCACCAACAGTGACATACCCAACCACAACATGGTGTCCGAGGTCACTCCAGAGCGGCCCAGCGTCCGGGTAAGTCCAGCCCTCAAGGCAAGCTGTTGGGCTGGAAATGTCTTCAGTGCATGTTTAGTGGAATCTCTGGGAATCCTAGGAAATCGTAGCCTGTCCAGCTATTTCTGCAGGCTCCAAGAGTAGGCAAGGTGACCCAGAAAGAGAGTGGAGAGTAGGAAGGGAAGAGGGCTCAGATCAGAACCTCATAGAAGACCAACATCTAGACCAGGGGTTCTCAACCTCAGCACTGCTGGCAGTTGGGGTTGGATGATTCATCGTGCTATGAGACTGTCCTGTGCATTGTAGGATGTTGAGCAGCATCCCTGGCCTCTGCCCACTAAATGCCAATAGCGCCTCTTTTCCAGGGGTGACTATCAACAATGTCTCCAGATATTGTCGGGATTTTTTGTCCCTTGGGGACAAAATCTCCCCAACCTCATTGAGAGCCACTGGTCTTGAAGGACAGTCACGAAGGTCATGGCGATTGAGAGCTCAGAGAAGGGGGAAGGAAGGAAGAGAGCCCCAGGAGAAGGAAATCTAGAGAAGAATGTTGCAAAGAGGGCCAGGAAGACAAAGGCTGAAAGTGTCCTCTGGGTTTAGCAGCAATGTGGTCACTGGGGACCCTGACAAGGGCAGTTTGAGTAGTGTGAGAAGAGCAGAAGGCAGGCTGGAGAGGTAAAAGTGGGGATGGGAGAGGAGACATAGGAAGAGCATAGTGTAGAAACTGCTCTTCTAAGGAACTAGACAACAAATGTTAGTATATCATCACATAATGGAGCACTTGCCAAAAATTAAAATGAACTGGAGCTATATGTATTAACAAGGATAAATCTTGAAAATATAACGTTGAGTAAAAAGCAAGTGGCAGAATATGAGAAATATGATATCACTTATGTAAATGTACAGACATGAAAAGCAGTACTACATATTTATAGGAACATCTGTAGTAGAAGTGCATAATCATGGACAGGAAGACTAATTTTGGGTCAGTGGTTGCCTCTAGGGAGGAAGCAAAGGTAATGAGACTGGTGAGGGGCTTGAGGGAGTTTTAGCTCCAGTTGTCTTGTTTTATTAGGGCAAAACAACATGAAATGATGATCATCGTATTATTCCCTACTTTTCTGATATGTTTGAAATACTTCAAAAAAGTGTTTTTAAAGACACTTGACTGTGATGGGAAACGGAAGGGCAGGGAATGGAAGCTAGAAGGTAATGCAGGACTGGAGGGAGGTTTCATTTGTTGGTTTGGTTTTGTTTTAAGATGAGGGGAATGGGCCAGTAGGTAGTAGGTTCGGGAGAAAGAGGACAGCCAGTGAGTCACATTTCTATGGAGATGGAGAGAGTCAGATGCAGAGGTGCTGTTAGACTGGATGGGGAAAAGCCACCTCTTCCTGAAACTGCATTAAAAGAAGGCGTGTGAGGCTAGGGAGTGGGTGTCTAGGAAATTAAAGAGACTCTCACATGATGTCCTCAACTTATGCAGGAAAGTAGGAGGCAGGGTTTTCTGCTGAAAGGAACGGGGTGGGTGGGGAAGCATCAGGTGCGGGGCTGGGAGCTTGAAAATATGTGATACAGGTTTGGGGAATAGGAATGATGGTCAATGAAGGACACATGAAATGTTGCCCTATACTTTCAAAGGATCATCTGGGGCAGTCGAGTGTGATTCTATGTAGCCCTAAATCTGCAGGTTTGCGTGATTTTCCTCCAGCATGCTCATAGCCTGGCTGTGAGAGCAGGGAAGGCAGGTAGTTGGATTAGCCTTAGTTTGCCGAGAAGCTATGGCAGAAAGATAGGAGGCCAGGATATTCAGGAGTTAGTGGGAGGTTGCCCGGAGTGGTAAACTATGGGGTGGCAGCCTCTAGGCCATGGAGAGAGGGGGCAGAATTATGAAAGAGTTGGACTGAGAGAAAAGGGAAGGATTTAGAGATTTGCATAGGGTTGTGGTGACTTCTTCCAAAGGCGAATCTCAGTCATTATATGTGTATTTTTGTTAGTAATGTTCAGATAATAATTTTATTTCCCAGTTGTGGGAGTACTTTATAATAAAGGCCAATTTCTTCCTTACTTCCTTCTACAAACAGTTGCTGAGTGCTTGTTATGGCTGGACACCTTGTCGGTTCTAGTGAGAAAGAGATGAAAAAGACAAAATTCCTCCCTGCAAGGAGCTCATGGTGCAATGGAGGAGATAGAAAGCTGTACTGTGACAGGTTTTAGGCAAGGGTGTCCAATCTTTTGGCTTCCCTAGACCACACTGGAAGAAGAAAAATTGTCTTGGGCCACATATAAAATACACTAACACTAACAATCTCTGATGAACTAAGAAAAAAAAATCATAATGTTTTAAGAAGGTTTGTGTCGGGCTGCATTCAAAGCCATCCTGGGCTGCATGTGGCTCACGGGCCATGGCTTGGACTGTACAGATGTGTGGAGAGTAGTGTGCAGCTAACCACTCAGGGGCATCAGGACTTCGTGGAGCGGGGGAGTCTGCAGCAAACTTTAAAGCATGAGTTGGGATTTGACAGTGGCCAAGGGAAGATGGGTCCTCCCCCAATGCCAGGGAGCACGCTGCGAAAGGCACAGGAGGATGAGAGAACCAGAGGCAGGGCCTGTCTGGTGAAGGGACAGAAGGTGGGTGACAGGCCCTGCCAGATCTCACAAACCTGTCCTCTGTGCTGTGCTGAGGAATCCAACCTCTCTCCTAAGTGATGAGTTCAAGAGAGAAATAGGATTGTTTGTGTTTTGGAAAAAAACCTTAGTTCGTGGTAGAGGGCAGACAGCAAGAAGTGATGGGGACCTTTAAGACAACAATAGTGGAATTTGAGAGGGAAGAGCAGATTTGAGAACTATTAAGGAGACAGACTCATCAGCCCTGTATACACGATTGCGTAATGGAACAGAGGAATGAGGGACCCATGGAAGATAACACGGAGTTCTAGGGTGGGTGGCTAGGTGGCTCATAGTACTATTCACCAAGATGAGAAATACAGAACAGGCTTGGTTAGAAAGAGAATGAGTTTGGTTTTGCACTTATTTAATCCTGGCCAGACAAGCAGGTATAAAATGGGTTGAGCTGGAAGAGAGGTCTTGGCTGTAGCTTAGGGAGCTTTTATCATATTACTCATAGCGGAAGCAGTGGGTATGGATGAGGTGACACAGGCATGATGTAAAAATGAGAAAATAAAAATCAAATAATAAACGTGTGATTGAGGCCCACCAACACTTGGAGAGTGGAAGTAGGGGAGATTGAGAAGGAGTGGCCACAGACGGAGGTATTGAAAGGGAAACAATAGTGTTGTAGAAACTCAAAGAAGAGTTCCAGGAAAGTCAGAAAGGTTATGACTGCCCAATGCTTTAGAGTGAGTGGCTTAATTCCATAACAGTGCAAGAGCCATTTCAGAAAATAGGTAGAGGAGGTTTAGGAGTGATGGAAGGAGAGAAAGTTGAGACTCTTCCCAGGAGCCTAGGACTGAAGAGTAAGTAAGGGAAAGTATTACCTCACAGTGGACCTTGGGTTATAGTGTTGAAAGGGGAATTTGGGTATGTGTGTGGCAGCATGAGAGAGAGACAGAGACACTTTCAGATGGAGAGACTTGAGTGCATTTGCTGAGGAGAAGACATCAGTGGAGGAGGAAGCATCAGAGATATATTTGAGAGGAGATGATCGGTGGAGCTAAGTCTCAGAGGACACAACGGGTTAGAAATGTTAGCCTTGGAAGGAGGGCAGCACCTCTTCTTTTGACACTGGAGGGGAAGAGGCAAAGATAGTGTAAGTACAGTCATTTTCTAGGTAAAAGGGTGTGACATTGAGGGAGTGCATGTCTAATAGCCTCGAATTTCTCTGTGGAGGAGCAGATCCACTGTGGGGACCTCCCTCTGGGGAGGGCAGAGGCAGGGGAGGTCGGGGGGCTGGGAGGATGGTGAGGGTGTGGAGTGGAGCTGCCATCTGGTGCTGAGCCTCCTGGGATTGGGACTGTGGCTCTGTGGCAACCTCATCTGTATGGCAGTGTGATATTTTTTTTTCTCCGACAGCACCATAATCTGGCTATCAGTGCAGGGAGAGTAGATAATTTGATTCATTTGGAGTGCTATATTGAGTTTTAGAGAAGGTGAGGTAGGAAGACAATAGATGGGGTTTGTGAGAGCCCAGTGGATATACTCCACCATGGGGCCTAGGCTTTGTAGGGAAGTAACGAAAACTGGGAGGAGCTGATGGATCCAGAAAAAAGGAGAATTGAGGAGCTGGGGACCTCAATGGAGTAGAAAAGCTGGTATTGAGTTAATGGAGTGAGAAAGCCCAAAGGGTGGAATGTTGGGATCAGAAAGCAGGAATCCTGGAAGTGAAGATGGTAGCAGCGGAGGGGCTTGGGGTGCTGAGAAGACTAAAGGTGTAGAACTGGGAGTGTTGCTGGAGTGCAGGTGGAGAGTGCTGGAGCTGAGGACATCAAGGCTGTATAAAGTTAGGGCATTGCTGGGTCATGCTCCTGAGCAAGGAGATTTTCCACAATGATGCAAGACAGAATGAAGAGGAGGACTAACATCAAAACCCTTAGACTCTGAAAGAACAATTGAGAAGCGGACAGTGATGAGAAGGATTAAACAGTGGGAGATCAGGCAGTGGTGCTTCCAGCAAGGTGGACTATTGCCCGAGTGTGGAAGAATGACAGTGTTCACGTGGCAACACAGAGCTAGAACATCCGTCTCTCCTCGCGGCTCCATATTATGTTGGGCATGAGATGATGCACGGGACCCTCAGAGGATGAGGATGCAGGGAGTTAACTTGCAGAACGCACTGTGGAAGAGAGAGGGAGTAAGGCGGCTGGGAGTAGGATAGGCCAGAGTGAAATTGGAAATCTTATTATTTTCACCTCCAAAAAAAAAAACAAAAAGCTGTGAGACAGGTAGAACTATTATTTTATTTTTTTGGAATTATTATTTTGAGCCCTATTTTAGAAATGAGAAACATTGCCAAAGAACTGGAAGGCCCTGCTCTTGAGTTAGTAATAGATCCAAGATTCACACCTAGGCCCCTTGGCTTGAGGGCACCCCGGGGTTAACCCTAGGGAGAAGCAGCTCTAGCAGGGGTGGCTCCCTTGCAGATAGAGCAGGAAGGAGGAGACTGGGGACCTAGGTCAGCTTCTCTTTCTGCCCCTAGGCAACTCGCACAGCCCGCAAAGCTGTCGCCTTTGGCAAGCGCTCACACTCCATGAAGCGGAACCCCAATGCACCTGTCACCAAGGCGGGCTGGCTCTTCAAACAGGTGAGGCCACCCTGCTGTTCTGGCCACCGTAGCCTCCACCTTTTCCTCATAGAATGAGGATTCCTCTGTGCTTATGACAGTCCATGTATTTTTTTGGTATGTCCTCCTGCTGTCTCTGTGAATGAGTCTCCTAATTTTATAAAGGCTCAGAGAAACTGAGTATCTTCCCAAAGTCACACAGAAAAATTTGTGTCAAACTTGGGAACCCAGCCCGTGTCCTGATGGGCAGATGCAATGACCTTGAAACATGCTGAGTCCCTAACCCCATGGAAACAACCCACTAGCTCCCCAGCAGGTCCTGTTTATTATGGTGGGGGTAGGGGTGTCTCCTGAAAGTCTAGGGTTCACAGATTGGCACCAGATTGGCCTTGCCGCTATCCCTGCCTGCCCTTCCACTCACTCATTCTGCCCATCTCTTGCCCCTGTTCTCCTCCCCAGGGGAGGCACTGAATGACAGAACTGGAAGGTCATAGGCAATAATCTAATGTCAGTTCCTTGCATCTGAGGTCTCCAGGGGTTGCTGCCGTGCATTAACAGCAGAGCCGCAGCTAGGGCCACGATGTCCTTATAATTGACATGGTGCCCTTTTCCCCGCATTCCACCTCCTCTTCCACATCCAGCCTGCAGCCCTCACATCTGCCTCTCCCGTGTCCCGCAGGCCAGCTCCGGGGTTAAGCAGTGGAACAAGCGCTGGTTCGTCCTGGTGGATCGCTGCCTCTTCTACTATAAAGGTGAGCTTGGCCCTTGGACTGGCAGGGATGGCAGGAAGCCAGGACCCACCACTCTTTCTCATTCTGCCATATCCCCAAGCTTGGCTTTGGATGGGCACCGGCAGGGCAGATCTCCTCACTGTGGTCCTGGCACCAGTGGCAGCAGGATAAAAACAAAGCTCACTTGTTCACTCACACACTCACTCACTCACCCATTCAGTTCACATTCAACAATGCTTGCTAGGTTTCAGGCAGAGTTCCAGCGATACACTGGGTGAACAAGGTGGTCATATGGCTGGTGAAATCCTGGAGGAATGGGGAGAGAGGACAAGGACAAAGAGGAAGAGGTCACTAGTCACTACTAGCAGGTCACCTACTAATTGGAGCTTGTATGTGGCCTTTCCTCCTGTCCCACTGGAATGCATAGTCCCATCTGTGAAGGCAGGAACTTTTGTCAGTGTTGGTCACTGCTGTATCCACAGCACCCAAAACACTGCCTGCCATTTAGTCGGTGCTCAGTCAATACTGAATGAGTGAACATAATATCCTCCAGCTTCACCTTCTCTGCTGACCCCAACACCCTTTCCCTACTCTCTATTTTTAAAAGTTGTGCCAAGGCAGGCTGAGGGCACCAGCAAGGGTTGAGGTCAGTGATGGTGGCACCATGTGGATGCAGGGGAGGAAATGGGTGTGAGGGATGAGAGAAGAGAGGGTACAATGATTATGAAGCAGGAGAGGCTCTTTCCTTCACTCCCTTGGCCCAGGAGGGCACAGCCCTGATTTCCAGGCCTCCTGGGGGCAATTCAGTGAATCATTAACTTTGGCAAACAAAGGTTGTACCCAGTGACCCTGCAGAGCACTGCTGTCCCTGGTTGCTGTATTGCAGCCACCTGAACCCCAAGGAGGGAAAACAGGAAGGGGCTGAGCATACAGAGTCCAGTCCCAGAGAAAAGGCCAAGACTCAGGGAGAGGAATCTGCCCAGGCCTAGGACCCAGGTGCTGAGCCTCCAGGATATCGGGCCACAGTGGAGCCAGAGTGGGAATGAAACTGAGAGGAAAATGGGAGTCTCTACAGAGGAGAGACTTTGGGAAGTAGTGGGGGTAGAACCTCAAAGAGCTGAGAACCCAAAGGCTCAGGACACACCAAAATGGAGGTCACTGTTCACCAAGAGATGGACTCAGGACTTACCCAAATGCTGGCCTGGACTCTGCCAGGCAGGGGCTCCATCTCTGGAGGACAAGAGCCTCAGTTCTCCTGAAGGCAGCCCTGGGGTCCAACCCTGAGTGCCTCCTACTACTCTGGTTTACCCCTTCCTCTAGGTACCATGCTGGGGTCCAAATAGAGAAGCTGATCTATGGGCCAAGTATTGTGTAGATGTGATGAGTAAGAGGAGAAGCAGGGCTTGAGGAGTTCATAACCCTACAGAGGTTTCTTCTGAACCCTAGCCGAAGGCTTTTCAGAGTCCTCAGCCTGGGGAACAAATAGCGATCCCAGGGAAGTGGGGAAGGCCTTGCCATGGTTTCATAATTGTCCCCCCACTGTCCCACAGAGCACTCCCCGCCCTTTCTTGCCTTCTGCTGGCAGCGGGGGGCCCAACTGGCCAATCCATCAGGCTCGTTTGGAGATCCGGGATGAATTATGTAATAGCTGGACTGTTAGCGCTCTCTGCCCAGGGAGAAGAGGGCCAGAGTGCTCCAGGCAGGGGTGCCTTTTCCTATGGAGACATAGAACCTCAGCGGGGATCTGCAGCCGGAAAGGGCAAAGCAGGCTCTGAGTGACAGGGAGAACCTTAGAAAGAGTGACCCAGAGGCACCAGAGAGCGGAAGGTGGGACAGTCCACTCTACAATGATCTGTCCCATCACCTTGTTACATATGTCACTGGTGGGATGGTCTCATTTAGCAAGGCACGATAGATAGAACGGTCAACAATGCTAGCTTTGGAGTTCACTTTTTGTGTTTGAAGACCAATTTTATCCCTTGTTCCTTAAGTAACCTTGGATAAATCATCTAACCTCTTTGTGTCTCTGCTTCCTTATCTATAAAATAAGGGTAATAATAAAGCTAATAATAGGACCTCTTCATGGGTTTTTTGGGAGGATTAAATCCATTAAGGCATTTCACTTAGAACAGTGCCTGAGCTTCCAAATATCAGCTGTTATTTCTTTGTTTATTTGTGCAGTAGAAGGCGAATTCCCTTAGGGTAGGCACTATTTCTCTCTTATTCACCTCTGCAGTCCCAGTGTCTGGAACAGCATCTCCAGGGCCATCACACTCCTGAACTCCAGGGAGTGTCCTCTCGGAGCATGTGTGGTGGCCCTGAGTGCCTGACAAATAGGAGGTGAACAATAAATATGTATTGATATTATCAGGGAGGGGCAATACACTCCTCCCCACCCCTGGTGTGCGTGCACACACACACACACACACACACACACACACACACACCCACCCTTCTTGTGCCTCTCTCCCTGACAGATGAGAAGGAAGAGAGTATCCTGGGCAGCATCCCCCTCCTGAGCTTCCGGGTAGCCGCAGTGCAGCCCTCAGACAACATCAGCCGGAAACACACGTTTAAGGTCAGTTGGTCTTCCCCTCCCAGGGCAGCTGGGGGAGGGAGGCCTGCTCTTCTACAGCCTATGGGAATGGAGAGGGGCCAAGAGCCGTCACCCTAAGGAATCCCAGGTGGTGATGGTGGTAGCAGTGGTGGTGGGCGGAGGAGGGGGAGTAGTAATGGCCCCTAGACTCAGCACAGTCTCTTGTAAGGCTAGAGCAAGGCTATGCTGGGACCTTCCTCCTCTCTTGGGGGTTGGGTGGGCAATTCTCCCAAGAGTGGGCCAGTAGAGATGTGTTTCAGCAGCACCACAATTGTTACTGGAGCAGGAATAGTTATGTTCTGAGTCCGTGGACCTTTTGCCCAGTGCCTGCCCCTGGGAAATCCCTCTGGGCAGAGGCAGGAGCTGTGGCTGGTGGGTTCTGAGACCTTTTCTGGAAAGGCTTCCTCCCCACCATGGTTTCAGCAAACTGGACCTACCTCCAAGTAAAACTTACTCAAAGTTCAGTTTTTAGTGAATATTAGGAGTTGAGTTTCATTCCACAAGAGCTGCACATCTCATGAAGAAACCATTTGAGAGAACAAGTGCACAGGAAAATGGGCCTTTCCTGCCTGCTCAATATCACTGCCTTGAACCCCTGGGGAGCCACCCGTTAAAGATGTGCCTGCAGCTGGCTCGTCCTAGGCCAGTGTTTTTCCACATTTAAAAATTCATGACCCATCAAAACCTATAAAAATCTCATGCCCTTTTGTATTTTGTGATGCAAAAATCATAGGTTCCTTTTCATTTTCCAAATATAAAATTATAATATCAACTACACATTGTCTGGCTACAAAGCCCTCTCTGCCCTAATTGACAGTTGCTGTCCAAGACCCTTCAAAGCTATGATGTTAGATGATGGGACCCGTAGGTCACTCCTTGAGCTTCCAGAGCCTTAGAAGAAGGGACTCTGTCCCTTCCTGTCCTTCAGGCTCCAGTCACCTGGCCACAGAAAAAGGCTGGGCAGCATGCACAGGGCCCGCTACAGGGATCAAGGAAGGACTTATTTGGCACATAATTAGTTTCCAGCCTCCTGGGGTCTTGTATGCCAGAGGTGTGAAGAGAATGAACAATTAATAAAACTCTGACTCCAGGGAGCCAGTTCTAGCTGGGGAAATAGGAACAGGCTGTTTAACCAACAACAAGTAGTCCTGTTATACATAGACACACACACACACCCACACACACAATCAAACAGCCTGTCTCACCCTCCCCACCAGACCTGTGCAGAGACACAGACACGCTCCAGCTCGGAGCTCTGCCAGCAGCAGGCGTGAGATAAACATCCCCGAGTGACTGACACACTCCCCCCACCACAGATCCCAGATATCACCTCTCTGCCCACCAGCTCCTCGCCTCCTTCCCCTTCACTGCACTGCCTCTTTCAAACCTGACTCCGAGGGCTGTGCTCAGTGGTCCACAAAGGGTTCTGATTGTGGCTATTCCACGGCCCTTCCCCAGGGAAGGGAGGGGAGCTGAGACAGATGGGAGGCTTGTCCTGCTGTGGCCACCGAGCAAAGCTCTTGGATGGTTAAGAATGAGCCAGGAACTGTTCCTGCCCAGGCTACCGCTGAATGCCTTAACTTCTTCCTAACTCGGCCCCACAGAGGCTTCGAGGGGTTTGCCCTGCTGGGACAGCTCCCTCAATTCTCTGGCCCCCTTTCATAGTTCCAGGCCAGCGCCCCTGCCCACTCCCCATCAATGGCCCTGCCTTTTCCCAGGCCCTCTGCCTTCCCCTGTCACAGCACTTGTCCTTGTGCCTCTGCTCTCTCCTTGTTTCCCGCAGCATGTTTTGTGCCCCAGCGTGACTGTCAGCTCTTCAAGTGCAAGAGCCTGTCTTTGCCTTCCTTGTGACTGGTGCCCCCAGCGAGTTCCGCACACACAGGCTGCTCCCTGGATGCTCATTGAATTGATGAATTCATTTGCTGCCCACTCCCACCCACCCCAGGACACACCCACGAGCCCTGCCTGTGTGTCTCCTCTCTACAATAACCCTGTGTTCTCCACCCAGAGGACTTGCTTGGGCCTCTGGTCTCTCTACCCCCGATCCGTCGCAAGTTTCAGCTGCCCTCTTGAGGCTTCACTGGCTTTTTGTCAACACCTCCCCTGCCCTCTCCCACACCTGCCACAAGCTCCGCCCACATGCTAAGTCCTCTGCTGGAGGTTGGGGACCAGAGGAAGGAGGCCCACCCTTGCCTCTTGCTGGGTAATTGTTCCTGTCAGAAAGAAATTGAGGGCTGGGGACAGGTGGAGGTGAGGTGGGACCAGCTGCAACTGAGGAACCTTTTGAGCATTTAGAGGGTATGGTTTTGACATCACTGCTCAGGGGAGCCCTGAGGCTATCTCGACCCCCAGAGACCCAGGATTTAGGGCTCAAGGGGTCAGAGGCTGGAGTAAGGCTCACATCCGAGACTCTGAATCACTGCTAGATGTCCCCTGTTGAGTGGGCTAAGTCAAGCTACTGAGGATCTCACTGGGAAGTATGCTGAGGTCCCAGAAAGAATTTAGTCCTGTGGCCTCTTTTCCTTGTGGCCTAAGAACTTTGAATTTCACCAGGCAGACTCTTTTCCCATGAAATAGATGCATCAGTGAAGGCCAGAGCAAAACCACAATTTGTCTGCAGTTACAGAGCTGGTCAGGAGCAGAGCCAGGCTTAGCGCTGCGATTCCCTGACTCACTCTCCACCACCAGCCTGAATTTCCCTGGTGCAAGCTCTCCACTCCCAAACCCTTGGAAGGCAGAACTGGGCATTGCTGGGTGCTGCCATTCCCAGGGGAGACACAGAGTAGAAGGGGACAATCTGAATATCCCCCCTTCCCTGTGCTCCTCACCATTTCCTGTCACGTCGTCTTCTGTCTCTCCCTCTGGTGTTTGGTTGACCTGTTCTCTGCTTCTCCTCCTTCTGACCGCGTGAGGACCCCTCCTCTGGACAGGAGCTCTCTTCTGGGTTCCCGCCCGCAGTACCTGCTCACAGCCGCCAACTAGGTAGTGTGCCCCGTCTGTATGCCAGTGTCTGCTTTGCATGCCCACAGAGAGGGGCTTGGCTGTCTCTCCATGTGAAGAGACAGTGCTAGCTTCTCAGCAGTGAAAAGCTGGGGCTAAGATTGGCATGTGCTCAGGGGTCCTCTCCCCAGACATGGGGTCATTGCCTTTGAAATCAAACATGGAATTTGCCGGGGAAGTGGGTGTGATCATTGTCCCTCCTGCTTTAATTACCCCAGGTGGGGCAAGTAGGCTGACCTGGTTATTGGGCTGCCTAATGGTGCCCAGAGAGCCAGCCAAGGTGGATACCTGGGTACCAGCTGGAGCCCTCGGGGTAGCTGCAAGCTGCCCTCCTCACCTTGCTCCCGAGCTCCGCATGGGGAAGAGCCCCAGGTGCAGGGAATGGCCCAACTGACTGCCCATTCTGTGGGTGTTGGTGTCTTCTCCCAACAGGTGACTGTGTGCTGGGTGGATGAGGCCGAGGCCAGCTCCACGCACTGCCTCTCCCCACAGGCCGAGCATGCCGGGGTCCGCACCTACTTCTTCAGTGCTGAGAGCCCCGAGGAGCAAGAGGCCTGGATCCAGGCCATGGGGGAGGCTGCTCGAGTACAGATCCCTCCAGCCCAGAAGTCAGTGCCCCAAGCTGTGCGGCACAGGTGAGTGCCAGGGAATTGAGTGTGGGGATGCAGGAAGAATTAAGAGGGGAATGGAAGACATACCCAACTCTGGGTCATTGCTAATCCCAGGGTGCCTCCTTGAAGCTGTGGAGGATGTGTGAGCCGACTCCTTGCATCCAGGCAGGAGGCCTGGCTGAGTGATTTCAGAGCCTGAAGTCTCTCTTCCCCTAGCCAGCTCCCCCTCTACTCTCTGAGCTGGGGGAGGCCAAGAGAAAAGCCAGGTTCCATTGGGGCCTGGCCAGGAGCCAGAGGTCAGTGTCATTTGCTGTTTTTTCTCAGCTGTGTGTGTTAAGCACACCGCTTTTGGAGGAAAATAAACTCAGGTTTGAATCACACCTTGTCCACTTGGCTGCAGCGTGACCTCAGTGCAAGGGACTCACCCTCACTGAACCCGAGGTTCCTCTGCTCAAAAACCAGCAAACATAACTCTATCTCAGGGTTGTCGTGAGGCTTACACAGAGTGCATGTAAAACACTCGACATGCAGTAAACTCTTAGCATATGGCCGCTCCCATCGCCCGCCGTCACCCACGGTCTCAGCGTCTGTCTCTCCCTTAGCTGCGTGTGGAGTCTTGAGTTAGGTGCTAAGGGGGATCCAGGAGAAGGGGGTTTCACAGTGTAGGCTCCAAGTCCATTCACATATCTTAGAAATGTTTACCAAGCAATGTTTCAACAAGGATGCTTGAATGTGTGGAGTTTGGGAAGCTGTAGGGGGAAAATTGTCACAAATTTCCATCTTTGCTTCAACCAAGGGGCTTACTTCCAAGAGTTCATTCATTCATTCATTTCACAAATACTTACTGTAAATATAAATACTGTAAGGCACTGTAGTGGGTGCTAGGAACACAGGGGAAGAAAGTCTGCCACGTTCCTACCCTTGTGGGGCCTGTATTCTGATGGAAAGTCAGACCTGGAAGAAACGTGTTTTGGAGAAGGGAACTAGTGTGTTTATGTGCTTGTGAATTTCAAAGCAGAAACTTCTGCTCCTGAGGCCCGCCATGTTTATCTCACAGCAGTCCTAGGAGGGGAGATATTATTATACCCATTCTGCTGATGAGGAGCCCAAGACTCTTGGCAGTTAAGTAAGCTTCTATAGGAAAGACAAGTGCCCCATCACAAGCCTTTGTCGCTGGAGTATCAAGGACAGTTACTGATAAGAGTGCAAACCCAGTTTGGGGAGCTGGCTCAGGGACAGATTGCAGAGAGGACCAAGACTAGGTGAGGTGAGTCATGACATAGCTTGAAGACGGGGCTCAAAGCAGACTGGCAGAGGGGAGTGGGGTGGAGAATGACCTGCAGAGAAGATGTTGGGGGCAGAGTTAACACAGCAGATGTGGGTAGGGGCAGATTAGGTTGTATAATAATTTCCCAGGCTGGATTGAGAAGATGAAGCAGTGAGACTTAAGAAGCAGAACAGGAATTCATAGAATCCTGGTTCCATTGCCACCTCCCTGCCCATCCTTCCCCACTCCTCTTCTCCTTCCCAGTCTGGTACCCCCTGCCCCACTCCATGCTGGGCTAAAGTCACTGACAGCATCTCCTTTGGCATCCAGCAGCCATGAGAAGCCAGACTCAGAGAACATCCCACCCAGCAAGCACCACCAGCAGCCGCCCCACAACAGCCTCCCCAAGCCTGAGCCAGAGGCCAAGACTCGAGGGGAGGGTGATGGCCGAGGCTGTGAAAAGGCAGAGAGAAGGCCGGAGAGGCCAGAAGTCAAGAAAGAGCCTCTGGTGAAAACCAATGGCCTCCCAGCTGGACCGGAGCCAGCCTCAGAGCCGGGCAGCCCTTACCCCGAGGGCCCAAGGGTGCCAGGGGGTGGGGAACAACCTGCCCAGCCCAATGGCTGGCAGTACCACTCCCCAAGCCGGCCAGGGAGCACAGCTTTCCCGCCTCAGGACGGAGAGACTGGGGGACACCGGCGGAGCTTCCCGCCACGCACCAACCCTGACAAAATTGCCCAGCGCAAGAGCTCCATGAACCAGCTTCAGCAGTGGGTGAACCTGCGCCGGGGGGTACCCCCGCCTGAAGACCTTCGGAGGTGAGGCATGCCAGTGGCTGGGGTGGGGCTGATATGGTGTTACGGCTAGAACATGGGAGTGGGGTCATAGCCCATGAGGCATCCCCTGTTGGAAACCTTCTGGAAGCAGGCTGAATTGGGAAACCAAATCCCATGCTTCTGGCTTGCCCGAATCCTTCCTGCTCCATGGCTCCACCATTAGAGTCTGGCTGCTGTCCCTGATTCTTGGTTTCTCTGTCTGCTTCCTTTAGAAGAAGGGACAGAGTACCCCAGTGCCTCTCCACGGCATGCTGGGAAGCCCAGAACACAGCAGGCTTTGGGAGGGGGCCTGAAGTTGTTACAGTCAGACATCCATCCAAGCTATGGGCCCTCCTACAACATCCTCTCCTCCAGTGCTCCACCCACTTGAGACTCACTAACTGCCAGACCAACCCACTCCATTTTTGAACAGCTCTAATGGTTTTAAAGCCATGATTTATATAAAGTTAAAAAACAAAACCAAGTAGCTCATTGGTCCCAACACGGCCCTCTATGACCATTTACTCCTTTATCCAACGACTGGCTTTGAAATATCTGGGGACATTTATTGGGCCCAGTGGTGTCCCTCAGGGCAAATGGGGCTGCAGGCTCCTTCCCTGGGGATTTGGGCAGCTCCAGGGACTGCAGGCCACAGCTTCAGGAAGGCCATGGGGCCCGGGAGGAACCTGCCCTCTAGTGGCCTGAGCAGCCTCGCATTGCTGGTGGTCTTGTGCCTGGGAGTATCAGGCCTGCTCTGGGGAGAATCATTTGGGATGAGTCCCAAGAACCTACTGGTTCAGTCCCTGACAAGATCATACAATCAGAAAGCAGGGCATGGTGGCTCACACCTGTGGTCCCAGCTACTACTCTACAGGTGGACATGGGAGGATTGCTTGAGCCCAGGAGTTCAAGGCTGCAGTGAGCCGTGATGGCCCCACTGCACTCCAGGCTGGTGACAGAATGGACCTCATCTGTAAAATAATATAAAATAGATCAGGACGCTGCCCTTTCATCCCTTCTGTGTTGCCCTCCTTCAGGTGCCTGGTAGACTTTCTTCTATTTGCCTCTCTCAGAAAAGATCTGATAAACTGGTTCATGCTGAGATGGAGACGGCTGATAAGGCTTCATGTTTCTTCCTAGGGATATGTCATTTTAAAGAGACAAAGATTGAAGCTCTGAATGGTGCAGTGTCCAGCCTTGGGGAGCTGGTTGAGGAAGGGGGCTGTGAGGACAGGAGTCTTTCCGTCACCTCTGGAATAAACTTCAGCCCCTGTGTACCTATTCAAGCACCTTGCTCTAGGCTGGGGGACCTGGAGGTGGGGCTGGGGTGGGTGGAGGGGTGCCCATGTTGTCTGCTTTCCTTACAATATCCCCTCTCTCTCAGTCCCTCTAGATTCTACCCTGTGTCTCGCAGGGTCCCTGAGTACTACGGCCCCTACTCCTCCCAGTACCCTGATGATTACCAGTACTACCCGCCAGGGGTGCGGCCAGAGAGCATCTGCTCCATGCCGGCCTATGATCGGATCAGCCCGCCCTGGGCCCTGGAGGACAAGCGCCATGCCTTCCGCAACGGGGGCGGCCCTGCCTACCAGCTGCGAGAGTGGAAGGAGCCTGCCAGCTACGGGCGGCAGGATGGCACCGTCTGGATCCCAAGCCCCTCCCGGCAGCCAGTCTATTATGATGAGCTGGATGCTGCCTCTAGCTCCATGCGCCGCCTGTCCCTGCAGCCCCGCTCCCACTCTGTGCCCCGCTCACCCAGCCAGGGTTCCTACAGCCGTGCCCGCATTTACTCCCCTGTCCGCTCACCCAGTGCCCGTTTTGAGCGACTGCCACCTCGCAGCGAGGACATCTATGCTGACCCTGCTGCCTATGTGATGAGGCGATCCATCAGCTCCCCCAAGGTGAGCCACCAGCCTGCCATTCCTTCCTCATTCCCTGAGATCCCCAGAAGCCTAAGACAATCTACTGGGAAAAGGCAGAGATGTGGGAGCATCTGGGCCATGGGGCCATTGGGCTGTGTGTCCATAGGACCAGCAGTGTTGCCCAGGGAAGCCCCTGGCCTGTGGTTCTGTCTGTAGTAGAGCTGTCTTGGGGATGGCTTTGCCTCTTGAGTGGGAACATTGCTTTCTGTACATGCCCCCAGGTTGTGCCAGAAACCGTGCCGTCATGTAAGAGGGCAGAGAGAGTTCTGTCTTTTCAAATCTTGAGGACCTAGACAGATCATTGCACGGGGGGCTGCTGTCCATTTCAGTTTGGGATCTGCTCTGGGACTGAACACAAACACCTCTAACCTTGAGCTTCAGCTGGTGGGGAACTCTGTGTCCCAGCCAGACCCCTCACCTCTGTGATCCCTTTCTCTTCCAGTATGATTACCTGGGAGACAGGCGGCCAGTCCCTGCAGGACTGTTCCCCTACAACTACCCACCATCCCCCACGGTCCACGATAAGATGGTACGTCCTTTCTCCCCTCCACCTGCCTCAGGGCCTCCCCGCACCGTGCTCCACCCAGGGTGGAGCTAAACTGGGGCGGACTCCAGGGACGCTCTGTGCCTAGTGCCTGGACTGGCTGGTTTTTAGCAGCCTCTGGATACTTCCTCCCTCCCAGTCAGGACTCTAGCTCCAGTATCAAGTTTGGTGCCAGTAACCCCTTCTCCTCTGTGACACAGGCCGTGGAGGAGGGATGAGATCTGGGAGCATGTAATATCCTGGTCCCTCTCCTCTCCAGCATGCAGGAGAAGAGGCCTAGGCAGGAAAAATCAGGCCAGAGCTCCTAACAAGAAGCAAGGTTTTCTAAACTTTTTTCCCCTGAAGCATAGTTATTTAACGTTTGTCCTTTGTCTGGAATGCCACTTTTGGGGAGAGATACAAGCAATATGATTGAGGAAGAAAAAATTTTCTGAATTGCATCTCCTCCTTTTTCTCTGCCTCTTTCTACTCGTGTCTCTCCCTGGAATTTGTTCTCCTGAGAACTTCTGCCACCACCTAGAGACCTAGATGAGATGCTCCGCTTGGGAGGGTTGGGGAGGACCACTGGGACCAACAGGCAGAATCCTTGTCCAGAAAGCCTGTTGCTGACTCGTTTCCATAACAGTACCAGGAGGCCAGGGTGGAGGAGGGCTGGGCAGGCTGGAGGCTAGGCGGCGGCTCCTTCCCCTCTCTGTCTGATTCTCACTCTGCCAGTGTCCACAGCGTATAAGCCTTACCCACAGCAAACATACACACTCAGAAACAACCGATTTTTCCAGAAAACTCAGAAACAGTTGCTAACAAGTGCTGCCTAAACTGCTCTGATGACACTCACCTCTCCCAGGGAGGCCTAGGCAGACCTAGGAGAGATGGCAGTGGGGCCTGCGTGTGCCCCTCCTCTCCCTGGAGTGTCCAGTAGAGAACTACTTTGCCTGCCCACATCCTCAACCCCTCCCTTCCTGAGAACTCCCCAAGGGCAGAGGGAGAAGCCTCTCCATGTCCTTGTCGCTAACTCTTAACTGCTTTGCTTCTTTTTTTATTGTTTTCTTTTGTGTGTTCCTGTTTGTTTGTGTTGCTGTTTGGCCTCTGGGCCTCGGGCTCCGGGTAGGATGAACTTTTAGATCTTCAGTTGCAAAGAAACCTAGAGTATTTGGATCAGCAGGTAGGCAGAGCTGGTGCCCCCTACCATCCCACTGCCTTCCTGTCGCATCTCTCCACTCCTCCCCACCTCCTCATCTTCCAGCCATTTGACAACCTTTGTTGGTGTAAGCAGGACACAACAAAGTGGCTTATGTTTTGGTTTGCGCCTACACACCCCTTCTCTTCAAAGCCCTTTAGGACAGCTGGGAGTTTCCTGGGGAAAGAAGCATAATAAGTAGGCGCATGAATAATTAATGCCACCTCTTATTTCTCCAGTGCTCTGCTCGGATGGAACGGCCCCCAGGGGGCAGGTGGGAATTTGCATTTTTGCTGGTGAGAGGAGAGAGTCGCAGAGTCCAGGGAGCTCTAGGCTGGGCCTAAAATGCTAGGGATTTAGTTCCGCCTGAATCTGGGAAATCATCGTATCATATTTTACAGGTTGTTGTTAAACTCCATAATTGGTAAACTGAGGCCTACAGACCCTCCCCAGGATGATTTTTAAAGTAATATTCGCTCAGTGTATTCGTTAGTTCCTCCAAAAGCTCTTTTGCATACACAGCTTGTGCATTCCTAAGAATTCAGTGCAAACAGAGGGAGTATTATCAACCCAGTCTCACAGGTGAGCAAGCTGAAGAGGCAGTGTGTTCCACGAGCTGCAAGCAGTTGGCTGCCTGGTGTCTACTCCAGGGCTCTAACCCTTTCTTGTGTTTTAAGCTAAGGGAGCTGTGAGGCTGAGTTTAGACAGGCTGGGGGTCGATATGCTGGGTATCTATATAAGCACATACTCTTAAGTTCAGATCTGTGCTACAAACCAAGACCTAGAAGTACACACTGTCCTGTGGAGGCAGCCTGGGGAGTGGAAAGACTACTACTACTACTAACAACAGCTGCAATAATTGGATGCCTGCTCCGTGCCCCATACTATTCTAAGCATTTTTCAGATCTCTAACTCATTTAATCTTCATTACAACCCTGTAAAGTGGATGCTGTTATTACCCCCATTTTACAGGCGAGGAAACTAAAGCACAGAGAGGTTGAATAATGTGCCAAGAACACACAGCCAGTGAACAGCTGAGCTTGGAATGTGACTCCAAGCTTTTGACCCAGTTTACAGCTGAGGAAACATCTAATGTGTGACAAAGCTGCCGTCAAACCTCATTAGGATGAGTTCATGCTCTTAAAGTTACAGAAAAAAAACCATAAATTTGAAATCAGATGCTATAGCTGCAACTGTTGGTTCTTCTAGTCACAAGCCGTGTGACCCATCTCACTGGGGCTTCATGCCGATGTCGCAATTCGATTTTGTAATAGGCCTCAGGCACTAGGAAGCAGCAATGTCCACAGTTCAATAAGCAGGGATGGCTCCTGGCCCTGGAGGCCATTGCATTCCAGCTCCGAAAGCAGCTTATTGTGTCACACCATGAGCATTCTGGGCCATGTGGGAACAGATCCCAGGATTCCAACTCGGAGCAGGGACGGGAGGCCCAGGATCCTGCTGATGGGAAGCAAGATCCAAAGTGCCTTGCAGGGGTGAGGAGTGGGGCTCAGGGCCCATCTGCCTCCAGGTTCCCGAGCAAGCTGCCCTCCCTGTCGCCCATGTGATTGGCTTTCTACTCCATCCACAATGCCCTGTTGTCATAGCATTCAGTGCAGACAGCAGGGTCCCTTCTTGGGGGCTTTTGCTTTCACAGAGGGGCTGGCCCATTAGGCTGGGGGCTTCAGAAATAGCCTTCCAGAGGACTCCCTCATGGATGAATGGTATTATTCTCTCTTTTTTTTTTTTTTTTTGAGATAGGATCTCACTCTGTTGCCTAGGCCAGAGTATAGTGGCATAATCATAGCTCACTGCAACCTCCACCTCCCAGGCTCAAGCGATCCTCCCACCTCAGCCTCGTGAGCAGCTAGGACTACAGACAGGTGTGCAGCCACCACACCTGGCTAATTGAAAAAAATTTTTTTTGTAGAGATGGGTGCCCCACTGTGTTGGCCAGGCTTGTCTCAAACTCCCGGCCTCAAGCAGTCCTCTCACCTCTGCCTCTCAAAGTGCTAGGATTATAGGCGTGAGCCTCTGTACCTGGCCAAGGGTAATACTCTCAAAAGGCAGTCTTGTAGATGAGAAGAGTCCAGTACATAGTCAGACACTGCTGCTCTAGTTCTAGCTCTGCCATTTACAAGGAATTTTTTTTTTTTTAATCTTGGAAATGTCACTTAGTCTCTCTGGGTCTTTGTTTTCTCAATCATAAAATGGGCATTGTAGAACCTGCCCTTTCCTTTCAACCTCACAGATGTATTGGGAGAATCAAGTGGGGGTGCATATGGGAGCTCTTTGTCAGGCATCGGCAAGGAGTGACAATCACCACTTGCTGCTATGATTATTTTGTTTTTCCCAAACACAAAAATATCAACGAGCACTCCTTACCATGTGTGAGGCACTGGGTTAGGTGGTTTCTTACAAAATCTAACATTTTGGAGAGACAGAAGGTAGCACACAAGAATCCTCCTAGAGGTAAGACCCACCTGGGCTGAAAGATCCCCAAAGTGGCAGCACAGGCGGGAGCTGAAAACACTCCTGCTCACTTCCTCTGCTGCTCTAGATCCGCTTGTTGGGGAAGGAATGAGATACACACAGTTTACTGTGCAGGGATGGCTCCCAGCCCTCAAGGCCCTTGCATTCCAGGGCTAAACAGGAAAAATCCGTTCCTAGGAAAGCCTTTTGAAATGCCGCAGACCCTGCAAATGGGGTGGTCGGTGCCCTTGCCCTGCCTACAACATGTAGAAGCAAGGCTGTATTTGGACAGCCTAAAAGGGGTAAGAGGAAGAAAGGACAGTGTGGGTGCAACTGAGATTGGAGAGATGATGGAGAAATCACAGGAGACCCTCTGAACAGGAACCCCAGATAATCTTCCCTAATGTGTGTCTTTCCTCCTTTCCTCATTCACTTTCCCTTCCAGAAAGCTTTCCCTGCACACTCCCTTCTGTCTTCTGCTGCCTTCCCCTGTAGAACCATGGAGTTAAAGGGACACAGCCGAGGACATTCCCTGATATCTTCACTTTTTGGTCCTTTCCCATTGGAATCAGTGGGGGAAATGATGGCATTTCTGGTTGATGTGTTGGCCCGCCCTTTCTCCCACCCCGCCTTTCCCTTCCTCTTCCTCCTCATCCCCTCCCTTCTTCCATTTCTCTCTTTTTAAATTGGCAAATAGTCTTTCCACCCCCATGTTCCTAAGGATTTTTGAAATAGAAAGAATGTGTTGGAGAGCCTGGTGTCCCTTTAACGTGGCTTGCTTGTTTTGGCCTCCTTGTTTGTTTCCCTAGCATCATCTGAGATCCTCAAGGATGCTGCCAGCCCAGCTCTGGAAACCGTGTTTAGCACTTTCTGTACTAGAGCCGAGGGTGGGCAGGGGCAGGGGCAGGGGCAGGGGCAGGGAGAGGAGCCAGGCCTCGGTATCCGTGGCGGCCCATCCAAAAACCAGGTCCTAGATTTTCTTTTTTGGTTGTTTCACTTAGTTCAACTTTGGGGAGATCCGTCTTCCAATTGCCTCTATGGTCTTTGTCCAAAGTTGTGTGAGAAATGAGATCAGGGCAGGGAGATGACAACCGTGGCCAATGCAGATGGGACCCATAACAACCAGGCACCCTGGGGAAGAATCACCAGGCCGGGGCCTCTGCAGTGCCTCCGGCAAGGTCCCAGTGGCCTCTCGGACCCTTCCGTGGCCTTTCTGCAAGGACAGCTTCAGTGCTGGTCCTGAAACAGAGGTCATAAGGGGTGAGCGAGCTCAGGATGCTGGGGGAGCTGCCCTCCCCTGTTTCCTGGGAAACAAGCACAGGTGGGTGAGGGGGAGATACCTACATGTGGGTCAGAGTGTGAATAGTCCATTCCTTCCTCCGCTGCAGATGAGTGAGAGTGAGACTCTCATCAGTATGGTGAACCGCATGGTGGAAAACTCCTCCCCCAGGTCCCAACTCTTCATGCAAGTAAGACCTCTGCCTGGCAGCATGGTCCCTGCCAATGCCATTTCAGCTGCTTGTGCATGGTCGAGTTGCCCATCTAGGATGAGGCTCACGCCACCCAACCCGCTCATCTGCCTGGAGACAGGCTTGGCCTGGTCTTCTTTCCTTAATTCCACTATGTCACCTCCATTCTTCACTTTCATGGGTAAACCCAAGGCCCATTTCCCAAACCATCAAAAGAGCCAGCACCAACATCTCATGCCATGCTGGGGATCGCAACTCTGCTCTTCAATGTTCTGATTTCGATTTCATATTTGTAATATATTGACAGACGTCACTGGGGTTAAAGGCATGAAGGGTGTATTAGAACCATCTAATGTCAAAAGTGTATAGAATGCGCTGTGGTCACCAGATGTGGTGTCCAGGCCAGGCAGCATTTGCTGGACCCAGAGACACTTCTGAATTCTTGACAATTTTGGTTTAGACACAAGCCCTGTGACTGGTGTTCAGTCTACTAGGGCAATAGTTTTCAACTGTTCCCAATGCTCATTCTGACAATTCTCCCATGTCTTATCCCCACAGACAGCCACGGAGTTCACTGATGTTCTCATGGTGTTACCAACAAGCCATTGGGAACTGCACACCCTGCAGTCTCTCTTAGCAGCAGACCCTAGTGCTTGGGGGAGAAGGAAAAACAGAGCATGACTCAAGCAGAGTTCTGATCTCTCCGGAGTCAGCCTAAGACAACTGGGATGGGGTTAGGCTGGGCCATCCCAGGCTTCCAGCCAGGGGATGAAGAATGAACTTAGGTCCCTGAAACAGAAACCATCAGAGGTGATGGACCACAGTCTCTGGCAGGAGCAGAGCAGGATTGTGATGTCAGCTTCCTATCCCTGCATACCCTCATCCTGCCCCTGCTGCAGTAACCGGCCTCATGTTCCTGCAGGTCCCTCCGTACCCAGAAGTGTTCCGGGACAGCCTCCATACCTACAAGTTAAACGAGCAAGACACAGATGTAAGAGCAGCGCCCCCTGCTCCCTCCCTCCACTCCAGCCTCCCACTGCTGTCCTCTGCGGGGGCTGTCTCTCCATCCATCTCTCTCCTTCTGGTGGCTCTTCGTACCTTTGATTCATGTCTTCTCTCACCACAACAAGATTCTGCCTACCTCCTCCTCATCCCCCTTCTTTTCTGATCTACCACCTACTCACCCTTCCCTCCCATGCTGGCTGTATCCGTTTCTCCACTGAGCGCTCGGCCCTTTTGCCTACAGCAGGGAGATCTGCTTGTAACACGAATGCAGACTTTGTTGGGAGATAGATCAGTCTATTCTGTGCCCAGCATGACATTAGTCCCTACAGGTAACTAGAAAGGAGAATGCGGCTGTGCCCCTGCCCTCAGGGAGCTTCAGGGTAGTGGGAGATGCCAGGTAGCAGCAGGAGGTGGCAACGCAGTATTCATGTCGTGAAGGGGAGCCATAATAGGTTCTGCCAGGTGCAGGGAAGTGAGGCTGTGTGGGCTGAAGGTCAGGGACAAAACAAGTAGCACATGAGTTAGACCTTGAAGTTAAAAGGCCCAGAGGGTAAAATCTGGCTCAGTAGAAAGGAGCAAAGCAGGTATTTGAGGAATGGCATGAATAAAGGTGTGGACTAGGAAAGCACAAGCCCTCTTTCTGGCCCCAGCTGTCTGCTCCGCATCACCACTGGCCCTGCCCAGTGAGACTGGGAGAGGTTCCTTCCTGAAAGGACTAGACCTCAGAGGGAGGGTCAGCCATCCTGAGACTTTGGAGGCAAGAGGGAAGAACAGGATCTTGAGAGAGAAGGGAGAAGGTTCTGTGGGATTGAGGGACAGTTTCTACTGCTCACTGCTTTTCTAAGACTGCTTGTTCTGACACCCGGCCCGCCTCTTCAGTCCACCTAGGAGTTGAGGTCACATCATCTCCTCCGTCCTTCGTGAACGGCAACCCTTGGACGGATGGGGGTGCCAGAGCTTAACACTTGGCTCTCAGCCCTCTTAACCCAACTGACTTCCTCAGAGAGTAAGCGTACCTCCCCTCCCAAGAGGAAGACCCATCTTCTTGTTCTCAGGAGCCACCAAGGGCAAGGTGAAGGCCCAGGGTTCCTCAGCAGGAGAAAGGAGAGGGTATCCAGAGGCCAGGCCCTGTAACTCCCAGGTCCCCACCAAACTGTGTCCTTCATCCCCTTCTTTCTCCCTCTCCTTCCTCACTCTCTGGGACCCTAGAAGCTGCTGGGAAAATTGTGTGAGCAGAACAAGGTGGTGAGGGAGCAGGACCGGCTGGTGCAGCAGCTCCGAGCTGAGAAGGTGAGAAGCTGGGGGTGGCTTTAAGCTGGGGCAGATGGGTGAGGCTGGCTTGGAGAAGGTTGTGGGCTGCTGTCTCCATCTGACTAAGATGACAAAGCAAGGACAGCCTCCACTCAACTCCCTGTTGAACCTCTAAGGTCTCAGGCCTCTGCTGTTCAATCCCAGAGAGGAGCTGTCAGGGCTGCTCACGTCATTCCCCTGCCTTTCTTCAGGAGAGCCTGGAAAGTGCCTTGATGGGGACCCACCAGGAGCTGGAGATGTTTGGAAGCCAGCCTGCCTACCCAGAAAAGCTGCGGCACAAAAAAGATTCTCTGCAGAACCAGCTCATCAACATCCGCGTGGAGCTGTCTCAGGCGACCACGGTAACCCAGGGAGCAGGGTTTATGCACCCCACCTGATCAGCACTAGGCAGGAGGGCAACCACCTCCCAGCTTGTGCTGTCCTAGTCCAGTTTTCCTCAGAGGACAAAAGCTGAGTCCTCCCGTGCAGAGGGACATAAACAAAGACCTCAACATTGCCCTGCAAATAAATAGCAAGTCAGCCAGACTGCTCATTCCAGTCTCCACCGAGGAGATGAGCTTATTTCCCACAAGCTGTACCTGTACCTGGATTTCTTTGGGACAGCATGAAGTTGTGAGTTACCTATTTCCTTGGCTGTGCTAACACCTCTGCTGCCCACTTCTGTCTTCTCCCTCGGAGAAGCAAAGCACTGACAAAAAAGCTGCTGCCAGCTGGCCGTGGTGGCTCACGCCTGTAATCCCAGCACTTTGGGAGGCTGAGGCGGGCGGATTACCTGAGGTTGGGAGTTTGAGACCAGCCTGACTAACATGGAGAAACCCCATCTCTCCTGAAAATACAAAATTAGCTGGCCATGGTGGCACATGCCTGTAGTCCCAGATACTCAGGAGGCTGAGGCAGGAGAATCGCTTGAGCCCACAAGGCGGAGCTTGCTGTGAGCCAAGATGGTACCATTGCACTCCAGCCTGGGCAACAAGAGTGAAACTCCAGCTAAAGAAAAAAAAAAAAAGGCTGCTGCCTTGGTCACTACTTCCCAGCAGGTACAGGCAGACCTTCCGGCACGGACTGCTTGGAGAATGGCTCCAAGAAGCAGCAGCTAAAGCCCCGTGAAAGTGTGGCTCAGAACGGAGGGAGCTCGCTAACCTCCAGATAACAAATATTCTCCTTCAGGCTCTTTTCTCCGGAGGGAGCTCGCTAACCTCCAGATAACAAATATTCTCCTTCAGGCTCTTTTCTCTTTGCCCTCTACTTAAAAAAAAAATTTTTTTAAAGGACAGGGTTTCGCTCTGTCGCCCAGGCTGGAGTGCAGTGGTGCAAACACAGCTCACTGCAGTCTCCATCTCCAGGGTTCAAGTGATCCTCCTGCCTCAGCCCCCAAATCTCCAGGACTACAGGGGCACACCACCATGCCCAGCTACCTTTTGTAATTTGTAGAGATGGGGTCTTGTCATTTTCCCCAGGCTATGCTGTCTAGTTTTTATCCCCTAATCTGGGGACAATAGGAGGGTATGGAAGTGATATCATCCCTCTCTATTTTCTCTTTATTTCAGTTGGTGGTGGGATGGGCTGTTACATCTCTTGTAAGGCTAGTGTTTGGCTGTCACCAGAATGTCTCAGCCTGGTGCCCCTCTCCTTTGGTCCCTCCATGCCCTCTTCCCCAGATCTTCGGGCCTCTAGTACCCTGGCCCCAGGGCCCGTTTCAGGATAAGGAGGAATGCCTTGGTGATGGTGGCTTTCTCAGTGAACACCTCTTCCCCCCACAGGCCCTGACGAACAGCACCATAGAGTATGAGCACCTCGAGTCTGAGGTCTCTGCCCTGCACGATGACCTCTGGGAGCAGCTCAATTTGGACACCCAGGTGAAGAAGGGCCCCTGAGCTGGCAGGGATTGGGATGTGACTAAAGATGAGGAGTTGGCCTTGAGACAAAAGCAAAGGTTCAGGTCATTGATAACAGACTCTAAGTTTCAGGATGAAGATAATGGGACACTTTAGGTTCAGCTCACAGGGCAAGGAGCTAAAGCTGAAGCTTGGGAGACTTCAGTTAGACACAAGGTGTTTTATGATTGAAAGGATTTCTTTTTCTCTTGGGATAGGGTCTTGCTCTGTTGCCCAGGTTGGAGTGCAGTGGTGCAATCACAGCTCACTGTAGCCTTGACTGCCCCGGGCTCAAGCAATCCTCCCACCTCAGCCTCCTGAGTAGCTAGGACTACAGTCATGAACCACCATGCCCGGCTAGTTTTTTTTATTTTTTATAGAGACAGGGTCTCCCTATGTTGGCCAGGCTGGTCTCTAACTCCTGAGCTCAAGTGGTCCTCCCGCCTCAGCCTCCCAAAGTGCTGGGGATTACAGGCATGAGCCACTGTGCCCAGCAGGATTTAAAAACAGACATGTAAATATAAATAACTCAGGCATTTATTTATGGAATAAATAAATGGGTTAGAAACAGTCTGCCCGGAGGCAGGAGGATTGACCTGATGATCTTGAGGAGTTCTTGTTCTTTTCTTCCCTCTACCTTTTCTTCACCCAGACCGTGCCTCTTCTCTAGCTAGTTTGCAAGCCCTGTCTCTCTGATGCAGTTAACAACTGGTTTCCCCCATTTTCTTCTGTTTCCCTCCTGGTAATGCCACTCACCACCCTTACCTTGCAGCTGGTTAGGTAGGACGAAGACCTGCCTGGTCCAGAGGACCCAAATACCACGATGTCCCATGGCCAAGCCTCACTTGAAGCACAGACATTTTAGGAGGCGGATAGTGCTGTGGTCAAGGGCACTGACCTTCGAGTCCAAATAGACCCATATTTAGATGATGGTCATGCTGCTTACTAAATAGACGGCCTTGGGTGTGAGTCTCTTCATCTCTGAAGAGGGGACAGCTGCTGCCCTTATCTCCTAGAGTCGTGCAGCCGAAATGAGTTAGCACTGTATATGTAAAGTGCTTGGCATAGTGCCTGGTGCTGAGGGATGCTAAATAAATGGGAGGTCTTACCTTTTAGAGTGTCAACTGTAATTGAATTCATGACTCCTCAGGCATACGCTGGGAGTGGGTGTTAGAAAAGGGCTGTTTGGATGTGAAGAAAAGCAGTAAAATGGAAGCTCTTGCCCCACGAAAACCAGGATACCATAAAGTGTTCACTTAGATGGGCATTCACTCACAAACCAGCCACGATTCCCCTGGGGGAACTCAGAAGGGTGCGTCCTCAGTCTTGGCTCAGAGAATCAGGCAATTCTGGGGTGCCATCTCCCAGAGGCTGAAGACAGAGGCAGCCCATGGGAAAGATGACTGCTGGAGGGGCGTGTGTGTGTGTGTGTGTGTGTGTGTGTGTGTGTGTGTGTGTACAGGGTGCCTGCCTCCTGCTGGCCCAAAGGGATGTGGGTTCCAAGGGGTCTGGGCTGAGGGAAACTCCTCGTGGCCATTTCCTTTGATTCACTGTGTGGCTGCTTCAGAATGAGGTGCTGAACCGGCAAATCCAAAAGGAGATCTGGAGGATCCAGGACGTGATGGAGGGGCTGAGGAAGAACAACCCCTCCCGGGGCACGGACACTGCCAAGCACAGAGGTGGGTGCCTCCTGTGCCAGCCTCCTAGGCTGCCTGCCTCACCAGGAGTGCTCTGGTATTTCTGGCCTCCATCCCACTCCTGCCAGCTCACACTGTGTTCAGGGCCAGGCAGGGCCTTCTTGGGACGTCAGAATCTTCCCCTGGGTTCTAGGGTGGTAGGTAGGGCTCCCTTACCCCTGACAGAATAGACTAAGTAGACAACTCAGAGACACTGTTGACCCTGACACTCTAAAGTCCTCCCCCAAAAAGGTCAAAAGCACCTAAGCCTCCCCAACCCCCAAGCACATGGGCCCACTCGTGACCTGTGACCCCTACCTTAGAGTTTTCCTTGAGCCCTGGGACCTCAGACTGGCTTTCCTTGACACCTCAGGGACAACAGTATCATTTCCATCTACCATCTTCCCCACCCAGCACACCTCTCAACAGTCAGCCTGTGGCCCCAGAACCTGTAATGAGTCCCTTTGGCAGGCCCAGGTGGCCCTGAGACACTAAGTCTGCCCTCCCACATCCCTGGATCTGGCTTCTCCCTGCCACCTCCACTCACAGTGCCCATCTATGTACCCACCAGGCAGCACCCCTCCTCCATTGCTCACCCGTCCCCTTCTGTTTCTCCCAAGGAGGACTTGGCCCCTCAGCCACCTACAGCTCCAACAGCCCGGCCAGCCCCCTCAGCTCCGCCAGCCTCACCAGCCCCCTGAGCCCCTTTTCACTGGTGTCGGGCTCTCAGGGGTCCCCCACCAAGCCTGGCTCCAACGAGGTAAGTTGAGAAATGCAGTAGAAGGTAGGTGGGGGAGGGAAGACCAGATCCTCATTTGTCTGAAATTATACAACTTCTGTGCCCATCTCTTCCCCACAGGCCTCCAGCCCTAGTGCTGGAGCTCTTTGTTTAAGGAGGTCATTCTCACACCCCATTTTGTGAACTTCTCTCCAGGTTTCCCCTTTACCTGTTCTCATCTCCATCTGTCATCTTTAGCTCCCTTTCAGTGAAGCCTGTTCCTGGGCACCAGGATGGATAGGAGACAGCACAAGGTTGGATAGGAGACCGCACACATTTCATAAGAATTTAAATCCAGAATGATGCCAGGATAGCAACAGGGTGAAGGGTCAGTGTGGGGAGCAGTTTCCTAGTCAGTCAATCAGCAAGTGTTTTCTGGGGCTCAACCGTGGGCATGGGGTGCCATGAGGCCCTTTTAGAAAGATATACACATGGCCGGGCGTGGTGGCTCATGCCTGTAATCCCAGCATTTTGGGAGGCCAAGGTGGTGGATCACGAGGTCAGCAGATAGAGACCATCCTGGCCAACATGGTGAAACCCTATCTCTACTGGAAAAAAAAAAAATACAAAAATTAGCTGAGCGTGGTGGTGCACGCCTGTAGTCCCAGCTACTCAGGACGCTGAGGCAGCAGAATTGCTTGAACCCAGGAGGCGGAGGTTTCAGTGAGCCAAGATCGCACCACTGCACTTTAGCCTGGTGACAGAGTGAGACTCTGTCTCAAAAAATAATAATAAAAAATAAAAGAAAGAGGCTGGGTATGGTGGCTCATGCCTGTAATCCCAGCACTTTGGGAGGCCAAGGAAGGCAGATCACGAGATCAGGAAATCAAGACCATCCTGGCTAACACGGTGAAGCCCCATCTCTGCTAAAAAATACAAAAATTAGCCGGGCATGGTGGTGGGCACCTGTAGTCCCAGCTACTTGGGAGGCTGAGGCAGGAGAATGGCATGAACCTGGGAGGCAGAGCTTGCAGTGAGCAGAGATCGCGCCACTGCACTTCAGCCTGGGTGACAGAGCCAGACTCCATCTCAAAATAATAATAATAATAATAATAAATAAAAAGAAAAGAAAAATAAAAGAAAGATGCGCACATGTGCTCAAAGGCTTCACTCAGGGAGCCCAGCATCCTATGAACCAAGACAAATTCATAGGAACGTGACGGCGTATGTCTCAACATTAAGCCACATGGTTCAGACTATAAACGCCCTGATGTTCCAACAGATAATTGGACCTAAACCAGGCCACAGAGCAGCAAGACAGGGAGAGGAACAAGGGAAAGGCATTCTAGGCAGGAGAGTGGGTGGAAGCAAAGGGGTGGGAGAGGAGCTGCCTGGCATGGGGGCGAGGCAATGAGAGAGCTTTGGGGAAAACTTGGGGAGCAGTGGGGAGTGGTGGACAGGTAGAGGCTGGGTCGAGGAAGGTGTTGAAGGTCAGGCAGAGAGTTAGCTCCGGAGCTGGCACTCTCTTCAGGCCACGGGTGGGAGTGCAGTGGTCCCAGGGGCCCGCCCAGGTCTCCAGCAATGTTGTTGTCTGCCTCCTGCTAATGCTCTTTTCTCCTGCTCTCACAGTGGCTGCTCTTGTTCCTCCTAATGCTCTGGCTTCTGTCTGCCTCAGGAACCTGGCCCGCCTCGGCCTCCCCTCCCCAAAGCCTACGTCCCCCTGGAGTCTCCTCCAGCCGTCCCTCCACTCCCTAGCGAGAGCCGCTTCTGGCCCTACCCCAGCTCCCCTTCCTGGCACCGCAGTGGCGAGACAGCCAGGGGGCAGGTACCCATCACCCTTGGGTCCTGGAGGGTGGGGCAGGGGACAATGGGCAAAGGGCCAGGCCAGGGGGCAAGGCAGGGCCCTGGAGTCATTTTCCCCATTAATTTTCCCAGAGTTCGGTTTCTATGGCGCCCCTGCTCAGCTGGACTCTGGGATAAGGAAAGCATAGTTGAAGCCATCACACAGGCCATCTTTCTGTGCCTTTTTGCTTTCTGTAGGTGATGGGGACATGAGTTACTGCTCCAAACCCAGGCTCATGGGAAGCCAGTGTTTGTGGGTGCTAGTATTATGCCCCACTCCCTACCAACATGACCAGCCAATGGGAACTGAGTGACACTCCCAGCAGTGCCATTCCGATCCCTTCGTGTGTCCATCCCAGGCCCCACTCCGCCCATACTATCTCTCTGGCTCCACCTTGTATTGTGTCCTTGCTGGGTTTCATGAGTTCCTGGAGTATAAGGATACAGGCCCTTTTCTCTCCTGTTCTCACCTGCATCCTTAGCCAAGATCCAGGAGCTATGCAGTTAGGTTTGGAAGAGGTTGTGTGGTGAGTAGAAAGAGTCCTGTGCCTAAAATTGGAAAACTCATATGTTCATCTAGGTTTAGCTATGTATAATTTGCATAACCCTTGAGGGTTTGCCTGGTGAGATGGGCAGAGCAGGTAATGTTACCCGTATGTGACAGACGAAGAAAGGGGACCTCTGTTCTCTAGTTGGGCTAGAACTGGAGTTGCTGACCTTTAGCCTGGTCTTCTTTCTGTATTCTTCTCACTGAGGCTTAGATTCTTCAACTGTACCATGGGAGCAGTGGCTCAGATGATGGCTGAGGTCTCCTCTAGTCTCATGATTTTGTGAGCCCACACACTAAGTGCCCTTTTCATTTCCCTAGAATCCTGGTACCAAGGCCCACCTGGTTCTGTTTGCTCATGTCTTGGGTAGGATTCCCTACAGGATCCTCAGAGACCCCCCCACTGGCCATTCCTTGACTCTGGCTCACAGCAAGTCTGTGGTTCTTAGTGTCAGCCAAAACAAATGGTCAGGCTGAGGGGCCTCCTAGGGGCTATGAGCTCTCATTCCCCAAGATGGCCCATCATTGACACTACTTAAAGTGCATGGATGGGAGGCTCTAGTGCATCCCTGTCCGCCTCCCAGGTGGCACACATAGAATTTCCTTGTTCCCTGTATCTGCAAGGGTTTGAGCTTCAACCATTGCAAAACAAAGAAACATCACTGGGGGCCAAGTTCCTGACAGCCATACTAACATCAGTCATCTTCTTGCCCTTTCTCTCCAGCCCAAGGCAAGCTATGAACAAAGCAAGAAAGACCCCCACCAGTCATCATCCCTGGACACCCCCAGAGACATCAGCCTTGTGCCCACCAGACAAGAGGTAGAGGCAGAGAAGCAGGCAGCTCTCAACAAAGGTACTTTGTGACCCATCTTCCCCTAGAAGTAAGGCAAGGATGCTCAGGGAGGAGCCCTCGGTGCTCATTCACACCCAAAGCCTGGTGCCACACCCTGAGCTTTTTAATCTCGGTGGAGAGTGGGGCTGAGCCTGTCTCTGAGAAGTTGGCTTCCTGACTTCCTGCTCTGCATGAGGCCCACCGGCTACTCTGTCTTTCTGCAGTTGGTGTTGTGCCCCCTCGGACAAAATCACCCACTGATGACGAGGTGACCCCATCAGCAGTGGTGAGGAGGAATGCCAATGGGTTCACCAATGGACTCTCCTCCCAGGTGGGTACCTCTGAGAGCTCATGCAGGCCTGAGCTGGGCTGCGAGCCCAGGGGCCTGTGTGTGTACCCACCCATCTCCCTCTGCTGTTCAAGAAACTCAGGGCTGGAGAGGAAGGTGGAACATGTGGGAGGTGGGGCAAGAGCCCCACTGGAGGAGGAGCTCTCCTGCAGGGAGATGTGTCAGGGGATGAGGAAGCTATGCTGCATTAGTCAGGGTTCTCTAGAGGAACAGAACTAATAGGATATATTTTATATATATATATATATAAAGGGGAGTTTATTAAATATTAACTTACATGCTCACAAGGTCCCACAATAGGCCGTTTGCAAGCTGAGGAGCAAGGAGAGCCAATCCAAGTCCCAAAACTGAAGAACTTGGAGTCCAGCATTCCAGGGCAGGAAGCATCCAGCACAGGAGAAAGATGTAGGCTGGGAAGCTAGGCCAGTCTCTCCTTTTCATGTTTTTCTGCCTTCTTTATATTCACTGGCAGCGGATTAGATTGTGTCCACCAGATTAAGGGTGGCTCTGCCTTGCCCAGCCCACTGACTCAAATGTTAATCTGTTTTGGCAGTACCTTCACAGACACACCCAGGATCAATACTTTGTATCCTTCAATCCAGTCAAGTTGACACTCAGTATTAATCATCACAAGTCCACCCCTTGTCAACTTGAACCCATGCACATCTCCTGAGATCATACATAATCTTCAAATAAAGACAATAATAAGGTCATAATTACACCTAACATAATACGACTATCCTTCATACAACCGGAAACACACCAATCCCCAACCCAAACACTATCACATAAAGTTAACAATACTTAAATGCTGATGTGAGGTCACTAAATCCTATGTCATATGATAAAGGAAAAAGAAATAAAATATTTTCCTTAGCACAAGTGCATACATGCACAAACATATTTTTAGCAAAAGAGGGAGGAAATACTCATGACCATTACAGTCCCTGCTTCTGCAGCTGGTCACGTGGTCGTAGCTGGTATTGATGACCACTTCCTTCTGCTATCCATTCTGTATTCCCTCTGCCTTCAGCAAGCACCTCAGCAGGTCGTGGTGTTTTTCCTGGTGGAGTGACCAAACTTTCATTCCTGAGGGGT
This sequence comes from Macaca mulatta, assembly GCF_049350105.2. Lineage (NCBI taxonomy): Eukaryota > Metazoa > Chordata > Mammalia > Primates > Cercopithecidae > Macaca > Macaca mulatta. The sequence goes on along the minus strand of NC_133406.1, from coordinate 61,985,038 downwards.
CTGGGCCATTTGTAATCCTGCCTGGATTAAGCTGTTGTAGTTTCCCATTGACCTTAATCACAGGATCTCTTAATACTAAGAGATGCCCTAATGGATCTCCTGTATTCCATGCATATTCTTCCTTACTTCCATTGTGGAGTAGTAGACTGATTTCATCTTGATAGTCCGGGTCAATCACCCCAGCCAACACTATAACTCCCTTCTTAGCCTGTTGATTTAAAGGTAGGAGGAGCCCAAAGTGTCCAGGTGGCAATCTTAACCTTCAGTTTAATGGAATTGTTGTGTCTCCTGGTAGCATATCGAGGGCTCAGTGTTGGTTTCTGTTGCTGGCAAATTGGGCACTCAGCAGTGGCCATAGCCAGGGCGGCGTTGGTGAGTGGAAGTCCATGTTGCTGAGTCCATGCATAACCCCCATCCCTGCCACCATGGCCACTTTGTTCATGGACCCATTGGGTGGCTGGGAAAAGAGGCTGAGTGGTGTCCACAGAATGAGTCATCCTATTCATGCTGGATGGATCCTGGATAATAATCCTATCCAGGATTATTAAAATCTTCCTCTGCTGAGGTCACCTGTTGGTGAGCACTCACATAGTATACAAATATCTTCATGGTTTCTGACCCCTCACAGAGGTCCATCTACATACCTCTTCCCCAAATTTCTTTGTCACCAATTTTCCAATCGTGCTTCTTCAAAGTCCCTGACCATCCAGCCAAACCATTGGCTACAGCCCGTAAATCAGTATATAATCACACATCTGGCCATTTCTCCTTCCATGCAAAGTGAACAGCCAGGTGCACTGCTTGAAGTTCTGCCCACTGGGAAGATTTCCCTTCACTGCTCTCCTTCAGGGATGTCCTAGAAAGGGGCTGTAGTGCTGCAGCTGTCCACTTTCAGGTGGTGCCTGCATATCGTGCAGAATCATCTGTGAACCAGGCCCTAGTCTTCTCTTCCTCTGTCAACTGATCATAGGGAACTCCCCATGAGTCCATCAGTGCAGGGTAGGGGAGAGAAGGCACGGTGGCAGGAGTGGAGGCCATGGGCATTTGAGCCACTTCCTCATGTAACTTACTTGCGCCTTCAGGACCTGCTCGAGCCCGATCACGTATATACCACTTCCATTTGATGATGGAATGCTGCTGTGTGTGCACCACCCACTTTATGGCTAGATGGACCAGAAAGAACCCAGTTCATGATAGGCAGTTCAGGTCGCATGGTGACTTGGTGGCCCATAGTCAAACATTCAGTTTCCACCAAAGCCCAGTAACAGACCAAGAGCTGTCTCTCAAAAGGAGAGTAGTTATCTGCAGAAGATGGCAGGGCCTTGCTCCAAAATCCTAGAGGCCTCTGCTGTGATTCGTCTATGGCAACCTGCCAAAGGCTCCAAAAACATCCCTATCTGCCACTGACACCTCAAGCACCATTGGATCTGCTGGGTCATATGGCCCAAGTGGCAGAGCAGCTTGCTCAGCAGCCTGGACCTGTTGCAAAGCCTTCTCTTGTTCTGGACCCCACTCAAAACTGGCAGCCTTTCAGGTCACTTGATAAATGAGTGAGCAGAGCAACACACCAAATGAGGAATATGTTGCTTCCAAAATCCAAATAGGCCTGCTAGACTTGTGCCTCTTTCTTGGTTGTAGGAGGGGCCAAGTGAAGCAACATATCCTTCACCTTAGAAGGAATATCTATCTTAACAGGCCCCACACCACTGTACCCCTAGAAATTTTACTGAGGTAGAAGGTCCCTGAATTTTAGTCAGATTTATTTCCCATCCTCTGACATGCAAATGTCTTATCAATAAGTCCAGTGTGTTTGCTACTTTTTGCTCACTGGATCCAGTCAGCGTAAGGTCATCAATGTAATGAACCAGTGTGATATCTTGCAGAAGTGAAAAGCTATCAAGGTCTTTCTGAATAAGATTATGACACAAAGCTAGAGAGTTGATATACCCCTGAGGTAGGACAGTAAAGGTATATTGCTGGCCTTGCCAGCTGAAGGCAAATTGCTTCTATTGGGCCTTATGGACAGGAATGGAAAAAAGGGCATTTGCCTTGTCAATGGCTGCATACCAGATACCAGGAGATGTGTGAATTTGCCCAAGCAATGAAACCACATCTGGTACAGGCAGCTGCAGTTGGAGTCACCACTTGGCTAAGCTAATGATAATCCATTGTCATCCTCCAAGATCCATCTGTCTTCTGCACAGGCCAAATGGGAGAGTTGAATGGGGATGTGGTGGGAATCATCACCCCTGCATCTTTCAAGTCCTTGATGGTGGCACTATCTCCACAATCCCTCCAGGGATGTGATATTGTTTTTTATTTAGTATTTTTGTAGATAGAGGCAGCCCTAATGGCTTCCATTTGGCCCTTCCCACCATAATAGCCCTCACCCTACCAGTCAGGGAGCCAATGTGGGGGTTCTTCCAGCTGCTAAGTATATCTATGCCAATTATGCATTCTGGCACTGGGGAAATGACCACAGGATGAGCCTGGGAACCCTCTGGACCCTCTGTAAGTCAGACCTGAGCTAAAACTCCATTAATTACCTGACCTCTATAAGCCCCTACTTTAACTGGAGGACCACAGTAACATTTTGGGTCCCCTGGAATCAACATCAGCTCAGAGCCAGTGTCCAGTAGTCCTTGAAATGTCTAATCACTTCCCTTTCCCCAATGCACAGTCACCCTGGTAAAAGGCCAGAGGTCTCCTTGGAGAAGGATGGAAGAAAGATTCACTGCATAAATTGTCAGTAATGTAGTGGGGTCCTTCCTCAAGAGGACCCAGCCTCCCCTTCATTCAAGGGATTCTGCATCTGTAAACTGGCTTAAGTCTGGAAATTGACTGAGAGGCTGTGATTCTCTGTTTTTATAATTCAAATTAGTCTTTTGTCCATTTGACTTGGAAGTTTTCTGCTTTATAAATTAAGTAGGAATGCAGTAGGCTCCCTACCAATTTCCCTTCTAGGAATACCAGGATTAATTAGCCAATGACAGAGGTCTACACGAGTCAGACTATTCTGATTGCTGTTTTACCTCTGCTGTCCATTACAGTAGCTACACCCACCTTGCCTTTGATGGTTGAGTGCCACCACTTGAACCCTGCCACCTCGGGATGCAATTATTCCCATTGTATTTAAATTTTGTAGTAGAGTGACTGCAATTCCCACCATTAGATCTGACATGCAGAAAACAGCAATTATAGGGCTCTTCAAAGATGCAAGTGCTGCCCTCACAAATCTTTTTCATAATGCATTGGTCAAGGGTGTATCTTCTGGACTCTCCCAGCTGGAATGAGTAGGTCTAAAGTGACTAATCCACTCCACCATCCCAGTCTCCCTGAGCCTTTGGATCCCTTCCTCTACATTAAACCAAGGGAGATCAGGCATTTCCAGCTTGCTCACAGTGGGCCATCTTTTAATCCATATTTCAGCTAACCAAGCAAATAAACTATTAGAACCTTTTTTAACTCCCTGAGCTGCAACATTAAATGCAGAGTCCCTACTTAGTGGGTCCAAATCAATAAATTCAGCCTGATCCAACACTATGTTCCTTCCACCATTATCCCACACTCTTAATATCCATTCCCATGCCTGTTCTCCAGATTTCTGCTGATATAAATTAGAGAACGCAAACAGTTCTTTTAGAGTGTAGCATACCTCCTCATGGGTCACACTCTCAACCTCGCCTCTAGGGGCCCACTGGGGTTTTAGTCTAGCTGTAGGTCTAGAAGCAAACAGAGGCGTTGGGGGTGCCTCCCGAGGAGAATCAACATTATCTTGCCTGGCAACTGCTTCAGGGGAGGCCATGACTGTTGCCTCTGGTAGCACAGGGTTTATCTCCTCAGACAAAGGTGGAAAGGCTGATGGCAGCATGGGTCGGGGAGGGGATGTTGCCACTATTGGGAATGGAGAAGCTGTTCCTTCTGGCAAAAAAGATTCATAAGAGTTTACAAACTCAGTGTCCCTAGCTTCATCAGGGTCTTACTACATGTCCCCATTCCAAGTTTCAGAGTCTCATTCTTTTCCAATCAATGCCCTCACTTTAATAGTAGACACCTGGCAAGGCTGTGCATGCATCTTTCATTGTAGGTCAGTCACTCACATGATAAGAGCTTGTGTCTGTTTTTGCACAATTTCAGCTCTTTCTCTATGGGAGATAAGACTCTAACTCAGAACAGTCTTAGCATATTTGAGGCTCAGTATCTGCTTCTGAAGCTGGGAGATACAATCCCTGAGTTCATCATTTTCTTTCATCACTGTCTACTGAACTTAGGAGCAACCAACCAGCTTCACTATGTTCCTTGGTTCTCCACATATGGTCACTAAACTCCTTGCCTCTCAACGAACCATGAATCAAGAGTGTCAAATGCATTTATTTTGCATAACTCTCTGAACAGTTCGCGCCAAGGACTATCAGTGTTCTCCATACTATTAGAAGTAGAGTCCTTAGCATTTTTGGGTCTAATCATACTAAGCAGCCAACTCCAGAAGCCCCAAAACCAATGAAAGAACTCTATCCTTAATACCAAAATCTGTATTAGTTAGGGTACTCTAGAGGGACAGAACTAATAGGATATATACATATATATATATATATTTATTTATATGTATAAAGGGGAGTTTATTAAGTATTAACTTACATGATCCCAAGGTCCCACAATAGGCTGCCTGCAAGCTGAGGAGCAAGGAGAGCCAGTCCGAGTCCCAAAACTGAAGAACTTCAGTTTGATATTGGAAAGCAGGAAGCATCCAGCATGGGAGAAAGATGTAGGCTGGGAGGCTAGGCCAATCTCTCCCTTTCACGTTTTTCTGCCTGCTTGATATTCACTGGCAGCTGATTAGATTGTGCCCACCAGATTGAGGGTGGATCTGCCTTCCGCAGTCCACTGACTGAAATGCAAATCTCTTTTGGCAACACCCTCACAGACACACCCAGAATCAATACTTTGCATCCTTCAATCCAGTCAAGTTGATGCTCAGTGTTAACCATCACATATGCATAAAAAATACAAAAGAGTATTTTACAAAATTATCATACTATGCTATTGATGAAATACAAAGCAGGGAAAGCAACAAAAGTCAGTGTTCAGAGTCAAATGTGCTGACCCAAGGCAGTGTGAATTTCCTAGGGCTGCCAGGAGTTAGCAAATTACCACAAACCAGGAGCTTTAAAACAATGGAAATATTCTGTCACAGTCGTGGAGGCTAGAAGTCCAAAATCGAGGTGCCAGCAGGGTTGGTTCCTTTGGAGACACTGAGACACAATCTGTTTCATGCCTTTCTCCTGGCTTATGGTGGTTCCTGGTAACTCTTGGCATTCCTTGGGTTGTAGATGCATCAACCAAATCTCTGCCTCCATCTTCACATCACCTCCTTTTCTGTGTGTCTTCTTTCCCGTCCCATATAAGGACACCCATCATTGAATTTAGGGCCCACCCTCATCCAGGATTATCTCATCTTGAGATTCTTAATTACATCTGCAGAGACCTATTTCCAGATAAGGTTACAGTCACAGGTATTTGGGGCTAGGACTTGGACATCTCTTTTGGGGGGTACTATTCAACAACTTCAGTCCACTCTATGATACCCAAATTTCATGCCCATTTCACTTGCAAAATACATTTACCTAACCAACATTCCCAAAAACCTCAGTCCATGACTGCATCCTAAGTTTAAAATGTCATTGAAATATCATCAGCTCAGAAGTCCCGTACCAAATCTCATCATCTAAATCATCTCCATCTGGTATGCATGAAACTCTAGGTATGATCCATTTTGGGGCAAAATCTCTCCATTTGTAAAACTAGAAAACAAATTAATTGGTCAGGTGCAGTGGATCACGCCTGTAGTCCCAGCACTTTGGGAGGTCAAGGCAGGAGGATCACTTGAGCCCAGGAGTTTGAGACCAGTCTGGACAACATAGTGAGACCCTGCCTCTACAAAAAAAATTAAAAATTAGCTGGATGGGTTGGGTGCAGTGGCTCACACCTGCAATCCCAACACTTTGGGAGGCCGAGGCAGGTGGATCATCTGAGGTCAAGAGTTAGAGACCAGCCTGGCCAACATGGTGAAACCATGTCTCTACTAAAAATACAAAAATTAGCTGGGCATGGTGGCACATGTCTGTAATCTCAGCTACTCAGGAGTCTGAGGCAAGACAATCGCTTGAACCTGGGAGGCGGAGGTTGCAGTGAGCTGAGATCACGCCACTGTGTTCCAGCCTGGGTGACAGAGTGAGATTCTATCTCAAAAAAAAAAAAAAAAAAAAAAAATTAGCCAGGTGTGGTGGTGCATGCCTATAGTCCTAGCCTGCTCCAGGAGGCTTAGGCTGGAAGATTGTCTGAGCCCTGGAGGTTGAGGCTGCAGTGAGCTGTGGTCATGCCACTGCACTTTAGCCTGGACAACAGAACAAGACAAAACAAACAAACAAACAAACAAAAAACAAAGAAAGAAAGAAAGAAAGAAAGAAAGAAAGAAAGAAAGAAAGAAAGAAAGAAAGAAAAGAAAGAAAGAAAGAAAAAATAAATTAATCTGCTTTCAAAATACAGTGCTGGAGGAGAGGCATAAGTAAGTCATTCCTGGCCAGGTGTGGTGGCTTATGCCTATAATCCCAGCACTTTGGGAGGCTGAGGCAGGAGGATCACTTGAGCCCAGAAGTTTGAGACCAGCCTGGGCAACAAAGTGAGACCCTATCTCTATTTTAAAAATAAATTAAAAAAAATAAAAATTTTATTTTTGTTGCTGTCCCAACAAGGAGAAATTGGAAGGAACAAAGGGGTCACCATTCCAAGCAAGTCTGAAATCCAGCAGGGAAAATTCTATTAGTTTTCAAGGCCTGAGAATAATCCTCTGTGACTCACTTCCCTGCCCTCTGGGTCCACAGAGGCTCCATCAGCCCCTTCCTCTAGGCCTGCTTCTTTGAACCCTGCCTCTTTGGACCCTGCCTCTGCATCCACGGCTTTGTTCTGAGTCATTCTTGCTTTTCCTTGAAGGTTAGCATGTGTGTGTAGCTAACTACCTCTATTAGCCTATTTCCTGCCTGTAGAATCCCAGAAGTCTCACAGCTATTTTCATTTCATCTTATCTCTGTCCCTTTCTGTACAAGCTAGCAGTGTTTCTGCATATATAACAGTCTCAAAAACTTTGTAGGCCCCCTTTGTATTTCAAGGGTATCCATTCTAGATAACTCCATCTCTATTTCTGGCTTCTTCTGGGATGGTCGACTGGGTTCATGAGACATCCCTAATCTCTTTAGCAAAATGTTGTCCAGCCACATCCTTGACCCTCTCTCTAGGGCACACTCTTCCTACTATGAGTTTCCTAACTTCAGCATCCTTTGTGAACTCGGTAGGCTGAGAACCTCCCAAATAAAAAAGTGCTGGTTTCTCTTGGCTTAACAGTTATTTTCTCAATTTATCTTCTCTATAATTTTCCTATAAGTACAAAGAGAAACCAAGCCACACCTTCAACACTTTGTTTGGAAATCTCCTCAGCTAAATATCTAAGTTCATTACAGCCTTCAAGTTCTGTTTCCACTCAGCAGTAGAAAACAATACATTCACATTTCTGCCACTTTATAATAAAGATGGCTTTTCTTCCGTTTCTAATAACACGTTTCTTATTTCCTTCTGAGACCTTACCAGAAGCATCTTTAACATTCATATTTCTACCAGCATTCCATTCATGATATATATACGATGGGCCCTCCATATCTCTGGGTTCCACATCTGTGGATTCAGCCACCACAGATCAAAAATATTCAGGGGAGACATATAATAAAAAACAATAAAACAGTAAAAATAAAGTAATAAAAAGCAATACAGGCCAGGCGTGGTGGCTCATGCCAATAATCCCAGCACTTGGGGACAAGAGGATTGCTTGAAGCTAAGGGTTTGAAAACAGCTTGGGCAACAAAGCAAGACCTCATCTCTACAAATAATAATTTAAAAATTAGTCAGGTGCAGTGGCATGTGTCTGTAGTCCCAGCTACTTGGAAGGCTGATGCAGGAAGATTGCTTGAATCCAGGAGTTCGAGGCTGTGGTGAGCTATGATTGCACCACTGCACTCCAGCCTGGGTGACAGAGCAAGACCCCATTTCAGAAAAAAAAAAAAAAAAAAAAGAAAGAAAGAAAGAAAAAGTAAAAAAACCAACAATACAGGATAACAACTAGTTACATAGCAATTTACATTGTATTAGGTATTGTAAGTAATTTAAAGGTGATTTAAAGTATACTGGAGGATATATGTAGGTTATATGCACATCTATGCCATTTTATAGCAGAGATTTGAGCGTTCATGACTTTTGCTATCCATCAGGATCCTCGGACCAGTCCCCTGGGATACCGAGGCATAACTGTATTCTCTAGGGCAATTGAAGCTTTCTTTTCTATGCTGTTCACTTCCTCTGAGCCCTCACCAGAATCATCCTTAAAGTTCATATTTCTGCCAGTCATCTCTTCAAGGAAATCCACTAGACTTTTTCTATTATATACCTTGAAATTCTCCCAACCTTTACCCGTTAGCCAATTACAAAATCTCTACCACATTTTTAGCTATGTGTTATAGCAGCACCCCTTTCCCAGTACCAAAATCTGTGTTAGTTTCCTTGGACTGCTGTGAAAAATGACCACACACAGGGTGATCTAAAACAGTAGAAGCGTATGCTCTTATGGATGTGGAGGCCACAAGCCCAAAATCCAGGTGGTGGCAGGGTTGGCTCCTTTTGGAGGCCGTGAGGGAGAACCTGTCCTAGGCCTCTCTCCTAACTTCTGGGTATTGCTGGCAATCCTTGGCATTCCTTTCTGAGTAAATGAACCACTCTGATCTCTGCCTCCCTCTTCATGTCACCTCTACTCTGCATGTCATCTTCTTTTCTGTCTCTTATGAGGACACACCATTGGATTTAGGGCCCACTCTAATTCAGGATGATCTTATATTTCTAAATAAGGTTATACTCTCAGGTACCTGGGGTCAGTTCTTGGACATATCTTTTGGGGACCACTCTTCAGCCCACTACAGGCAGACTTCCCGTAGAAGGTTAAGGGTTCAGGATGGAAAAGCTGGGTGGGGGATAAGGCACTTGTCAGAGCCCTGTTTTCCCATGGCAGCAGGAACGCCCCAAGAGTGCTGTGTTCCCTGGTGAGGGGAAGGTCAAGATGAGTGTGGAGGAGCAGATTGACCGAATGCGGCGGCACCAGAGTGGCTCCATGAAGGAGAAGCGGAGAAGCCTGCAGCTGCCGGCCAGCCCGGCCCCCGACCCCAGTCCCCGGCCAGCCTACAAAGTGGTAATGCCTTCCCAGCTACCCACAGGCATGAGCCTGGCATCTGCCAACACTTCCTACTCCCAGGGCATGGCCGGCTGGGGCCTGGGGGGTTTGAGAGGAAGGAGAGGGGAAAGAACCCAAGCTGGGCACCTGGGAGAGCCAGAGAGTCCTCTCTCCCACCGGCGGAAGAGTCTTTCAAGTGTTGACTTTTTCTTGTTTTAAGAAAATAACTCACAAAAAGGAATGCCTTAATTATTTTTGTTGAAATGAATTATACAAAATTCACTTAATAGAGAATAGTACAGAATTCACCACACAGAAATAGCTGTCACTTACGCACGTTTCTAGAGCATCTCCTCTGTGCCTAGCATTGGGCTGGCTGCGATGAAGATAATCATAAGAGCTCACCGTCACATGGCACAATATAATCCACAAATCCCTTTCATGTTATTTCATTTAATCCTTTTAGCAACATTGGGTTAGGAATTATTATCCTATTTTGCAGATGGGGAAACAAAGTGAGGAGAAATTAAATGATTCCTGGGCTACACAGCTCTATTAAGTACAGAGCTGGATGTAGCCCAAGACATTACTTAACTTTTGTTTCCATTAAATTTTAGAAATATGGAAAAATTATGACTCATAAGTCCTGTCCTCAACAGCTTACATTCTAGTTGATGGATTAGGACTTCTATAGTATGAAATCATTAGAAGTTAGCTGGGTGTGGTTGGCTCCTCATGCAAGTAATCCTAGCACTTTGGGAGACCAAGGTGGAAAGATCGTTTGAGGCCAGGAGTCTGAGACTAGCCTGACAACAAAACAAGACCCTGTCTCTATAAAAACATGTTTAACAAGTAGCTGGGCATGGTGGATGCACGTATAGTCCCAGCTACTTGGGAGGAGGCTGGGATGGGAGGACTCAAGGCCAGGAGTTTGGGATTGCAGCGAGCTATGATTCTGTGGCTGTACTCCAGCTGGAGTGACAGCAAGAGCCTGTTTCTTAAAAAATCAAAAGAAGAAATCAATACAAGTCACACTAACTCAACTGCCCAAATTATATAGCGAAGAATGTGAATACAGGGTACAGCAGGATGGGGAACAGCAAGAACTGACAAGAGATGTTGATGAGATGTTGCCTCTGGGGCCTGGCAGGTGGACAGGCTTTGGGTCAGTAGAAAGGAAAGAGGATAGTTCTGCAGTGGGGTGTGGTGGGAGCAGTGGGGTGGCAGCTAGATCAGGTGAGCTGGGAAGGGAAAGCGAGGACAGGGCATGGCTAGGGCTGCCTGGAGGCATGGGTAGCCGTGGTGCGATCGTGACGCTGCTGTCCCCTAGGTGCGCCGCCACCGCAGCATCCACGAGGTGGACATCTCCAACCTGGAGGCAGCCCTGCGGGCAGAGGAGCCTGGCGGGCAGGCCTATGAGACACCCCGGGAGGAAATTGCCCGGCTTCGCAAAATGGAGCTAGAGCCCCAGCATTATGATGTAGACATCAATAAGGAGGTGAGTGGAGCCAGGAAGGGCTGTAGTGGGAGACTCTGGGAAGGGACAGAGGTGGTGACCCCAGCCCCTCCATAGCTCTCCACTCCAGACAAAGTCCTCATCCCCGAACGGTACATTGACCTGGAGCCTGACACTCCTCTGAGCCCTGAGGAGTTGAAGGAGAAGCAGAAGAAGGTGGAGAGGATCAAGACACTCATTGCCAAATCCAGGTAACCGGCCTGGGTGAGCCTCTACTTCCTCGGCCCACCCTGGCACCTAGGACACCTGGGCCACTAGAAGTCGTTGGGGGCACAGAGCCTCCCCAGGGGAGAGCACATCAAAGTGGTGGCTCCAGGTAGCAGACAGGGCCCAACTACCGGCAGAGGCAAGGATGCTGCTGTCAGGTGCTAGTAAGACCCACCAGGCTCGTGCACATCACACCATCAAGACAAAACTGAAGGCTCGCCCTCTGGTGACTTCTTTTCCCCTTCAAGGCTGCCCTAAATGCTCACTTGAACCTTTTAATTCATTTGAGAACATTGAGGGTAGGGGTCTCAACCTGTGTTTTGTCAGGGTCCCACTCACTCCTAGGGACAGCCTTGCTGGGAACCAGAGACTGCACATTCATGGGGCCCTGGCCCTCCCTGCCAACCTCAGTCTGCAGGCCCCCCGAAGCCACTTGGACCATCCTGTCCCTCCCTCCATTTCTGTGTGTCTGTGCCTCTTCAGTATGCAGAACGTGGTGCCCATCGGCGAGGGGGACTCTGTGGACGTGCCCCAGGACTCAGAGAGCCAGCTGCAGGAGCAGGAGAAGCGGATTGAAATCTCCTGCGCCCTGGCGACCGAGGCCTCCCGCAGGGGCCGCATGCTGTCTGGTGAGAGGGGCTGGGCCTCGCTCCACCCTGCCAGGGAAACCAGCTGACCAGGTTTAGGGGAGGAAGTGCAGCACTGCTACCAGGGGGGCAGTAGCAAAGAGATACAAGGCTGAGGAGATGCTCCTCGAGGTTGAGACGAGTATCTATTGAGCACCAGGTACTGTGCTAGGCTCAGGGAGGTGCAAAGGGGCCAGAGTTGCTGCATCCAGGAGCTCAGAGCCAGGATGATCCTTACAGCCACCTTAGGGAGTATTGGCCAGAGGCCATGCAGAGCATGGGGAGCCATTCTGCCCGGGCAGGCCAGAGAAAGGCACAGAGAAAAGATGATAACTGAGTTTGACTGAGAAAGATAAAAATATTTCTCAGTTGCAGGGAGAGGGCCAGGTATTCCAGAGTATCCTTTCATTTCCTGCTTTTGCTGCATGCAAATAGGAAGAATCTTAGAAAAGATGGTGCAGGCAACCAAGGAGTTGAGAGCGATACAATTACCACTTTGGCTACTGATCCAAACTCACTTTTCTGCTAAGAAAAGATGACTATGAGGAACTGACTTCACACTGATACAAAGGCTACCAGGTCCTGACTAGATGCTGATAGGGTTGAGATCAACAGGGTCAGCTTCTGCTCAGTCTGAGATATCATCCCAGAATAGATGAAAATGTACTTGAGCTTTTAAGAATGAAAGAGATTCTGTATGAATGGGAGGGTTAAAGGGAGAGGAGAGACAGTGGGTAAGTTAAGGAGCCTGGGAGACTGTTCCCTTCATCAAGATAAAGGTGTTTAGGATAGAGAGGTAGAGTGAGAGTGAGAACTTTGAAGGCCAGTTAAGAGGAATGACTCAAAAGGGGGAGCCATGGTTGGAGATGACATTGGCAGAGGGGTGAGAGCAGGTGTGCAGGCTACAATTCCAGTAGCCCAGGCAAGAGCCATAAGCAGGTTAGAACTGTGGCTCGGAACATAGTGGAAGGGATGGCGTTTCATGTTGGTGATTAAGGAGGATTCAAATTCTGGTGCTCTGAGGTTCCATTTCCTCATCTATGAAATTCAAATCAAAATTCCTGCCTCCAGTTCTGGTGGTATGAGGATTGGAAACAATGTGTGCCAAACACCTAGCACAGTGCCTGGCATTCACTAAGTGCTCAATACATGCTCGCAAGCCGTAGTAGTGGTGACAGTAGCAGTAGCGCTGTGATGCTGGTAGTAGTAGTTGAAATAGCAATAGACGAAGTAGAAATAGAACCATTTGTCATTTTGCTAATTATTTTAAATATGGATGTTTTCAGAAACCAGAAGATTTTAGCTACGGCAAAGAGGATTTAAGTAAGCCTTAATGAAGAACCTTCTGCCAGTTAGGGTGTAATGGACTTTAGAATGGGTGTCCAGGGAGACCCTTGGAGGTATTTCAGGGAGAGGCTGTCTTTAGGCTGGAGTTGAGGGGAAGAGAAGGGATAGCTTCAGAGAGCCCCCATCCTGCAGCCAAAAGGCAGCAAAACCAGTTTGGCCACAAGGAAGCAGGCCTCTGTTGAACCTCCCTGTAGTTTAGCTCCAAAATGAACTTGAACCTTCCAAAGATCAGATTCCACATGCTCTGGGCAAAAGGCAACTTCCTGTTTCAAGAGGTTAGAGAGACAGGCCGGTTTAAAAACTTTGCTCTGCCCCAGCCCCAGCCCCTGGCTCTCTCTACTACAGTTCCTTAGCCAAAGGTTCCATGAAAACAAAACCCACCCGGCCTATCCGATTTCCGTCTTGATACACACAGGCTTACATGTCAGAGTCTGTGTGCTGAAACCAAACGGTCACCTTGCTTTTGCCAAAACCCCAACTATTTAAAAAATGGCTGTGGCAGGGCCAGACCTCAGACTTAGCCCACTGTTCCCACCAGCCCTGGCCTGTGGCCCAGCTCTTCAGAGCTACAGCTCTGCCAGGCACAGCAAGGCTGGTCCTGGGCATGCACTATGTGGGCACAGGTTCACACCCAGGACACTGTGTGTGTGGCAGTGCTGGGCACAGGTCATGAGCATAGTGTGCATCGGGTACAGCGAGTAGAGTTCAGTGCCCGTGTGTGATGTGTGGCATGGACAGAGTAATCAGTGAGGAATGCTGTTATGCTTACAAATCCACCCGGTGCGTGCAGACTCAGGTATGTAATATGTGGGAAATTACGGCATTTTTGAGTTTGTACGTGTGGCGTGGATGTCATGTGCAGTGTCTGGATCTGGTCATGTTTGTAGATACATGCATTTATTTGTGTGTATTCAAGTGTGCAGTGTGAGAATGGAAGAAAGGTTTGAGTACAAATGTAGCAATGTGTGTATCTGTGTAAAATGTCTAAGGACGTTGTGTGGAGACACATTATGAATCCAGGTGGTATATGGTAAGCTGTTGGAGCATAAATGTACATGTATGTGAGTGTACAATACATTGGTGGAGGTGGTGTTTATGAATGCTTGTATTTGTGATTGGCTTTTCTACAGTATGGGAAATGATAAAGCATATTTGTGTATATGTTGTGTACAGTGTATATATTGCAGTATTGTGAACTTATGTCTGTGTGCACAGGCTGGGAGAAAGTACAGTGTCATGAATGTGACTATGTGTGACTGACCATTTCTGCATGCATGTGGTACTTTGCACACTTTATAATATCACATATGTGTGATTCACATCTGCAGCACATGCAAATTTTAACTATTTTGATGGATATATTTCTAATATATATTTAGTATTTTTCTGCCTTCTTAACAAAGTTCTGTTTACATATGACCTTTTCTTGCTCATGTATTACATTATAAATATCTTTATTTTGCCGACCTCTGTTAAAGGAATGCCCTGAGGGCCACAATGGACATAGATCTGTTTGTAGCTATGCTAAATGTTCCCAAACTGTCACTCTTCTAAAGCTGTTATGTCTGCTTTTTACAAAACATTTTCTCTCCTCAGTCGTGCTTTCTTATAGATGTCAGTGGGCCTCCCAATTCCTCTGTCTCTTCGAATTTTCCTGTTTCTAATCTCCCCTGGGCTAGAAACCCAGCGAGTCAACACCTTTTAGAATTGTGTATCAATAAGAGTAACTGGACTCCAAGGGCTCCCTATGAGTAAATTCTGAGAGCCTCACTGCATGTCCTGTAGGCTGTAACCTCTATGTTGGCTTCCTGGAGATATCTTTTGCTGTGTTTTTGGTTTCTTGGCTGTTTTAGAAGTTGAGACTGCTAGATGACTAAGCGTTGGGTCAGTGATGTGGCTATGCACACGAATGTGTGTTTGAAAGTGTTTGTGAGTGTATTTGCACATGAAGTTACAAGTGTTGGGTCACATGGAAGGGTGCAGGCTTGGAAGTATACAAATACACTTATTGTGAGCTGTGTGCAATGAGTGTAATGATATGGTGTTGCCAGATCCCATGCACAAACTTTGTATTGTGTATAGGCAGAAAACTTCACATCCATGCGAGAGCTACATGTGTTCTATGCACATGAAGGTGTATTAGATATGTAACAAGAGTAGCCACCTTGGCTCTTTCTCTTGCACAGACGGCAGGGAAGGTGATGAGTTCCAGGGTAGGGTGGGGACGAGGGACTGGGAAGTTCAATGTTGGGACCCTTCTCTCGGTGGAAATGCAGTGTGACCCTGGCTGAGGTCTGGTTCCTTTCTGAGCCTGAGCGAGGATGTTGTCTCTGCCATCCTCCTGCCTCGCAGCTACAGTGAGGATGCGTGAGGGTCTGGAGACTGCATAGAGCTTGTCCCCAGTAATAAGTCTTCCCTTCTCATTGTCCTTCCACTTTACTATTCTTAACATGGAATAATAATGATAATAGAGTAAAATCTCAATAATTCAAACGTCATTTCAGGCTTGTCTCGATTTGCTTAGGGGTGGACTGAAGTTTGACTTTACTGGACTGATGAAAAGGAGGTCTCAAGTGTTAGCAGGGAACATGTTTCTGAGCCCTTGACTGTGCCAAGTTAACAGAACTCGCTTTAAGTTGATCAGAAATCTCTGTTTTGATGGCACTGATTAACATGGTGGTCACTTCACTTCTGTTCATTAAATGGGGCCAGATGGTTTGGATTGGTGTGATTTTACTGCACTATTAATCATTATCGTTAGTGACACTGCGGTATATAAAGTACCACTTCCTGGTTCCGTCTGCACAGTCGCGGAGAGGTGTGGGAATCTCCCCATTGTGTGGATGGGAGGGGAGCCCTTGGCCCAGAGAGGGCCTGGCCTTACCCACAGTCACACTGGTTCTCAGCAGAGCCTAGATTCGACCAGGTCTCCTCTGGGGCCTCACACTCTCCTCCACGATGCCCTGGGAACGAGGACAGCTTGGCCTAGCTTGAGCAAGCTCCAAGCTCAGTGCTCTCTCTCTGCTTGCCTCCCTGCCTCGCTCCCCGCCTGGGGAGGGCCTCGCTTGCTCTGGGTGCCCACCCTCCTTCCCCACCCACCCCCATTCACCTCCCTGTTCATTTCTGTTTCCAGTGCAATGTGCCACCCCAAGCCCTCCCACCTCCCCTGCTTCCCCGACTCCTCCAGCCAACCCCCTGTCGTCTGAATCCCCACGGGGCGCCGACAGCAGCCATACCATGCGGGTCTGAGCTCTGACGTAAGCACTTTTCTACTGTATTTCATCCACCTGGGGAGTGGGGCCCCTTCCTTCACCCCCATTGAGCCATCTGTGTCCTCTCATTTTGGCATTTTGCTTCTCCCCTACCCCAGTGCCGTGTACCGCTCCTCCCCACTATCCATCCACCCATCCATCCATCCATCCATCCATCCATCCATCCATCCATCCATCCAGCTTCCCCACGCAGTGCTGGGCTGGAACCGGCTGGCAGGGCCGCTTCTTGGATGTTGTGATGCCAATGGCCTTTGCTTCTCCAGAAGCAGGCAGGGAATGGACCCGAGACCTTACCTGTCTGCTCTCAGGGAAGGCTCTCCCCTGACACCCCACCCCTGTGCCTCCTGTCTGCTGACAAGCTTTCCATCTGTTGAGATACACAGATGCAGAACCTTCAGAAGCCCTCAAAAGCTGTTTCTCAACTCCCAGATCTTACTGTAATTTAAAATAACATTGACAATTACAGCCAAAGGCTGTGAACCCTTTCCTTGCCCCTAGCCCACAGCCGCTCACTCTCAGTCAAGTAGAAAAGAACACTGACTTCGTTTCTTTTGTTCCCCTGTCAGGGTTGAGGGACCGGAGTGGGTTTCTGCCAGGTTTTTGCAGGATGAGGCTTCTTTCTCCCGGGAAGGTTGGCTGGAGTCCTTGCTCCTCTGTGCAACCCTCTTCTCACCCCATTTCTTTTTTCTCCAGTGCAAGCCCTGGCTGAGGCCAATGCTGTGAAGCTCCACAGAGTCACATTCTGAAGCCGTCCTCTGCCAACCTGAGGTCCTGGCTCCCCACCCTGGCCCCCTGCCCCTGCACTCCCATGGGAATGCCGCAGGGAGCCAGGCTGGGGCCACGGGCTGCTGCCGAGAGGAGCGTGGATACCTCAGTGTCCACACACCCACTATGCCTAACCCTGGAGCTCTCACTACTCACACCGTGGTCCTGGGCCAGGGCCTGAGACGGCAGTGGGGAGCACCATCCTCGTTAATGCCCAAGTCACAGGGAGCCTCGGCCTTGCCCTGGCTGGGATTGTGGTGACTCCAGTGGAACAATCCCTGATGGGGGACATGCCGTGGTGGAGAACATACCTGTGGCTATCTTATGTGAGGACTAGAGGTGAAGAGGAGATGGACACTGCCTCTTGGAGCCAGCCTGACACTGAGGACAGCACTTGTCGTCATCCCTATCCTCATCAACCCCACCCGGCTGCCTCAGCTGGACCCAGGGCTTTGATAAACCCAGTGCTTTGCTTATGGGTGCTCGCTGGGGTCCAATGGAGACTGACCACCCTGCTTGAGCCAAAGACAAGGTGATGAGAGACGGGGAGAGGCTATTGGCTCCCAGAGGGAACAGTGCTGGTTGTGGCTAGAGAACAGCAGGTCTGTGCAGTGTCTGAGGGCAGGTTGGGAAGGGTAGCAGAGAGAGAGAGACAGAAAGAGAAAGACAGAGAGAGAGAGAGATCCTCAGAGTGGGAGGAGGGGAAGCAGCAGGACACATTGGCAAGTCAAGCAGGAAGGAAGGAGATGGAAAAGGGGTATTGGATTGGTTTCCCCAGGTGGAGCCTTAGGTTAGTGCCCAGTGCAGTGCCAGACTCTCTCCTCTGCTCCTCCCACCTCATCCCCAGGACGACCCACCAGTGGAGCACAGGCAGCCTCAGTGGAGATGCTTGGTGTGGGGATCTAGGTGAAGGAGGTTGAGTAGCGACTGCCTGGGAGATGGCTGTTGGTAGTTCTGTGCCTGGTGTCTGCCTCCCCGTCCTGGGGTAAGGGGCAGAGAGAAGGACTTGTCTTATGTAGGGTGTGGTCAGCCTTGGGGCCTTACCTACCCAGTTCTGCGATATTTCTTGCCCTGTTCCCCCTGGAATGTGCAGTGATCCAGCTGAGAATATGCTTTGAGGAGGAGGGATGAGGCCTTAATCTGGGAGGCCTCCCAGGATTCCAGGACCATCCGCCATCCCAGGCATCCCAGACGAGGACTGGCTGAGGCTAGGCGCTCTCACGATCCACCTGCCCAGGGAGGGCAGTGGGGGAGAGACAGAAGAGCAAAGCGCATTCTTCCTCAGCTCCACCCACCTGGAGATGAATGTAGCCAGAGAGGAGGAAGGAGGGAAGCTGAAGACGCCGTGGCCCCTAGGCCTTCACTCTGCTAGAGTTGCCACCCAGAGGCTTCAGCCTGACCTCCAGCGGTCCCAAGAACACCTACTAATTCCTCTCCACTCCTTCATGGCTGGGACAGTTACTGGTTCATATGCAAGTAAAGATGATAATTTACTCAACAAATATTTATCGAGCACCTTTTATGTACCAGGCACTATTCTAGGTGCTTAGGATATTCTCATGTTTCTGAGGGATTACAGCCTAGGAGGATTCCACCAATCTTCACTTCTAGCAGGTTTTTTAAACGTGACCCTTGGCTATATTTCCCATCTTCACAGTTCAAGCACCCCAAACCTGCCCTTTCTCCCCTGTAGACTGGCAGGTGGATTGGCTCCCAGGTCATCTTCTCTCCCTCTTTCCCCCACGCCTTTCTCCCTCCACAGGAAACAGATTTTTCAGGGCCTTCCACACCTGCCGCTTTGTCTGTCTCTTTTTTTTTTTAAAGTAATATTTTTTAGAAATACATGTAAAATACCAAGAAATAATATCTGCACCTCTGCCACCTCTCTCTCACCTCTTATTTCATAAAGCTGGCTCTTTATGTTGCTTTACATGCCTTAATATATGTTTTATGGAGATTATACATATTATAGATTCTATATATGTAATATATTTGTTTGGATGTCTGATCTTTTCCTACAGTTCCTGCCCAGGCCCGTTTTTCTCTCCCTTATTTTCCATATCATTCCTAGCATATCAAGGCCATACCCCTTGCCTTTTTGATCCAAAGAAGAGGAGAGGAAAGACTTATTTTAAGACAGATCTATTTTATGCTTTTGTTTAAAAAAAGCAAATCTATTTTCAAAATGTGCAATGTCTGAATGGAATTGGCAAGTGAGGTGAGGAGATGGGGCAACTGCCTTTAGGTCCCAACCCTGTGCCCTTCCCTCTGCCACAGTGGCTTCATTCCATCCTATTCCCCAGTCAGGAAAGGGCTGGTCCCCAGAGCTCACCCAGAGAGCATCTTGCCGGGGGCAGGGCATTCCCTCGGAAGTCCTGGCCTAAGGATTTTATTACACTGTCCACTCCTGATGACCCTGTGCAGTTGTCAGGCGTGAATCCTCTGGAAGGAACTGTTTGCAGTTGTATGCACAAAGGAGACCCATGCAGGCATGCACCCCAGATGGGCTGCTAGACTACCCCTCTTCATCAGGCTGCTGGAAAGAGCAGACAGTGTAATGGCAGCCTATGCCAAACAGCGCTAAGGATGTCGGTCTACGAGATGGTGTGAAGCCCAGAGGCGGCGGCTTGGGATCCTCTGGGCCATCCCTGGCCCTTTAGCACAGACACATATAAGTTCCTTGGGCTTGTCACACTCCTTTTCACTCGATCCCTCTTTGGTCTGGGTCACATCTATGACATCCCCCCTCTGCAACCTTTCTCTCTGGGGGCTGTACCAAAGGCATGGTACCTCAGTCTGGCATCCAGACTGCGAAATCAGCCTCTGAGCCGAGGAGGGTCCTACAGACAAGGTGACATCTCGACCTCACCCAAGAAACCCCCAGGACTTTACCCCAGCAGGCTGCCACGGGGGCACCAAACGAAGCCAGCTCAGCCTTCCAAACTTCTCAAGCCTTTGTCAATTATCAAATTGGCCAAAGGGTCTCTGGCCTTGCAAGGATTTGGGCAGGATAGGAGTCTTTGTCTAGATCTGAAATCAAGGGCTTGGGAATCTAGAGCCGAGCTTCTGGCCAGCGTTTGAAGCCTGGCCTCCCAGCTGGGGCGTTTACTGACACCCTGCCACCAGCCTAGAACATCCCGCTCTGAATGAACAGAGCGCAGGTGGGGGTCCAGGGCTAAGTGACCCACCTGGGGACGCTCTGATTATTCATCCAGGGCCTTCTCAACGAGCACATTACCTCCATGATCAATAACCAAGAGGCTGCAATCAAATACTGCTACTGTCACTTTGAAGATTTTCTGAGATCGCAAGTGGCACACTTGCTCTCCGACCTTTGGGAGAGGCATGTTTTTGGGCAGGGCTGGCTATGGCAAGAGGGAACCAGTTCCTTTCTCCTTTAAGCACCCTCTACCTGGCAGCTCTTAAAACTAAGAAAAAATATTATATACACACACACATATATATACACACACACATATATATATCTATTTATGCACATATTGGGGCCAATTTGATTTGCTAGTATTAGACAATAAACCATACAAGGAAATTTATGATCTCAGTGTCTTTATTTAGTATAAAAGTGACCTTAGAAGAAGGGTGAAGGTTAGATAGATGGAATCTCTGTCGGGGGCAACCAGCTGTAGCATCCCCTTAGCATCTTTCTAGCCAATGAGCCCCCTCCCCAGGAGGAGGGGACGGCCTGACTGAAACAGGTGAGAGTTTGCTTCCTCCTTTCAGCAGCATTCTTTTTAGATTTAGGTACCGAAGAATTCCAGTGAGTTCTGCATTTGTATCTTGCAAGTTTGTATAAACTCAATACAGGAAATAAAATGAATGTTTTGTACATGTGGTGTGTGTCTCCTACTCTGTGTCTGCCCTCGTGGTGCTTGTGGGCTTGTGGGGTTGGCAGCTTGTGGGGTTGGTAGGAAAGGGGAATGGGGGCTGGGGGATAGGCTGGGTGCAAAACATATGCTCCCTTCCTCCCCTGTGCCTCAGCCTGCCCTTTTGGGCTCTATCCCCAGGAGCTGGGGAAGCAAGGGTATGCTGCCAACACCAGCATCATCATTTCAGTTCAGGTGACCCCAGATCAGGGTTTGTCCCAAGGTTCTGTATAATGGGAGTATCAGATGCTTCAGGCCCTGGCACCTTCCCTTGGTTTGACTCAGACAAAGGATAGGACAGCAGGAGAAGAAAATGAATTCCCAGGCTTTCTTGATTACTACACAATGTGCTATACTGCTGCTTTACGAGAAGGTGCATAATTTGGTGGGAGGTATGACGCCACCCCAATTCTCATCCTGCCTCCATCCCTTTGGTTTATTTCTCTTGAAATAAACCAAAGTGTTTAGTGGTTATCAGGTATTGACACTCTGTGTGAAGCGCTTTACCGGCGCTTCTCAATTTGGAATCTTACTGTGGGAAACAAGAGTCGAGAAGCCTGGGAAATTTTGTGGGGTGGGTAGTGGAAGAGAAGAGGTGCACCCGGGAGACTGGCAGGCTCAGCTGGGCTTCTGCACGTTGTTTGAGGGAGGGATGGCTCAAGAAAAAGCGAGAAAGAGAGATGAGAAAGCAAGCTTCCTAATTCCTAATCTTGCATCGACTTGGCTTTCATGGCTGAAGCTGAATTCCGGACACCTGTTCCCATTTCTAAGGGCTAGTACAGGGGTGGTCATTTTTTAAATTTGACTCTATTTTGGATGTTGTCACATCCCCAGGATGATGTCCTTTGTGAACCCAGGAGAGTTGTGACCACATGTAGGCTCTGGGGGAGGGCCTGCATCAGAGGCTGGGGTAGGGGGGTGTATATTGGAGAACTTGTCACTTTCCGGGGAGCTGAGCCTTTAGCTGCAGCCTCCATCTGAGCCAGAGCCAATGGCAAGGGCTTGGGGAGGAGGTGGAATGTGAGACCACAGAGCACCACAGGGCATCACTGCATCCACCGACAAGGGCTGGCTCCTCCTCTCAAGAGATGATGCCAGCTGGTGCCTGCTCCACCCCCTACCCAGATCAAGCCAGGTTGGGATTTGTAAAAAGGGGGCAGTAGCTGATAAATGTAAATGAAAATGCAACTAGCAGAATGCCCTTTAAGGAGCAGTGCTGTGTAACTGTGTGATCATTTATTTATTCTTGAAGAGAGGCACGACAGGGTCAGGCAGGCAGCCAAGCCTCAGATCCTGCTGCTGCCAGGGAACTGGGGCCACACCACGGCCCCCTCCTCATCCTGAGCCTCACCTCGTTACTGAGATCAATGAGAGAAGGTGGCATGTCATCCTCAACTCCTCCCCCTAGCAACATGCTCCTTGCTAGCTGCAAGAAAATTTGGACAAGTCATTAAATTCTTGAGTCTCGGTTTCCTCGTCTGGAAAATGGGTATGTTAACCACCATCTTATGGAACTTTCAAGAAAGGCAAATGAGAAAATGGATGAAAATCGCTTTGAAAACTCAAATTCACTTCCAAATGTGAGGAAGTGGAAGTGGTGATGTTGCAAAGGCTCCCTGGCCACCTGCAGGGGCCTGATGTGGGAAGAGGGAGAAGGTTTTCCAGGACCCCTTCTTTACTAGCTCTATAGCCTTTGCTGGAAGACATCACCAGGGCCTGTGCCATCCCTGAGGTGTCCCTCCCCTGCCAGTTCTACGCCTCCAGCCCAGGGAGTAACTGCACTACCCCACCCCTTTCTCATCATGGCAGGGTCATGAGACTGCCATGGGTCGAGGACTAGCACCAGCCTTCCAGGGCCTGCATACCCCTTCCCGGGAACGTCCCTATGAAGGTCCCTCTCCAGAAGGGTGAACTGTGGACAGCCCCTCTGCGCTCAGCCCCAGTACCCAGAGAATCAGGCCAGGAGGGCCCAGTATCATGAGTGTTTAATTCTCCTGAGTTCACAGGTGGGTGTCATGGCTGGGGGTGGGGGCAGGGAGGGGCATCCCCAGCTGCTATTTTATACGCCTGTGGGAGTGGTTTAGCACAATCTGAGATGACAGTAGAAGTCTTTCATATAAAGCATATTAACAGTATACTAATAATGTTAATAACAATAGTAATTATTATAACTATACAGTAATAGCAATAACAATGGTTCATTAAGTGCTTACTGTGTGCCAGGTACCTGGTTCTACGCACTTCACATGCATTTACTCACGAGTCCTCATCCTCTGTCAGTCATAGGTACTCTAATTATCCAAGAAGCCGAGGCACAGAAAGGATAAATAAAATGCCCAAGGCTTCATGAAGCTAGGATGAAGCTCTTAACCTACCAGTGATTTCAACGGGGATGATTCTGGCCCCTTGGGGCATTTGGTTGTCTCAATCCTAAGGGTGCAAAACTCTTCCTGGCATTTAGTGACTGCAATGCACAGGACAGATTTCCAAAACCAAGAATTGTCCCATATCCTGCACAACTTTCGAATGTACAGCTGAACTAAACCCACTACCAGTAAAAGTTGGTCATGCTCCAATTGACAGTAATACCAAAAGGTTTTGTAAGCTTTTAAAAATAAGTTTCATGAAAACTCAGAAAGTTAGGAGATGGTTATTATGGAGCAGAAGCTTAAAAGGAATAAAAGACATTGTCTCAAAATTATTGAATAATCTACTCCATGCCTTGTCTGCCCAAAGGATTATAAGATTTCTACTACTATGTATTTGATTGAAAACAGTTCTGGCCGGGCGCGGTGGCTCACGCCTTTAATCCCAGCACTTTGGGAGGCCGAGGCAGGCGATCACGAGGTCAGGAGATCGAGACCATCCTAGCTAACACGGTGACACCCCATCTCTACTAAAAATACAAAAAATTAGCAGGGAGTGGTGGTGGGCGCCTGTAGTCTCAGCTACTCGGGAGGCTGAGGCAGGAGAATGGTGTGAACCCGGGAGGCAGAGCTTGCAGTGAGCAGAGATCGACTCCAGCCTGGGTGACAAAGCGAGACTCTGTCTCAAAAAAAAAAAAAAAAAGAAAAGAAAAGAAAAACAGAAAACAGTTCCAATCAGTAGGTGATACTGAATAAGCAAAGAAATTGACTGAAAATATTTAACAGAAGAGATGTGAGAGAACCAAACATGAAATCAGAGACACTTGAGATGCAGGAGATCTCACTGTGTCTCCTTAATAAAAGTTTTTAGAGTTTATTTCATATTATTGCCATCCTTTATATGTTTAAAGTTTTTTGCAGCCCAAGGATGAACACTTACGTTGTCACAATTACGTGTGGAAATGTTGTGCCCTGTCTTTACAACACTGTCCCAGGTGTCCACATGCAATTGCTCCAAACCATTTTTATCTTCTTTTCTCTTCCCAATCTATCCTCTATGCCCCATTGCCCACTGGAAATATATGATCTCTAAGGCCTTTTAAGATCCCAGAGACTGAATTCTACCTCAACACTGATATGTTTCAAGACAGAGGTCGATGTGTTGTGGTACTCTATGGCGACCCCATTCCATGGGAGCTATTTTGACAATACACACATACATAAGACCCAGTTCCTTTGCATGCGCGTCATACTCCTATATTATCTCCACCTTGTGCTCTCTAATTTGCCCTGCTGTGTCATCCCTATCTCAATTAAGATGCTTTCCCTCTCTTATCATATGCAAGTACATCTGGTCTGTTATTACTCACCTAGCAATTTTTATTTCTAGTGTTCACTTCCTGCTACTCTTTCATTTTCTTGCATGTGTGTGATTTTTGTTTTTGCATAGAATGGCTCGTCTTCTATTTCTCTTAAATTCAAATATATATTATGTGTAGGTGCAAGCAATCTGCCTATTTCATTTATGCCTTCTGGTAAGTCTTGCCTGAGTGTTTATATATTGAAAGACATCATGTTTTATTATAACTTATCCTTTTTTTTTGTTTTTTAATTGTGTCAGCTTTCCTTGGTTTTGTTGTTGTTGTTTGGTTTGGTTTTTTGAGACAGGATCTCACTCTCATACCCATGCATGGCTTGATCACAGCTCGTTGCAGCCTCGACCTCCTGGGCTCAAGCAATCCTCCTACCTCAGCCTCCCCAGTAGCTGGGACTACAGGCAGGCACCACCACATCTGGCTAATTTTTTGATTTTTATTTTTGTAGAGACAAGGTCTCACTCACTATGTTGCCTAGGCAGGTCTCAAACTCCTGGGCTCAAGCAATCTTTCTGCCTCAGCCTCCTAAAATGCTGGGATTACAGACATGATGCATTTGGTATGCCAGGCCTATTTGCATTTTTAAATGATGTATGTAGATTAGTCATATCATCTATGAAATTCATTTCTTCATTTCTGGATAGAGGAGACATTGCAAAGTGGATGTTGGCTCTCCTGGCATTGAGAACCATTGCTCTGCGATGGGGAAAAAAGGATGTTAGGAAATAACTGCCCCTCCTTTTGCAGGCCCAAAGGAGGAAAGGACAAATCCATGTCTACACAGCTGGTAGGTGGACTCGAACCAGGCCCCCTGAATTGTCTAGTCCTGCCCCAACCCCAAATTCAGGGCTTTGTCTTCCATAGCTCAACCTCACAGTGAGTCCAAAGCTGGACGACGCTTGGGGAAAGGAGGTCCAAGCCCTTCGTGTCTAACTTCCCCCATGGCGCTTTTGCCATTAATTTAACCAGATGTGGCTCTGCCATTAGGTCAGCAACAGGCTTTGTACTCAGTCGCTCATTGCCTCCCAGCGCCTAGCATGTGTAATAGCAGAGAGTAAAAAGCTTGACTTTCAAGATTAATTTAGTACATTCCCAAAGGGATGCGCGGATGCCAACTCTTCACACACCACGAAACCAAGCAAGAAACCTGAGCACCTCCTAGATCCCAATGCTTCCATATACAATCTAAGTTTCGCGGGGCAGACGAGAGCCCGCAGAACACCGGGTGGTGTGAGGAAAGGGTCAGGAGGACGGTGCCTTCCCCGGCGAGCACGGCAGGTGGAGGGGCATTGCCCTACCGGAAGACGGGAGGAGGGAGTAGGCGACTAGAAGCACCTGCATGGTGTGCGCGGGTGGGGCGGGGGTTGGAGGGGGAGTTAATGATTTGCCATAGGCTCATTTCGCAACTTAACCAAGAGTCAGCTTCCCGTGACCATGTACCAGTTGAGTCCTCCGAGCCACGCTCCACTTGTCCACTTCCAACCGGAAGGCCCCCCAGGCTGTGTGCGGCATGATCTCCATCACCGAATGGCAGAGTGAGTGGAGGGAGCGGGGCTGCAATGGGCTACCCAGGCCAGGCTCCGTGCCAGTTCTCTCTCTCCCAGCCGGGCAACTGTCACTGGGAAACCTACAAGCGTGACCTCTGGAGCCAGGGGCTGGGAGCTGCCGTGCTGGCACCCGGGGCAGCAGGCAGGGCGGGGTGTGGCTCCCTGCTCTCCAGAGGGTGGGAGTTGCTCAGGGCCCACAGGTAGCCAGAGTTTGGTGCCCAGGGGACCTGGTAGGTTCCCCAGTCACACTGACCCCTTTCCCATCCCGGGTTGCCACAAAGGTGGACTCAGGAGGCCTCTGCCCATTCAGACATCTTTCCCCACACTATCAAGGTCTGCTGTGGCCCTGGGGGCTTCTTATAAAAAACTGAACTCCACTCCCCTGCCCAAACCACCATACCCTCACTCCTAAACATCCTTCCCCTTCTTTTGGGGGAAGAGGTAGGGAGGAGGTCTTGGAACAGGTCTGGGGCCATGGGAAGAACCGTGACTCTGTGGCCTTCATTTGGGTGAGTTACTTAAAGCCTCTAAGCCTTGGTTTTTCATGTGAGAACTGGTGACAACATTCTTTTGTTCACTCAACAGATTTGTCTCTGCTGTGTGCCCAGCACTGTGTTGGACACAGAGTGTCCAACATTAAATGAAACCAACTCCCTGCTTACATTCTAGAGAGGGGAGACAGGTAATTAACAGAAAGAAGTATGTAGTATATCAGAAGATGTTAAGTCCTCCAGACGAAAATAAAATAAGAGGAGGCTATGGAGTTTGAGGTAGGAGGGGTCGCTATTTTATACAGAGTGGTCGGGGAAGGCTTCACTGAGAAGGTGCCCTTTGTACAGAGATCTGTAGGAAGCGCGGAAGCAAAGCCATGCAGCTCCCTGGAGGGGAAATGTTCAGGAAGCAGGGACAGGCAGTGCAAAGGCCCTGAGGCATTAGCATACTTGGCGTGTTTGAAGAACAACAAGGAGGCGGGTGTACCTGGAGCAAAGTGAGGTGTAGGGAGAATCCTAACAGTTTAGGTCAGGGAGGTCACTGAGGGGTCAGGACACTGGATACTTATAGACCATGGTAATGACCTTGGTTTTATTTACATAAGAAACTATCGGAGGGTTTCGTGCTGTGGTGTGATGCGTTCTGTTTTTACGTTTAAAAGATCACTCTGGGTGCTGGGTTGAGAATAGGCTGTGAAAGTATGAAGGTAGCAGCAGGGAAGCCAGTTGTTTTTTTTGTTTTGTTTTGTTTTGTTTTGTTTTGTTTTGTTTTTGAGACAGAGTCTTACTCTGTCGCTCAGAGCTGGAGTGCAGTAGCAGGATCTCTGCTCACCGCAACCTCCACCTCCTGGGTTCAAACGATTCTCCTGCCTCAGCCTCCCAAGTAGCTGGGGTTACAGGCGCCCACCATCACACCCAGCTAAGTTTTGTATTTTTAGTAGAGATGGAGTTTCACCACTTTGTCCAGGCTGGTCTCGAACTCCTGACCTCTCAAGTGATCCACCCGCCTTGGCCTCCCAAAGTGCTGGGATTACAGGCATGAGCCACCGTGCCCAGCCAGGAAAGCCAGTCCTGAGTGTGTGAAGGTGGAGGAGACCAAGGTGTTAGCAGGGGATTAGTGGGGTGTGTTCCATGCTGGATCTGCCTTGAGGAAAGTGTTGAGGATTTGCTGATGGATTGGATGTAGGGTGTGAGAGAAAGAGAAGTCAAGAATGCCTTGTATATTTTTTAGCCTGTGCAATGGGAAGGGTTGAGTGGGGGGAAAGCAGGAATTGGGCTTTAGATGTGTTGAGTTGGTTTGTGCTGTTAGACATCCAGGTGAGATGTCAGGTAGGTGGTTGGGTATGTGAGTCTGGAGTTCCAGGTAGAGGCCTGGGCTGGAGACAGAAATGTGGGAATAATCTGCATATTCATAGTCTTTACGACCATGAGCATCCAAGAGATCACCAAGGGCAGGCACAGTTTCTCACCTCCCCACTACTGACATTTTGGGGCAGGATAATTCTTTGTTGTGGGAGCCTGTCCTGTACATTATAGGATATTAGCAGCATCCCTGGCCTCTACCCACTACATGCCAGTAGCACCCCCACTCCAAGCTGTGACAATAAAAAATGTCTTCAAACATTGCAAAATGTCCCCTGGGAGACAAATCCCCATCCTGCCCCCCACTCCCCCTCCACAATCCCCTCACCCCAGTTGAGAACCATGGACGGCCGGGCGCGGTGGCTCACGCCTGTAATCCCAGCACTTTGGGAGGCCGAGGCGGGCGGATCACAAGGTCAGGAGATCGAGACCACGGTGAAACCCCGTCTCTACTAAAAATACAAAAAATTAGCCGGGCGCGGTTGTGGGCGCCTGTAGTCCCAGCTACTCGGGAGGCTGAGGCAGGAGAATGGCGTGAACCCGGGAGGCGGAGCTTGCAGTGAGCCGAGATCGCGCCACTGTACTCCAGCCTGGGCGACAGAGCCAGACTCCGTCTCAAAAAAAAAAAAAAAAAAAAAAAAAAAAAAAAGAGAACCATGGACCTCGTGAATAAAAATATAGAGAGAGGTGGGTTGGGTCCTCAGCCCAGTGGCACGCTGACACTTTGTTAAACCAATTAGCCTGCAAGTAAATGTACTCTTGCCAAATACGATAAGCAAGTCCTGTGAGAGAGAGAAATGAGGGAACCAGATTTAGGTCAGGGAACAGAGTGGACCGGCTTTCCCTGAGCAACTGACATTTCAGTTGAGACCTGAACGATGAGGATGCATTGTCAAGTAACAAGTGAAAGGCAGAGTGTTGCAGACCAGGAAACTGCATGTACCAAGGCCCTGAGCCAAAAGAGCTCACATGGAAGCCATGGAGAACAGTGTGGTTGGAGCATGGCAGGCAAGAGTGACAATGGCAGGAGATAAGGTGGACAGGCAGGCCTGGGCCCCACCAGGCAAGGCCTGTGAGCCGCGGTGTGGATGAGAGAGCTCTGCTGCAGTTTCATCTTAGTGGGCAGCCACGCAGGAGTCTAGGCAGTATGCTAACATGATCAGGTTGTATGTTTTGCAAGACCCTTGAGCGCTGTGTGGAGAACAACTGGGAGGGCGCAGGAATAAAGCAGGAGGCCAAATGGGGGCTGCTGCAGGAGTCCAGGAAAGAGATGATCGTGGCTGGGAATTAGGTGGTAAGAATGGAAAGAAATGGACAGCTTTCAACATGTATCTTGGGAGAAGAAAAGAACTTAGCTGCGAATTTCATGGGGGAAGGGTGGGCTTTTGCCTTAAGTGGTGGAGTGGGCGGTGGTGACATGTTTACTCATTTGAGGACAACCAAGGGAGGCATAAGTTGAAGGAAGGAAGATAAATAACCCAGTCTGGGATTCAAGATTAGCCCAGTTCAAGATGGCTGAGAGAAAACCAGGCAGATATGCCAAGTAAGCAGCTAGATATGAGTTTCAAAGCCCAAAGAGAGGCATGGACTAGAAAGAGAGACATCAATGCCATCAGCATACAAGGGATGTTTAAAGACGTTCAGAGGCTGGGTGTGGTGGCTCATGCCTGTAATCTCAGCACTTTGGGAGGCTAAAGTGGGAGGATCGCTTGAGGCCAGGAGTTCAAGACCAGCCTGGGCACACTGCAAAACCCCTGTCTCAACAACAAAAAAATTTAAACCAATTTTTAAAAATTAGCTGGGCATGGTGGCCAGTGCCTGTAGTCCCAGCTACTCAGGAGGCTGAGGTACAAGGATCCCTTGAACCCAGGAGTTCAAGGCTGCAGTGAGCTATGATCGTGCCATTGCACTCCAGCCTGGGCAACAGAGCGAGATCCCAGCTTTAAGACAAAATTAAAAACAAAAATAAACACACGGGGATACATGTGGAAATAGAATGAGAAGAGAAGTGAGCTTGGGCACAAGCCCTGTGCAATTCAAATCCCAAGAGGAAGAGAGAGAAGTAGGAGCTGGCAGAGGAGACAGAGAAAGGGCAGTTAGAGCAGTAAGAAGAAAATCAAGAACGTGATGTGCACAAACCAAGAGAAAGGCTGTTTCAACACGGGAGTGGTCAGCTCTAACAGATGACGGCTCACACCTGCCCATTGGATAACATGGAGGTCATTAATGGCCAAGGCAAGAACATTACCTGTGGAAGTGGACTGGACTGGGTTGGTTAAAGGCACTTTTAATTTTTGTTTTGTTTTGTTTTTGTTTTTTGAGTTGGAGTTTTGCTCTTGTTGCCCAGGCTAGAGTGCAATGGCATGATCTTGGCTCATTGCAACCTCTGCCTCCTGAATCTAATCAAGCGATTCTCCTGCCTCAACCTCCCAAGTAGCTGAGATTGTAGGTGCCCGCCAACTCACTGGCTAATTTTTTGTATTTTTAGTAGAGACGGGGTTTAACCATGTTGGCCAGGCTGGTCCCGAACTCCTGACCTCAGGTGATCCACCCACCTCGGCGTCCCAAAGTGTTGGG
Organism: Macaca mulatta; assembly: GCF_049350105.2. Taxonomy (NCBI): domain Eukaryota; kingdom Metazoa; phylum Chordata; class Mammalia; order Primates; family Cercopithecidae; genus Macaca; species Macaca mulatta. The sequence continues at coordinate 61,954,437 of NC_133406.1, read as the reverse complement.
ATTATAGGTGTAAACCACCGTGCCCACCCAAAAGCCACTTTTTGGAGCTCGAGACTGAGTTCAAATCCTGCTTCTGCCAGCTGCTGTGTATTCCTGGGCAAGTGACTTAACCTCTGTGTTTCAGTTTTGTTTGTGAAATGGCACTAATAGTAGTACCTATGTCACAGGTAGTTATGAAAATTGAATGTGTTAATATACTTAAAGCATATATGTGCCTAGACTGTGCCTGGCACAGCATGTTCATTATACGATCAATCACTATTGTTAATTTTGAAAAGCGAATGAGGCTCTTTCTCTCCTTATTTCCTTCCTTCCTCTTCCTGGACAATTCAGTCTTAAAGCCATTAGGTTTAACACAGAGAAGGGGGTGCTCAGAGTGGGGTGTTAGAACCCCAGCAGGGTGAGAAGGGTATTCACACTAGGGGTGGCCTGGTGCAAAGTGTCATAGGCAAAGTAGAGTGATGGGCATCCCCTGCAGGGTCAGGGATGGGGTGGTGAAGGCCTGGCAGACACTGCCCTAAGAGTAAAGAAACATTATCAGCGATGGGGCAAATTGACATCGTGCACCACCTACCAGGATGCAGTGAGAAAAACACAGCATCACATCTTGTGCTATTTCTGCCTAAGATGCATAACCTGAGTCTAGTTGTGAGGAAACATCCGACAAACCCAAATGGAGGGATGGCTACAGAATAAGTGGCCTGAATCTTCAGAAGTATCAAGTTCATGCCAAGGAAAGACCAAGGAGCTGTTCCAGACAGAAGAGTTTAAAGAGACATGATCATTAAATGCCACACAGAATGATGAACTGGAATCTTTTGCTATAAATGATACTACTGGGTGAATGATGAAACTTGAATGGAGTCCGAGGGTTAGAGGATAGTCACATATCAATATTAATTTCCCAATTTTGATGGCTGTATGTTGGCTGTCTAGGAGAACTTTTTGTTTGTTTATTTCAATAGGTTTTGGGGGGAACAGGTGGTTGGTTACATGAAAAAGTTATTTAGTGGTGATTTCTGAGATTTTGGTGCACCCATCACCCAAGCAGTGTACACTGTACCCAATGTGTAGTCTTTTATCCCTCAGCCCCCTCCTACCCTTTCCCATGAGTCCCCAAAGTCTATTGTATCATTCTTATGCCTTTGCATCCTCATAGCTTAGCTCCCACTTATGAGTGAAAACATATGATGTTTGCTTTTCCATTCCTGAGTCACTCCACTTAGAATAATGATTTCCAATTCCATCCAGGTTGCTGCGAATGCCATTATTTCATTCCTTTTTGTGGCTGAGTAGTAGTTCATTAGATAGATAGATAGATTAGATAGATAGATGCACACACACATATATGTGTATATATATATGTGTGTATATATATGTATATATATGGTTTCATATTTTTGCAATTCTGAACTGTGCTGCTATAAACAGGCATGTGCAAGTATCTTTTTCGTATAATGATTTATTTTCCTCTGGGTAGATACCTAGTAGTGGGATTGCTGGATGAAATGGTAGTTCTACTTTTAGTTCTTTAAGGAATCTCCACACTGTTTTCCATGGTGGTTATTCTAGTTTACATTCCCACCAGCAGTGTAGAAGTGTTCCCTGTTCACCACATCCACGCCAACATTTATTATTTTTTGATTTTTTGATTATGGCCATTCTTGCAGGAGTAAGGTGGTATCACATTGTGGTTTTGATTTGCACTTCCTTGATCATTAGTGATGTTGGGCATTTTGTCATATGTTTGTTGGCTGTTTGTATATCTTCTTTTGAGAATTGTCTATTCATGTCCTTAGTGTCCAGGAGAGGTTTTAAAAATCACACCAAAGCCTTCAGGGGTGATGAGGTATGAGGTGGCAATTACTTTCAAATGGTTCGAGAAAAATATTCTTTGTACTGTACCTGCAACTTTCCTGCACATTTGTGATTGCTTTAAAAAAAGGAAAAGGAAAAGGGGGGAAAAAACCAATGATGTTCTGAGACTCGCTGCGCAGCCTGAGGCCAGAAGGACTCATCCGCCTGCTCCATGAGCTATTGTTTCCTTGGAGCTGTAGCTGCTTTCTGGAGCAAGAAAGACATTGGGCCGGGCGCGGTGGCTCACGCCTGTAATCCCTGCACTTTGGGAGGCCGAGGCGGGCGGATCACGAGGTCAGGAGATCGAGACCATCCTGGCTAACACGGTGAAACCCCGTCTCTACCAAAATACAAAAAATTAGCCGGGCGCGGTGGCGGGCGCCTGTAGTCCCAGCTACTCGGGAGGCTGAGGCAGGAGAATGGCGCGAACCTGGGAGGCGGAGCTTGCAGTGAGCCGAGATGGTGCCACTGCACTCCAGCCTGGGCGACAGAGTGAAGACTCCGCCTCAAAAAAAAAAAAAAAAAAAAGACATTGAATCTGGCTTTTCTTCAAGCTAGCTATGAAATGGGGAGTCGGGGAAGCCTGGCTTGTCTGGATCAGGTGGCTGTGGGCTCTTCTTGGCAGCAGCTTGGGAGTTGCAGAGCGAGGGGCTAAACAAGGAGCACCAGTGCAGCCATCAGTGTGCCTTGCCAGGGAGACCTAAAGCTGATCTCTGAGGTCTGGGGAGGTCTCCACTTCTCCCAGGTGGCTCCTGGAGAGCCACGCCTCCCTGAAGTTACCTTGGCCTCCCAGGTTTTTCCGCTGGCTGTAGGCGTGACAGCCCTGGCCGCCTCCAGCAGAGGGCGCGCTGCTCAATCTGTCTGGATCTCGGGGACCGTGCCCGGCAGGCACGCCCGTCACTCCTGGGGACATCTGTATGACATCCCCACTCCTCCGCTCTTTCTGCCATGGTTGCTGCCTGAAAAGAACTTTAGGAGCAACCTCTGACTGGGTAACTTGACTGAAATCGCTAAGCTACTCCAGAAGCAAGAGGCAAAGGCAGGTCTGAAGCTTGTGTGTGAGAAACCCAGTTTCTGACCCTTTTCTGTGGAGTTTTGTGTCCCACTGAGCGCTGAGAGCACTAAGTGTGGCCCATAAAGAAGGCTGCCCCTATCACAGGAAAGTCCTGGAATTGCACCTGCCCTTAAAGAAGAGTGTAGAACAGGTGGAGAAGTGATGACTATGCCAGCCAGCAAATCGCTGCTGCAGAAGAAGGAATAAATAGAATGGACATCACGTGTGAATGTGAGAAACTTATGCTGTTTCTACAAAATGAGTATGAGGCTGTTCTTAAGTGTGTGCAGGATGAACATATAGATAGTTTTGCAAAACAAAATGAAAACCCCATAAAATGTGCACATCGTGTTTCCACACAAATACACCTACTGAGGGGGAGGAAAGGGTGTAGAGTCAGAGCTGAAACCAATGACAGATATTTTTATGGCAGGCATAAGCCAACAACAGATATTTTATAACAAGCATAAAAACCTAAAACACTTTTATCATTTGGATTAAAGAAAGATGACTGTGGTCTTCCTCCACAATATTCTGACCTACACGAAATTATCATGGTAATTCAGATAGATGTAACTCTAGATTCTCAATGTGTTGTCTCTGAGGAAGGAAATGTTGACAAAACACAACCTTCATCGTGACCCATGGGGTGATACTCTGCTGAGCTGTCCCAGCTTCTAAGAGATTTAACTCAGGCCAGCCGGAGGAGGTAGAAGTAGGAAACAAGCCCAAATCAATCACGAAGGCTTGTCAGGAACACAAGGAATCAGCTTTCAGTAGAAAATAGATTCTGGGCAGCTGGGTGATATGTTGAGAGAAATTATGTTACACTGGGTCCCAACAAAATCCAGCTTCTGCCAAAAGTGAGATCCAGTAAGACTGGCATGATACCAGACTATGAGTTGAGCAAGGTTTCAGTCTATAATTGGAATGTTAGATCTCATCATTGTTTTGGTTTTTGTTTGTTTGTTTGTTTTGAGATGGAGTTTTGCTCTTGTTGCCCAGTCTGGAGTGCAGTGGTATAATCTCGGCTCACTGCAACCTCCACCTCCCGGGGTCAAGCAGTTCTCCTGCCTCAGCCTCCCAAGTAGCTGGGACTAGTAATGCGTGCCACCATGCCCAGCTAATTTTTGTATTTTTAGTTGAGACGAGGTTTCAGCATGTTGGCCAGGCTGGCCTTGAGCTCCTGACCTCACGTGATCCATCCACCTCAGTCTCCCAAAGTGCTGGGATTACAGGTGTGAGCCACTGAGCACCTGGTTTCATCGCTGTATTTTTGATGATTCTTTTAAAGAAGCTCTTTGGCCTTCTTTCTGTATTGGAATTGATCCTAATCCTCTTAAAATCTGCCTAGCAACAGATGAGGGATTAACTACCCAGAAGATGATTGTGTTGTTTCATTTTCTTTCAGGTGTAAATATAACTCAGCCAGTAAATTTAGTCTCGATAATTTTGTTTTTGTTTTTACAGTTCTGCCTCTAAACAACAGAATAATTTCCCCCCACTTTTAACAATTATTTGCAAAAGCATATTAATAATACCAGTTTCATAGAGGTTATGAGAACCAATTCTAACAAGTCCAGCAAAATTTTTGACCAGGGTATTAAGACCGTGAAATGGGGAAAGAACAGTCTTTCCAACAGATAGTGCTGGGAAAACTGGATATCCACATGCAAAAGATGCAGGTGGACCCTTACCTTATACTAGCTGCATAAAGTAACTCAAAACAGATCAAAGGCCTAAAAATAAGAGCTAAAACTATAAAACTCTTAGAAGAAAACATAGGGGAAAACATTACAACACTTTGATAATGATTTCTAAGATATGACTTGAAAAACACAGGCAACAAAAGAAAAAGAAGACATCAATCAGACTACATCAAAATTAAAAATTTCAGTGTGTCAAAGGACACAGTCAACAGAGTGAAAAAGTGACCTACAGAGGGGGAGAAAATATTTGCAAATCATATACCTGATAGTTAATATCCAAAATATATAAAGAACTCCTACAACTCAACAACAAAAGGAACAACCCGTTTAAAAATTAACTAGACAGTTCTCCAAAGAAGATATACATGCAGCTAACAAGCACATGAAAAGATCACTAATCATTAATCATTAGGGAAATGTAAGTCAAAATCACGATGTGATACTACCTTATACCCATTAGCATGGCTGCTATCAAAACAAAACAAAACAGAAAAAGTATTGGCAAGATGTGGAGAAATTAGAACTCTTGTGTACTGTTGGTGGGAATGTTAAATGGTGCAGTCACAATGGAAAACAAAATGGCAATTCCTCAAAAAATTAAAAATAGGGCCGGGCGCGGTGGCTCAAGCCTGTAATCCCAGCACTTTGGGAGGCCGAGGCGGGTGGATCACAAGGTCAGGAGATGGAGACCACAGTGAAACCCCGTCTCTACTAAAAATACAAAAAATTAGCCGGGCGCGGTGGCGGGCGCCTGTAGTCCCAGCTACTCAGGAGGCTGAGGCAGGAGAATGGCGGGAACCTGGGAGGCGGAGCTTGCAGTGAGCCGAGATCGCGCCACTGCACTCCAGCCTGGGCGACAGAGCGAGACTCCGTCTCAAAAAAAAAAAAAAAAAAAATTAAAAATAGAATTACCATGTGATCCAGTATAATTCCATAATCCCACTTTGCGGGGTATATACCCGAAAGGATTGGAAGCAGGGTCTTGAAGAGATATTTTCTTACACTCATATTTATGAGTAACACTATTTACAATAGGTAAGAGATGGATGGAAGCCACCCAGATGTCCATCAACAGATGAATGGATCAACAAAATGCAGGATACAGATAGCAATGGACTATTTATTCTGTCTTAAAAAGGAAGAAAATTCAGACACATGCTACAACATGAAGGAACCTTAAGAACGTTATGATACGTGAAATAAGACAATCACAAAAAGACAAATATTGTATGATTCCACTTATAGGAGGTTCCCAGAGTAGTCAAAAATTCATAGAGAAAGTAAAATGGTGGTTGTTGGAGGCTGGTGGGAGGGGAATGGGGAGCTACTGTTTAATGAGTGTAGAGTTTCAACTTTGCAAGATGAAGAATTCGGGAGATGCGCTTAATACCATTGAACTGTATATTTTTAAACGGTTAGATGGTAAGTTTCGTTTTATGTGCATTTTGCCACAATTTAAAACTTTAAAAGGTAACAATTTAAAAACGAAGCAACAGAATGAGTTTCCATTTATTGACTATCATCGTGGCAAAGATAAGTAAAATTAACAATTCTGAGTGATGGATAGGGTTAAGGAAAAAAGGAACTATATATCTGGTTATTGTATAACTCGTCTTGAGGGGAGCGATCTGAAATATGTTTATCAAAATGTCAAAAAATGTAGCCCTTGACCAAACGAGGGGGCCTTCATGTCCTGAACTTCTGGGCTATGTTTGCTGGCTCTGAGCGAACTCAGCTTCAAAAAACGCCCTGAGATGCTTACAAACCTTGGGAATGGAGGCTCACTGTCAAACCTTGGGAATGGAGGCTCACTATCAAACCTTGGGAATGGAGGCTCATTGTCAGTGTGGGTCCAACCTCGGCAGAACTGCCCGAAGCCACTGGGTTGAAATGAGAGTTGGCCAAAGAGTGTGTGGCAGGGCCCACAAGGTGCCTGCTGCAGGAGGGAGGGAGGACAATGGGAGCAGGTGCAGGCTTGGGTCTTGGGTGTAGGCCCCAGCTGGGAAGAGGAATGCATTCCTAACTTATGACTTCTGTTTTCCCAATCCAGTGGGAAACGTCACCACCTGAGAGTGGAGACAGGGCAATTCTGAGGAGAAAGGAGATGGTGTGGAGAGTTGCTCAGGCGGGCCAGCCTCTTGAGAAAAGACCAGGAGAGCTGGGTGGTTCTGAGGCTCTTTGGGGCTGGTGGTCCTGAGTTTTCAGTGGCTCCCTTCTGCGCAGTGTGGACTGGGCTCCAGTGGTTCTCAGTTGCACAAGGCAGGAGCAGAGGAGGCAGATGCTATGCTCAGCCCTGATACTGATGTGGATAATGTGGCTTTTGAGGACGAGAGGAGGCTGAGAGTATAAAGTGGTGACGGCAGCACCAGCCTCCACACAGGGCTGCGGTGAGGACAGAATGCCACTGTGTACAGAAGTGACAGCACAGTTCCCAGGTGCTAGACAAAGCTTCAGACCATCCTACCTTCCCCTTCCCATCCCACCATCCCCTGAGAGCACGAAAGCTGAGATTCCTGGATGGAAGTGGAGTCACCCCCACAGAGGGCACCTGTCCTGTGGCAATGGGGGAAGTTTCAGGGTCCCCACCTGCTCCCCAAAGCCCTTTGCTCCACCACCTCCTTGCCCATTGCAGAGATTGGTGTGGGGATCACCGGTTTCGGCATCTTCTTCATCCTCTTTGGAACACTCCTGTACTTTGATTCCGTGCTCCTGGCCTTTGGAAACGTGAGTCCCCCAGCCCTGTGTCCCCACTCCCCTGCCCCAACCTTTCTGAAGTCTCTATTGCCAGGATAGTCCTGGCAATAAAGACTTAAAGTTTATTTAAGTCTTTAAATAAATCCCTTAAATAAATCCCAAGTTTATTCAGACCATGCTTATCCAGGGGTCAGACATCATCAAGCCTGGGCGGAGGAGGGCACAGGAAATGGACACAGAGCCTGCGGCACCAAGAATCTGAGGACCTGGATTCTCACACCGAGCTCTGCGGGAGACCCTGGGGGTTCTGAGGGGACTCAGACACTGTCCCTGCCACCTGAATCCCACTCTAGGGCTAGAGATATAACATGACATACATGGCTGGGAGGAAGGCAGGGGCCACAGTAAACACATTTAATATGAAACAAGGGGCTTAGTGGAAAGAGGGCACACTAAATTGGAGAAGGGTGGAGAGGAATTTGGAAAGGAAATGGATGTGGAGGTGAATAAAGCACTTCCAGGGGGGTTGGAACAGCAGGAGAGAAGGTGTGGGGGAGGAGCGGGGAAGCATGGGATATGCTGGAAGAAAACCAGAGAGTTCAATTTGACGACAGCCTGGGCACTCTTCAGGGATCATTAGGAGCCAAGCTGAAGACAGTGATAGGGTATCCAGGGGAGGGCCTGGAGGGTTATTCTGTAGGCGGTGGAGCCTCTGAAGGTTCTGTGTGACTTTCAGTATGGCTGCCTAACCTACTTAGGCCTCAATCTTCAGTTCTCTGGAATAAAAATCCCACCTGATTCCATCTTCCCTAGATGGTATGGTGAGAAACCAAGTCCCATATGAAAAAGTGCTTGGGCTCCAGGGAATTGGGTGGGCAACTAGAAACCATCAAAAGTTTCTCATCCATCCCCCTGCCTCTGTGCAGTCCTGTTCCCAGCCAGCAAGACTTATCAAGGCTCTGGGATTCTGCCACATTGCTAGACGGCCCTCGCTCAGATGGTCTTAAAGAGTTAGCACGTCCTGCCCCTGCCCGCCACCTGGCTCCAGGCCTGTGCCCCCAGCTCCTCAGGGGGCTGGTGGGTTTGCTTCATGCTCTCCTCCCTTCCCTCCAGCTGCTGTTCCTGACGGGCCTCTCCTTCATCATCGGCTTGAGGAAGACCTTTCAGTTCTTCTTCCAACGGCACAAACTCAAGGGAACCAGCTTCTTCCTGGGGGGTGTGGTTGTCGTGCTCCTACGCTGGCCCCTCCTGGGTATGTTCCTGGAAACCTACGGATTCTTCAGCCTGTTCAAGTGAGTGCAAATCCCTCTAACCCTGGACAGACCCACCAAAGCATCTGAGTGGCTGAGATCACCCCAGCAGGCAGTGCGGAAGCTGGGACTTTATCCTGCAAGAGATGGGAACCATGGACACTTCGGAAAGGCCCCCTAAAGTAGGCTGAAGGGTACTTTGGAGGGATTAGCCCATCCATCAACAAATATTGATAGAGTGCTGACTGTGTTTCCAGCACTGTGCCTGTGAGCAGGGAGCAGACACGAGGCCTGCCCTCAAATCTAGCCGGAGAGGAAGGGCAGTGAGCTAACATGTTCCAGGCACGCTCATGATCATCATCTTATTTTATCACAACAACCCACTCTAGGATTATCCTCTACTTCACAGATAAGGAAACCAACGCTCAGAGAAGTTGCCCCCACCCCGAGGTCTGAAACTAGTATGTGAAAAAGGTCGCCCTTGACCCAGGGGGCTCTGGCTCCTGACCCCTGTGTCATCCCCTGGCCTGACCTGTGTCAGCCCTGGGCTTGGGAAAAGGCAGGGTGGAACCCAGTCATGATGTGTGGCCACTGTCAGGCCTGTAGGCACTCAGAGGGGAGCCCAGGGTAGTGTCGTAGAGGAAGCAGGACTTGAGAGAAGCCTTGAGGGATGGGTAGAGTCTAAGAGAAGACTGGAGGGTACTGAAGGAAAAGGAAGGAAGGGGTCTCAGAGAAAGTGGGGTTGGGAAGGAAGGCTTCATATGTCTACAGGGTAGTGTGGAGAGAATCGGGGTGGGATGGGGACAGTGGAGACTGGAAGAATGATGGCTTCTGCAATCATGGAAAGGAGTGGGGCTCAGGAATCCCTGGGTTCTCATAGGAGCCCCCGTTTGCTGAATGTAGCCCTGAAACCCCCCGATTAGCCTGAATGGCCTAGGCCTCAGAGACTTCAGGAAGTGTGGCTTTAAATTTTCTCATGCATACCTGCCATCTATTTATTCCACATTCAAATATGTCATTTTATGCCTGGGCGCAGTGGCTCACGCCTGTGATCCCAGCACTTTGGGAGGCCGAGGCAGGCAGATCACTTGAGGTCAGGAATTCAAGACCAGACTAGTCAACATGGTGAAACCCTGTTTCTACTAAAAATACAAAAAAAAAATTAGCTGGCCTTGGTGGCAAGCGCCTGTAATCCCAGCTACTCAGGAGGCTGAGACACAAGAATCGCTTAAACACAGGGGGCAGAGGTTGCAGTGAGAGAAGATCGCACCATTGCCTCCAGCCTGGGTGGCAGAGCGAGATTCTGTCTCAAAAAAAAAAAAATATATATATATATATATGTGTGTGTGTGTGTGTGTGTGTGTGTGTGTGTGTATATATATGTATGTCATTTTCAAACAGTCACTTATTCAAATTGTCAAATATATAATAAGCACCTACTGCATGCCAAATACGGGCCAGGTGTGAGGATGTGGCACTGAATGAGGAGAAAGTTCCTACAGAATTTACAGTTTAGTAGGAAGATCCATAAATAAATTCTGACAACAGTTAGCATTTATGGAGGGCTTAGAAAGTGGAGTAGGACAGCAGCAGATTTGATAGTTGAAACTGAAAGTCAGCCTTGACAAAGACACTGTGCAGTAACACAGAAGGGGCAAACAAATTACAGCTATCAGGGACCTCAGAGTGCAGTGAAACCTTGGGAAATTGAGGCCCACCGTAAGGAAGTGGCTCAGCCAGAATCCATATTTCAAATCTCCCTTCCCATCCGCCACACACTGGGATCCCTTCTCATGCCAGCCTCAGCACCTCCAAGTCCTGTGAGGGGTCACGCATGTGTCCACAGTCAGGCCTTGGCAGGGTATCTTTGATGAGAGCAGGATTGTCAAAGGCAGGGGTGGCTGTATGCCTGGGGGAGCCAGGGCACCAGTGAGTATAACGGTGAGCACGGCTTCCAACAGCCGCCCATGCTGAGGGCCCAGGACACCCGGGTCAGGTGGATCTCAGGAAGGTAAGAAAACTTTCGGCCAGAAGAGTAATAATCATGACAGTAACAATAATAAAAATAAGCACTTCCTGACCTTTTCTTTGTACATGGCCTTATGATGTAGGCACTGTTATTGTTAGCCACATTTTATGGTTGGAAACTGAGATTCAGAGAAGTTCAGGAATTTGCCCAAGTATATATGGTTCCAGTAAGTGGTAGAGCCAAGATGTGAACCCACAGAGTGTGACCCTAGGGCCTTCATTCTTAATCATGTCACTCGACTGCCTCTCGGAACACAGGAGCGCAGAACCAAGCCTGCCCCTGGTGCACGGAAGCCACAGCTTGAACCTTTTGGTGGACCTCAGCCTCCTGCCCTCTATCCTCCCTTCCTGGGCCATCACTGACTCCTCCCTTCTCCCCTCTGCTCCTAGGGGCTTTTTCCCTGTTGCCTTCGGCTTCCTGGGCAATGTCTGCAACATCCCCTTCCTGGGTGCGGTAAGCAGATGATGCCGGCATGCCCTGGGGAGTGAGGGGGAGCACACGGAGGGGAGCTGGTAAAACTGCTGTCCCAGGGGCAGTGGCCCCTCCCCTGTCTCCCCTCAGACTCCCTAGCCCAGGTTTGGTGCTTTAGGCTCCTCTTCCCCCTACACCTTCTCCATTTGACAAGAGCCCAAGAGGGGAGGGGATCCAGATGCAGTTGTAGCTGAGTGTGGCTGTAGAGGAAGGTGGCTATGAATAGCTTCCTGTTTACAGCCAAAGAAATGAAGATGCGGAGACTCTAGGTGACTCAGTGGGGACATGCCTGAGATTTCTGGGGATCTGGCTAAGTGTGGGCCCCAGGCATGGAGAGAATGTGTGACAGCTGATGACAGCAGGAAAAGCTGTCCTGTAGGTGACAGATTTTGTCCTCTCTTGGGGATAGACACAGCCAGTGGTAACCAGCCCCTGCCCCTCCTCATCCCTTTCTCTGAAGCACCTGGCAGAATGTGAGCTCTCTGAGGAGCCCAGGGAGACCCTACAGCCAGCACCCCACTACAACCGCCAGCTGGACACAGCCCCTGCAGCCCCTCTCATATCTGTGCCTGGCACAGCTCCTGGCTCTCAAGGCCAGCTCTGTAATAACTAGATATTGCATCTGCTCTCTACCCTTTGTCTGGAGTAATGATTCTTGGCTCCCACAGCTGTTCCGGAGACTTCAAGGCACTAGCTCAATGGTCTGAACAACAGAGATGAGCTCCTTGAACTTGGATCATTGGTTGAGGGGGCTGGAGAGAGAATGGGAACCACCCCCTCAGTCCCCCGCACTGACTCACTCCCGGTCATATCTGGACCTCCCCAAGTCCAGAAGGAAGGATGGAGCTGAGCAACTGACGTCAAATCCCCAAGTCGACTCAAGAGGCTGCCAGGAAGCAGAGACGCAGAGCCCCAAGGAGATTGGGCTGGGGCTGGCATCACACCCTCACTATATATTTACAGAAGGAAAAGTGAAGATTAAATTCCCAAGCTGTGCGTGTGTCTAGGGCTCAAAGTTGGCGTCTTTGGCCGGGCACGGTGGCTCACACCTATAATCCCAGACCTTTGGGAGGCTGAGGTGGGCAGATCACCTGAGGTCAGGACTTCGAGACCAGCCTGGCCAACATGGTGAAACCCCATCTCTACTAAAAATACAAAAATTAGCCGGGCGTGGTGGCAGGTGCCTGTAGTTCCAGCTACTCAAAAGGCTGAGGCAGGAGGATTGCTTGAACTGGGGAGGTGGAGGTTGAAGTGAGCTGAGATCGCACCACTGCGTTCCAGCCTGGGCAACAGAGCCAGACTCCATCTCAAAAAAAAGTTAGCGTCTTCAGCCCATTAAGTCCACCTCCTGCTTCAGGGCAGGCCAACGTACTTCATCCCCATAGTGAAGTTTTGGTCTATGAGGGTCAGTGCTGTCCTCATAGGCTATCATTTCTGTCCTGGTGTTTAACAGCCCTAATGGGTGTGATAATAATATGTTTGCAAGCCCTGTTAACAGTAAGCACCAGACAAGTGAGGAGTGCTAACCTGCAGACTGCCAGCATGCTTCTCCAGCATTAGGGGAGCACCGGGTCGAGCTTGTGCTGGGAGAGCGTTCTGTCTGAGGGTAGAGACACAACCCCTGCCTTCAGAGACTCCCAGCCTGAGAGAAGAAACAGTCCCTGCCCTGGAGAGCCCCTTGTCCAAGGGTATAGAGAGTTCCTGCAGGCTCAAGAAAGAGACAAAAGTCACTTGCGATGCATACAGTTAGCAAATATCTATTGAGGGCCCTCTCTGTATGTGCCCAGCAATAGAGTGGGTGCTGAGGGTACAGGGGGAAGGGAGCCTGTCCCTGTCCTCAAAGTGCTGTACCTGAGCAGTCACAAAATGGTATGGTGGTGAGTGCCATGAGACAAAGAAGTGGGGCCCCCAAGCAGGCTGGCTGGATGTACTGCCACCTGGAAGTCCCCTCTCTGTAGCCCTGGCACTTCCCAGGTGCATCCACCTTCTAGAGCTCCCATTTCATCCTCCTTGCTCATAGCTGGCTGCTTACCTAAGGTCTCTGACCATGCCATAGCGTATTCACCTCAAAACCCTGTGCCGAGGAAGTGCTTAGTAACCAAGGAAAGAAGGGAAGCAGGAAGGAAGAAAAAAGGAGAGAATCTCTGCCACCTCCACCCTGCGCCAGTCACAGGGCCCAGTCTAGGAGCCGCCTGGAGACCCACGCTGACCCGGCTTTGAGGAGTCCCTGGGTCAGCCTGTGCCCTTCTCCTCCCCTCTTCCTGTCCTTTTCTACGTCTAATTCAGACTAGGTGTGACGGTGGCTCTTGTCAGAGAGGAAACAAGACATTTCACACTGACACCTCTCCCTGCCCTCCTCAAATAGCCCATTTCCATGTTGTTTGGGGGCAGGATGGGTCCTCTGGGTGGGAAGAGGGTGTGGAGGATGGAAAGAGCCTGTGAGAAGGAGAAAGTCCCGCCTCGGAGGGCTCGGGGGTGGGGTGGGAGGAGAGGCTGCCTCCAGTCACAGAGCCCGGAGGCAGAGGCCTGCCAAGGTGCTGTGCTCTCCAGGAGGGTCTGACGAGGAGGGAGGGGCGGCAGAGTGGGCCTGTACTTAGAGACGTCACCCTGGGCTTTATAAAAGGAATGTGATCAGGGAGCTGGGGAGAGTGAGCCTGGGAGCCCAGCTACCCACCCTCTGGACGTTCACCCAGCCAGGTGGTCTCATCACCTCAGAGGCTCCGCCAGACTCCCGCCCAGGCCAGGACTGAGGTAAGGTAGGCACACTGCGGCGTCCACCCTCGGGAAGGGGGTCTGCCCTGACCTGGGGATGCTCCAGAGGGGAGCAGGGAATCTGTTCTAAGACGGACAGATGCTTCCGGGCAGGCAAAGGCAGGGGAGGGAGACACTGATCTTTCTTGTTTACCGGCCTGGCCAGATTATCCTGGGATGCCTGGGTGAATACAATGAGTTGCACTTTATTTGTGAAGCTAGCACTCTGGGGATCCCGAGGGCTCTCTCTTGCTGTGGCTGGAATTAGAGACCACAGACACTCGGATGGACCTGGGGAACCCCTCAGGTCTCCCGAGAGCAATGGGGCTCCTCTGAGCAGCTCCCCTAAATTACGGATGGCAAACACAAGCCTCACCAAGGGCACCTACCTACCTACCCACTAAGAACTAGGGGCCACCTCATTCCAAAAGCTTTCCAACCATGCCTGGAATTTCTCTGTTACTCACTGGATACAAGCCCCCCAGGGTGGAGGGAATCACGAAAATTGTCTACAGCAGGTTGGCCACTCATGGCCCCTTTCCAGATAATTCATTTCTACCATATATATCAAGTGCCCTGATGGGCTGGGCAGTGAACGAAGAGTTGAGGGAATCTGTGTGTATGTGTGTGTGTGTGTGTGTGTGTGTATGATGTGTGTGTATGGGTGTATGTGTATATGTGTGTGATGTGTGTGTGCGCATGTGTGGTGTGTGTGGTGTATGTGTGTGTATGATGTGTGTGTATGGGTGTATATCTGTGTATTGTGTATGTGCATGTGCAGTATGTGTGGGGTGTGTGTGTATGATGTGTATGTATGGATGTATGTGTGTATATACGTGTGTGTATGATGTGTGTATGGGTGTATGTGTGTATATTGTGTGGTGTGCGTGCACGTGTGTAGTGTGTATAATGTGTGTGTATGGATGTATGTGTGTATGTGTGTGTGTGATGTGTGTGTATAGGTGTATGTGTATATGTGTGTGGTGTGTGTGCGTGTGTGGTGTGTGTGGTGTGTGTGTGTTTGGGTATAGGTGTGTATATGTGTGTGGTGTGTGTGGTGTATGTGTGTCTATGATGTGTGTATATGGGTGTATGCATGTAAATGTGTGTGATGTGTGTGCACGTGTGTGGTGTGTGTGGTGTGTGTGTATGATGTGTGTGTATGGGTATATGTGTGTATATGTGTGTGGTGTATGTGTGCATGTGTGGTGTGCGTGGTGTATGTGTGTGTATGATGTGTGTGTATGGGTGTATGCATGTATATGTATGTGGTGTGTGTGTATGATGTGAGTATGGATGTATGTGTGTATATGTGTGTGGTGTGTGTGTGTAGTGTGTGTATGTGTGTATATGGGTGTATGCATGTATATGTATGTGGTGTGTGTACAAGTGTGGTGTGTGTGGTGTGTGTGTATGATGTGAGTATGGGTGTATGCGCGTATATGTGTGTGGCGTGTGTGTGTGTAGTGTGTGTATGATGTGTGTATATGGGTGTATGCATGTATATGTATGTGGTGTGTGTGCATGTGTGGTGTGTGTGGTGTGTGTGTATGATGTGAGTATGGGTGTATGCGTGTATATGTGTGTGGGGTGTGTGTGTATGATTTGTGTGTATGGGTATATGCATGTATGTGTGTGTGGTGTGTGTGGTGTGTGGTGTGTGTGGTGTGTGGTGTGTGTGCTGTATGTGTGTGGTGTGTGTGTGTGTGGTGTGTGTGTGTGTGTATGTGTATGTGTGCCAGGGTCAGGCAGAGTTCTCCCATGGCGCACATGGTAAGTGCATCCACGATGGGAAGGAGGCACTCCGGGGGGGAAAGGGGAGCAGGAAGAAAGAGCACCACCCTCCAACCACACAAGCCCACTGCCCTCCTTCCTCGCCCACCATCCTGCTTCTGCACAGATAACCAGAATGCTCCATCTGAAATGTACATCTACACACATTCCTGTCTGGCTCAGATCCCTCCAGGATGAAGCCCCCGCAGGGCCCCTTCCCCAACCTTGTCACTTGCTTTCTCTCCATGCAAAGCTCCACCCTCTTGTCTAGCTAGAGGGCCTGAAGTTCCCTTTCCACCCAGCCCCTGCCCCTGCTCCAGCACCTTAGCACCGTGCCTGGAACACTTTCTATAAACCTTTCAGCGATTCATGCTCAGAAACAGCTCAGGTGCCACCCCCTGCCAAAAATCTGCCTGGACCCCCTAGGTCAGGTTCCCCTGGACTCCCATATCCCCTTGTGGATTCACATGCATCCAGTGTGTCATTTACAGTGTTATTTTGAAACGGTCTGCTGATGAGTCAATTTCTCATACTAGACTTGAGATCCTGGGGGCAGGAACTCCGTCTTAGCACACCTGTGCACCCCTAGCACCTAGCACAGCACCAGCACCTAGTCAGTGCTCAAGGAGTGATTTTCAAATCAACCCAGACCCTGTGCATCCACGGTCTGAAATGCTTTTACACTATTCTCTCCAATTAAATAATCCATGCCCCAGCTCTGGGCCTTAAGGCAAATGCAGAAAGCTGTGGTCTGGGTTTCAACTTGTCACAGAATCAAAATCTGCAAGGATAAGTAAACTTCTGAGCAGGCAGCTGGTGGCCAATCTGATCCAGGGTTCTTATTTTATAGATGGACCAATGAGGTCTGGAGATGGGGGTGACTTGCTCACATTTCACAGGGAATGAAAGCAGAGCTGGGGCAAGATTCAAGTACTCCTGATTCCATTTCAGGGTTCTTACTCTTTACTCCATGCCTGAGTCCTGCATGGTGAGGAATGGGGGGTGGAGGTGGGGGTGCAAGAGCAGAGAGATGCATGGGCCTGAGCCACCATTAGAAGCTGATGGGCACAAATGGTTCTCATCCCCCAGTCCCCCTTCCCCTGGGAGAGTGGCTCCAGGCTGTGAGTGGGGCCAGGACAATCTTTTTGCTCAGCTGGCAGTGCTCTTGCCTCCCCAGCCTTTTGTCTTTAATCATGTTTGTTGGACAGTCTCAAAGTGTCTGGTGACTTTTTCAAAAAGAAATTAGACTTGGGAGCTGGAAGAGGTGGGGCAGGACGTGTGGGGGGTCAGTGGGGCAGAGCAAGGCAGGGTGATGGGAAATGGTGTGAGGATCAGGGCACATGGCTCCCATCTCAGCAGCCAAAACGATGAGGCCAATTCAATTCATAGCCTCTCGGAGTTCACGAAGAATAGACTTTGGAGATAATTGACCTGATAAATCAAGGAAAGGTTTTTCTTTTCCCTGAATGATAGGGCAATAAGACAATTTAATGACCCTCTTCAAAGCTGTGAAGGGCTATGAGAGAGAGCAAGATGATTGCCTCTTTCTTTCTTTTTCTTTAGAAAAGAAAAAGAATTAAGTTTCTCTTACAGCAGGAGAGAACGAGGTCAGATTCAGGCATATGGATGGGGAGAGTGGAACACAGAAAGTTGTGGATTTGTGCAGAACCCACCACGGAAGGAAGAAGTGCCTGCTGCCAGGCTCCAGAGAGAATGTTGGAACCTCAAAGTCCCCCACTCAGTGCCCTGAAGTCCTTGCCCTACTTCACCCCTCCCCAGTCACTCCTATACACAGCATCTCACCCCACCTTTCTCCAACGTTCCTCTCAAGCAACCCTGAGATTCAGAATCCTGGCCATTCTCTGACCTGAGCAGTCCTGCCCCTTCCACCAAACTGGGTCTTTCCTTTTTTCCTTACTTTACTGGCCTCATCTCCTCCAGGAAGCCCTCCCTGATGACCCTCACCTAGCATGAATTCAGCTTTAACTCCACTGTGCAAAGAGTCTCAATCCCATTTCACTGATATATTTGTTTAGACTCATCCCTCTACCGGGAGCCTCCCAAGGCAAGAACTTTCCCCTCTCTTGGAGGACTGTCCCTTTTGCACTGGGCTCTACCCTCAGCACCCAGCCCAGATCCCGTGCCTGACCTAGTCTTTGTTCCCTCTCTCTGTCTCAGCCTCAAGACATTTCTAGGACCTGCCTCTTCTCACCAAGATGAACTCACTGGTTTCTTGGCAGCTACTGCTTTTCCTCTGTGCCACCCACTTTGGGGAGCCATTAGAAAAGGTGGCCTCTGTGGAGAATTCTAGACCCACAGGTATGTATCCTCTGGGGAAAGAAGTGGGAGGGAGCAAGTGGGTTGTTGCAAAATGAGCTTTCCCGTATTTTCCAGCTAGTCGACTGGTGTGAGTTTAACATTGCATTTGGTGGAAATCTAAGCCTGGCACATGTGCAACTCATTGAGGGCTCCCGTTAACCCTGCAAGTGAGGGATGACTTGCCTCTGTGATGGCCTCAGTCCACCCACCTAGGTTCCAGGGCTTGTTAACCCCTGAGCTCCTTCATGGTTTCCTCACACTGTGTTCTCTGCTCTACGTCAGCAACCTCTCTGTGCCGACGTTAAGAAGGAACTTCATATGCAACCTTCCTTTATCAGTGACCTCAGATTCTTTGTGAAGAATTTGAAAAAAAAAAAAAACAAAACAACAACTAAACGAAAGGACAGATATTTGATACCTATTAACTTTTGGGGACAATGAACTGTTTTCAGTTCATTGGGGAATGATGAGCTAGAAAATTTGAGACCCACAGAGGTAGACTTCCCCAGAGTCACTCAAACACCGTGGAAACCCAGCAGGTGTCAGAGCTCCCCAGGAGTGTGTCTGGTGAGTGGCACAAGCTAGAATAATACTAGTCCCTAAGTCAGGAGCTGTGGCTTGGCACACTTCCTGGTGTCAGCTTTCTGTGCAAACGAGAACCCATGACTTAGCTTCTCTGGACCTCAGTTCCTCCAGCTATAAAACTTGGGGCATGCCCTCTATACATTTGATGTCATCGTATATGCCCATAAGACCTCCCAGAGCACAGAAGACACGGCCCTGGGTGTTGTTTGCCAAGTGTGTCTCCTGTCTTGGGATCAGGCATTTTTCTGGTTGAAGGAGGCTTCCCCAGACAATAACCCCACACTGCCCAGGGACATAGAGTTGTTGGCTCTTTTTGGCAAAAGGCTTTAGGTGAGGTCACCAACAGCAGCCTGAACAGTGATTTACTGCTGGTCTAGTGTGTGCAACTGGGGAGGAAGCCATCCTCCTCCTATCTCAGCCAGGCCCCGAGCAAGGGCGGAGGGACCTCACAGGCGACAGCCATTAACTCTGGACCAGGTCCACACTCCTCTTTTCCAGAGTGTGCCAGGGCATGGAGGAGCGGGACTCAAAGCCAACTCCCGCCCTAGCACATCCATTCACACCCATTCACACACCAGACCTCGTTTCCACTAATCTCTTGCTGCAGTGGGCTGGGGTTATTGTCTACTCAGAGCTAGTTGCCCTATTTTACAGCCAAAAAGTACAGTGAACTTAATGAGCCTTGCATGTGAAGTGCCTTCCAAATTAGCCTTGTTAATCCTCAGAATGAAGGAGAGAAGTTATATCCAGGATGGAGGAAGAGAGCCAGTTAAGGTGACCTAGATAATTTTTGTCTCTCATTGAGTCCTTGTGTAGCTTATTGTGGAGGTGGGGGGGGGGTCACAATTCTCATCAAAGACCATTGTTGGAACACAGGTGTGTGGGACCACAATGACTTAGTTCCACTTTCTTGATTTCTGTTACTACACATTTTTAGCTTTTACGTATTTAACAAGCATTTATCGAGACCCTACTATGAGCAAGCCACTGTTTCAAGCACTATGAGAGATACAGAGATGAATTAACATGGCCCCACTGCCCAGGCTGCTCACAGCCAGGAAGGGGCCCAGAGCTGGATGTTCAGCAAATACTTTGGTTTTCTTTATTTCAATGCCCTACCCTGTTTGTTTCCTAAAAGGAAGTAACGTAATATGAAAGTTATTTAAGATAATTCTGGCAAACATTCTAAATCAAAGCTGTGTTGGAAGAGGGAGGCACCTAGGGCCTAATTATCCCAGCTAAGATGATCGTGCTGGCTCCGCATGGCATTTAGCCTTCCAAAAGGTCAAAAGGTCAAGGAAGGAAAAGAAGGATAGGATGGGATGTGAGGAGGTGTTGCAAAGCCTTCTTTCCCGGACCCTGGCCTCATCTTTCTGTGCTCTCTGTCCTAGGCCAGCAGCTGGAATCCCTGGACCTCTCGGCCCCGTGGGAGCAGAGCCTGCCGTGCACCGAGAGGAAGCCGGCTGCTACTGCCAGGCTGAGCCGTCGGGGGGCTTCGCTGTCCTCGCCCGCTGAGAGCTCCGGGAGCCCCCAGCGGCGCGGCCTGTCCGCCCCCAGCAGCCGCCAGATCCCCGCACCCCAGGGCGCGGTGCTGGTGCAGCGGGAGAAGGACCTGCCGAACTACAACTGGAACTCCTTCGGCCTGCGCTTCGGCAAGCGGGAGGCGGTACCCCCGGGAGCCAAGGCAGAGGCGCTGGGCGGGGCTGAGGGCGCAGGTGCTGGGCAGTGAACTTCAGACCCCAGAGGAGTCAGAGCATGCGGGGCGGGGAGGACGCAGGGCGAAGGGAGGGGGCACTGGACCTTCCAACCCGAGGCAATAAAAGAAATGCATAACTCACCGACGTGTGATCTGTGGCTCATTTTTGCAAAAGCGCTCTGATGAGGCTGTTCCCCTTCTGTCCTCATTGGATGGTTAGCTGGTTTCAAGAGGCCTCTGGTGTCATTAAGGTCAGTGCTTCTAATACTAGATGTAATGAAGGAACAGGCGGTTAGTTCTCCAATCCATTGCAGATTGGTACTTTAAAAAAAATTTAAATGGATCACTGACACCCTGAAAAATTTAAAAACAACAAAAGAAGACCAAATTGGATGCTGCTGGAATGTGTCAGCGATATCAAATTTCTATAAAAATTTCTGGAGATGTCCTCAGAATGCCTAGACTTACCTTCCTGAGGATGGGTAACATTTTGCAGAGGGGCATGGCTCACTGCCCACACTTTGAGTAGTACTGGGGGATAAGGGTGGCATGGAGGAGATGGACTGATTAAGTACCTTTCCCTTTCCCATGGAAGCTGGGCAGCTTGATTTGGAAGATGATGCCAATCACTGCCCTGTCCATTAAAACTTAAATATTACCCAAGCCCCACAGTCAGACCTCTGCTGGGGTCTTGGATGCGAGGGGCATCCACAGTGGACCAGCCACTCACTCTCCCCCTCCCCTCCAGGGAGCCAGGTTGGGTCTTTACACATATTGCTTTTCTTCACCCTCATAACTACCCAGGGTGATGGGCATGTATTAGCCCAATCTTTACAGGTAGAACCCTGAAGTAAAGAAGGATAAACCACTCACTCCAGGCACATCAGCAATGAGCTCCAAGCCTAATAGGTCTCCTGATGCCAGAGCCCGTTTTCCCCACTGACATGTCATGCCTCTCTGCCATGGCAGGGTTTCCATCTGAGTCAGCCAGGTGCCGATCAAGAAAGGGTAGCCTGCCTCATGGGGACTTACTTGGGGGTGCAATCGCTGGGGAGTAGAAATTGTGGTCGGAAGAAGTAGAGCTCGTCAGTGGGAAAACCCCAGGAAATCCACCCTCCTGCTGACAAGAAAACACAGCACTGCTTAACAGCCTCGGGGTACCCCTATCCTGCACTGTCTAGGATGAAAACGTTCTTTCCCAGAGAGATCATAGGACCCATCCCCATACAGTGAAGTGCCACCGTGTTCCACCCATTACGGAAACTGCGACTCCACAGGATGGAGGCAGAGTTGTGTTGCTATGGCAATGAGATAGGCTGTCATGGGAACATGACAACCTGCTCCCCCATCTCTATCCTTGAAACAGCTCTCCAGGATCTCTCAAATTATCGACACTGCTGTGAGCTAAATCATCACACATCATGACAGCATGATGTTGATATTTAGAAGGGCTTTTTATACCCAAACACTCCAGGGTGTGTCTCTGTACCTCTAGGAGAGGAATCATCAACTCAGCACCTATTCTATTAAGCATGTTGTTCACCTAACCCCTGGAAACAATCCTTTATCTGATGACGGGTAGGAAGAAGCTGATGGTTTCCCAGAAATCAGGCTGCTCTTAGCCAGCCTAATTTTTACAAAACTTCCTGTGACCCCATTTACCCTTCCTCACAAGCTTAAGCTCGGGCAGATGGGAGGGGTGCCTGTGCCACTTCAAATGCAGGCGAGTGAGATGTGTTCTCTGGCATGAGAAGCTGGCCTGTGTGTAAGAGGGCATGTATGAGGGGGTTCAATATGAGAAATTGCACGCATGTTCATATGCACATGCCTGTGTGACCTTGTGTATGGTGTGGGTTCCTCTAACCATCTTCCAGTCCTCATCAGCACTGCTGTAACCCAAGGATCCCCCAAGATCTCTCGTCTAGATGACCAGAGGCCCCGTTTCAGCAGACAGCTGGAAGGGAGTTGAATGCCCGTCCCATGCTTCTAGCAGCCTTAACTGCTACCTTTGAGACTCTGGGCTTTGCAGTTCTTGGCCTTGTGTCTTGGGAAAAGATGGTGAGTCTCTGTGGAACAAAAGGGATTTCTGATTTCCCGTGGCTCCCATGAGCCTGCTCTCCAGATGGAAGGGAAGGAGAGGGGAAGATTGGAGGCTGTGAAGAGCCCCAGGGATTCCCTTCCCTCCCTCCGGCCTTTCTGGGTGGGCTCAGAGAGTGGGGCACCAGAGCCCAAACACTTGGAGGTAGGGCTGCCTACAGGCACTCAAACCTACTTCTTCCTGGGGTCTCTGGACAGTGCCCAAAGGGGAGAAATCAGCAGGGCCCGGGCATCCCTTGTGAGTGGAAGTGGGAGGATCACTTCCCAGGCTCCACCCCTTTTGTAAGTCATTTACAATAGATGTGGGCTAGGAATTAGGGGGCAGGAGTGAGAGGGATGCAGGGAGATTTCTGCCTCTAGTATCGTTCTTATCACATTCACAAGCCATTTTTGAGTACCTGCAGCATGCCAAGCACAGGCCTACCTCATTTCATCCTCACAACTGCACGAGGTGGGAGTACTATCCCCATTGTATAGAAGAGAAAACTGAGGCTTGAAGAGGTTAAGTGCTGTGCTCAAGTAGTTGTAAAGTCATAGAGCCAAGAGTCAGACTCCCACATTCTCATTGCAAACACCATAAGCTTCCTACACAGTGCAGCCTTTCCTTCTTCTGTAGACCCCACCCCACTTAAGAAAGCACTGCCAGGTAGCAGACCCAACTCTTTTTCTGAATGATATGTCTTGGGAAGCGGTCTGGCAGGCAATGTCACTCTAGCCAACCCATCTGCAGCGCCCTCTCTACAACACTAGTGACAATACAGACAAGTCACCAGTTCCCCCGGCAGGTCTCCTCTTCTCAGACCTCATGCCAGGGGTCAGGCATCTACTTTTGCCCCTGCCTGCCTTCTCTCTCTGCCAGCAGCTTCCCCGGTCTAGAATTGGTCACAGGGAGGGGAGGGATGTCAGTTCCAAAGAGTGTGCCCTTCCTCACCTTCTGTGCCTTCTTCCATTTTTCCATCTTCCATTTTAAAAGACATCAGAACCCATCATGGTTTCTTGCTTGGTGCAGAGTGGGGAGCCTGGGGACAGGGCTTGCCTTTGGTTACTGGGGAAGCCGAGACACAGCAAACAGCTCCCCACTTTCATCACCTTCTCAGGTTTTGCTTTCTTATGATTCTTCTAATATCTACCCAATAATCTTTACAATTAACCCTGCAGCATATTATCTTCATAAAATGTTTTTGAGTACCACTTTGGACACATCTGTGTTTGCTCACTCCCTAAGCCCCTTAAAAGACAGCAAAGGAAGAAGAACGGTATAAACTCTCAAGGGCAAAGAGAAGGGAGAGGAAACCAGAGCAGATGAGAAATGTCAACAAGATTTTGAAGATGGAAATTGTACGGAGGGCTTGGCAGAGAGCAAAGGAAGCTACAACCTGAAGCCAGCAAAGGGGGTTACCGAGAGGACATGACTGATTTCTGCCCAAGGCCAAGCCTCAGCATGTGGAAGTGTTTGGTAGGGATGATACCTGGACTGAAAACAGGGAGATTGGTTAAAAATCTGCACATGGAGGAGTTAGATTTCCCGAGTCCCTTCCCGCAGCCAACACAACCAGGCTACTCCGCCAGGAAGAGGCCAGACGCTTCCTCTCTCAAGGACTGCAGTGGAGACGCTCCAGTCACGGGGAGAGCAAGCACAATCAGGATGAGGATAAAGAGTGGCTGAAGGTTAGGCGCAGTGGCTCATGCCTGTAATCCCAACACTTTGGGAGGCCGAGGTGAGTGGATCGCTTGAGGTCAGGAGTTTGAGACCAGCCTGGCCAACATGGTGATACGCAGTCTCTACTAAAAATACAAAAATTAACTGGGTATGGTGGTGTGCTCCTGTAATCCCAGTTACTCAGGAAGCTGAGGCATAAGAATTGCTTGAACCTGGGAGGCGGAAGCTGCAGTGAACCAAGATTGTACCACTGCAGTCTAGGCTGGGTAACAGAGTAAGACTCTGTCTCAAAAAAAAAAAGAGAGAGTGGTTGAAAAGCCGGACTGTGTGACAGTCTCTCTGGGTAAGCCCCCTCCCTCACTTTGTGCCGGGAATGCAGACAGCAAGGTATATATTCCCAAGGTGGGAGACCAAAGACCCCAAAGAAAAGACCTTCAGATGCTGACATTGGAGGGTGCTCTAGAAAAAAGCCAGCTTGGAGCCTCCATCTAGAGTAGGGTGCACCTGCCCATGAGTTCTGCCTATGTACCCTGAGTTTCTAGGCCCCTCCAACTGCTTCCATCTTAACCATGAATGAAGTCAAGGAGTCACAGGAGTTTGAATAAAACTTTAAGTTGGAAGAGTAGACCAAACACACAATACAGAGGAAACAGACTTTCTGCAGAAAACAGATACAATTTTTTCTGTGTGGTTAAAAAAAAAAAAATCTTCCCATATTTCCAAGTGTGGTGCTTTACACCTGTAATCCCAGCAATTTGGGAGGCCAAAGAGGAAGGATACCTTGAAATTAGGAGTTCAAGACCAGTCTGAGCAACATAGAGAGACCCCCGTCTCTACAAAAAATAAAATAAATCAGTTAGGCGAGCACCCTATAATCCCAGCTACTCAGAAGGCTGAGGTGGGAGGATCACTTGAGCCTGGGAGGTCAAGGCTGTGGTGAGCCATGATCACACCACTGCACTGCATCCCAGGTGACAAAGAAGACCCTGTCTCGAAGGAAAAAAAAGGCCAGGTGTGGTGACTCACATCTGTAATCCCAGCACTTTGGAAGGCTGAGGCAGGGGGAATCTCTTGAGCTCAGGAGTTTGAGACCAGCCTAGGCAACATAAGGAGACCTCGTTTCTTAAACAAAATGGGCTGGTCATGGTGGCTCACGCCTAATCCCTGCACTTTGGGAGGCCGAGGCGGATGCATCTGAGGTTGGAGTTCAAGACCAGCCTGACCAATACGATGAAAGCGTGTCTCTACTAAAAAATACGAAAATTAGCCCGGCGTGTTGGGGCACACCTGTAGTCTCAGCTACTCAGGACGCAGGAGAATTGCTTGAACCTGGGAGGCGGAGGTTGAAGTGAGCCGAGATCACGCCACTGCACTCCAGCCTGAGCAACAGAGCAAGACTCTGTCTCAAAAAAAAAAAAAAAAAAAAAAAAAGAAAAGAAAAGAAAAGAAAAACAAACAAAACAAAACAAAACTATAAGATCCCTGAAGGTATAAAAGAAAATTTTGCATCCATAAGACAAGTAATGGATGCAATAAAAACAGAATTTATCAGAGAATCAGAAAGGCCTTTGGAAGTTAAAAATATGAGATCAAAATTTTTTAAAAGAAATAAAAGAATTGAAACACAAATTTAAGGAAATCTCCTAGAAAGTAGAACAAAAAGAAATCAAGCAGACGTGGTGGTAGGCTCTTTTAGTCCCAGCTACTCAAGAGACTGAGGCAGGAGGATCACGTGAGCCCAGGAGTTTGAGGCTGCAGTGAGCCATGATCACACTACTGCACTCCAGCCTGGGTGACAGAATGAGACTCTTTCTCAAAAAAAAAAAAAAAAAAAAAAGAAAGAAAGAAAAAGAAAAAAAAATCAAGAGATAAAACATAAGAAAAGTAGAAAAACAAACAAAGTTGCAACATCCTACTTATATGAGTTTCAAGAAAAGAGAAAAATGGAAGGGAAGAAATGATCAATTAATGCAGGATGATTTGCCAGAATGGAAGGACATGAATTTCCAAATTGAAAGGGCTCACTGAGTGCCCAGCTCATGAAAAAAAAAAAAAAAAAAGAGCCAGGCCAGGCATAAGGAAAAGGCAGTGGAAGCCCCTTGGGATGAAACCATGGAAGGAGCTGAGAATCAGAACTGCATCAGACTCATTCAGATAAGAAGATATGGTCAGGCACAGTGGCTCACGCCTCTAATCCCAGCACTTTGGGAGGCTAAGGCGGGCGGATCACTTGAGGTCAAGAGTTCAAGACCAGCCTGGCCAACATGGTGAAACTATCTCTACTAAAAATACAAAAAATCAGCCGGGCATGGTGGGTGCCTGTAATCCCAGCTACTCTGGAGGCTGAGGCAGGAGAATCATTTGAACCTGGGAGGCAGAGGTTGCAGTGGAAAAACAACTTCCAATATCAGAGTTCCAACTTGGAATTCTTTTCACATTGAACTATCAAGAATAAGGTCCAAATGGGGAACATTTTAGACATGTCAGGACTAGAAGTGTTTACTCTCATGCACTCTTTCTCAGGGAGCTTTGGAAACTCTATTTAAACAAACATGTAAACTGAGAAAGAGGAATTCCCAGGCACCAGCACACAGCGATGTAGCAGAGAGAGGTCCCCAAGCAACAAAGCAGAGCTCCCTGGAAAAAATTCCACTGGGCCATAAATTGGGTGTTGGACCAAGTGGGAAGGGGTTTGGAGCATCTGAGCCGAATACATAAGGTCAGGCTGGGCGCAGTGGCTCACGCCTGTAATCCTAGCACTTTGGGAGGCCAAGGCGGGCAGACTGCTTGAACCCAGGAGTTTGAGACCAGCCTGGGCGACATAGTGAAACCCTGTCTCTACGGAGAAAAAAAAAAAAAAAAAAAAAAAAAAGCTGGGCATGGTGCTGCACACCTGTAGTTCCAGCTACTCAGGAGGCTGAGGTGGGAGGATTGCTTGAGCCCGGGGTGACTGAGGTTGCAGTGAGCCACTATTGCACCACTGCTGTCCAGCCTGGGCAACAGGGTGAGACCCTGTCGTAAAAACAAATAAATAAAAAAGTTCATAGAAAAACAAGAAATAGGAGAGGAAAGGCAATGCTAAACAATGAAAATAAAAAATACACAAGAAAGGAAATTAAGCCATAATACACAGTGAACAATAATTATTTATTGTAAATACTGAGGTTGTTTTTGTTTTTGTTTTTGTTTTTACTTACCAGACTGTCCAAAACTTGAGTCTTGCCTTTTCCACCTTCAGAATTAGGAAGCTGAATGTTATCAATGGTGACTTCACAAGGGATGCTGTCATCTTCAGCCTCAGATTCTGAACTGTCCACTTTTGAATCCGACTGGTTCATCTCAAACAAGGCCACATCCATTTGTATGACTTTTCTAAGCAAACCATCAATATTTTCAAAATTGAAGCAACCAGGTGGTGAACCCGTCATTTATTTTCTCAGCTTTTCATGTGCCTGGGCCATCTGTGGGAGACAGGTCTGTCCTTGGTCCACTAACGGACTCCTCTGTATCTGGACTGGTTGGAGAGTGGAGTTCTTTCTAGAATCAGGCTGGGAGTCGATGAACAACCTGTCTGATATACCTCCTCGGCTGTTGTTCCCTACTGTCAGCCACTCCTTAGGCACCAAGACTCCCTCTGTAGCCGTCCTGGGTGGACAACACAGAGCTTGAGCTGGCCTGGGGCCTGTGGTGACCTCTATGCCTCCTGCACACCCAGGCCCGGAGGCAGGAAAGACCTGAGTTTTGATTTTGTCAAAAACCAAGGGGCGGAATAGGAGAGAAATTATCATCGATCACAAAAGAAGAATAATAAAAATGTGTAAAATTTTGGCCAGGCATGGTGGCTCACGCCTGTAGTTCCCAGCACTTTGGGAGGCCGAGGTGGGCGGATCACCTGAGGTCAGGAGTTCAAGACCAGCCTGGTCAACATGGTGAAACCCTGTCTCTACTAAAAATACAAAAATTAGCTGGGTGTGGTAGTGGGTACCTGTAATCCTCGCTACTCCAGAGGCTGAGGCAGGAGAATCACTTGAACCCGGAAGGCAGAGGTTGCAGTGAGCCAAGATCGTGCCACTGCACTCCAACAGAGCGAGACTCCATCTCAAGAAAAATAAATAAATAATAAAAATAAAAGTATATGCATCACCTTTAGGAATATGAATGACCAGCCGGGCGCGGTGGCTCAAGCCTGTAATCCCAGCACTTTGGGAGGCTGAGACGGGAGGATCACGAGGTCAGGAAATCGAGACCGTCCTGGCTAACATGGTGCAACCCCGTCTCTACTTAAAAAAAAATACAAAAAATCTAGCCGGGCGTGGTGGCGGGCGCCTGTAGTCCCAGCTGCTCGGGAGGCTGAGGCAGGAGAATGGCGTAAACCTGGGAGGTGGAGCTTGCAGTGAGCTGAGATCCGGCCACTGCACTGCAGCCTGGGTGACAGAGTGAGACTCCGTCCCCAAAAAAAAAAAAACAAAAGGAATATGAATGACCAACTATAGCAGAATAGTCCACAGAGTTAACAGTCTTACCTTGGAGGAGCCAGGCTGGGGGCTTGGGGAGGGGATGGGATTGGAGATTGCTGGTTTTCATTATAAGCCTTTCAGTTGTACTCATTTTTAAAACCACAGCATATTTTTTTCTGATTAAAAAATATTAAGTTCAGCCTGGCCAACATGGTGAAACTCTGCCTCTACTAAAAAATATAAAAATTAGCTGGGCATGGTGGCTTGTGCCTGTAATCACAGCTACTCCAGAGGCTGAGGCAGGAGAATCATTTGAACCCAGGAGGTGGAGGTTGCAGAGCTGAGATCACACCACTGCACTCCAGCCTGGGTGACAGAGTGAGATTCTGTCTGAAGAAGATGAAGAAGAAGAAGGAGAAGGAAAAGGAGAAGGAGAAGGAGAAGGAGAAGGAGAAGGAGAAGGAGGAGGACGAGGAGGAGGAGGAGACAAAAGAGGAAGGAAGGAGGAGAAAGGGGGGAAGGAAGGATGGGAGAGGCAGGTGGGCAGGCAGGGAGGGAGTAAGAGAGAGGTCTATTTTCTGGGAAATGTATTCTTGAGGTGCTGACAAAGAAGTTTTGCTTGCCCAAACTTTAGTTATGCCTTTCAAATCTTCTGCTAGGTTTATCTGGGCACTTCCTTGTAAAATCCAGTTTTAGCCAAGAGCCCTGCTAAGTCAATTTAGCAAATAATCCCCATCCTCAATATCTGATCACCCTGGATATCTGACCAGGTTCCTCAGCCTGCACCATGGCCCAGGTTATGTCTGATCACCCTGGCCTGTCTGCAGCAGGAATCCTGTTAGATGGGTTTAGCCAGAATGCCCCCATGCCCCTGATGTTTCATCTTAGTAATTTTCATCCACTGACCCCATCCTGCTCCTTGGCTTTACATTTTCACTCGCCCATGCTGTATTTGGAGATGAGCCCAACTTCTCTCCCCAACTGCAAGACCCTGTTTCAGTGGTACCTGTACCTATCTCAAAAGTCCTGAGTAAAGTCTGCCTTACTGTGCTTTAATAAGTCGCACTGGATAATTTTGCTTTAATAGTACAACCCCTGTCCCTAACAGCCATCCTACATCCCAGCTATGCTTCTGCTGGTGACACCCAGCACAAGAACCCCTAGCGCTATCCTATCAGAATTACTACCCCTCCGTCACCCCTACACACACACACACACACTCCACTGCTGTACTGCCAAACCCTCCTCTGGAAAAGGAACCTTCCAGCTTAACCTTGTTTGATAACAAAACAGACTCCTGGTGCCACCAAGGAAAAGCAGTTTCTATGTTTCTAGCTTTCATGCCTCAGGGTGTTGATATCTGGTTCCACCACACTGGGTGCATCTCATTTTAGGAACACCCTTCGCTCAGGCTATCCCACCAAGCCCCAGCCCCCTTACCAATCCTCTCCTGCCCCAGGCCCCTGCAGATCCCAAGACCTGTGTAACCTGCCTTCAATTTTCCTGGGTCACCACTTAAACAGGCCTCAGGTTGGGATCATCCAACCCCGTGGCTGAATACCTGTTCCTTTAAGGTTCCCAGAACAAACAACTAAGGATGCTTGGTTCTCCTCACCTGTACCCCTACCCCACCTCCATCCCAAGGTTCTTCTGTTCCTGCCCATCCCTTGCCCAGAGCTCTCTGAGTAATTATCCCTTCCGGAGAGTCCGCCCACACAAGGCAGCCCTGGATGGTTACAAAACTCCATTCTAGGTCTTTCTTTCTTCTCAAGGCCCCAGCTGCTCATCTCTACTAGTGGAGTTCAGTGCCCCATCTGATCGGAAAATTTCTCCAGAGCCAGCTGGGGTTCTCCAGAGATGAGGAGTGAAGCGTGATGTGGGAGGAGGACAGGTGGAAGAGAGACATCGCCATGGTTGATCTCACCACCTGCTTGCTCATTTGCTTTTTTTAGTTTTGAGACAAGGTCTTGCTGTGTCACCCAGTTGGAATGCAGAGGCCCAGCCACAACTCACTGCCACCTCGAACTCTCGGGCTCAAGCCATCTTCCCTCCTCAGCCTCCTAAGTAGCTGGGACTACAAGTGTGTGTCCACATGCCAGGATAATTTTTTAAAAATATTTTTAGACACAGGGGCTCTCTATGTCACCCAAGGTGGCCTTGAACTGGCCTCACGCAATTCTCCCACCTTGGCTTCCTGAGTAACTGAGATTGCAGGCCTGAGCCACCATACCCAGCCCCCTTTGCTTGTTAATGAATAGAAGCAGGACTGGCCAAGAGATGATTAGTTCCCAAACACTAAGCCTCAGTGAGTCCAATTTCTACCTCTTTATCACCACCCCCTGGGCAGGGGCCATAATTATAGTTTTTTTTTGAGACAAGGTCTTGCTGTCTCAAAAAATAATTTAGTTTTTAGTAGAAAAACTCATAAGTTAGTTTTTCTACTAAACTGCTGATACCAAGAATAAATCCATTGCGTTTTCACAGCAGCACAAACCAGACTCTTCATGCTACCCAGTCCTCCCTCCCTCCACCCTTGACCTCCCCTGACCACTCTAGCCTTGATCTCAACACCTGAATCTCCCTGGGCTCATTATCATGGAGGAGAGTAGGATTTGGGGTTTTTAAGAAAAAACCCTGAGCACCACTTATGTCCTGAGAGATTTCCAGAGGTTGTGGGATCTGAAGAAAGATGAGAGGGCTGGGATCTGACTGGATTTATGCTTCCCCTGCCCGGTTCTCACGTCCCAGCTCTGCCCTGCTGGGAAAGGGCTGGGGCAATATGACCCTTCCCTCTGCCCCCACCCGCTCCACTTCCCTGAGCGAGAGGTGACGCAGCCCAGGGCTTCTGTGTATAGCATCCTGGCGAGTCTTTGTGAGAAGAACTGGACCCCGAGCAGAAGGGGGTCAAAAGATGACCTGATAAGTGTCCTCATACTCTCTCTTTTCTATCCCCAGCCTGGGACACTGGAAGGCCCAAGTTCAGAGGGAAGGAGAGGCTCTCCTGGCAGCTCCACCTTCCCTTCTGCATTTTCCCCTACCCGTGCAGCAGAAATGGGAGAGTGACAGATCAGGCCACCTGGCAGTCAGGACACACCAGAGCAGGACAGGCACAGAGTCAGCCCGGCCCTGTCCATGGCAGGGAGCTCCCTGACAGTTGAGCACCTGGGCAGGACTATCCCCAGGTAGGGGAGTTCACTGCCTCAGAGGACACTTGCCTTGTTGGACAGTGTGAACCGCTGGATAGTTCCTCCTTAGAATGGAACTCAGATTCTCCCCATCCCACCACTTCTCACAGGCCTCAGATCTGCATTGTGGGCACAGAAAATAGGGCTGGTTCTGATTCCTTCAAGGGCCACATATGGTGACTTCTCTCTTCCAACTAAGCTTCTCCAGGGCCCTTGGCCAACCTTCAGGACATGGTTGCAGGCCCCTTGCCTGTCCAGGCTCCAGACCATGCACAGTTGTGCTTAGCTGTGTTGCCCATTTTCTGATCTCAGGATCTCCGCTCCAGCTGTTCCCCTCCCAGGCTGTGCGCTGGGGTGGAAACCAGGAGAAATAAGACAGAGGCTGTTATTTTGGACCCTGTTACCCTCTTAGAAGTTGATTTCCTTGCCTGCCCTGTGGTCTCTGCAAATCTTGTCTGCAACTTGCCTGCAGCCTCACGGTGAATTAGCAGAGTCATTGTTCCACCTCTCTCTCCTGGTGAGGTTATTCATGCTTCGTATTCTCACTTGTATGCACTGCTGGGCTCAGGACCACATGGCGGTCATGGTGCTGCATACATGGCGGGAAGCAGGGGATAGATGTGGGAGTGAGGACATGTTTGGTTGGAGAGTGCTGGGTCTCCAGGGGGCCTAGATCTGCTGGCAGCTCAGGGCTTCACATTGCCTGCTCTGGACCTCCTGGCTCTGTCTTTGCTGTTGAAGAGTCCTGAATCTTAACCAAAAATAGGTGTGAGGGTTCTGCTACACTGTACTGTGTGTCTAAACTATACTAGACGTGGGGCTTAGGAAAGCTCCCCTTTCCCCATAAAAAAGCTCTATGGGGTTGGATCACTCTCTACAGATTCTTCTTTTGAATCTCATTGGCTCTGCCGGTTGTTCCCGACACCTACAGCCACAGAGAAGAAGTCACAAAGTGAAGCCCTCAGCTTGTCCTTCTCTCAGCTCTCGGCAGCCTCAGTGGCCTCATCTGAACGGTGCAGATGATAGCTGCCACTTCACAGGGCTGCCTAGAGAACAAAATCCAGTATTAAAAGCACCTCATAGCACATTATAGATGCTCAAGAAAGTTGGCTGGTGTTACTCATATTCTGCTGCAGCCCCTAGGCTGACCCCATCTCTGACAGTCCCCCAACTTGTTCTCTCCCTGCTCCTTGCTCCCTTTCCTCTAGGGTTTGCTGAGAGCAGAGGGAGAGAAAGGGTGGATGGTCAGTCACCCTTGCTGGCTATGACAGGTTGCAGTCATGGTGGGAAAGGAGACAGCATTACTGTTAAGCACTCTCTTGAGATTCATGATGGACCCTCCTCCAGCAATGCAGGGGCCCTCGAGCTCGAGGTGGAGAGAAGTGAGATTCTGGGGCAGGGCACCCACCCAAGTTCAAGCCCAGCAACTGTACTCATGAGCAACACAGGATATGGTGTAGGAGAGATGCAAGTCTCCACTCTGCCACTTACCATCTGCAAATCATGACACACTGCCTACCCTCCTAGGTCTTGGCTTCCTCCTGTATTATGGCGAAACCGATCCACTCACCTCCCAGGCTGATGTGGACACTGAGAGAAGACCCTCTTCCCTTCAGGCTCTGCTTTTTTGCCTCGGACCCTCCACGCACTCCCTGCTGTCATTACTGGACTTGCAGGTCCTGCCCTGTCATTTATCAAAGACTTTGGCTCCTGGTTTACAGACTTCCTCCACCCCTTGTCCTCTGCAACCTCCTGGATGACATCACCAACCACGCAGATGGTGACCTGGCCATACTCTGGCCTCTCAGATCCTTGGGGCCCCATTTCCAACGACCTCACCCCTCCTCTACTTCGGTTATCCACAGCCACATCCTGCTTGGGACTTATCACTTATAACCGCTCCCCCTCCAGACTATCTCAAGCATCCCACGCTCAGCCAGCTCATCCTCCAGCTTTGTGATTCAACCGTTCCCACCAGCCCTGCTCACTCTTCTCAATTGCCATGGTCCTCTGCTTTCTTCCAGATTGCCCATTCTGTCCTGTCTTGACTTCTCTCCTCTAGCCACCTTACATTCCACAGTTTTTCATTCGATAATAGTTTTTTTGTTGTTGTTGTTTGTTTTGTTTGTTTGTTTGTTTGTTTGAGACAAGATCTCACTCCATCACCCAGGCTGGAGCACAGTGGCAACAATCAGAGCTCACTGCAGCTTCAACCTCTTGGGCTCAAGCAATCCTCCACCTCAGCCTCCCAAGTAGGTGGGACTACAGGTGGGCACCACCATACCCCAGTTAATTTTTGTACTTTTTTGTAGAGACAAGGTCTCACTATGTTGCCCAGGCTGGTCTCAACCTCCCAGGCTCAAGCAATCCTACTGTCTCAGCCTTCCAAAGTGCTGGGATTATAGGCATAAGCCACCGCTCCTGGTCCAATAACATTTTTGCTAAGACCCTAAATTCCTTTGTCCCTCATCTTTGATCACCCTAGCCCTGGATGAAGCCAGCTATGTACTTTCTCTGCATCTGTATCCAAGAAGCTTAGCACTGTGGTATTGGTAGGGGGAGTCAGAGAACCGGGACAACTGGTTTCCTATAAAGTCATGGTCGCCAGTCATTAAATGTCTTTATTCCTCACAGAAATCTCCTTGGCTTCCCTGGCTAGCTTCTTCCCACCTTCCATAATGATTCCAGAGCTTCTCCATTTTTCTCATGCCTCCGAACCCCCTCCCATCCCCAACTCTCAGCAGAGGTCCTTGCTTCCTACTTGTCAGAGAAGATAACAGTCAACAGACAGGCAGTCCCTCAGCTTCCAACGCCAAGCAAATCAACCACCAACACCTGCACACGCCTTGCCTTCCTTCCTCCTGCTGCAGTGGAGAGGCTGCTCCATCCTGCGCTTTCCCACCCTGTGTACTCCTTCCCTCCCAGGAATCCTACTGTGTTAATTAACTCTTCCTCTCAACTGAGTGCTTTCTATGCATTTAGATATACTCAACTCCCTCCCATCATTAGAAAAGAGTGGCAGTGCAGCGGGATAATTAACGAATCGGAGAGACCGAGGAATTGAGGGGGAATTACTTAATTATTTAGGTGCACTGACCCAGTTGGATTAACATCTAAAGGACTGAGCCCCAAACAAAGAGTCAAGCTACCTTTTAAGTATTTCGGCAGGGAGAGGAGGAGGAGAGGGAGGGAGGGAAGGAGGAGGAAAAAAGAGAAAAACTTCTCACCTGGTCCTCATTCTCCTCCAGCTATCACCCTCTTTCCCCTTTTTTACTCCTCCACATTTCAAAATAGCTGCCTACACTATGCTGTCTTCATCTTCTTACTTTCTATCCTAGTCTGTTCAGGCTGCTATGAAAAAATATCATAAACTGGGTAGCTTATAAACCACAGAAACTTATCTCTCACAGTTCCGAAGTCTAAGATGTTCAAGATCAATATTGGCAGATTTGGTGTCTGGTTAGGGCCCTTGTCCTGGTTCATGAATGGCATCTTCTTGCTGTGGTTTACATGGTGGAAGGAGAAAAAAGAGCTCCCCTGGGCCCCTTTTTTAAAGGCATTAATCCCATCAGGACTTAATCACCTCTCCAAAGGCTCATCCTCCTAATACTATTATATTGAGGGTTATAATTTCAACCTATGAATTTTGGGGGACACAAATATTCACATCATAGCACTTCCCATCATTCATCAACCCATCCCGTCCCTGTGTGGACTCCCACACCTCTGAATCACCAAAACAGCTCCCACTGACAGCACCAGTGGCCTGCATGTCTCCATTTTAACCCAAGTCTCACCTCACCCTGCAGCAGCACCTACCGTGCTCATCATCTCTCCTTAACCAGTCTCTCCCTGCAACTTCAGAGACACCTGCTGCTCTTCTCCTTCCCCTGTGGCCACTCCTTTGGGGTCTCCTCTGCAAATTTCTCCTCTGCTCCTTGTCCATTAAAGCTTAGAGTCCAGGACTTTCTTGCTGCCCACCTTCTTCCTGGTTAATTTCATTCTTACCTGTCGCATTAATCACCAATTGCAAATAACATATAAAACTTTCACCCAGGTTTATTTATGCACCTGCCATTTGATATCACCCCTGAGACATCTCAAAGGAGATCCATACTCAACAGTTCCTCAAACTCATGGTCTCTCCAACCCTCTTCCCCTTCTGAAATCCTGGTTCTCTTCCATTCACTCTATGTACCCAGAGTGCCTCCAAAAACCAATCTCTTCCTCACTCTATATCCAATCTGTCACCAAGTCCTGCAGATTCTATTTCCTAAATTTCTCTCAAATCCATCCAATCTTTCTCATCTTCACCATGCCCACGTACGCTAGTCCAAGCTAGTTCTAGCACCATGACCTCCTAACTGGTATATGCCATGCTACTCTGGACCCACCCCAACTCCTTGCTAGTCCACACTGCAGCTGAAACACATGCAAAACACATCTAATTACATCATTCCCTTCTTCTTCTTCTTCTTCTTCTTCTTCTTCTTCTTCTTCTTCTTCTTCTTCTTCTTCTTTTTTTTTTGGAGACAAAATCTTGCTCTTGTTCCCCAGGCTGGAGTGCAATGGCACAATCTTGGCTCACTGGAACCTCCACCTCCTGGGTTCAAGCAATTCTCTTGCCTCAGCCTCCCGAGTAGCTGGGATTACAGGTGCCTGCCACCATGCCCGGCTAATTTTTGTATTTTTAGTAGAGACAGGGTTTCACCATGTTGGCCAGGCTGGTCTCGAACTCCAGATGTCAGGTGATCCGCCCACCTTGGCCTCCCAAAGTGCTGGGATTACAGGCGTGAGCCACCACGCCTGGCCCATCATTCCTTTCTTAACCTGTCTGCAAAACATCTAATTACATCATTCCCTTCTTAAGGGGTCAACAGCTTCCTGTGGCTCTTATGGTAAACATAGAACTTCCTAACATGGGATGCAAGAACATTTATGGTTTGACACTCAGCTCATCTATGTACTGGGTTCTGGGCCACACAGCCTAAACTTACAGTCTGACTCTGGCCCTTATTGCCAGTGGGACCCTGGGCAAGTTACCTTCTGAATCCTCTTGTGCCTCAATGTCCTCATCTGAAAAATAGTGATATAACGCTACTACCTCATATGGTTATGTGAGAATTAAGTGCATTAAACACCTAGAGTGGTATCTTGCACATAGTAAGTATTTGATGAGTGTTAGCTCTTTCAGTTCCTGCCTCTGGCCACATCTCTCACCCCACTCTCTCTCATCTCTCTGTTCTAGACATGCTGGCTTTTTTGTTTTTATTGACACCATGCTTCCTCTCTCCACAGGGCCTTTGCATGTTCTGTTCCTGCTGGGACTCTATTTATTTGTCTTCAGCTATTCATTGCCAATGCAGCCTTCAGATCACAATGCAAGTATAATTTTGGGGTTGAGGGGGAGCTTCCTGGAGTTCCCTGACTGGCACTAGTCATCAGCGCTATTTTATATTTATGTATGATGATAATAATCTCTCTCTTCCACAAGACTATGGGATCCATAAACAAGAGCAGAAATTGTGTTTATTTTTGTGAGCTTTGTAACTCCAGCATCTAGCAGAGTGCCTCACATTATAATAAAGGCTTCATGAATATTTGCTAGTAAATGAAAGAAGATTGAAAGAGCAGTTTAGGGGTGCTTCGTAAATGTTCATTTAATCTGACAAGGTACCCCTACCATGAAGGATCTAAAAGTATTCCCCTGTCCCCAAGTAATTCCCCCACTCCCAACCACAGTTCCTGAAAAATCACCACTAGGGTCCATCGTTTGGAAAGGGCCTTATTATCTCTGAGGTCAAAACACATTAATTATCTAAAACATTAGCCACAGAGATGAGCTCCTCTCATTTCCTGTACTGCCCACAGCTGGTGTAGAGGGCAACACCCTGGAGGCACAGAACATTAGAATATTAGAGTATCAGAACATGAAGACACCCTTGGGGCCATCCAGCCATCTGTTTCACTTTACAGATTTGGAAACTGAGGTCCAAAGAGGGGAAGGGAGGGATTCAATTTCACACAGCAAATTCATGGTAGAATGAAGACTAGGATCCAAGTCCCTGACCACCAACCCAGGGCTCTTTGCACTGCCCATTGCAGTTCACTAGTTCATGCATTTAATAAATATTAAGCACCACTGTGGGCAAAAATCATATTCATACATACATAAAGAACTCTGCTGCAAAAGCAGCTAAGTTGGTGCTCTCATAGAAGGGCTTGTAGCCATGCTGTGGAAGCCTACAGCAGAAAGCAGTCAATTCCAGGCTGAGTCAGGGCCTGCTTCATGGAGGAGGGGGTAATGTTTGAAGTGGACCCTAAAAAATAATCAGGGAAAAGCCAGGATAAGCATCTTAGCCTGAATAAATAGCACCCATCCTGGGATTTGGGGACCAGATGTCTGTTTGGGGAGCTGTCCTTGACTGCTTGTAAAGCTACGGGGAAACAGAAATGGGGCAGAGAATCAGGACCTAAAAGGAAGTTAGAGCCAAGCAGAAAGAGGAGAATAAGCTGGAAGATCAGCTGCCCTACCTCTATTTGGCAGAAGCTTTCCAAAACCCGGAAGACTGCCCTTCTCTCCCACCATTAGTAGGTCAACAGAGGATAGACAACCCCTCCTCCCCCAGCTCCCTGCTTCCAGAGGATTATGTAACCAAGTCCAAGCTCACACCACTCACCGCACAACAGCAAAGGCAAAGAAAGCAACCCTATTCAGAAAACCAAGAAGATAGTGGACTAGCATCATAAAGAACCATCTGAAGTCGGCATGAGTTTTAGGCTCCTTTTTACATTAAGGGGAGGGGAAGAGGAAGGGGTTGGGATCAAGAGGTGTTTGATGACCACAGACATCTGGATGCCAGCAAGGGTCTGAGAAGGTTGTAAAAGTTCTTTTTCCTAGGTCAGGTCACAATATTCCTATAAATCTTTAAAATAACATTGTTATTTGTCTGTATTCTTCCTTATCTCCTTGTGGGTTAGTTTGGGGAAAAGAACTGTTATCATTTCTTTAAGTTGAACTGCAAGCTAATCTCCTATAATTAGCTGGTCTATGTACAGAGCTAAGCAGAAGCTTTTAACTTAAAGGATATTACCCCTGGAGTTCAGAGGCAAAATGGAGTCAGTCATGCTAAGCCTCCCTCCACTATTTCAATTTCCCCATTGTTAAAGGTTCATCCCACAGTCTTGTGGGACTGGGGACAATGGGACATCATCTCACCTGGCTACTTCCTGTCAAACAGGGTCTACAAGGGGTGACTATGGAATGAAACCATTTGACCTGGCTAAGGAAATATTTCATAGTGCCATTTTTAGGAACAATGATCATGGGCATTTCCCTTTTTGCTTTGATAGTTTTAGTGAGACTTGCACAATCTTTGTTTACACAGTAGATAATAAGTTTTACTAGAATGTAGGCCACCATGACTAAAAGAAGAACATCAAGGCTGAATTTAAGAATGCCTCCCAAGATTAATAGAATTACACTAGGAATCCAGGAGAATAGGTCTATAAAGCAGTCTCTGTAAGTGCCCCCAGATTAAGCCTGCTTTGGTGTCCAGGTAGCCTGTTGTCTAATTGTATCAATATGGGGCTATAGAGGAGGAATTAAGCTAGCAGCAGGTGGCTAGGGATGCCATTTGGTAAGTAGAAAGTAGGCTTGCAGGCTTGTGGGTTCTTCTTATTGCTTTGCATGTAGTGTCTAATGAGGGGCTGCATAAGAAAGAATCATGGGGCCTCTGGGTATGGAGTTATGAATTGGATCCTATGTGTGATTTGAAAAACCAGATTCCATAAATCTAATGCCCAAGAGGCTACATGACTAAAATCATGTGTACAGGAACAACTATAGGATCAGAGTGGTCACGTACTGAGCAAGGTTTAAGATGACACATCCGGCAGTGTGATATGCTAGTGAAAGAGGCAATAGACTGAGAAATCCTAACTGAAAAGTTGTCTTGCCAAGGAAACAAAAATCCCTAAAGGACATGCAAGACACATAGAAGGTACATTTTCATTTTACTTATCTTTTGGTGAAAGAGTAGCTTTCGGTCTTTTAAGTGCTCACAAGCCCACTGTTTTCTGGTTTCTGGGTTAGTGGGGTGTCTTCTGGTGGTGCTGCCTTGACCTGAGTATAATGTGCACATGGCTTTACTCCAGCAAGTTTAACTGAGGAATGTGTGTTCACGAGCAGCTCAAAAACCCTTGTCCACTTGGCAGTAAATTGGTGTTCAGGTCCTTGTTCTTTCCAGGTATTTGGGAGGACCCAATTTCCCAGTTGAAAAGGATGTAGGACCACATCTGTTGGATGAGTGGTCCTGCTAGAAGCAAACTCACGAACAGAAGTTAGTATAATGCCTAGAGTCTTAACATTTGGTAATTGCCAAATCTCTTAAAACATCAGTTGGTTCTCCCACCATGACGGAAACCTAGAATGGGCTACCAGATAATATTTCAAAAGGGCTCAATTTGAACCAACTTGAGGGAGCCACTCAAATCCACAACAGCAAACAGCCACATCTTATCCCAAGTCAAACATTTCTTGATATATTTTGGCAATGCTTCTTTTTAGAGTATGGTTCATCTTTTCTGTTTTTCCCATGGATTGTAGTCTCCAAGATGATAATCTAAAGGTTTCAGGAAGAGACAAGTCACAACACCCCCTCCTGTAGCCATCATAGACAGTCTTCTTTGAATTAAGGTAGGCGGGTATTAACTACAGCATATGTGGCCCCTGTATCAATAAGAAAGTCAGTAAGTCTGTTCCCCACTGTCAGTTTTACCCAGGGCTCCTGGGACTATGACAGCAGTTGGCTAAGCATACATATTCAATGTATGTATGTTACAGGAGAAGCTACAAATATTTATGAAGGTGATCCTGACACATGCATATTGTACAAACATGCATGTTACATATGACCCATATTTGCCTTGAGGTGAAAACATAACATTTAAATGTACTACAATTAGGCCCTGTACATCAAATCAGAACACAAAGGCATGAAAATGCACAATCTCTATAACCAGCCAGAACCAGTTCATGGCCAGCAGTCTTCTTATCAGGAGAAAATTAGTGAAATCAGTCTTTCGTTTAATCAAAGCTATAGTTTGGCTGGTGGAACTGGGGTTCAGTTAGTCAGCATGTATGAACTGGATGAGTTGCAATTGTTTTAATATTGTTTGTCTTAAGGCCAGTGCTTGCTTGGCTGCTAGAGAAAAAGAGAAACCTTGTGTCGTTGAGAATATAATTTATTCTTTAAGTGTAGTGATGCATGACTTAACTCTTGCCTGGCATGGCCTCAGGTCCTGTTTATAATTTGGTATTTTATTGCCACAAAATTTCAGTTATGTCAGTCTTATAACCTCTATTTTAACATTCGTGTTGATTAGTTGTTGTATCTAAACCACAAAAGGGAGAGGGTATAATGAGGTGTCTCTGACTTCTCATCACATTATACCTGAAGACTAAGTTTTTAAGGTTTGTCTGGGGTCCCCTTAGCCAAGAGGGGGGTCATTCTGTCAGTGGGGGGCTTAAGATTGTATTTTTAGTTGACATTCTCCCATTTGGCCAAGATATACCAACGGCAGCATAAATGGCCAAACTTTTATTTGTTCCACATTGTTGCTGGGGGTGTTGTGGCTACCTGCCCCAGGTCCATCATATCCCTTGGTAGGATCCCTGTGGCCAAGGAACTCAAAGCCAAAAGACTTGTATTCAATTAAATGTTTTAGGCCAGATGGTAATGGAGGTGGGCAAGCATTCATTAACCCTTAAAACCTTTTAAATAACGTAAGAGCCAAAACCAAAAGCCAAATAGCAAAGTTACAAAACTGACCTTTCTATAAGTTCTGTGTATTGAGCCATCAGCTGTTTAGGCATCTGTGTACCTATATTTGGAGGATCTGAACTAATTCTACTCCTTAAAAGCAAAATTAGTACATCAAAAAGTGTTTTGTGCCTACCTCTCCCATGATAGTCCTTGGGCCCAGAGGGATTGAATAGTTTTTTAAATCCTGGAGATACTAGGTACAGAGAGAAAGGTAAACCCAATTTCTATAAGCTATAAATAGCTCAAAAAGAAAAAAGGCAGGCCAGGCACAGTGGCTCATGCCTGTAATCCCAGTACTTTGGGAGGCCAAGGCGGGTGGAGGATGAGGTCAGGAGATCAAGACCATCCTTGCTAACATGGTGAAACCCTGTCTCGACTAAAAATACAAAAAATTAGCCAGGCATGGTGGCACATGCCTGTAGTCCCAGCTACTCGGGAGACTGAGACAGGAGAATGGTGTGAACCTGGGAGGTGGAGCTTGCAGTGAGCCGAGATCAAGCCACTGTACTGCAGCCTGGGTGACAGAGTGAGACTCCATCCCAAAAAAAAAAAAAAAAGGCTTTCTTGACTCTGGAAAACAAAACATGAAGAATTACAACATTTCAAACTTAATTTAGAATTAGATTTTGAGGACATTTATCAAATATGTTAAAGCCTCAAAACATTTGATCAAAACAGAACCACAGGTCTTTGTAAAATAAGTTATTCATTTCACAAAAGTAATAATCCAAAGACTTTAATAGCAATACAGAAAGTTACATGAATATAAAAACTTAACCTTTCTAAAGTTCAGTTTTCCTAAGTAATCAAAAATCTGATGAAGATAACATAAGAATTAGGAATTATCTTGAGAAAATGTAAAATCTTTCCCTTTTTTTTTTTTTTTTTTTTTTTGGGACAGGGTCTCACTCTGTCATCCAGGTGGAAGTGCAGTGGCACAATCATAACTCACTACAGCCTTGAACTCCTGGACTCAAGTGATCCTCCTGCCTCAGCCTCCCCAGTAGCTAAGACTACAGGCACGCACCACCACAAACAGCTAATTTTTTTTTCAGAGATGGGGTCTTGCTATGTTGCCCAGGCTGGTCTTGAATGAGCTTCAAGTGAGCCTCCTACCTCATCCTCCCAAAGCACTAGGATTACAGGCATGAGTCACTGCTGCCCAGCCTAAAATAATTGTTTTTTAGGCCAGCTATCAAAAATGCAAAGAAAAATTTTCTGTAGTGTGATTGCTTCTCCTTATGGGAAGCCCATTTAGATAACCTGTAACTCAAACCTGATGAAAACAATACTTGAATGTAATCAGACACAGAAAGACTGTTCAAGGCCATGAGTAGCTGAGTCCAAGCTCATATTACTTGCCACACAACAGCCAATAAGTCTAGAGACAAGGTGTTGTGGCAAGGAAAGCTACCTTATTCAGAGAACCAGAAAACCAAGAAGATGGTGGACCATCATCATAAAGAACCATCTGAAGTCAGCACGAATGTTAGGCTGTTTTTTGTATTAAGGGAAGGGGAAGAAGAAGGGGATTGCGATCACGAGGTGACTGATGACCACAGACACCTGGGTGGCAGCAAGGGTCTGAGGAGGTTGTAAAGCTTCCTTTTTCTAGGTCAGGTCACAATGTTCCTATAAATCTTTAACATAACATTGTTATTTGTCTGTATATTTCCTTATCTCCTTGGGGGTTAGTTTGGGGAAAGGAACTGTTACCATCTTTTTAAAGTTGAACTGCAAGCTAAACTCCTATAACTAGCTGGTCTATGTACAGAGTTAAGCAGAAAATTTTAACCTAAAGGATATTACCCCTGGGGGTCAGAGGCAAAATGGAGTCAGTCATGCTAAGTCTCCCTCCACTCTTTTTCTTTTTTGAGATGGAATTTCACTCTTATTGCCCAGGCCGGAGTGCAGTGGCATGATCTCAGCTCACTGCAATCTCCGCCTCCTGGGTTGAAGCAATTCTCTTGCCTCAGCCTCCCAAGTAGCTGAGATTACAGGTGTCCACCACCACACTCAGCTAATTTTTGTAGTTTAGTGGAGATGGGGTTTCACCATGTTGGTCAGGCTGGTCTGGAACTCCTGACCTCAGGTGATCTAACCACCTCAGCCTCCCAAAGTACTGGAACAGGTGTAAGCCACCGTGCCCGGTCCCTCCACTCTTATAATTAAACCGGCTGTTGCGTCTCCTGCCAAGAAACCAATTGTGAAGATTCACCATGTTCTAGACGGGAAAACGGCTGTAGACTGGGAGAGGCCAGTCAGGGACAAAGCCAAAGTTAATATAGAGGATGGAGCTCCTAGGGTATAGGGGTTGGGTCTGGACTAGGGAGCTGGAAACCTAGGTTTTATGCTTGTCCCGGTTTTGACATTGGC
Source organism: Macaca mulatta (assembly GCF_049350105.2). NCBI lineage: Eukaryota > Metazoa > Chordata > Mammalia > Primates > Cercopithecidae > Macaca > Macaca mulatta. Next base: position 61,910,647 of record NC_133406.1, on the reverse strand, counting down.
CCTGAGCAGTGCTGTTTCTCATCAGCCTCTGCCTGTTCCAGGGGTCACAGGGCCAAGCCAGATAGAGGGTTGCTAGCGTCACTGGACACAAGATTGCTTTCCCACAGCTCCCCTTCCTCCAGCCCCTCTGCTTCACATCCGGAAACCTGGGTACCCTTCACCCACCTAGCTCTGTCCCACAGTGAGATTTATTGCTGGCTGCCCTGCCATCTGCCCCAGGGTAATAAATCAGGGCAGAGCAGAATTGCAATCACCCCAAGCATGGAGTGTATAAAAGGGGAAGGGCTAAGGGAGCCACAGAACCTCAGTGGATCTCAGAGAGAGCCCCAGACTGAGGAAAGGATGGACGGATGGAGAAGAATGCCTCGCTGGGGACTGCTGCTGCTGCTCTGGGGCTCCTGCACCTTCGGTCTCCCGACAGACACCACCACCTTTAAACGGTAATTGGTAACTCAGGCAGAGAAGGGATGGGAGGGGTGCAGGGTTCCCACCTTCCCAACACCCTGACTTTTCCACGTGTGCTGTCATTCAATCCTTACAATCAGCTGGACAGGGAGGTATGGACCTGTTCAGAGAGGTCAGGTGACTTGCCCAATAAATGACACTAGTAGTCAGATCTGGAAGCTGTGTCTTTCGCTTCCTGCCCAGAGCACCATGCTAACTAAGCACTGTAGAGAACTCAGAAGTATTAGGACATGCCCCTTGCCCTTGAGGAGCTCACAGCCTGAATATTAAGAAGTGTATGGGTGGTTGGGCGCTGTGGCTCCTGCCTGTAATCCCAGCCCTTTGGGAGGGCGAGGCAGATCACTTGAGGTCAGGAGTTTGAGACCAGCCTGGCCAACATGGGGAAACCCTGTCTCTACTAAAAATACAAAAATCAGATGGGCCTGGTGGCAGGCACTTGTAATTCCCAGCTACTTGGCAGGCTGAGGCAGGAGAATCGTTTGAGCCTGGGAGGCGGAGGTTGCTGAGCCAAGATCATGCCACTGCACTCCAGCCTGAGTGACAGAGTGAGACTCCATCTAAGAAAAAAATGGGGGTGGGGGGTGGGGCATGGGTACAGACTGAGCCACTGCACTCCAGCCTGGGTGATAGAGCCAGACCTTATCTAAAAAAGAAAAAAAAAAAAGGCTGAAGAAGGGGAATAGACAGCATTTGAGAGAAGGCCTCACAGAGAAAGGGGCTTTCAATCTGGGGACAGCAGATGTGACCAGCAGTCCTGAAGGTAGGAAGGCATATTTTAATCACGGTAATACTTGCTAAGCCTATAAAATGCTTAGGGTGTCACAGGATCTTTTCACATGTCTCATCTCAAGTCATGCCCCCAACAACTCAGCATTCCCACTTTGCAGATGAGGACACTGAGGCTCAGGGAGGTGATATGTAAGAGGCTAAGCCTCAACACACACTGGGCCTTTTGCTTCCAAAACTGCTTTCCCTTGCTCTGAGGCTCTCAGAGAGTAACTGCTGGGTTGTGAGCACTGGGTAAGAGGATGGGTACTTCAAAGCAGCTGCACCCCAGGATAAAGGCAGAGGAAAGTAAAAACATCTTCCCCTGCTGTTATCCAAAAGAGAAAAAGAATGGAATTGGGCAAGGGGTGGAGAGGGAATCCAGCTTTTGAAACAGAATTATAGGAATTTTGCTACCTGCTATGTGCAGAGCATCATGTGAGGCACTTGGGACAGCTGAATGAATGAGCTGCTTCTCAAGGTGAACATGTACATATATATGCTCACAATTTACATGTATTGAGCAGTGGGCACATGGTTTCATCTGCACAGTGACTCTGAGGTAGGTACTACCATTAGGCTCATTTTTAGAGGGTTTAATGGAGACTTAGAAGAGGCCCAGAGAGGTTAGGTAGCTTTCTCAGAATCACACAGGTGGTAAGGGGATTCAGGCATGCCCCCTGCAACCACTGTCTTCACCACCATATGGCACCAGTTCCACATGCTGTACAGTGCAGGCTGTGAGACCCAAAGAAAAACAGAGCAGAGGCCCAAGGGAAGGTGAGGCCAGTGTGGGCTGGAGGCCTTGGGGCAACCTTCTTGGAGGTGGGTGTACATGTTGGGGCTTGGAGGACTAAAGAACCTGGGGGGAAAAGGAAGGGGAGAAGGAAAGGATTTTCTGAAAAGGAAATGGCAAAAAGTAAAAGTCCAAACCATAGGCAGCTGTGAGTAAATAATGGGAAATGCAACCTCTTTGGGGTCAAACCTCTGACCCTCCATTTTCCCATCTGTAACGTGGGAGTAATAAAATCATCCACCTTATGAAAGCAAATAAAATAATGATTGTGAAAATATTTTGGTAACAGTAAACTGAGATAGGAAGATAACAAATCATTTCTGTTACGATACCATGCTGATAGGCATAAAAGTTGCATTCATGTCCATGGGCAAAATGAGAGTAAGTAGAATGCATGGGACGCAGGAAGGATGTAGGAAGGAAAGGGTAGTGTAAGTATAGGAGGACTGGCCGCTGAGAAGAAAGTAGAAGAAAGAGGGAATCTCCCTGTGTATGGGAAAGTCTATTGCAGAGTCAACTTGGGCTTCCATCCTGGGACCTTCCGGTGAACAGCTAGAGACATCTTCCTCTGGGCTTTGGCAAACAGCCTTTACGTCGGGACCCAGGGGGCCCTATATGGGAAATAAGGCCAGACACATGCTCTGAATCCCTGCTTCAACATTTCTGAGTCACCTTTGTCCCCGTGAGCCTTCATTTTTCTCATCTATAAAATGGATGACAGCTAGCTTGTTGGAGAGCTCTCAGTAGCAACTCAGTAGAGTCAGTTTCCCAGGTCTCTTTCATTCTGCCTCTCAAAGGTGATGGGAAAACATCTGGACAAGAAGCCAAGGGACTGGGACACATCTCTCCAAGGACAAGGTGCATGGTACTCTGAAGATGCTGGCATCTCTCTATGCCCAACCCAGCTCAGGGGATCCTCTCCACCACAGCCCTGGTTGGGTGCCTGTCCCCTGGTGTCCTGGAGACCTTGCAGCTGCTGTGGGCATCTGCTGCCACCTAGTGGCCTCCCATGGCACTGTCTCCCCACCAGCCCCTAGTTTTGACAGGGGCACTCCCTGGCATTCATCTCTTCAGAGGGAATGTCTGTGCCTATTTCCCGTCTGTCCTCCTGCCAGCTGGAGTTCCTTAAAAGCAGTCATGATCGTTATCTTTCTAGCTCCAGTTTCCAGCACAGTGAGGCACAAAGTAGTTGTTCAGCAGGTGATTATGGAATAAATGAATGAACGGACCAATAAACAAACAGCCTTGTCTAATTAAAATTAGGCAACAGAAGGAAGTCACTTCAGGGTTATTTAATCCGCGGGCAGCTGACTCCTCTAAATTGACTCTTGACAAGAGGTAACTCTTATAAATGCTCCAGAGGCCTTCAGGGACAGAGGTGATTTCCAGGTGACTGGGCTAACATTAAAGGTGGTTGTACTAAAAGCAGGGATTTGGCCTCAGGGACTCTACCGTTATGGTGGGGGTACAGCACTTTTCTATTTTTGCTTCCTCCACCATGAGCCAGGATCTTCCTCAAGAGGATGCCCTCAATCCGAGAAAGCCTGAAGGAACGAGGTGTGGACATGGCCAGACTTGGTCCCGAGTGGAGCCAGCCCATGAAGAGGCTGGCCCTTGGCAACACCACCTCCTCCGTGATCCTCACCAACTACATGGATGTGAGTGCCTGGCCCAGCCCCTCGCTCCCTCCCTCCCTGTCTCCTTTCCCCCACGGACCTAGGGCTTTCTTTGCCACAAGACTCTCCCTTCCTATGCTGTGTTTGACGAAGGCGCTGAGGAACATTCCCATTTTCTGGTTGGAAAGCCTGAGCACAGAAGACAGGAAAGCACTCAGGGGCCATTCAGGGGCAGGGTTAGGTTTGGAACTCAGCCCAGGCCTTAAGCCAGGTGTCACAGGTGGGTGGGAAGGGGTGTGTGACTCAGGTGGGGGTTTCTGTGACCTGGTCCAGCACAGTCTGACGGCTTCCTGCCCCAGTAGATTCTCAAGGGTCAAGTTCGCATCCTGCTTCATTCTCAATGTTTTGATTTCGCCATTTTGTCTTACTGAGATTCCCACTTTCTGGGATGCCATGGGGCGATGCTAAGCCTCCTACCAGTTCCTGCAGGACAGCAGAAACCCCGAGAGGCTATAGGACCTCACCTGGGCGAAATCTTACCCTGACAGCCAAGAGTGAAGCCAGACAAGACCCCAAGACCCTGAGCCCCTCCAGCCCTCTCTTTTTACCCCCACAGACCCAGTACTATGGCGAGATTGGCATCGGCACCCCACCCCAGACCTTCAAAGTCGTCTTTGACACTGGTTCGTCCAACGTTTGGGTGCCCTCCTCCAAGTGCAGCCGTCTCTACACTGCCTGTGGTGAGATCTAAGACCCACAGTGCCTCTCCCCAATCCCCCTGCCCTACTGTGCATGAGCAATCCTGCCCCACACCTAGCTCCCATCCCTCTTGCCACCAAGAGAGTGCCTTCCTCTCTGCCTCTGTACCCACTGACCCTGACACTTAAGGGAGAGAGGAAGATGTCTCCCATTTTTCTGATATAGCCACCAAGGTTTTTTAAAAAAAAAAAAAAAGAAAGCTCCAAGAATCCCTGACCACCCAGAAGGCTACTTCCCAGTCTTCCTGAGATTGAGACAGGACTGAATTCTCAAACCCATCCCAGGCACTCGGAACTCTTCCATCCCTAGTCTTAATCAACAACCTCTTACTGGGCACTTACTCTGTGCCCAGCATCTTCTCTGGTGTTATCAGTGTTAGTGATTACTTTACATTCCTTCATTTAGGACAAAATTATCGAGGTATGGGCACATTAGGGGGGCCCAAGAAACCCAGTCCTTGATTGATGAAGCACATATTCCAAGCCTCCTGACCCTAGAGTCACTCGTCCCTGTACCTAAGCTAAGTCCTAAGCCACACCAGCCATACCCACAATGCACCCTGCCTCTGAGTCCCCCTGTCTGGGCCACTCTTGGACAAACCTAAGCCTCTGTCCCCCTGCCAGTGTATCACAAGCTCTTCGATGCTTCGGATTCCTCCAGCTACAAGCACAATGGAACGGAACTCACCCTCCGCTATTCAACAGGGACAGTCAGTGGCTTTCTGAGCCAGGACATCATCACCGTAAGTGGGGTTGCCCTAGGTCATCTGCTCCCAACCCCTTCTGTCCCCAGGCCTCTCCTGACCCTCCAGGGGCCATACCTGCGGGGAGGTGCACTGTAGCCCACTTGGAGCCTGGGGAGCTGAGGAGCACCCTGCTCTGCCACATCTGGCTGTTGCTGCAAAGCAGCAGTACCTATGGGGGAGCAAGCTTGGGCTACGGGCTTAACTGTTGGGTGGTTTATGGACGTTTTTGCATCTGACTTGCACGTAGGGTTGTCGTGAGCCCCATGGCTGCAGTCAAGTAACTTGCCCAAGTTCACCAGCTCTGACTGGGCTACACCCTAGACTAAAATCCAGGGTCAGGGTCAGGCTGAGTTTTAGGGTCAGGCATAGGTTTTAAGGTCACAGTTGAGGTTGACTCTGGGATTCAGGTCAAGTCCTGCTTTTTTTTTTATTTGGCCCGTGTCTGACCCTTTCCTCATTCTGGAGTTTCTCAGGCCCTGCTCCATCAGAGTTAGGGGGGGGGCACACATGGGGCCTGACAGAAAATCAGGGTGATTCCTGCCTCCCTCCCTTTTTCTGTGAACTCAGATATAAAGAAGGGAGAAGGGCAAGGTTGGCTGTGCTGAAGAAACCCTCGCCCATGATAAGCGTGGGGGCCAAGACCTAGTCCTGCCGGGCACGAAAGGCGGGCCACTGGGGAGGGGGAGGCGCTCTTGGCAGCTTTCCTTTTGCTGCTTGGCAGGACCACCCTCTCAGCCTCTGCTGTCCAATCCCTGGTCAACTCCAGCTCTCTCTCGGCTCTGTGGCACAGACGTATTGGCATACACATTGGCGTACACAGAGTGTGTGCATGCAGAGTTGAGGAAACACTCTTACCCCAAATTCTGTACCCTGAAGCCTGTGTGGCCCTGGGATCCCTAGTGTGGAAGCCCAGACCAGACTCCAGCCAAGGAGCAGGCAGTGGGCTTGGTCTCCTCTGGTCCTTCCTCCCACAGGTGGGTGGAATCACAGTGACACAGATGTTTGGAGAGGTCACGGAGATGCCTGCCTTACCCTTCATGCTGGCCGAGTTTGATGGGGTTGTGGGCATGGGCTTCATTGAACAGGCCATTGGCAGGGTCACCCCTATCTTCGACAACATCCTCTCCCAAGGGGTGCTAAAAGAGGACGTCTTCTCTTTCTACTACAACAGGTGGGGACTGGGACTCCAGGGGCTGAGGTGGGGGGAGAGGAGGGGAGAAGAGCTGGGGAGTGGAAGGAGAGCCTGGGCCAGAATTGTTAAGCGTTTGTGATTAGATGACCGTCAATCAATATCTAGAGCTGTACTAGCCAATGTGGAAGGCACCATTGAAATTTAAATTAATTCAATACAGTTAAGCATCAATTAAGCATTCAACTGGTGGCTCTTAGTTGCACTAGCCACGTGTCAAATGTCTGGCAGCCGCGGTGGCTAGTAACTACGGTTTTGGACAGTGCAGATAGAGAACATTCCCAGCTTGGCAGGACATTCTAATAGACAGTACCACTCTGGAGCAAGAGGAGATGCAAGGTGGGGATGATGGGAAATAAGGGATTACTGTGACCTGGAGCCCTGCCTGTGAGGGCCATGGCTCCTCCCACACAGAGACAGCCAACTTCAGTCATCCATTAGATCCTTCATTTGTTTGCCCACTCATCAGTTCAGTAAATGCTATGTGCCAAGCACTGTGCGAGGCTCTGGGGGTGCAGCAGTGAACACAGTGAACAAGGCAGAATCTGTACTCCCCTACCCACATAGAGCTTACAGGCTAACAGGGAAGACAAGACATATTCCAATGTAATGAGTGTCACAGGCAGGCAGCGAGTGTGGTGCTGAAAACCATGGATGCTTTTCAATTCTAGGCTGAGCTTATGTGCAGCTCAGCCAGCGTTGGGGAAGCTGTTGTCAGCTCTTGAGCAGGGTTGGGCTCTACTCCAAACTGCTGGACTCAGAAAGATGGCATGAGTTGGAGACAAGAGAGCTGGAGGCAAAAGGGGCCAGGTGCAGTGGCTCATGCCTGTAATCCCAGTACTTCGGGAGGCCAAGGCAAGAGGATCGTTTGAGCCCAGGAGTTAAGGCTGCAGTGAACAGTGATTATGCCACTGCACTCCAGCTTAGGCAACAGAGTGAGATCCAGTCTCAGGAAAAAAAAAAAAAAAAAAAAAAAAGTCAAAAGGGTAAGAACATGAGGCCAGTGGCAAAAAGAATAGAGGAGAGGATCAGAGTTCAGAAAAATCTCACAGTAAAACAGAGAGGAGTCTCTGGTGTGGTGATAGAAAGGGAGGCCTTGAGAAAACACCAATTGGTGGCTCTGCAGTCAGGGGTCGCCTTTAGAAGAGCCATTTTAGAGGAGGTGGGGGCAAGGCCAGATGGCAAGCAGTTAAGAGGTGGATGACGTGGGTATCAGGAAGTGGAGGTCATGAGATGTAGGTTGCCCTGGGACATTCAACAGGGAAGGGAATGGGGGGTGGCGTGGGGGGTGAGATCCAGAAGCAGAAAAGGAAGGGTGGGTGTTTTTAAATGCTAGAGGATGCTCAAGTGATGCCTGTAGGTGGAGGAAGAAGCCAATGGAAAGAAAGAGATTAAAAATGTGGAAAGAAGAGGAGCTAAATGGGGGCACTGGAGTTTGAAGGCCATGAAGGAGATGAGGTTCCAGCAGACAGGAAGAAGCCAGGCTCTGCAGAGGAGAGGGCTGGCTTCTTCCTTTATCTTGGGATGGGAAGGAGGGAACATCCAGAGACATCCTGAAGTATTGAGAGAGAGGCAGTAGGGAATTTGTGCTAGCACATACACATACATTCCGAATTTATAAAAACACAAGTAGTTTGCAGTTGCACAAAATAACATATGCACACCTACACACCCATGCACACATGTGCATGTGTGAATTCCAGTATGAATTCTGGACAAACACATCACACACACATGCACGCCCTGGAGACTAGGCCTACAGTAGTCCCTGAGCCAAGCGCAGTGTGGAGGAAAGGAAGGCGAGGGGAATCAGCTCCAGACGGGGCACCAGGAGCCTGGCTCCAGTCCCCCACTTGTTCACTCATGGACTGGGTAACTTCAGGCAAGTGACTTCGCCTCTTAGTGATTCCATTGCCTGAAGGGCAAAGAGAGTAGATAACACCCACCCTGCCAAACAGCAGGGCTGATGAGGCTGGCAGGAAATGAAGCTTCCTTTCTGCTGTCTCTCTTTCTCTGCAGAGATTCCGAGTAAGGAGACAAAACCCCCACATGGCTGTGACCTTCCAGTACTCCCTGAGCACCTGACCCAGAATTCCACATGCCACCGGCCCAAAACTCGCATCAGCAAGCCCAGCCTCCGCTAGATGCCGAAGTTCTCTGTCCCTCCTTCCTGCTCTCTCCATGCCCCCTGCCCACATCCAACAGCCTCCTCAGGGTCCCCTCCCCTGCACCTGCTCAATCAGCAGCAACCCAAGAGTGAGGGGCGTCCATTTGTGTCTTGTTCACATCCACTCACTGTTCTTGTACCTGCTCCTTTTCTGTGACCTCTCTGGGGATGCTTTTTGGGGAACAGCTGGACTACCCTGGAACAACCTCTGGCTGGGCTTGGGGAGGGGAAGAAAGGCAGAGAAGCAGTATGTTCCGCATGCTTCCCAACGACAGCTCTGAGCCTGGCTGTCTGTCCCATATTCCGCTGCCCTAGAGCCCTCTGTCCTGCCTGGCACACTTGTGCAACCTTCCCCGATTGCCTGAGTTGCTGGGTCCCGGAGGTTATGGGTTTCCAAGAGCTTCTGATCTTTCCTTTAGGAATGCCCAGTCGCTGGGAGGACAGATTGTGCTGGGAGGCAGCGACCCCCAGCATTACGAAGGGAATTTCCACTATATCAACCTCATCAAGACTGGCGTCTGGCAGATTCAAATGAAGGGGTCAGAAATCCTCAACCCTCTCTGGGCTCCAAAAATTGCTGATGTCATTGAGGTTGGGGAGGGTGGGAAGGACAGCGTTACCATCCTGCCCTCTTTCCAAATGCAGCCACTTCTTAAGCACAGCCACCATTTGCTCTCTGCCTGCTCTGTCCAGGCTGGGGAACACAGAAGGGAAGGGCCTGGGGAGAAGTGGTGGAGGGCGACAGTACCTTCCCTCCTCCATTCACTGCCTCAACGGGCCACCACTGTGGCCTCCACCCACCCACCCACACTCAGGAAGGACATGCAGCCTGGAGGTGCCCCATCAGCCTTCTGTCTGTCTGTCTGACTGTGGCCTCCCCCAGGGTGTCTGTGGGGTCATCCACCTTGCTCTGTGAAGACGGCTGCCTGGCATTGGTGGACACTGGTGCATCCTACATCTCAGGTTCTACCAGCTCCATAGAGAAGCTCATGGAGGCCTTGGGGGCCAAGAAGAGGCTGTTCGATGTAAGAAGCCAAAGAGGGAAGGTGCTGCGGGTGGGGGGAGCGCCACCTGGTATCGGCTCACAAATCCCCCAGGCAGATGAGGCCATCTCAGGCCTTTGCTTGTTCACCTCACACTCTCCACACGTGTGGCTGGTCACCCATGGGGCGGGGCACTGTGCCCAACCCTCTCCAGCAGAGAGGCCAGGCCACCAACGCAGGACTCCTCGTCTGCTGAGACGTCTTCCATACTCAAGGAGGCTCCCTTTGCCCCCCACCCCAGTATGTCGTGAAGTGTAACGAGGGCCCTACACTCCCTGACATCTCTTTCCACCTGGGAGGCAAAGAATACACGCTCACCAGCGCGGACTATGTATTTCAGGTGAGGTTCGAGTCGGCCCCCTCGGTGGCAGGGAGGAAGGCTGGACAGAGACCCTCAAAGGGGGACAGATTACAATGCATAGATCATGTTAGAACTGTAGTTCTCAAACTTGGCTGTGCATGTCACCTGGAGAGCTTTGAAAAATCCTGGTACCTGGGCCACATCCCATACCTATTAAATTAGAACCTCTAGAAGTGGCACCTGGGGTTCAGTTTCCCTAGGTGATTCCAATGTGTGGCCATATTTGGGCATCACTGTGCCTGTTCCCTCATGTCCAGTTTCTCATCAAATACTCCCAATAATCCTATGCTCCTATATTCTTATCCTCTTTTCATAATCAGTAGGCTTAGAGAAGTTGAATAACTTGTCTAGGATCAGAAGCTAAGGCAAACTGTAATCTCCTGAAGGAAGCACGGTGCCTGATGTATTGTTTGCCTGGCATCTAGCACAGGGGCTAAACACAGGAGTGGTGCAGTCCACAATGGGGCAAAATGGCCAAGATGTGAGGGAGGCCCAGTGTGGCTAGGGGAGAGATGGAGGTGAGAAGGGGAATGTTGCTGGAGACAGTTGCTAGGGTCAGGCAAGGTGAAAGGAAAATGGTCATGTGCTGGGTATGGAGAAACTCTCCCCCTTCCTGCCAGGAATCCTACAGTAGTAAAAAGCTGTGCACACTGGCCATCCATGCCATGGATATCCCACCACCCACTGGACCCACCTGGGCCCTGGGCGCCACCTTCATCCGAAAGTTCTACACGGAGTTTGATCGGCGTAACAACCGCATTGGCTTCGCCTTGGCCCACTAAGGCCCCCTGCCGCCCAGGCAGGCCCAGCCTTCAGCCCTGGCCCAGAGCGGGAACACTCTCTGAGATGCCCCTCTGCCTGGGCTTATGCCCTCACATGGAGACACTGGATGTGGAGCTCCTGCTGGATGCGTGCCCTGACCCCTGCACCTGCCCTTCCCTGCTTTGAGGCCAAACAGAATAAAGACTTCATGTTCACAGCCTGTCGCATCCGGGTTCACTAGGGTTTAGAACAGAGGGAGGGGCTGCATGATCATGTGTGGACAGGAATGTGACACAGACAAGCTACACATTCGCCTCACACACAGGTTCTTGCATGCAGGGATGGTGCCATCCATCAGCCATCAACAGGACTCAGGTAGAGCTATTTACACAACCTCGGGTGGGAAGTCTGAAGAGAGCCGGAACCAAGCTCCCTCTAGTCCCTCAGGGACCAAGGCCAATGCTGTGGCAGTAGACTGCGGGTCAGAAAGTTCACCCAGCTCACAGAAGCCAGCTCTGAGTTCAGACTGCTCTGCTGAGCATGTCAGCCCTGTCTCTTGTCCCTGCAAAACTCCCCTCAGCTCTCCTTATCCACTGCAGATGCCCCCGCCCTGCCCCATGTAGCCATTTACACAGGCATTCTAAGGCACTACCACCTAAAATCATAGAACACCAGAGATCCGGGCAATACTTCCACTTTACAGGTGGGGAAACTGAGGCCCAGAGAATGGAAGGCCTCGCCCAAGATTACTTGGTTAAGAATCAAGTAGTGAAGAATGCTGAAAGATAGTGAAGAATCAAGACCGGAACCCAGCCTGTCTGACTTGGGTCCTGGAGGCTTTCCGCCTCATCATAAGCAGTTGGTACTGTCATACGTACAGTGCTTCATGCACGCTGGTACGGGGCCACATGCACAAGCACACAGGTGCACACACACTGCTATCCTCCATCCCATCCACCAGGGACTCCTCAGACTGCAGTCTCTTCTCCCATTCTCACTCCTTGGGCTGTCTTCAGGGCCTGTGTAACTTGGGGAATGAGAAATCAGCATGCACCTGGAGCCACTGAAGTCATCACTCTTCACCATAGTTGCTCACCTCTCTTTTGACAGAAAGTCGTGAGGCACTGAATGGCTCAACCAGGCCCTCAGTACCTCTGGGAGCCATCTGCAAGAATCCCTGAGCAGTGCCAAGTGCCAGAGCCTGGGCTTCAGGACCCTGGACTCCCACTTATTCTCCATGTTCCCTTGTCCTGCGCAGCTGTACTTCCTGACTGCAAAGGAAGTGTTGGAGGCCATTGTCTTTTCCAGCTCCATCCTGGAGCTCCACGACCTTAAGAAGGCAGGCATGACTCTCATTATCTCCTTCACTGTCCAATATGGTAGGCACATGTGGCTATTTACACTAAAATTAAAAGTAATTAAAATTGAATAAAATCGGCAGGGCGCGGTGGCTCACACCTATAATCCCAGCACTTTGGGAGGCTGAGGAGGGTGGATTACCTGAGGTCAGGAGTTCAAGACCAACCTGACCAACATGGAGAAACCCCCATCTCTATTAAAAATATAAAATTAGCCAGGCATTGTGGCACATGCCTGTAATCCCAGCTACTCGAGAGGCTGAGGCAGGAGAATCGCTTGAACCCGGGAGGCGGAGGTTGTGGTGAGCAGAGATCGCACCATTGCACTCCAGCAGCCTGGGCAACATGAGCGAAATCCCGTCTCAAAAGAAAAAAAATTGAATAAAATCAACGTGGCTAGTGGTCACTGCATTGGACAGCAGATATAGAACATTTTCATCACTGCAGAAGTTCTGCTAGGCACAGCTGGATTCTGGACAGCAATAAGCATAGGAGCCTCGTAGTCAACAGGTTCTGGGATAGGCCAAAGGGATAACTGGGAAAATAGGAAAGGGCCCATTCTCTGAAGGTGCTTTTCTGGGTGGGGCAGTGAGAGACAGTGACTACTGAGATCCCTGAGGCCTCACTACAGCAAACAGGGCTGGCAGCCAACAGAGCCCTGCTCAGGAGGTGGCAGAGAATGACCAAAGGAGAATCTGGCTAGTAGAGGGACTTGCCCCTGAGCCGGCCTCGCCTCTCTCCATGTCTCCTCCCTGCAGCAACTCTGCCCTGGGACACCTTGTCACCCCTTCCCCCTACTTCTCAACCCCCAGCCATCACCACGCCCTGCTTTGGCCCTGCAGCTGTGCCAGGCCTTTAGCTCTCCTCCCCAGGACACAAGCAGGGTCTGTCCACTTCACACCCCAAATGCCCAGCAAAGCACTGGGCTCGGGGACACCCACTTGCCTACTACCTGGCCCCATTCACATGCTCTGGATGGGACGGAGGCTTTAACTCAGCCTTGCCCCAATTCCTGCCCAGGAAATGCCCAAACACTCCAACGCCCTGGCTGTTCAGTGGCCTGCCAGGGGACAGCGCAGTCTGCTGGACTGGCACACTCTCACCCCAATGCTATCACCCAGTGTTCCCTCTCCAAGGGCTGTGTTTCTGTCGGGGATGGGAGGTTGCCTGGGTGGTGGGTGGAGGCTCTCTGCAGGGAAGGACCTTTGAGATGTAGCAGGGGCCGCCCCTGCAGAGCCATTTCCCGGGGTCCGGGGACTGAGAGACAGAGAGCAGGGGCACAGAGGGGCGAGCCAAGTTGACGTCGTGGGAGCAGCGGATCTCTCTATTCCAGGATGAGATGGGGGCGCGGGACGAGCCCTCCCCCGCCTCCGCCCTAGGCTACCGGGAGAGAGCTGGAGTGTCGCGGCCTCGGAGGCCGGGAAGCCAGCCCCGGCGGGGACCCGAGCGGGGCGGAGCCAGCAGAGGCCCCACCCCCGGCGTCACCGGCCCCCAGGGGGGCGTCGCCCCCATCCAGCGCTCCAGGTAGCGGCGGCCGCAGCTGCCGGCGGTGGCTGGCTGCGCTCCCCAGCGGCCCTCGGGCCGGGGCGGGGGCGGGCCGGGGGCGTTCCCGCGGGCTGCCGCCCGTGATGTCACAATCGCGGCGGGCCGCAGCGCTCCGGGGTCGGCGGTGGGCGGCGGGCCGCGAGCCGGCGATCGAAGCGGGCAGCTCGCGCCTGAGTCATGGACTTCCCCTGGCCCCTCCTCTACCACTCCCACTCCCTCGCCGGGCCCCCCCGCCGGGGCTAGCGTCCGCCGCGGCTCCGAGGGGGTGGGGCTGCTGGGAATGGCTGTGCCCCCTTCGGCCCCTCAGCCGCGAGCGTCCTTTCACCTGAGGAGGCACACGCCTTGCCCGCAGTGCTCATGGGGCATGGAGGAGAAGGCGGCGGCCAGCGCCGGCTGCCGGGAGCCGCCGGGCCCCCCGAGGGCCGCCGCCGTCGCGTACTTCGGCATTTCCGTGGACCCGGACGACATCCTTCCCGGGGCCCTGCGCCTCATTCAGGAGCTGCGGCCGCATTGGAAACCCAAGCAAGTTCGGACCAAGGTAGCGGAGTGGGCGCGGGGCCGAGGATGGGGTCCTGCCAGGGCTGCCAGGGGGATGCGGGGACCCCGTCCTCGCATCCTTCCGGGTGTTGGTCCCAGGGGTGAGCGGCTGCTGCGCAAGAAAGGTTTGGAACGTGGTTGTGTACGGATTTATTTCGTCCCTAAGCAAAACTAGGCTCACACCTCCCTCGGCCCTGCACACGCCCCCCTCCTCCTGGGGCTCTTAGGCACGCCGGGTGGCCACCTGCCCACTGTCGGCATGCTGGGTGTGCGGGCCGCACCCCCGTCGCTGCGTGCTGGTGCCCCTCACTGCCCAGAAGCGCGTACCCAGCCAGCTCTGAAACCTGAGGAAGCGGGAACTTTTAAGAGACCCCCCCACAGCTATACCCCGTGCACTGCTGCCCCTTCTCCACCCCACGGTGGGAGCAAATCCTCCAGGCTCTGAGCTACCCCTGTGTTTCCCAGGAGCCACCCTGTGGAATTCCAGCTAGCACTCAGCTCCTCACCATCGCTGCAGGCTCAGGCTCAGGCTCAGCACCCCCACACAGGCCATCTTCCCCAGCCCCAGCTGGACACAGGTCCCGGGACATACCTGTGGGCAGAGCCACTTACTGAGCCTTAGGCTAACTCCCCAGCCGACTACCTCCAGCCCCGCTGTGGGCTGCCTGTGGAGGAAGGTGCCGAGTGGGGCGCTTGTAGCTTTTGCTGGAATGGTAGCGGCTCCATGCAGATGGGCATTCTGGGGTGGGGTGGGGGCAAAGTTGTGGGGAGGTTCTAAACCAAGTGTGGAGGCTGACAGAACCCGCCCTGGGGGAGGGAGTAGCGTTTTCAAAAGGAAAGGCCCAGTTTGGTATAAGACTGTCAAGACATCAAGCAGGCCTGAGGTTAATTCCAGCACTGACCTAACGTGCCATCTGCCAGTCCCTCCCCTCTCCTGCCTCAGTTTCCCTACCTAGAATTGGTTCAGATGACCTCTAAGGCCCTCCCAGCTCTGTTACATTGTGCTCTACAAATTCTATGGTTCCTTTCTCCTTATCACCCTGCTGCGCAGAGAACCTTGCTCGCAGCCCAGTTGTCTCCTGTCTCTTCCGGTAAGGACCTCTGGCCACTAAAGTCCTGGGATGGGTGCCAACCTCAGTACCCTCCTTGTACCTCCACCACTGGATGGGGCAAGGGGTAGAGCAGAGCCCACTGCCTGGCACAAGGTGAGAGGCAGCTGGTCAGGACATAGTGTTCTGGGCAACTCCCAGCCCTCCCCTGCCACATTCTGGTCCCTGTCGTTTCTTTCCATACTGGGATGGAGGGTAAGAAGTAGGAGGGGCCTTCTACCTCCCAAGTAGTGTGGAAATTTCTCCATTGCCAAATCCCATTCACTAGAGGCAGACCCAGGAGTGTGTGGGAGCTGAACCCACTACCATTTTTTTTCTTGAACTCATAGAGACTGGAGACCCCCAAGGTTGGGGACAGAGTGGAGCATGAGTGACTGGGCTAAAGCACGGGGGGGCTTGGGGTGGCTGTGCTCAGCATTCAAATGAGCACCTCCTGCTGGAGCTACCGAGTCCAGGGGAGAGACCAGAGAGATCCTGCCCCACCTACCCACCCACGCACTGTCCTCTCCCCATGCTAGCGCTTCACGGATGGCATCACCAACAAGCTGGTGGCCTGCTACGTGGAGGAGGACATGCAGGACTGCGTGCTGGTCCGGGTGTATGGGGAGCGGACGGAGCTGCTGGTGGACCGGGAGAATGAGGTCAGAAACTTCCAGCTGCTGCGAGCACACGGCTGTGCCCCCAGACTCTACTGCACCTTCCAGAATGGGCTGTGCTATGAGTACATGCAGGGTGTGGCCCTGGGGCCTGAGCACATCCGTGAGCCCCGGCTTTTCAGGTGAGGAGGGTGCCAGGGCCTCTGTCTCTACTATTCTTCAGGCCTTGGGCTTGGAAATCCTTGGCATGTGGGGTCCATGGTAGAGAGCTGTAAGAGCTGTGAGTTCCCTGAAATTGCATGAAAAAATGCATGTTTATATGCATCGCTCTGCAGAGAGGGGCTGTTGCTTTCTACAGATTTGAAGTGGTGCCTGCTAGAAGGATGAGTTCTGGGGGAGGAAAGGAAGAATTGTGATGAACATGGGAGCAGAGGACCTGGTTCCCTAAGTGCGGTAGAGATCTGCTTCCTGGCACCATGCCTCAAATCTCTGCCCACTCCAAGTCTGACCTGGAAACATCTCAGAGCCTTAGAAACGAAATGTGAGCCAGATCCCCAGGGCACTCAGGGTTTTCTACCTCTGTCTCTGTTTGTCAAGGAAAATGGGCCCTATCCAGGGTACGCATGGTTTTACCTGCCCAGGGAGATGCTATCTCTTCTGCCAGTCTGAGCTCCTTCCGGGTTCCCTGACGAAGTGGGAACCCAGGTTTGGGGAACTGTCAAGGCCTCCTTTCAAAGGCTCACAAGAATCTGTGGCTCCTGGGGAGCCCTTCCCAGGAAATGCTTGGATGTGTAGGGCCCAGGAACTGGACTTTTCCTTCAAGCCCTGGGAATGCTGTGGAGACTGGAAAGGGGGAGGACCAAAGAAGGACCCCTAGCATCTCCCTCTCCTCTGTGCCAAAATAAGGATGGCAAGGAGTGTCCTCCTGCCTCCCTCCAATGCCATGAGCCACATGGAGGGCACCGAGGCTTGAGTGAGGCCCGAGGCAGGCTGGGGTTTACTCCTGACACTGGGACAGTGGCACGGGGGTCTGCCTAGGAGCCTTGGCATCTGCCCAGGCTAATCCAAGGGGAAGGAGGCCTTGCATACTGAGGGGAAACAAGCCCACCTGGGTGTAGAGCAAGAAGCTTCTTTGCTTCCTCACCTGCCACCCACTTAACCCCAAATGCACCTGGCTCTGTTTGTGCACGCCTTCTGCAGGGACTTAGAAGAAGAGGATCTGAGAGCTCTTCCACCTCCATGCTCATAAGCGGCTGGTCAGGCGGGATATTTGAGTTGTATATTGTAGCTGTGTGTGTGTGTGTGTGTGTGTGTGTGTGTGTGTGTGTATGTATGTCTTGAGAGTGTGACAGGCATACAAACCTATGCAGGGGTGTTTGCAGGCTCCAGCTGAACAGTTCCAATAGGACCCAGACTGGAGATGTGAAGTCAGAGTAGGGTACAAGGGACCCTGTCCTGACTTCTGCCACTGCACTCCCCCCAGCTCTCCCTCAGTCTGGTGCATATAAGCTCAGATATTAACAGGTCGTCACCACTCCCAGGATCCCTCCACCTCTGTGTATCCGATGCTGTCACTCATCCTCTCACGCAAACAATTACCATTGTCAAGAAGATTGAAGGTGGATTTAGGTTCCATAAGAAGAACGTGGCACCTGGGGTAGAGCCCAAAATTGGGATAGGTGTAGGAGGTAGGCCCTTCCTTGATAGTTTTCCCAGGATAGACCATCATCCCTCTGGGTGAAGGTGAATGTCTGTGGGGGAGGCCTCCAGGAGCCACCCTCTACATGTTCCCTTGAACCCCACCCCCAACCTCGGCCTGCTGAGGCTTTGTAGCATGAAAATGCTGAGTGTTGAGGTTACTTTCATTGCTATTCCAGACAACGGACCTATTGATATTCAAGAAAACGCTCTGTTCATGCTCTGTTCCGAATCTTCCTTTGGGAAGGGAAGGCCTGAGTCTCAGGTCTCTTTCCCTGCCTTGCCCAAACCCTGGCGGGCTCCCTTCTGCCCCAGGGCCTCTGGCCTTTGAAAGAAAGCACAGCCTTCCTCTCTCACCCACAAGGTTGCTGCCACACCCCTTGTCTCCCACCCTTTCAGAGGTGGGAGTCTTGGGGGCTTCCAGAGGAACCCCAAAACTGCTCTGTTATCCCAATAGGGTATGGCCTGCCTCTTCCCGGGGCCTTGCAAGAGAGAGAATGTCCCTGGAACAGCTTGGTAACAAGGTTTCAAACAGCCAATGCCTTTGTTGTCTTTCCCAGTGATTGTTATTCGAGCAACAGGCAGAGGCTGTATGTTGGAAGGAAGCTGAATGTTGGAGTCTTAGCAGACGGTTGGGGGGTGGGACAGCAGAAGGGAAGACTGGCAGAGGACTGGGAGGGCCTAGCTGGGACACAGGGCCTCAGGCGATGGGGTCTTTATCAAGGCCCTCCTTCTCTGACCGGTCAGTCTTCCACTCACCCCCACCTTCTCCCAGCAACCTTCCCTACCACCACTCCTCTCCTGAGACCTTGGATAATGTCCACAGGAGAACTTGAAAATAGAACGCTGGCTTGTTTTGCGTCCTTGGCACCCAGCCGCCAGCATCAACTCCCTATAGCAGAGGAAGGGGCTGCCCTGGTCCAGCCTGTTTCCCTCCCCACCTTGGCCAGGCTGATAAGAGGCGGGCATTTCTTCCCTGCCTGGCATCACTACCCCCTGATCTCTTGGTGCAAAGTGACCTATGTTCACGTCCCCTGAGAGGATGGATCAGAGTCTGGGGAGAGGAGGGCCCGGCCCACCCCGCCCCCATCCCCAGGTGCCCGTCTGTTCTCAGGAGTTGCTATGGGTACACTGGGGTAGAACAAGGCCACTGACCTGTGACCAACAGCCCCACTGCTCTGCCCTTCTGCTCCCTGAGGCAGCCCCAGCCTGGCACCGGAAAGGGAGCTGCCAGACTAAGGTCTTAATTCATTTTCCTCCCTTGTGCTGAGACCTTCCTTCTGCAGGACCTGTGCTCCTAAGGGACTTGCAATCGTCCCATCCTTGACCTTCTGGCTAGTGCCCTCGTGGGCCTGGAGGGCCCCTATCTGGCCAGCAGGGGATGAGTGGGGAAGGCAATGTCCCAGCACTGATGCTCTACTCTTCCTGTTCCCTGCTGTAGGTTAATCGCCTTAGAAATGGCAAAGATTCATACTATCCACGCCAACGGCAGCCTGCCCAAGCCCACCCTCTGGCACAAGATGTACAATTATTTCACGCTTGTGAAGAACGAGATCAACCCCAGGTACAAAGATCTGGGAGGGTCCAAGGCTGCCTTAATATGATCTCCCTTCCCCATCCTTTTGGCTCCAGCCCACCCTGCTAGGAGGTTTAAGGGCTCAGGTCCCGGGGAGGAGGCTGGGGAGTTTCTCCTGCAGTCCCTTCAGTCCTGGTTGCTAAGCCTCTGTCTCCAAGCAGAGTTGGGCCCGCTGACTAAGGAGCTTAGATGAGCAGTTTTATACCCATGTGCTCATTTCTCCTTCACTCTGTGCTTGTGGCAGGGACCAGGGTTGGGGACAACATTTCCCCATTTTACTTAGAGGATGCTGAAGCTCAGAGACTGAGCTTGGCCCAGTGTTATGGGACTTGTGAAAGGCAGGGCTTCTGTTTCCCAGCCCAGGGCTCTTTCCACCTGCCCTGCCTTCTGAACCATGAGCAGGGCAGGGCCCTCAGAATGAGGTGGGACTGAGCTTAGCAACAGTCAGAAGAACTCAACTCATCAGCTGACAAGCCCTTGGAGACATCAAGGTTCCTGCTACTTCCCAAGACCCCTCTTGTCCCCATGTGCCTTAGGGGACCCTGCCCCCACCTTGCTCAGACTGACAGCTTGCTGCTTCCCTCACTGCTCTTCACAGGAAAGGAGATAGTCCACCCATCCTGACATTGCCCTTCCCCGATAAGACAGAGTTCCCTGAGTTTTCCCTTAAGCACTCTGACCAGCAACCTGAGAGTCCTCCGAGCCTTTAGACACCTGACTCCCCAGCACACCCTGACTGCCGAGGAAAGGATGGAGGCCTGGAGGAAAGCGTGGTGTCTTGCCTTCCTTCCTCCAAAAAAAAGGCAGTAGTGAGTCTCTGCTTCCTTCACGCTCCCTGCTGGGCTTGGCCATCACCCGTCTTCCAAATGTTCATGGGAGTAGGGTGCAGAAGAGGTTTGAGGTGAAGGGTGTGTCTTCTCTCTTCCAATAATAATTAACTCTATCCCCATTTTGAGTATGTCTCTGTCACACGCATGCATGACTTTATCTGCATCATCCCAGCCATGCTTATCTAGCACTGCTTTGGGACTATTTGTCCAAGGTGGCCCAGGCCTGCCCTCTCTTTGACCATGTTCAGACCTTGTATGTCAAATATTCTTTCTGGGACAAGGACCTCCTTTTCCCTTAGGGCTAGAACAGTTCATAGAGAACAGGTACTTCCAACCCTTCAGCCCACAGCTCTTATTTGACAGATGGAAAGCCGAGGCCCAGGGAGGGGATGGGACCTGCCCAAGGTCGCTGATCAGTGGCAGCTTAGCAACTAGAGCCAGGCTTCTGGTGCTCAGACATAATCCTTGATACTGCAGCTTCCTTTGACTGTGCTGTCACTGTGTGACCTTGGGGGTAACCTTATTGGGAGGGAGTAATCCTGGGAGAAGAGCTGGCCCAATCTCTTTGCTCTTGTCACACCTTTGAACCTTGGACAAACCAAGTTGCTTAACTTCTTTGAGCCTCTTTAGGGGATGATCCATGCTCTAAGCTGCCTGAGTGCCCAAAAGCAGAACAATGATGAGCAATCATTTAGACGAGATAAGCACCTGGAGCTCCAGGCATTGCCTAATAACCCTGAATTATTCGATCCTTCATTTCACAGACATTGATTGACTGGAATTTAAAACAATTTAAAAACGAATGTGACACTGGCCCTGCCCTCAAAGAGCTTAAGAGCCATCTAGGTACACAGGACATGCCCATACACAGCTGCAAAATAAGGCAGGGTGTGTAATGTATGCTGGGTATGCTGGGAGTGGGAGAACCAGGGAAAGTTGTCTTGGCAGAGTTGGCATGGCAGAAATGAGCAGGGAGGCTACTCCAACTGGAGGAGATGGCTGGAGCAGGGTTTGCTCCTGAGTGACGAGTAGATGAGGTTGGCTGGAGCAGATCTTTGGGAGGACCTGGGAAGGGTCTAGGGGCAGGGGTGAACTACAGAGTTGGAGCTAGGTGGTAAGGGGCCTTAAATGTCAGGCTAAGTAGCCAAGATTTAATTTAGCAAGTAGTGGGAAGTCATGAAGATGTTTGCGTCAGAGATTCAGGCCAGTAACCTGACCAGGACTGGGCTTTAGGAAGAAAGTCCTCTAGCATCATGAGAGACAGATTGGTGGGGGAGGGTGGATTTGAGGTAGGGAGACCAGTTGGGAGTGATGTAATTAAGTGGACAAGATCTAGGACTAGGATTCCCAAACTTTGAGCATAAGATTCCCCTGAAGTGCCCAACTTTGGAGATCGATTGAGAGGTCTTGCATTTGCACCCTAGGAAACGGCTTTTTTTTTTTTTTTTTTTTTTTTTTTTTGCTCTGTCGCCCAGGCTGGAGTGCAGTGGGATGATCTCGGCTCACCACAACCTCTGTTTCCCAGGCTCAACTGATTCTTCTGCCTCAGCCTCCCAAGTAGCCGGGATTACCGGTGCCCGCCATCATGCCCTGCTAATTTTTGTGTTTTTAGTAGAGACAAGGTTTCACCATGTTGGCCAGGCTGGTCTTGAACTCCTGGCCTCAAGTGATCCACCTGCCACAGCCTCTTAAAGTGCTGAGATTACAGGTGTAAGCCACTGTGCCCTGCCAGGAAGCCACATTTTGATAGGCACCCCAGGTGATTCTGAGGCAAGTGATAGAGGCAAGGGATTGAGGAATATTGCCCTAGGGCAACTTGAGGTGGCGGATGGAGAATAGGATGTGTCGGAGACTTGTGGAAATAGATTCGGTAGCCTCATTGTCGGACACGGATGTGTCCAGAGTGGCTGGGAGAACGTGGGGCGGATAACTGGGTCGGGCATCACGAGGAGATACCGGTGGGTTGGTTGGTGGGAGGGCAAAGGGATAAGCCAGTAAGCTCAAATGCCTAGAAAGAGCCCTGTGGGGAGAAAGTACTCTTGTCTGTCCAGATCTTGACAGCAGAGTAGAGACTGGCCAGGCAGCAGTCCTGATATCAGGAGGAACCCCAAGGCTTCTCTGCAGAGACCTCCAGCCCCCTCCTCCCCTTCCTGCTGGCCCTGGGGCAGAGGAGCAGGAGGAGCAGTTTTTCCTGGGCAGTGTTTCTGGGATGCGGTGGTGGTTATTCTTCTGCCAATTACGCCTTGAAAGAGCCCCGTGGTGGCCAGACTGAAGGTAGCGAAGCTGGCGATGTTTCAAGTGCTCAGGGAGGGAAGCAGAGCAGTGAGGGAGGCCCCGGGGAGATAGAAGACCAGGATTGTTCCCACAGTAACCATCTGCATGGCCTTGGGGTGGGCAGGGTGGGGTTCAGACTGAGGTCAGGGATAGAGCAGCAGGCATCCTGGATGTCAGAGCCATGTTTTTCAGGCCAGGACCTGAGCAAACCAAAGGAACCCTCCTAATTCTTCTCTTTTGATGGTCTCAGTCCAAGAAAAAAATATAAAAGGAATCTTAAAAGGTAGCTTCTTAAGGAGAGCCAGGACTGAAACACATCTTACGCAGACCTGTCAGCACAGATAAACTCCAGGAAGCATGGGGGAGGCCTCCCCCATATCATCCCTCCCAGCAGACTCCCTGGACTCAGAGGGGCCTTTGCAGAGCCTCTGAGGGGCACCCAGGCCTTCAGAGAGAGTGCACAGCCCTCACAATTAGGAGACTCCATTCGATTTGGATCCTTGGAGGGGCTGAGGACTACTTTCCCTAGATGAAGAAGTAAAGGATCCAGCAGCGCAAGAGGTATCTGGAGGCTGAGAGGAAGTCTCTTTCCTCCCTTGAGCCTCAGTTTCCCCATGGGGCTGGACTAGATGACCTCAGATCTTCTTGAGCTTTGACCTTCTCAAAGCCTGAAAGGGACCCTGTGCTCTCTTCCTTCTCCGGAGGGGACAGAGGAGTGCCTCAGTGGCTGAATACGCTTCCTCATGTTCTGGTCCCTGGGCTGGGTGAGGGAGTGATCGGTCTGTCCTGTGGGAAGGTGAGAGAGGGCCGTCCTCCTCTATGTGCTCTTGCTACCCTGGACAGAGAAACACAAACAGGTGACACAGGAATGGAGATAAAAGCCCAGCCTCCTCCCCTCTGCCCATTGGTGGGTCTAGGTTTTTAAGGACTGTGGTGTTTGGCCTTTTCAGTGTACACAGACCTGTGTGCCTCCTGGGGACCAAAGTTCAGAGCATGCAGGCACAGTGGACCCTCATCAGACTTCCACATGGCCTCTGATAACTTGATTGATTGGCTGATTTCTTCATTCCTCAACATGTGTTTCTTTCAGCAGAAATGGCTGCTGAGTGCATGGGATGGGGGTGGGGCAGGAGGAGAGGTGGACCCATGCATCTTTGTTCATTGCCCCCAAGTTGCACTTGCATGGTCTGGCAGGGGTCTGGGACAAGGGAACACTTACTCATAACTCAAAGTAGAAGGGACGAGTCACTGGGGAGCCACAAAGCAAGCATGCTCTCATTGAAGGCTTTAATGTTCCTTTGACAGTGTAGGAGTGAGCTAAAGAAGCTCTTGGTTTGCTTTCTCATGTGAGCCGATGGTCTGTTTGTGAAATGAGAGGTTAGACCAGACCGTCTCTCTGGTCCTTTCTACCTGTGACATGGTCAGCTGCTGGGGTGAGAGGGGGGCACACCAGGATATACCTCTGCCTCCTCAAGAGAGCTCCGTTGCTCCAGCTCCCTGCCAGGGCACTACTCTTCCTGCCGGGGAGGATCTTTGTGGGACTCAGCTCGACTTAGGGAGCTGCACTTCCTCCTGGGGAGTTTTCCCAGCATCCCAAGAGCAGGTCTGTTTTGCATCTCTCCCCACTGCTCCTTGTTCTTAGTCTGGAATCCCCGAGTCTGGACACTCATTCTCACCTGCCTTGTCCTTTCCCTGTGTCTCTTTCCTTACCCTCCTGTCCATTTCACAAAGTAGCAGGGATGCCCTTAGTCAGTGACTTTATGCCCTGCCTCATGCTTTTATGCCCATGTCTTTATCAGCTTCCTAGTGTAACCAGAGGAGTCAGAAGGGCAGGACACCTCAGTGCCATTTTACAGATGACAAAAGTGAGGGTCTAAGAGATTGGCCTTTTTTCCAAGGCCCCCCCTGCAGTAAGACAGAGGGAGTGATGAGGCTCAAACTCAGGGCTCTTGAGGCCAAGCACCTGCCTGTCTATCAGCCCTCCCTTCACTGGCTACCTTTTTTTTGCAACTGCCCAGCCTTTCTGCAGATGTCCCTAAGGTAGAGGTGTTGGAACAGGAGCTGGCCTGGCTGAAGGAGCATCTGTCCCAGCTGGAGTCCCCTGTGGTGTTTTGTCACAATGATCTGCTCTGCAAGAATATCATCTATGACAGCATCAAAGGTATGGCTTTTCTGGCCCTGGGGCAGTAGCAGGGCTTTGGTTGGTTGGTTAGCTGGCTTCATGGATCTGTTCCTCTGGCTGGCACTTGGACAAGCAAAAGGAGACCTGGATTTAGGTCTTAAGTTAATTTGTAGGAGGGAAGGGGGAAAGGAAATAAAAAATTCCTACTTTGAAAAGTCTGCGCCAAGGGCCAGGCACAGTGGCTCATGCCTATAATCCTAGCACTTTGGGAGGCCAAGGCATGTGAATTGCTTAAGCCCAGGAATTCAAGACCAGCCCAGGCAGTGTGGTGAGACCCTGTCTCTACAAAAAAAAATACACAAAACTTTTCCTGGTTTGGTGGTACATGCCTATAGTCCTAGCTCCTTGGGAGGCTGAGGCAGGAGGATCACTTGAGCCTGGGAGGTGGAGGTTGCTGTGAGCCATGATGGAGCCACTATACTCCAGCCTGGGCAACAGAGCAAGAACCTATTAAAAAAAAAAAAAAAAAAAAAAAGTCTGGCCAGGCGCGGTGGCTCATGCCTGTAATCCCAGCACTTTGGGAGGTCGAGATCACAAGGTCAGGAGTTCAAGACCAGCCTGGCCAACATGGTGAAACCCTCCCCGTCTCTACTAAAAATACAAAAATTAGCCAGGCATCGTGGCATGCGCCTGTAATCCCAGTTACTCAGGAGGCTGAGGCAGAAGAATCGCTTGAACCAGGGAGGCACAGGTTGGAGTGAGCTGAGATCAAGCCACCGTACTCTAGCCTGGGCGACAGAGCGAGACTCTGTCTCAAAACAAAAAGACAAAAACAAACAAAAAAAATCTGTACCAAGAAAGAGAGAGAGAACGAACACCTCCTGGTGTTGCTGATGAGAGCATCACCCCAGGGGGTATTAATACTTAGCTTTATTCCTGATCCTTAGCCATGCTGAGGACAGCTGTCTTTAGATGAGGAGAGCCTGAAGATCCAGCTGTGTGAGAGGGACACTGGGAACTAGGAAGGGCAGATGGATGGATGGATGGAAAGAAGTAGCTTAGAAGACTGCTGCAGTGATGGGGTTGGGCAGGGTTGCTGCAGAGGCTGGCATCACTCAGTGGGTGCATCCCAGAGGTCTGCAGAAGCTTGACCAGGCTCTGTTGCCAGATCTCCTGGGCCAACTCTCATCGACTCTCCTCTACTTCATAGGTCACGTGCGGTTCATTGACTATGAATATGCTGGCTACAACTACCAAGCTTTTGACATTGGCAACCATTTCAACGAGTTTGCAGGTGAGAAGGGCATTACTACAGTCATGTGCTTTGTAGTGGTGTTTCAGTCAATGACGGACCGCATATAGATGGTGGTCCTATGAGATTACTGTATATTTACGGTAATAGATACCATTTTTTTTTTTTTGAGACGGAGTCTTGCTCTGTCGCCCAGGCTGAAGGCTGGAGTGCAGTGGCGTGATCTCAGCTCACTGCAAGCTCTGCCCCACAGGTTCACACCGATCTCCTGCCTCAGCCTCCCATGTAGCTGGGACTAGAGGCACCCGCATAGGTACCATATTTTTACTGTACCTTTTCTATGTTTGGATAAGTTTAGATACATAAATACTTAGCATTGTGTTACAGTTACCTACAGTATTCAGTACAGTAACATGCTGTACAGGTTTGTAGCCCAGGAGCAATACCATGCAGCCTAGGTGTGTAGTAGGCTGTCCCATCTAGGTTTGTGTAAGTACACTCTGATGATCACACAAAATCACCCGATGGTGCATTTCTCAGAAGGTATCCCTGTCATTAGGCAATACAGGACTAGATTTGACCAATGTTCAAAGCACCCTCTTTAGGGTGGGGACCAGGGCCAGGGTATGGGGAGGGTGGAGGCTAGATAGCTCTTGTCCTCCAAAATATCACAGCTTGAGGGGTTAAGGCACAGCCTGCTCTTAGAGAGTTCCAAGTCTCATTGGGGGAAGCAGGACTCACATACACAGAGCAGACCTCTCCTAGCCCATATGGTACTTTGGTACAAATTAGGAAAATGTGACCTCTGTAGGATCCTGAAGATACTCAGCTTGGTACATGAATTAGAAAAAGACCCCTTCCTCCAGGTCGACACAGCTTAGACGATTGCTGCAGCTTGGCCAGCACAGCACAGGATGACTTCAGCCTCCACTCCTTTGTCCAAGCTCCTTTATGCCCAGTACAATTGTACATGGGGGCCTTACATGCAGACAAGGAGCAGAACAAGCTACAAGTAGCTGTTTGCCTGGTGGCCTGATGAGAATCATCTAAGTAGAATCTAAGTATGTGCTATGTAATTTGACTCCCTAAGTTCAGTTTCTGGCTTTGCTGCTTATTGGCTGTGTGACCCTTGGGCAGTTTATTTACCCTCTCTGTGCCCCTATAAAATGGAGATGATGATAGTACCCACCTCATAGTGTTGATATGAGACACACACACACACATATGTGTGACACATACTAGGCATTGTATTGGCGTTTGCTGCTGTGATTAGACTGGGAAGCTTTCCGGGAGTGGGGATGGGAGAGGCAGGATGGGGGGTGATTCCTAGGGGTGGGCAGGTGCTCTATAAAGGCATAGTATGCACAATGGAACCATCTGTGTAGAGGAAGCAGGGCAGGATTTTCCAGCTTGAGGGTTAATTAGATGGGACCGAGGAGGCAACTCACATGGGACAGAGCTGGACACTGGGGCTGGAGAGCTGTCCCCAGACTAGCACGGTGAGGTGTTCCCATGATGGGGTGAGGCCCTGTGGCTCAGGATAGGAGAGGCATGCCCAGGCCAACTGGAGAGCCACTGTCCAGCCCCATCAGGCCAATTGTGTTCCTTCTGGAACCCCAGGTGATCAATCTGTCGAGCAATGATTGTACCTGAGAGTACCCCTAGGAACCCCCAGGGCGATGGAGCCTCAGCTGGGCAGAGCAGCTGAGCCTCGGGGTGTGGCATGGAGCAGAGGCTGGCACTGGCAGGGCCCTGGGTCTGGGAATTCTTGGCTGCCAGGCTCACTGGCCTTTCCACAAGGGATAATTCTTAAGCATTTTAAGTCCTCCTCGCCCACGGCACAGAGCAAAGTCCAACTGGAATTTCTCCAAAGGGGTAGATTGCAGCCTGCTCCCAAGTTGAGAATGGAGGAGGAAGAACCTAGCCTGGGGGAAGGGAGAGAGCTGGGGAGATCCCGACCTGGGGAGAGGGGCCTCATGGCTGCGCAGGAGTGAGGAAGACACAGTTCTGGGCATTGGGAGATGGAGTTCCAGCCCTCACTCTGCCTCTAACCACCATATGACCTTGGGTACATTTCTTCTCCTCTCTGGGCCTCCGTTTCTACATCTGTTCCAGGAGATTCTTTTCTAGCCACACTCCTGGAGCCTCAGGAGACTGCATATGTTTCTCCAGGGATATAAAGGAAGCTTGAGAAGGACAAGAAGAAGAGGAAGGAGGGAACCCTGGAGAAGGTGGCCCAGTCCTGGTCCTCCTGTCTTAAACCACTTCTTTCTGTACCAGCTTTGAAGCTGTGGTTTCTTCCACCATGCCCGGGATGAGCTGGTGGTACTGGGCTGGCAGCTGGAGGGCTATGGCGGGGCTGGAAGGAACCAGAGCCATCCGATCCATGGGTTCCCAGCCTGGCTACACATCAGAGCCATCTAGGGAACTGGACTGGGGTGGGGGTGCTCTCCAGGTGATGTTTTTAAATAGCCTCTTAACACCAGGAAGCCATATTTGATATCCCTACATGAAGTCCCTTCATTTGATAAATGAAGAAATTTCGGCCAGTGATAGGAAAGGGTTCCCCCTAAGGCTAACAAGGTTAGCATAAGACCTAGGGCTAGTAATGCTGATCCAGTGCTTTTCACTGAGGGCCTCCTGCACATGGTCATTTTTGTGCAGGGGTTGGGAGAGACAGTGGTGCTGTCTTGAGGGGTTCCCGTCACTCCCAAGACAGTGTCTTGCCCCTTAACCAGTCTGCCTCTCTCTCTCTGCTTTCCTCAATCCCACAGAAGCAGTGCTCCTAGCTGGGATGGGGTAGACCCCACACTAGCTGAGTTTCATACTCAAAGAAGCTGCCTTCTCAGGGCCGCCTCTTTAGGCACAGCCCCACAGGTCAAAGGAGATGGGAGTTTGAGGGGAGAAGGGAACACCTACCGAGCTTGAGGAGACCCTAGGTGGGCTCATCTCCAAGCAACTTGTGTCTGGCCTGCCTCCCCATCAGGCGTGAATGAGGTGGATTACTGCCTGTACCCGGCGCGGGAGACCCAGCTGCAGTGGCTGCGCTACTACCTGCAGGCACAAAAGGGGATGGCCGTGACCCCCAGGGAGGTGGAAAGGCTCTACGTGCAAGTCAACAAGTTTGCCCTGGTGAGTGCCTTGTGACTAGGGCTGGCACAGGAAAGGAATCAGCAGGAGGGACTGGTGACCCAACTAGCCTCCTACCCAGAGCCCAAGGTCAGGTGAGAGCCTGGGGACACCCATCCCCAGCCCCTGACCCCACCCTAGAGGTGAAGCCTGGTAAGAGCTGTCTTAGGCAGCCCTTAATACTTGATGCCCTGTTCCCTGCTCCCCAAGCCCCACCAAGTCTAGGCTCTCTCCTTTCTAGAGAAATACTTCCAAGAAATATCCTAGCGTCCTATGTTAGCAATTCCCTTGTTTGAATAAGTAGTTCTTTCTACTGTCTAACCTCAGCCCTTCATGTTGCAGTTAAATTCATCCATATATATACTCTTTTTTTTTTTTTTTTTTTTTTTGGAGTCTCACTCTTGTTGACCAGGCTGGAGAGCAATGGCACTATCTCGGCTCACTGCAACCTCTGCCTCTCAGGTTCAAGCCATTCTCCTGCGCTCAGCCTCCCAAGTAACTGGGATTACAGGCATGTACCACCACACCCAGCTAGTTTTTTTGTATTTTTAGTAGAGACAGGGTTTCACAATGTTGGCCAGGCTGGTCTTGAACTCCTGACCTCAGGTGATTAGCCCACCTCTGCCTCCCAAAGTGTTGGGATTATAGGAGTGAACCACTGCGCCCGGCATACATACATACATATATATTGTGTGTATATATATATGTATATATACTTTTTTTGAGATAGGGTCCCACTCTGTTATCCAGGCTGGAGCACAGTGACACAATCGTAGCTCACTGCTGCCTTAAACTCCCAGGCTCAAGCGATCCTCCCACCTCAGCCTCCTGAGTAGCTAGGATTACAGGTGTGTGCCACCACGCCTGGCTAATTTCTTTGAACTTATTGTAGAGATAGGGTATTGCTATGTTGCCCAGGCTGGTCTCTAATTCCTGGCCTCAAATGATCCTCCCACCTCAGCCTTCTGAGTAGCTAAGGTTATAGGCGTGAGCTACCATAACCTTTAGAGAAGATACAGAATGTCAAGCTCTAATCCTTCTTTGTAACTACCTCCACTGACTCAGCACTCTAAGTAAACTTTTCCCGACAGGCTCTTCCTGCTCAAATGACTGTGCTGTCAGTTCTCAATTTTGAATGCCCCTTATCCAAGGTGCTGGTTCATGCCAAGTCTCCACTGGTGTGTGCCCAGGGATTCCTAACTAGCCTCATTAATGTCAGCTGTGCATAAGAAGACAAGGCAGCTGCTTTGAATTTCACAGTACAGAAGAGAGCTAAATACAATCTTTACTTTTCTGTAATTTCAGAATCCCTATTCTGTTTTCCTCACTGAGTCTACATTAGGTTCTTCCTCCTCAGTCTTTAGACTTTAAGACCTTAAGAACAAGCCTTCCTCTTGCTAAGTTTTTTAGTGATCATTCATATGTGCTAGCTTATCTATGCCCCTTTTAAGGAATGGAAAGGAAATAAAGTGGAGGGAGGTACTTTGTAGCCAACCCCTGAGTGAGGAAGACTCTGGGATGGGGTGGGAATGGGATGGGAGAGCCACAAGGGTTGGGGGACGCACATGGGAAAGCGATGGCATCACTAGTGTTTGTTCAGGGGTAGACAGGAACCACAGCTCCCTGGCTTGATTTTATTTTAGATTCAGAGGTCCACATGCAGGTTTGCTATATAGGTAACCTGCCTGTCACCGGGGTTTGGTGTACAGATTGTTCCATCACCCAGGTAATAAGCATAGTGTGACAGGTAGTTTTTTGATCCTCACCCTCCTCCCACCCAATCCCTGGCTTCTTGAGCCTGAGGTGACCTGGGCCTGGTGGGTACCTCTAGCCACAAGGAAAGCACAGTTTGATGCTTAGCAAATGCCCAGACTTGGGGGATTCTTGTTTCCATATCTAGGTTCATTTTCCAACCTAACCAGCCTCCCAGTAGAAGAGAGGAAAAGGCGTGGAGGAGGTTAGTGTAGGGATCTTCCAGCAGACATGTGGCCAGGGCACTGCTGCCCATCACTCTTCCTTCCCTGCACCTTCCTGAAGAGCACCAGTCCCCATTGGCCATTAGGCATAAGCTCTGGCTTAGGGGTTCATCTCGGCCTGGATACCTTGGCCTTGAAGACTCCAAGAGATCTCCCTGGGTAGGGAAGAGACCAGAGGTGGAGTGTGGGTCCTGCTTAGGTTGTGGGAACCCCCCAGAATTCCTCACTACTGACTACCTGCCTTAGGGTTGGTAAACATTCGGGCCTTGGTAGAACTGGCTCTGCCCCCCTTTCTCTAGAAGGAGTGGAGGCTCCCAATGCTGTGCAGTGACTTGGCCTCCAGAATTTCCCCAGCTTGTGCTAGGGAGACCCCACCACATCTCTTCCAGGGTCCTAGCTGTGTGTCTTCCACAATGACTGCATCCCTCCAGCGCTGTAGAGTTGGAAACAGGCATGGGGAGATTGCCAGGCTGACCCTCTCTGGTCTGTTTCCAGGCGTCTCACTTCTTCTGGGCTCTCTGGGCCCTCATCCAGAACCAGTACTCCACCATCCACTTTGATTTCCTC
Source organism: Macaca mulatta (assembly GCF_049350105.2). Classification (NCBI taxonomy): domain Eukaryota; kingdom Metazoa; phylum Chordata; class Mammalia; order Primates; family Cercopithecidae; genus Macaca; species Macaca mulatta. Next base: position 61,879,410 of record NC_133406.1, on the reverse strand, counting down.
AGGTGAGTGCAGGGGGTGATGGGGGGGCGTGGAGAAAAGGGAGAGCCTTGGTTGAGCCCAGGGTGTGGGCAAAGTACAGCCCAGGCAGAATGCCCAGAGTCCGCTCCCTTGCTCTGCTGACTTGCCCCCGTTCTAGCTCATTTCCAGTGGGGCCGCTATCCCCAGGGGATGCCAGGAAAGTACCACTCTGAAAAGAGAAGTGTCACATCCTCCCTGTTCCTCACAGGAGGTCTGCTAGTCCCCACCAAATCCTGCTGCCTACTCCACTCCCTGCCCTGCTGCCAGCGCACCTATCCACGGAGCCTGGTGGTAGATGCAATCGTTGAAAATCAGTCTGAACAATCGCAGATCCTACCTCGTTTTAACAGCAGAGAGGACAGAGGTCCAGAGCGCAGAAGTGACTTGCTGAAGCCATGCAGTGGTTAAGTGTTTGCCATGCTGCCTTCTGGTTGGGCGACAGACCCAGCTACTCCTTCAGTGGCTCCTAGTGATATATAGGGACTGTAGCTAGCTGCTGCTTGTGTATTGATGATTCAGGGAGTCCCTGTCCTGTGAGGTTCCTATGTCCCTAAGGGCCAGGAATCATTTCTCCATTCTGGTCCAGGGCCTTGCCCTTCTCCTTCTCACCCACCTTCAGCTGAAAGGGAATCACTAGCCTGGTTTCAAAGTGTTCACAACTATTAGAGAAATGCAAATGAAAAGCATAGTGAGATGTCGCCTCACACCCATTAGGATGGCTGCTATTAAAAAACAGAAGATAATAATTGTTGGTAAGGATGTGCAGGAATTGAAACCTTTCTGCACCATTGGTGGGAATGTAAAGTGGTGAGCTACTATGGAAAACAGTAGGGTGGTTCCTCAAAAATAAAAATATAAGAACCGTATGATCCAGCAATCTCATTTCTGGGTGGGTAGCCAAAATAATTGAAAGCAAACTCTCAGAGAAATATTTATATACCTATGTTCACAGCAACATTATTCTTGGCACAGTAGCCAAGAGATGGAAGCAACCCGGATGTCTGCCAACAGATGAATGAATGAATAAAATACGGTCTATACATACGATAGAATATTACTCAGCCTTAAAAACGAAGGAAATCGTGTCACTTGCTACAACATGGATGAATCTTGAGGACATTATGCTAAATAAGCCAGTCATGAAAAGACAAATATGGTTCTATAAGAGATAACTAAAGCAGTCAAATCCATAGAAACCAGAATTGTTGCCAGGGGGTGGGGAGAGGGAGCAATGGAGAGTATCGCTTAATAGGTCTGGTTTCGGTTGTCCAGAAGGAAAAAGTTGTAGATATTCATTTGCACAGCAATATGTATATAAGAACTGTAAAACCAAAACTCCAAACAAGCATGTTTGTGGAAGGGTTTCTCTAGTCTGATCTAAAAAGAAAAAAAAATGTAGTTGCAATAAAAAAAAAAAAATAGGCTGGGCGCAGTGGCTCATGCCTGTATTCCCAGTACTTTGGGAGGCCATGGCGGGCGGATTGCTTGAGCTCAGGAGTTCGAGATCAGCCTGGGCAACATGGTGAAACCCCATCTCTACAAAAAATACAAAAATTAGCCAGGTGTGGTGGCGTGCACCTGTAATCCCAGTTATTCTGGAGGCTAAGTGGAAGGATCATCAGAGCCCGGGAGGCAGAGTTTGCAGTGAGCCAAGATCATGCCATTGCACTCCAGCCTGGGTGACAGAGCCAGACCCTGTCTCAAAACAAATAAATATTAAACATTTAAAAAGAAGCAAAAGAAATAATAATACTAACCAGTCTGGGTTGGGGTTGATCTGCTCAGACTTAGATAGGCCTAGAGCCACTGAGAAACTTTATGATGTGAGCACCCCCAGCAGGGCCCACCTGGCTTTCTTCCTCACACCCAGCTTCCTTCTGTCTTCCCCCAGGTACGCAGTGATCCGATTCAACCAGTACTTCAAGGTGAAGCCTCAAGTGTCAGCCTTGGAGATGCCAAAGTGACCAGCCACCCCATCCCTCCCCTACCCATCCGTCTGGCCAGACCTGTTCCCCAGAGCTCAATTCTGCGCTCTGGGGTCCACACCCTTCGACAAGGTGGGAGAGGGGACAGGTGGGTGTCCAGGGAGAAGGCTCTGTCCCTGCCGCCAGCCCCCAGTGGTTGCCACTGAAGACCTCATTCTCCTGTCTGGAGGGGCTGATAGGACCCCCTTCTGGGGGTCCCCTTCACCCCACCAGGCTTGGGAGGAAGTGCCTGCAGCCAGGTCCTGGACCATAACCACCCCTGGGAATCACATCATTCCCAGCCTCAGGCCCTGCTGGAATTGGGGCTGCCTTATATGTGTGTTTACCCCTTCCTGGCCTGGGGAAGGAGGCGGGGAGGGCTCCTTTCTACCTCCAGTGCCCTGAGCCTCCAGTCCGTCTCCCCCTGCATGCCCCACGTGGGAGGTGCTGAGCTCCAAACCAGCATCACACCAACTCTGACACATGGATGTACATATCTTGGTGACGGGTGGGGGCCAAGAATTGAGCATGACATCTTCCCCAGCAGCCACCTCATCTGAGACCCCTCACCTTCCCCAAACCAGATCCAATCAAACCTCACCCCGAGGAAACATGCTCCCCAACGTGCTCTCCTGTGCTTCTGTTTTGTCCCCCTGCTGAGGGGACAGGAGAGGGAGTGGTGAGGCCCTGGACCTCCAGAGCCTGGCTCTGCTTCGTGCTGTGGCTTGGTCAGAGGGGACGTGGCCAAGGGTGAGGTGGCCAAAACCAGAACCAGCAGTCTCCTGCCTTGTTCCCTCCCTGGCCCTCAGGCCCTCCTTCCAGGGATGTGTCTCCAGCTCTACTTTATGTCCTGAAGCTGACCCAAGGTCTTCCTATCTGGGAATGCCTAGTGGGAGCCAAGAGGATGGGGTGGGGGCCAGGGCCCCCCAGGGTCCAGCGTGGGAGAGCCTGGGCAGGATCCCATCAGAAAGGTGCTGACTCAGCTGGTTGCCCGGACACTCAACAGCCTCCACCTCCTTTCTGCCCTCACAGCTCCTGGGGCCTTCCTGGCTCTGGCCCAGAAAGTGATTCATTTGTAAATTATCATGGTTTTCTGCATTAAAATGCTCATTTCCGGACTGCTGTGTCTGAGTGACAATGGTGAGGAACTGACCCCTGCGTGGGGGCTGAGGGGTGCTGTAACCCCTCCTGATGTCCACCTGGGCTTCATGCTGAAGTCAAGGTAGCCACCTGCACACATCCTCCTGTGCACCTAGCTCCGAAGGCTCTGGGCAGGGCCCCTATTTCTCTCACTCAGCTTCTCTGCCTTTGACTCTCTTGGTAGAACCTACCAGTCAAACCTGGTAAAGCGCTGCTTAGAGGGAACTAGGCTGTGGATTACAAGGACTTTGGCTGACTCGGGACATGAACCAGTGACATCCTAAAAAGAAGTGCTCAGGACATCTTTCTGGGTCATCTCTGGCTCCCAGCTGTCGGTGGGGTGGGGAAGGGGCTGCTCTGCCTGAGAACAGGCAGGAGTGATTTCTGGAACCAATCCGTCACTTTCTCAGAAGGCCAGAGGGAAGGAAGAGCAGAAACTCAAAGATGAGAAGGAGGCACCCCTCTTAGCAGCCCAGTCACTCCGGCTGTACTTCCCAGGCTGTGCACCAGGCAGCAGCTGCTCCAGGACTGCCCCCCTGCCAGTAAGTGCCCAGTGCCCTTAGGGGCAGCAGAGGCAACAGCAGCAGCAGCCTGCCAGGTGGACTCTGGTTGTTTGGCTTTTGCCTGCAAAAAGCACCCTGGTGCCATGGCAACCACTGGAGCTGGCACCTTCAAGGTCATGGTGATCCAGCATAGCCAGGCCTTCTATGGGCAGCAGCCTTGGGGGTTACCAGTGGGGGGGACATGGGCGAAAGAGGTGCCCAGACATAGGGATGGTGCCAAGGCTGGTCAAGTAGGGGCCCCCTGGGGGTCACCCGTGGGGTCAGGTGGTCACAGCCACGACCTGTCTGGACTAAACAGCAGTGTCCCCGCTCCTTGTTCCTCTCCGAGCCACCTCTGGAATTGAGGGCAGAATTAACACTGTGAAGCCAGCTTTGTTTCCAGCCTCCTGGGCCTTGATGCTGTTGCGCTGGAGACAAGTGTCGTACTGGTGAGTAGGGAATGGCTGGGACAGAGCCCCCCCCAAGTATTATCCTGTGCCCCTAAGGCCCTGGCCACCATCTGCATGGGAAGGAATTAACAGCAGCCATCATCCCACTGCTGCCTCTAAGAAGGTATTCTCATTCCCCCAGCCCTCCGGCGGAGTGAGCTGGTGTGGTGGCAGGGAACACAATCCTGTCCCCCAAAGACTGCGAGTTCCTCCTTCGCTCCTTTCACTGCCACCCCAGGCTAACCAGCACTCCTGCCCTCCTGGCTGAACACCGGGCCTGGGAGCCTCCCAAGTGTGATCTGGGCTCCACCCCCTCGGGCCCCTTCCAAGACTCTTAGCAAAGAGCTCTAGTTAAAGGACACCCGGGCATATCCATCTTCCCAACGGGCTCTGCCCCACGGTCTCTGCCGGAGACGCACGGAAGGGACGAACTTGTGGCCCAGCTTTCCCGGTAATGACCACGCCACTCTGCTCCTGGCCTCTGCAACCACCTGGCCCCATCCTGCCTCTCATGGGACAGGGGGTGGGGCTCCATGGCCCGCTACTGTGTCTCAGCAGATGGAATAAGGCAGGCAAGACAAGAGCACTTGGAGAAGGGAAGAGGAACTCAGGACCGACAGGTGGGAATGAGCCAGGTTAGGAGAGTCTTGAGACTGGCAGGACCTGGTTTGGAAAAGTGGAGGAGGCCGAGGGCCGAGGTCGGAGGGGGGAGGGGATAGACAGTGGGAGGTGCAATGAGCAGCTCTCCATCGTGACCACCAGGGGGCAGGCGCCACCGCCAGCTCCTCCTCCCACATCTGCCTGCATCTTTTCCAGATATGGCGTGAGGAGGGCAAAGGAGAGGAGGCTCTGAGAACCTGGGCTGGGGAAAAAACAGCCAGCCAGCATCCAGGACGCTCCGCAGACCAAATGGCTGGGCGCTTAATTCTTGGGCAGTCTCTATTCCACACCCTCCCAACTTTGTAGTCCTAGAATCGACCACACCTGCCCTCTCTCACCACTACCCTCTCCAATCTAGAAATCCCTCCACCAGGACTCAAGAGCTTGAGGACTTCCCGAGTTGGGAAGTTCACTCTTATTTGTGGAAAAGGTGTTCTTTATGTCAAGACAGCCTTGAACCTCATCCAAGAGCTGAAGTTCTGCCTCATGAGCTTTGTGGAATACTACACTTTGCCCACCTGGCAGCTTTGGAGAAAGCAATCCTGTCCTTTCTGTCCAACTCTGTCTTGTTTTCTAGAGGAAACATGCCTGACCCTTCTGAAGACTCCTCTAAGGACAATGTCCACCAGGATCCCTCCTGTGCTCCTCCATGTGGGGTGCCTGCTTTGGGGCCCCTCCATTGTGAGGCCAGACTTCCCTAGTGACGGGGCGAGGTAGGGCATGCTGCCCCTGGGACTAGGTCTGTGTGGGGTTCACTGGACCATCACCTCCCTTGTTGTGAACACAAACCTCTATTAATTCAGCCCAAGTCCAACTCTTCCACAAGAACTGCCATTCGGTTTTGCTGTCCCCACTCTATACTGATGGGATTAATTTTTCACCACAAGATTTGTCTCTCTAAAGCCTGGTTAATATGCATTTTTGAGGCATTTCAGTCCGTCATCCGGCCCTTGCAGGCCTATTACTTCTCCCAATGTGATAACTAGGTCTGAAGTGTTCATTCAAAGCATGTGTCATGGAGAGCCTGAAGCATTATCATTAGAGACCCTGCTTCATTAATTAGCATTGTGGGGGCCTCAGCTGGGCTTAAGGGTAAACCTTTGTGAGCCCTTTTCTGAGAAAAGGATCCACAGCTTTCATTAGAGTCTCAAAGGGCTCCTTCTCTGAATAAGAACCAGGTATAAGGTTTAATCTTGTTGTCAGATGAGGACAATGAGGCCCCAAAGGAGAGACCTGGCTCCCACTCCCCAACCCCAGCCATGTAGCCAGTTCTAGGGAGACCCTGAGCTTCCTGACTCCTATTACAGTGCTCTTACTATTGCCTTCTTAGGATCCGGGTGGCCTCACCTCCTCAAGGTAGGGGCATTCAGTGTGGGCTCTGTGGTCACTCAGGTCACTCACAGACCTGGCCTGGGATTCCCTTGCATGAAGCCGATTCCTAGGAAGCCCCAGGCCTGAAGCTTTTGCAGGCTGCCACCAGGGGACAGTGGTGCCCAGGCTGGTGGCGTATTTAGGAATTCTGGACTTAAGCCAGCCTCCCTCCTCCCCTGCACAAGGGCCAGATTCTGAAATGATCTGTCTTTATTATGTCATCAGAAAACAAAAAAATCCCCCGAGTGTAAACAGGAGAAATGTGCTGGTTAAGTTACTCATCATTATCTTATTATTAACAAAATAAAGCACTATCTATGTTTACAGTCATAAAAAAAGAAACAGCCTGGAGAGAAGTGGGGGCTTTGAAGATGAAGAGAAGACGGGGGCAGACACAGACTCCACATCTGGCCCTGTGGGATTTGGGGTTCCCATACTGATCCGTGGGCTGTTTAGATCTTTAGAGTTAGGTGACAATGGGATTTGATTTCCTTAGGGAACAAACTTTGTGAAACTGATCAGAGGCTGAGATCCAGTCCCCAGTATAGAGTGGGGGAGGGGACGGCTGGCAGGTGAGGAGCAGGGCTGGGTGGGAGAGGCTGAAGCCCAGGAGTCTTCTCCACCTCTTCCAAGAATGGGGAGCCCCCCGCCCTGTGCTCATGAGGGAGGAATAAAGACCAGCTGCCATGGAGAGCCCCTCTCCAGGGCCTCTGACGCTGGCAGGAAGGGGAGCACCATCAATCCTCCTGTCCCGACTCCCTCATGGGATCAGGTTGGGACCAGGGGCGGGGGCACCAGGACAAAGCCCCTTGGAGGCCGAGGCACATTCCCATGCTGATCAGAGCTAAAAATGGCTCCGTGGGAACCGACTGGCAGAGCCAGGGAGGGAGTGAAGGGGAGGGCAGGAGGAGGTCAGGAAGGCTGATGAGCCCAGGGCAGACCAGGGGCCTACACAGACCCAGAGAATCCAGAGGGCAAAGGGAGCACGGACAGACACCAAGAAAGAGAGAAATAAAGGGCCTTGCAGAGAGACAAGGACAGAGAGAGACAGAAATGCACACAAGGAAACACAGAACCTGAGACACCCAGACTGACAAAGAGGTAGCAATTTGGGGACAAAGAGAAGCACAGAAAGAGGCTCCCGGAGAAGCAGGAGTGGCATCGAGAGACACACCCACAGGAACTCAGCAACAGTGCCTGGCACGTAGTGGGCACTCAATAAATATCTTGTGCAATGAATGAACAGATGAAACACACACACGTGCACACGCACACACACAGCAGCCAGAGGCGCAACGGGCTTGGCAGAGATGAAAACAGCAAGGGACAGCCAGACCCTTTCGCACAAAGTGCAAAGCGATCCTGGTGATAGACGAGCAGTCTGGGGGAGTGTGGGGGGGGGTGTTGGTCCCACAGTGGCTGGTCCAGCCAGGACAAGAATGGAAACAAAGCATGTGACCCCAGGGAGACAGGTCAGTAGCTGCCATACCCCAGGTGAATAGACCTGCAAGAGAGGAGAGTCACACAGTGTCCCCTGGCCATGAGCCCTAAAGGCTGAGGTGCTCAGCCAGCTCAGCCCATGGCCATATTGCAGTTCCTGCCCACCCAGGCCAACAGCTCCTCAGGAAGGGAGGGCACCTCTCCCCTCATGAATGTATCTACAAGTGCACAGCTTTGCCCATCTCTGGGGCATGAACAAGTCCAAGTACCAACATAGTCTTAGGTTGGCTGGCTGTGCCCATCGGGTTGGGACGAGGTCTTCCCCAGAGGAGAAAGGGCCGGGCCCACCCAGCCAGGATCAGTCTGTGAGCACCACCAACTCCCCATCGCTCTTCTCTTCGCCCTCCGAGTCCTCGTCCTCGCTGTACCGGTACATCTCGCCATCAGCCACCGAGTGCCTGTCATCTGCGCCCTCGCCCTCCTCTCGGAGGCTGCAGGTGTTGACGATCACAGGCATGTTGGGGTCCAGGCTACGAGGGACATAGTGCTCCACCAGTGGCTGTGCCAGCGGCATGCCTGCCGCCCGAGGGTACAGGACATCCGAGGAGCTCATCTGCACCTGGCCAGCCTGCGGGCTGTGGGGCAGAGAAGGGGCATGGTGACGGATGCACACTTGATTCAACCCCATACCCATCTCCCCTCCAAGCCTCCTCAAAGTGTGCACTCCCACTCCACACACTCTTGACTGTGACTTATATACCCTGCCCCCAGCCTGCTTTCTGATGGCCAGATTCACTGAACCTACAACCCTGCAGATGACCTGCAGACCCAGGGCCATAGATGTGTTCAACAGACAATATTCTTGGAGGATCATGTTCGAATCCAGTTTTTAGAAACTGTGTATTTTGTTTTCTTATATTTAGAGACAGGGTCATGCTGTGTCACCCATGCTGGAGAACAGTGTGCAATCACAGCTGACTGCAGTGTCAGCCTCTCAGGCTCAAGTGATCCTCCTGCCTCAGCCTCCCGAGTAGCTGGGACTACAGGTGTGCACCACCACACCAGGCTAATTTTATTTAAAGATGAGATTTCACTACGTTGCCCAGGCTGGTCCCAAACTCCTGAGCTCAAGGGATCCTCCTGCCTCAGCCTCCCAAAGTGCTGGCATTACAGGTGTGTGTCACCACACCAGGTAGAAATTGTGTATTTTAAATGCCCTGGGAGATGTCCTGTTTAAAGGAATAGACTAGGGTGCTTGCTTTAGTCAAGTCAGGAACCTTTCTGTGTGATGAATACTTTTATTTCTAGCACCTTTGAATTTCTATTGAGTTCACTGGCAGTGGGATCTACAGGCACTTTCTCCAGGTCCATGTGGCCAGTCCTCCAGTCACATTCCTATATCCTCAGCCACTGAGTAGTCACCACAGTCACATACATAGCCATACACAGTCGAGTCGCACGTGCAGGATCAACTACACACAGATAACACACACACATAGGCATCCACACAGCACCCCTGGGGTCACACACAAAGGCAGGCCACACACTGACACCCAGCCACTTATGAGAGCTACGCATGCACACACAGTCTCCTGGCTGCCTGTGGCAGGGGCCTGCTCACGGGATCACGTAGCTCTGGCGGGCATCCTGACGCCGGGTCCTCATCAGGGCCTTGTACTCGCCCACACGCAGCCGCTTGCCCTCCACGATGCAGGTGCGCTTAGGCCGTGGCTTGTACTTGTAGTCAGGATACTTCTCCAGGTGCTGCCGGCTCAGCCGTGCCTGTTCCTCATAGTAGGGCTGCTTCTCCTGGTTGGTCATGGACTTCCAGCGAGATCCTGACCCAACCCCCCAGGGGCAGGCAGTCAGTGCTGGGCTGTGCTGACCACCCCAAGCCCCATGCAGGACCTGAGAAGATCTTGGTCCCCAAGTAGGTCCACAAGATAATATATGTGCAAGCACTCAGCAAGGGCCTGGCCCGATATGGGTGCTCCTTGGACGTTGGGCAAATGAATGAATGAAGTTAGCCTGTATAGGGGTATCCAACTGCCAGCTTAAGACTCAGTACCCACCCATGTTCCTAACAATGCAGCAACTTCCTTGAGCCTCTCTGGCCTGCCTGATTTTCATAAACAAAAGAGCAGCCACCTCCGGCCTTCAACAACCCAGACAGGCTCCCTGCTCAGGGCAAAATACCTGATGTCTCAGTCGACAGGAGTCCTGCCCTGCGCTGACACCACAGGAGCCTCAGTCTTGAAAACAACTGCCCCCTCGAGCCCCATCTGCCCTGCCCGACGTCCCTCTGTGGCCACAAGTAAGGACATGTAACTAAAAAAAATCTTTCTAGTGACAGCCCAGAACACTAGTATCTCCTGTTTTCTGCCAGAGCAAGGGTCTGGACAAACATTTAGATCACGAGTACTAAAGAATGTAAACACACACACACATTCCTTGAGTTCTTGAGGACAGATGCTACCAAACACGTCAGTGGTAAGACCCCAGGACCCAGCTGCCCTCACATCCCCAGCAACTCCTGCACCCTTATCATCAGATTCTACTGGAGTCCAACACAGTATGGAACATCACCAGGCACGCCCTAAATAGACCCAGCTGGCTCCCGCAACCAGGTCATACTGAACCATGGCCGCAGCCACTGGCCCTTACCAAGGATCTTGCTGATGCTGGAGTTGTGCATGTCTGGGAAGGCTTGCAGGATCTTCCTCCGCTCGTCCTTGGCCCACACCATGAAGGCGTTCATGGGCCTCTTGATGTGGCTGCTGTTTCGGGACTCGGGGAAGTGGCGGGAGCCTGGGAGACAGGAGTGAAGTCAGCCAGGCAGCCTGTCTGGGATCCCAAGAGTGCCCCAGGGCCAGCAGAGAGATGTCCCCTACTTGACCAGCAGGAGGCACTGAGGAGGCTCCCACAGCAGTCAGCCAAGGAGGAGCAAGGCAGGAGCAGATGGGGCAGAAGAAACAGCAAGTTATCAGCAGAGGCCCAAGAAAATCACAGCGGTATGGCCTCAAGAGAGAGCAGAAACTCAGCAGCCACAAAACTTAGGAAAGCAGACTCAGAGACAGAGCCAACAGACACATAATGGGACAGCGGAGGCACACACACCTCGAAAGGACCCAACAGACCAAGGGAGGGAAGAGATCAGAGGCAGACACAGCCTGCCCTGGCAGGATACAGAGTTGGGCCCTCCTGCCCATCAGCCCCACACCTGAGCCCTCACCATCCATGTCACAGCTCAGCATGGCTTCCTCCAGTGGGTGCACGCAGCCGTCTTCCAGCCGCTCCTTGGCTGGGGATGAGTCCAGGCTGATGAGGTCCTAGATTGACAGGGGCAACCTGACATCAGCCTCTGCTGCATCACCCCACTCCTCTCCCTGCTCCTCACTTGGTGGCCTCAGACTGTGTCTTCCACCCCTGGCCACCATTTGTTGCTGCCTCCAGGTTCAGGGGAGTGGGGGACCTTACCTTACGGAAGGGGGTGTTGGGGGAGCCTTCCAAGGCCCCACTGTGGCTGTGCAGCAGCTGCCGAGCATCCTGGATGGCTTTGGTGACAGCATCCCCTTCACCAAGGAAGCCTGTGGGAGAGGGCAGAAGTGATGGAAGAGAAGCGAGAGAAGCTGAGGGCATCAGCCCAGTGTGAGTCCAAATTCCATCAGCCTCCCGCCATGCCACTCCCATGAGGCACCTGAGTTACTGTTCCCTCCTGTCCTTCCGCGGGGCGGCTGCATTGCACGTCCTCAAGGGGATGCCACTTACACTGGCTATTTGTTGTGCATGTCAATAGACTAGAAATGAGAATCGTACCCCCTGGAACTGTGCGACTCTGGCCTGAATCCCTGATGCTTGGAACACCCAGAGAGATTATGATGAGGGAGAGGAGGAAAGGGATCTTCTGCTAAGAGCAAGTCTAACGCCTTGTTTGATAAAATCTGGAATCTCCTCCAGGGAGGAGAAGGGACTGCTCAAGGTCACATCATGCCGCTGGCCCTCCCCTAAAGAGGGCTGAGGGACAAGTGCAGGCAGCAGGAGGCTTACCCAGAGGCAGGCTCGGGGGGCTGGACTGCAGGTCCCGCGTGGGGCCTCCATGGCTGGGGGGGCGGGGCGCACAGTTGCTCATCTTCAGGCTTGGGGAGCTGGAGGTGTTGGGCAGCTCAGGAGCCTTGGGCTTGGCTGTGAGGTTCAGGGGCTGGGAGGGCTCCTGAGGGAGACCCGGCAGGTCAGAGGATGACAGACACCAAAGGAGACTCCCACAGCAGGACAGAGAGGAAGGGAGGTGAGCATACCCAGAACACACAAGGAGATGGACAGAAAAGCGGGCGCAGACGGAGCAGGTGAACAAGAACACAGGATGCCAGGGCTCACCAGTCCACACCCCGCAGTCCCCTAACACGGCAGCCGGCCGTCATAAGCTCGAGAGGGAGCCCCAGGCCGGTAGGTAAAGGGCGGTACCTGCAGGGGGTGGTGGGCGGCCATGGCCCCAGGCCTCTTCACCACTGGGGCAGGGGGGCTGTGCAGCAGCTGCAGCGGATACTCCACTATGGAAAAGGCGGCAAGGAGAAAAGTCCTGGATGAGCACAGAACAGCAGACACCCTGCTTGACGAGGTCCCAGCACCACAAGGTGGGCAATAGCTCGGAGCTGGGCCAGCTTGGTTCCAACCACTGCCCTCCCCAGCCCCAAAGCACTGCTGGGTGGCTCCTATCCCCTCACCCCACACTGCCCCTCTGCACGCTGACTGGTATCTTCAGCGGGTTCCCGCCCTTCCCAACTCACTCTAAATAGAGTTTCCCAGATTCATTGTGCCATTGGATGGGACTCTAGAATGGCACAATGGCACAATGAGAGAGGGTACACCATCTATTCATCCAACAGCTACTTTTATTTTGTACCTACTGGGCACAGGGCACAAAAGCGGCTGCCTGTTGTGTAGAATGTCTCATGTGTATCATCTCACAATAATACATTGTATGTGATATGTAACGGGCTGAATACATCATCATCCCATTTTACAGAAAAGAAATGAAAACCTTAGAAGTCAAACGGGGCCAGGTGTGGTGGCTCACGCCTAGCACTTTGGGAAGCTGAGGTGGGAAGACTGTTTGAGGCCAAGAATTCAAGACCAATCTGGCCAACATAGCAAGACCCCCATATCTATTATGAAGAATTTAAGCCAGGTGCAGTGGCTCATGCCTGTAATCCCAGCACTTTGGGAGGCCAAGGTGAGTGGATCACAAGGTCAGGAGTTCAAGACCAGCCTGACCAGCATGACCAACAAGGTAAAACCCCATCCCTACTAAAAATACAAAAATTAGCTGGGCATGGTGGCAAGCGCCTGTGATCCCAGATATTCAGGAGGCTGAGGCAGGAGAATCACTTGAACCCAGGAGGCGGAGGTTGCAGTGAGCCGAGATCACACAACTGCACTCCAGTCTGAAAGACAGAGTAAGACTCTGTTTCAAAAAAAAAATTTTTTAATTTTCAAAACTAAAAAAATAAAAAGAAGAAGAAAAATGGGTTGTCCACAGAGCTACGAAATGGCAGCATCAGGATTTGAACCCAGGACCTCTAGACTCCACAGCCTTTCCTTCTCCTTGACATGGCACTCCTACCTACCCTATCTCACTCCCAGGCCCAGCATCCAGGTGGAGAGGTGGAGAGATAGGCCACATGTAGAAATCACGAAGTGCATGGCAGGTGGTGATGAGAGCCACACAGGCAGAACACCAGTGAACTCTGCTCCAGCGGGGTAACTAGAGCAGGCTCCCTGTGGGAGCCGAGGCGTGCGCTAGTGCCTGCAGCATGGGCAGGATTCGGGCAGGTGGAGATGGGGTGGTGGCGTGTGTGAGGGTGAGCTGTGAGGAATGAGGCCGGCCATGAGGGCCGGGTTGGCTCCCAGGCCCTTGAAGGCCGAGGTCAGGAGTGTGGAGCCCATGCTGTGGGTACAGAGCACCGTGTAAGGTTTGTGAGCTAGGGAGGGCCACTGTTTGCAGTCAGCTTTTGCAAGGGACCTTGCTTGCTTAGTTTCTGGAGCAAACAAAGAGGGAGGCAGCCGTGCCAGTCCCAGGCTCCCACACCTTATTTACTGCCTCACTTGCCCAGAAAGCAGTTGAGGGCCCTATCCCTGACCGGATCACTGTCCCCTTGCTTCCACGGCTCTCCTCCACATTCATGGGGAGTTGCAATGGTTTGGAATTACCCCGTCCTCCACCTTCAACCTTCTCCACTCCACATTCCCCCAGCTAACTGGAAACTTCCACATTGGGCCTGTCTTAGTCCACTCAGGCTGTTGAAACAAAGTGCCATAAACTGGACAGCTTACAGACCTCAGAAATTCATTCCTCAGTTCTGAAGGGGAATTTGCTTCAGAATGAATTATACCTTGAGTCTTACCTATAACTGATTTGAGATTTATTATTATTTTTGTCTGTTATGCGACAGGGCCTCACTCTGTCTCTGTATGTCTCGCTCTCTCTCCCAAGAGGGTATACAGTGGTGCAATCGTAGCTCACTACAGCCTTGTCCCCCTGGGCTCATGCAATCCTCCTGCCTCAGCCTCCCAAGTAGCTGGGACCACAGGCACAGGCCACCATGCTGGGCTTTTTTTTTTTCTGTAGTGACAGGGTCTCACTTTGTTGCCCACGCTGGTCTTGAACTCCTGGCATCAAGCAGTCCTCCTGCCTCAGCCTCCCAAAGTGCTGGGATTATAGACATGAATCACTGCGCCCAGCCTAGGTGAGATTAGATGAGGCTCTGGACTTGAAACTTTTGAACTGATGCTGGAACAAGTTAAGATTTGGGTGCCTATTGGGATGGAATGAATTGCATTTTGCATATGACTAGAAAATGACCTGGGGAGAGTCTGGGGCAGGATGCTATGGTCTGAATGTTTGTGCCCCTCTATGTTGAAATCTAATTCCCAATGTGATAGAATTAGGATGTGGGACCTTTGGGGGGTGACTGGGTCATGAGGGTGGAGCCCTCAGGAATGAGATTGGAGGCCTGAGGGAGCCTGTATACCCCTTTCACCACCTGAGGACACAGTGAGAGACGCCATCTGTGAACCAGAAAGTCGGCCCTCACCAGACACCGAATATGCTGGCTTCATGATCTTGAAATTCCCAGCCCCCAGAACTGTATGTGAGGAATAAACGTCTGTTGTTTATGAGCCACCCAGTCCATGGTGTCTTTCTACAGCCCCTGAATGGATGAAGATGGGGCCTGGCTTTCTCAGTCCTTCGTGTTTCCCCTTCACACCACCCTACAGTGCCCGGCCAAAACCACGCAGGAGCGGAGAGCGGGTGGGACTGAGCAGTCTACCCAAGCCCACAGCCTACAGGCCTCAGGGAATTTCCTCTTCTGTCTCTTTCTCACCTGTGGAACAGGGACGATGAACTAGCACAGGTTGCCTTTAAAGCTGTCCACACTCCTGGGGTAATTATGGGCAGCGTCTCTGCCCTGTCCCCATAACTCTCTGTCACTGCCCTAGTTCAGGTATCATCCCCTATTACTAGAATCACCTCAGCAGGTCCTGCTTCTGGCCTCCACTCCCTACTCCTCAAAGCCAGAATGACACACTCACTACTCTAACGTTCACATGCACCCACGGCCTAGAAAATAAATCCCAGACTCCATGCTCCGTCCCCAACTGCCCTGCACCATCAGGTCCCACACCCTTGTCTGACACATGGCCAGTCTGCTGAATTTCAGTGATGGGGTGACATGGTGTAGGCAGGGGCAAGAGTGTGACATGGCCAGAGTGACATGGTGTAGGCAGGGGCAAGAGTGTGAAGATAGGAATCGTGGCTGTTAGAATTTGGGAGATGTTGGCTCATGCCCATAATCCCAGCACTTTGGGAGGCCGAGGCGGGAGGATCACTTGAGGTCAGGAGACCAGCCTGGGCAACATGGCGAGGCTTTGTCTCTACTAAAAATACAAAAATTAGCCAGGCATAGTGGTGTGCACCTGTAATTCCAGCCACTCGGGAGGCTGAGGCAGGAGAATTGCTTGAACATGGGAGGCGGAGGTTGCAGCAGTGGGCTGAGATTACACCATGGCACTCCAGAGCCCAGGTGACAGAACAAGTGAGACTCTGTCTCTCAAAACACAAACAAACAAACAAAAAAGAATTTGGGAGATTTATAAACCCCAGTTAATATTCCAGATTTTTTTTTTTTTAAATGGAGTCTCGCTCTGTCACCCAGATTGGAGTGCAGTGGTACAATCTCAGTTCACTGCAACCTCCACTTCCCAGGTTCAAGCGTTTCTCCTGCCTCAGACTTCTGAGTAGCTGGGACTACAAGCATGCACCACCACACCCAGCTAATTTTTGTATTTTTAGTAAAGATGGGGTTTCACCATGTTGGCCAGGCTGGCCCCAAACTCCTGACCTCAAGTGATCCACCCACTTTGGCCTCCCAAAGTGCTGGGATTACAGGCGTGAGCCACCGTACCCGGCAATATTCCAGATATTAATATTCTGGCACAGTAAATATACTCGAATTGGGGAGACTAGACCTGGATTGCTACATCATTTTACATCTGGAAAGGGCTTTATGGTTTTTCAGTGTGCTATTTCTTTTCATTCTCCCAGTGAAGTTCAGTGAAATTCAGCAAGATTCAGAAAAAGAGGATTATTCTTCCACCAGACAGATCCAAAACTGAGGCCCAGGAAGTTCACATAGCAAATTAATGGATGAGAGTCGCTCCAGGGCGCTTTCCCTGACCTCAGGACAGGTTGGCTGCCATGCTGGAACCTCCCTTCTCTCACTCACCTGGTTTGCAGGGAATGGGCTGAATGGGTAAGGCCAGCTGGGAGTCGGGGGTGACAGGCAGAGGTTGGTGGCTTGGGGGGAAGGCTGGGATCATGACATAAGGCATGTTAACCTGCTGAAGGCAAAGAAACGCTGTGTGAGTCCCCAGGGACCCAAAGAGCTACCCAACTATGGTCAGCCTACGACACAGAGAATGGACCCATGGACAAGAGGCACAGGGGATAAAGCAGGGACAGTTTTCTAAAGGATCCCACTGACCCTAGGCCACCTCTGTGGGCCCCTGTCTACCTGCCCTCAGATCTCAGCTGGGGAGGAAGACAGGCCGGGCTCCTCCCTCAAATCAGGGAAGGAAGACAGGTTGGAGGCTAGAACAGAAATAACCCTCCTCGGGTCAAGCCTGAGTGATTCTGCTCTGGTGCTTTAACTCGGTGCACATCCCCTGTCCCCAGCACCCTCCAGGCTGGTGTCAACTCCCTCAACCACCTCCCATGCCTCTCTGGGTCTCCCTTCTGGTTACCTGGATCTGCTGCTGAAGGAGGTTGATCTTATGCTGCTGCTGAATCAGCTGCTGCTGCTGCTTTGCAATCTGGGAGAGGGAAAGAGTGGGCAGAGGGGGTCACAGACATTAGCCCTGGGGCCCAGAGCCTGCCCAGCCCTAACCACGCCCTGCTTTCTACAGTGGGGCAAACCGCGGAGTGGGGTGGCAGTAGGGAGCAGAGCAGTCAGCCCTCAGAATTGGTTCTCCTTTTGTAGGAAGCTCATCCCTCCCTCCAGGACCAGGAGGCTGGGTAGGAAGCTGCAAGCTGCTCTTCCTGCAGAGTCCCTTTCATACCCTCCTACCCTGACCCCGCACAAGGGCTCATGAATCAGTCCAGGTGGGAATCCTACAGCCCCTGGCCATAGACCCTGCCCCGCCTGCCCCCAGGCCCCAGCTTGCACTGGTGAGGCCTGCCCCTAAGGCACCCTTCTCTAGGTCCTGACACACTCCTTTTCCTGGAAAGAAAGCCACACCCACCGAACAGGACCTACCTGCTCCTGCTGCTGCCGGGCAAGCTCCATCTGCTGCTGCTGCTTCTCAAACAGCATGGCAGCCATGTTCTTCTGCTCCGAGTGGGCTGTCAGGAGCTGGTCCCGCAGGGTGGACAGCTGGTGGATCATGACCAGAAGCTGGAGCTCCTTCTCTGCTAGGCTCTCTTGGGTCCCTGCTCCACAGTGAAACAGCCCCCATTGAGACTTTTTATTTGTTCATCTGTACATCCATCCATCTATCCACCCATCTATCAAAAACTTATTGAGCAATTGCTATGTCCCAGGACCATTAGGGGCTGAGCCACAGAGATGATGACACAAGATGCTTGCCTTGAAGGGGGTTCTTCATGTTGCTACCTGGCAACTACTAGCCTAGAAGTTCTCCCCTATTAGCCATGAATTCCAGGCCCCCTGAAAATGCTGACAGTGGGACGTCTCAGCCCCAGAGCCCTGGGCCTCTTGAATGTCCTCGAGTGCTCAGCACCACACAGGGTCAGGGTGGACAACCATCCCATCAGAGGGATCCAGTGGGACACACTCCGGCTTTGAAGCAAGACAGCTCTGGGGTCAATTCCCATTTCCACCCGTGCTGCCTGTGAGCTGTTAGGCAAGTTACCAATTTCTCTGCACTTTAGGGTTTTTAGAGTCTGTTAAGTGGGCATAATGACAGTCACTTCAGAGGGTTACTGTGAGGGATAAATGAGCTAATAGAGGTCAGGCTTGGTGGCTCACGCCTATAATCCCAGCACTTTAGGAGGCCAAGGCAGGTGGATCACTTGAGGTCAGGAGTTCAAGACCAGCCTGAACAACATGGTAAAACTCCATCTCTATAAAAATGCAAAAATTAGCTGGGTGTGGTGGCACGTGCCTGTAATCCCAACTACTCGGGAGACTGAGGCAGGAGAAGTGCTTGAACCCAGGAGACGAAGTTTGCAGTGAGCCAAGATCACACCACTATATTCCAGCCTGGGCAACAGAGCCAGCTGTCTCCAGGAAAAAAAAAAAAAAAAAAAAAAAAAAGAAGCACTAACATATACAAAGCTCTTAGTCCAGGATCTGGAACGTGGTCCTCAACCAATAAATGTTAGTGCTTCCCTGACCTCCAGTTTAGCTCCTGTCTGATGCAGCAGTTTATTCCTGAGTGCCTGGCCACAGACCTTTTTTTTCCTTTTTTCTTTATTTTTTTAAACATTGGAATCACTCAGGGATCCTTTGAGAAGTATAGAGGCCCAGGCCCCTACCATGCCCCAGGGTTCCCATTCAATAGGTGGGGGTGGAGCCTGAGCATCTCTATGGTTTTAAAGTTCCCTCTGTGGGTGTGATCGATGACAATGCAAAAATGATCATTCTGGCTGGGTGCGGTGGGTGGCTCATGTCTGCAGTTCCAGCAATTTGAGATGCCAAGGTGGGAGGACTGCCTGAGCCCATGGGGTCTGAGACCAGCCTGGGCAACATAGTAAGACATCATCTCTATTAAAAAATATATAAAAATTAGCCTGGCTTGGTGGCAGGTGCCTGTGTTCCCAGCTACTCAGGGGTCTGAGATGGGAGGATCACTCAGGAGGTTGAGGCTGCAGTGAGTCAAGATTGTGCCTCTGCACTCCAGCCTGGGCAACATAGGGAGACCGTATCTCCAAACCCCCCCCCCAAAAAAAAGCAAAAACAAAACAAAAAAATCACTCTAAGGAACCCAAGCCCATTAATCACTACTTCTCATTCACTTAGTGAGGTCCAACTGACCTAGAATTAATTAGAGTGAAAGGGAACTTTCTGCTCATGTTGCGGTTAGACCTGGGAAGTGGCAATGACATGCCTGAAGTCACAAGGGTGCCTGGTGAGAGCCCAGATTCAGAGTCATGGGATTTGATTCCTACCAGGCCTCTCCTGCATGGGATGAGTGAGACCTAATGCTTGGGGCCCCCAGGCGAGGGATGGTGATGACCCCTAAGGCCAGGCAGGAGCCAGATGGCACAGGATAGGTATGAGGGTACCAAGAACTAACTGCCCTACAGAGCCAGGCTGCATGACCAGACCAGAAGAGAGATGGGGTTCAAACATCTCCCCCACCCCCGACAGGCCTTCACCTTTGACATCTTTGGCTTCCATAGAGTTCCTTCCTAGAAACCTCTCCTTCCAGTCACTGGACAACAGCTTCTCGATGGCTGGCACCACTGGAAGACAGCAAAGGGGTGAGGAATAACCGTCTTAACAACACCTTCCTGCCTCAGGCTTCTGCTTCTAACTAGGGCAGACATCCTACCTTCTTTCAAATTTCGGTTGAAGTCCAGCTTCTCCTGGCTTCCAGAGGCAGCCTCCGACGCTCCTGGTCTCTTGGGTTCCGGGGATCCATTACCCTCTGGAGAGCTACAGTCCTGCAAGACATACTGAATTGTCACCATCACCCCCAGGAGAAGGGGACAGGCTGCAGGGAGGGCTGGGAACCCCAAAGATGTGTACCCTGAGGGATCCCAGCCCTATCCAGGTCCTACTTCTCCACTCAGTAGGCCCCTTTGACCTCTACCTGCCCAAGCTTTGTTCAGGAAAAGAACAGAAGATTTCAAAACAAAAGACCTGGGTTTCAGTCTAGGCTCAGTGACTCACACAATGCTTGATCCCACACAAGTCCCTCAACTGCTCTGAACCTGACTTCCCTCTTTTGAAAATGGAAATATTAATACCTCCTCTGTCACAGGATTGTTGCTGGGATCAAGGGAGTTAATGCATGTGAATGAGGTTTGCCATTGCAATCAGGGGCCAAAAGTCACCTACTAATTATTGCTCCCTTGAACACACCCACTACACCAGCAGGGCTGCAAAGGGGAGCAGGCAGGGGCTGGCAAAAGTTACTCAAACTCCCCACTGCCTGCCTCACTCCTCTCATCAAAGTCCTCCCCATTCTTTAAGGCCTAGCTTGAGGCTCTACTTCTCCAGGAAGTCTTCCTCGATCACCAGTGCCCCCACTCTCCAACCCCCTCCTCCAGGCTGGATTCTTTCTTAGAGCCCATAACTCTCCTCATTTTCACTTATTTGGATTTTAATTATATGTTACCTTTTTACATCTCCTATATGAAATCAGAATTTGTAGCAGTTGCAAGAATCCTTATTAATCATGTAGCTCAATTCTCTTGTTTTAAGGGTGAAGAACCGTATCATCTTTAACAGTGACCTAATTCTTGCTTGGGTAATTAGGTTGATTTTCCCAAATCACCTGAAAAAGCTGGTAGATGACTTTTAAGCCAGACTTTAGCATGTGTGTTCTATCTCCCCATCTAGTCCTCAGAAACAAGGACTGGGTCACACATAGGTGAACAGTCACTATCAAGAGAGTGAGTGAGTGCAGGCGTGAATCCAGGTCCTGCTCTGATAGGTGACTCTGCTTCCAGCCTCATACTGAACTTGGCAGTGCCTCCCTGCTTCCCTGCACAGCGTCTTACCCCTATGATCACCATTTCTGCCTGTATCTGCTGCCATCTAGGGGAGTGGGCCTGCCCAGTCTAGCAGAGAGCCCAGGTACAGCGCATGGGTGTGAGGATGGAGGCAGGGCGGGAACACTGACCCAGGAGCCCCTGAAAACCTGGGCTGGAGCTTGGGGGTCAGCACTATCCTGAGAGGCCCGGGCTGGGTCTCCAGGCTGAGGTTCAGCGGCAGTGGCTGAGCCCTGGGGGGCCTCATGGCAAGGCTCTTTCTTCTCCTCTGACTTGATGGTGCAGTTCACCATGGTGCCAACGCCATCCAGGGCCAGCTGGGCAGAGATGGGGCTCCTCATGGACATCCTGGGGGAGGGACAGAGTGAGCTGAGGTGAGTCCCCGGTCATAAACTTCCGCCCAGAGGCAGTGATCCTACTGTTTGCTCCCCTGACCCCACCCAAGTGCCTCCTGGTGCCCGTCACACGGGCACACTCACGGAAAGGGCAAGCCTACTTATGAACCCACAGAAAAAAATCAGCAAAGGCTCTTGTATCCCTCATGCTTTTTTGTTTTTTGCTTTTTAAACAAAAAGTTCTAGAGAAAAGTGGGCCCACGCTTCCGCACGCGCTGCCTGTGTAATGCTGGGACTACAGGACTAGTGGACTGACCAGCCCAACTAACGAGGCCAGATACTGACTGGTTGTCTCTGAGCCCAACAGAGTTGGGAAGAGAGAGAGAGAGAGAGAGAGAGAGAGAGACAGTGCGCATCTGTCTGTGTATGTTTGTATGTATACAAATGCTTCCCTGCCCCGACTCCCTCACTCTGTTACCTAGTCTGGAGTGCAGGGGTACGATCTCAGCTTACTGCAACCTCTGCCTCCTGGGTTCAAGTGATTCTCCTGCCTCAGCCTCCCGAGTAGCTGGAATTACCACGCACCACCATCCCCAACTAATATTTGTGTTTTTAGTAGATATGGGGTTTTGCCATGTTGGCCAAGCTGGTCTCCAACTTCTGACCTCAGGTGATCTGGCCACCTCGGCCTCCCAAAGTGCTGGAATTACAGGCGTAAGCCACCATGCCCAGCCTACAAATGCATTTTTATAATTAGTTTCCAAAACTTAAAAGTCAAGAGATAGCACATAAAAATCTAAATTTGAACTTCTAGCTCAATTGTCGTTGTGGCAAATATTGGCTGGAATTGAGTAATGGGTATTTCTTATGGACAGGCCAGTCTACCTTAGCCTCTACACTCCTACTACTCCCCAAAAAGGAAACCAAGTATTAACTATATAAGACATATAGTCTTCTATATATAAGACATATAGTCGTCTTCTTACAGTGGAGACAAGGTAAAAGTAAATGATTTCTTACTTCATGCATCTATCAAAAGGGGGGAAATAGCCAGGTATGGTGGTTCATGCCTGTAATCCCAGTTACTCAAGAGGCTGAGGAAGGGGCATCACTTGAGGTCAGGTGTTTGAAGACAGTCTGGACAACCTAGTGAGACTCCCATCTCTTTAAATAAAAAAAAGGGGGGGGGGTGGACAGAGGGGAACAACAGACTGAGATGATTGGCTTTACAAAAAATATTTTCCAATATCTAGCTAGAATCTCTCATTTAGAGTATGGCCACTATAGGCATTTGAGTTTGCAGTTCCTAGTTTAAGCACCTGGTATACCTGGCAGACCCTCTTGAGACTCTGCACCTGCTGTTCCTTTCCTGTCACATCACTGCCTGGGACATCTGAGGAGCTGAGCAATCGTAGCATCTCAGGGAGTGGTTTCCAGGGGTCATGCCAGGCTTGGGCAGAGCAGCAGATGCCTATCCTCCAAAGTCACTGGGGCACGCATCTAGAGATGCGCTCTGGAGTCTAGTGGGAACACACAGCAGGTTCCAGCTACGCATGGGTCCTGCCTCAGCTACTGACTAGCCCAGTGACCTAAGGCAAGTTGCTTAGCTGCTCTGTACTTCAAGTTTCCTCACCTGTAAAATGAGCATAGTAAGAGTCCCTACTCTACAGGGCGGCCGTAAGAACTAGGAGTTGATATTTATATGGTACTTAGAACAGTTCGTGGCACCAGTAAGCACTGATCTGGTGTTTTGTTGTTTTCTTGTGTATTACATTTCCAAATACCATCACATGATCTGGTGTTTGTTAAACCACTACTAGTTGGAATGCAGTATAAGGACCAGCAGCTTCAGTATGCCTTGGGGGCTTGAGAGGCAAAGTCACGGGTCCCGCCCACCAGAATCTCTGGGAGTAGGCCCTCCAGGTGATTCTGATATGCACGAGTTAGAAAAGCACTGTTAAATAATTTTTTAAATTTTTTTTTTGCATGGAGATTAGATGTTTGTAAGGTACGTAAGGCTAGGATTAGGAGGTATGTAAGGCTAAAATCAGATATAGTAAAAATATCCCTACAGTAAAAAATTCCTTAAACATCCCAGGCGCAGTATGGTATTTAAATATTGCATCAACTATGTATGGATGCATTTGGATAGATTGCATCAACTCTGTAAAATGTTTGTTATGTATTATGAAACATGTATTGTATATAATAGAGTACATGTAGAGTATTTTAAATAAGTAAATATTATAATTGAATAAAATATATACAATCAGTCCTCTGTATCATAGGTTCCACATCCATGGACTCAACCAACCTCAGATCGAAAATATTTAAAAAAGAAATTTCATCTGTCCTGGGCATGTAGACTTGTCATTATTCCCTAGACAATACAGGGCAAAAACTATTTACATATGATTTATATTATATTAGGTATTATAAATAATCTAGAGGCACAGGGGCTTATGCCTGTAATCTCAACACTTTGAGATGCTGAGGTGGGAGGATTGCTTGAGGCCAGGAATATTGTATTTTTTTTGTAGAGACAGGGTCTTGCTATGCTGCCCATGAGCCTGAGCAACATAGCAAGACCCTGCCTCTACAAAAGAATACGAAATTTAGCTGGGGGTGGCATGCGCCTGTAGTCCTAGCTACTCAGGAGGGTGAGAGGCTGGAGGATTCGCTTGAGGCCAGCAGTTTGAAGCTGCCAAGATTAAGCCACCGCACTCCACTCAGGGTGACAGAGTAAGACCCTATCTCAAAAATAATAACAACTGGCCGGACTTGTTGGTTCATGCCTGTAATTCCAGCACTTTGGGAGGCCGAGGTGGGTGGAGCACCTGAAGTCGGGAGCTCAAGACCAGCCTGACCAACATGGAGAAACCCCGTCTCTACTAAAAATACAAAATTAGGCAGGCATGGTGGTGCATGCCTGTAATCCCAGCTACTCAGGAAGCTGAGGCAGGAGTATTGCTTGAACCTGGGAGGCGGAGGTTGTGGTGAGCAGAGATGGCACCATTGCACTCCAGCCTGGGCAACAAGAGTGAAACTCTTGTCTCAAAAATAATAATAATGATAATAATAACAATAAATAAAAATAAGGTATACGGAAGGATGTGCATAAGTTATATGCAAATACTATGCCGTTCTATATCAGGGACTTGAACATCAGCACATTTTGGTACCTTTGGGGGTCCTGAAACCAACCATCTCAGATACAGTGGGATGACTAGACAGTCTTACATCACTTAATAGCATAAACATGTTCTGAGAAATGCATCACCAGGCAATTTCTTTGTTATTCAAACCTCATAGAGTATGTTTACACAAACCTAGATGGTACAGCCTACTCCACACCTCCGCTGGATGGTATAGCCTATTGCTCCCAGGCTACAAACCTGTACAGCATGTTACGTACTGAATACTGTAGGCAATTGTAATGCAATGGTTAAATATTTGTGTATCCAAACATCCAAATATAGAAAAGCTACAGCAAAAATACAGTAGTAGAATCTTGCAGGACCACCGTCCTACATGTGTTCGGTCGTTGACGGAGACGTTGGTGGGAAGGCAGCGCATGAGTGCATGTGTATTTGATTTGATTTCACCTTGCCGATCAGATCAGACTCTCCTGCTCACCCACTTTCAAAGTGTAGGGTTCCCCAGGGGCTGGGCCCCAGGATAGGGCACTGCAGAGAGGGGCCTCCCTGACCATAAGAAGAAAGGCCCCATCCCACCTAGATGCAGAGAAGAGAAGAGACCCCGGCCCAGCTCGCTCTGCGGTCCCCTCCTGCAGCCCAGGGGCCTGGAGAGCGTCCAGGAAGCAGGCGGCTCAGCCCATCCGGGCACCGGGAGGGGCTCAGAGCCAGGCCGAGAGCAGGGGGGTGAGAAGTGGGAGTGGGCGCAGTCGGGGAGGGGGTTTTATCCTGAAGCCGAAGGCAGCAATTACATAACAAACAAACCCTGGGCTCAAGCTGTGAATTAATCAAACCGCTGAAAATAAAACCTTCCTCTCAGGAACTTCAGACAAAAGAAATGAAAACAACCAGGCTGGCTGGAAAATAAAAGGCAGCAGCACTGAATGGGGGACAAAAGGAAGCCAGACAATAGGGTGTTGGACAAAAGCAATAAAGCCAAAGGAAGTGTGACAGGCGCACAATGCGGGCCTGTGGGCCTCTGATCCGTCGGCTCTGCACCACCTCACTCACACCCACCGCGGGCACAGGCCGGCCACCGGGTCCCTCCTCACTCCAGACTTGGGTCCTAAGGGTCTCTCCTTCATTCTGTCCCAACTTCAGGGGCTTCCAGCTCCTACCTCGAAGCCTTCCTGCTGCAGCCTAGAAATCCCAGCAGCAGCCGCAGCCTCCGGGAGCATGGTCAGATGAGCGGGACACAAAAGTCCAAGGTCTCCCCAGTTGGGGATGGTGAACAACCATCCATCCCTGGAGCTGATGGTGGAGGCAAAGGAGGCCATCATCTGTCCTAATTAACCCTAGGACTGCACGACCCAAGATTGCAGTCACTTGCCACACGTGGCTACTAAGCACTTATAATGCAGCCAGTCCCAACGGAAATGTGCTGTGAGCATCAAACCCACCCCAGGTTTCGAAGGCTTAGTACACAGAATAGAATGTAACTAAGAATAGAATTCTTAGTACACAGAATAAAATAGCTCATTAATAATGGTTACTGATTACAAGTTGAAATTCTTTCTGGATAAGTTGGGTTAGAGAAAATACATCACTAAAATTCATTTCACCTATTTCTTTTTATACTTTTTTATGTAGCTACTAGCAAATATTACACATGCAATTCCCATTATATTTCTGTTGGACAGCGCTGCATTAGGACACCTCCTCCCTTTGAGCTTTTACACACACTTAGCCTCCATGGTCCCTCCAGCCAGGCACCATGGATCACCCTTATATTAAATGGGAGCCTGTCTCCTGGCCCTCTCAGCGGCCTACCCTGGCCTCCAGCACAAAGACAATGGCTCCTGGTGACCAGCCAAGCCAGCTTAGAGGTGTCAGTCTGTTCACTAGGGCTTGGTGCCCACCAGATAACCCTGCCCAGACAAGGGCCCTTCCATCCTCACAGGTGTCTGGCTCAATGGCAGGTGCTGGGCACTGGCCCTTAGTTGGTATCCTCTGGGCCCACTTGTCTGTGAAAAGGCAACAGCCCAGGCGCAGTGCCACCCCGCCCCCACTGGAGAGCATCTCTGGGTCTCACCTTTGGGGGAGAGGGTCCCTGGGTACCTCTTTTACCTCCCTCTCCCCCACCCCAAGCACAGGTCTGCTTGAGAAGAGCAGCTCCTTTCCCTGCCCTGTCTGGTCTTAAGGGAACCAAGCCCCCGCCTGCCATGGCCCAGAGAGACGCAGGTGTCTCCGTGAAGAGCATCAGTGCCAGGCTCCAGATCCTAACCATCCCAGAGAGGGGAGTGACGGTCCCATGATCAACTAGATAAGGGAGGAAAGGGAGCGAGATGGAAAGAGAGGGGTCGTTATGTGGTCACTGCTCTGTCACTCTGCAGCTGGGGGTCTCTGCACAGTCTGTTTCACCCCTGCAAGCTGTGTCTGTAAAACAAGGGTCCTGGAGGGAGTCAGGGGACAACTTGGAAGACCCACAGGGTTTGAATCCAACAACCTGGGTTTAAATTCCTGCCCTGCCACAGGCTAACATGTGTGAACCTAGTCAAGTTAATTAACCTCCCTTAGCCTGTCTCCTCATCCTTACAATGAGCACAATAACCCATATCTCACTGGTGTCCATGAAGATTAAATAATACAGGGTGAATATCTATCTATAAGTTGTGCACAGTCCAAGATGCTCTGAGAGTCAAGTGGTTGAGAGAAAAGACTCTAGAGTCAGATAGACTTGGGTACCTTTGAATCTCAACTCTGACCAATCATTGCTGTGCAACCTTGGGCAAGTAACTTAACTTCTCTGTGCCCATTTCCTCCTCAGTAAAATGGGAATAAGAAACTCAACGTGGAGAGATGAATCTTCTGTTGACAACACCAGACCCTATCAGAGTGCCTATTTTACATTCTCATGGCACTTTGAACTTGACCTTAAAAGTATTTGTCACAGTTGGTAATGATACCTTTACACACTTAATTTATTTTGGAGTTGCCAGGCGCGGTGGCTCATGGCTGTAATCCCAGCACTTTGGGAAACTGAGGCAGGCAGATCATCTGAGGTCAGGAGTTTGAGACCAGCTTGACCAACATGGTGAAACCCTGACTCTAGTAAAAACACAAAATTAACCAGGTGTGTAATCCCAGGTACTTGGGAGGCTGAGGCAGGAGAATCGCTTGAACCTGTGAAGCAGAAGTTGTAGTCAGTTGAGATCGCGCCACTGCACTCCAGCCTGGGCAACAACAGCGAAAACTCGGTCTCAAAAAAAAAAAAAAATTATTTTGGATTCACCCAGTAGCCAAAAATGTACCTGTTTCTGCTCATCATTGTAGCTCCAGAGCCTAGCACAGTGCCTGAAACACAGTAGGTGCTCAATAAATATTCTTAGAATGACAAGAGAGTGACAAAGAATTCAGCAGCACAGCACAAAGCAGGTCTGGATGCTTAACAGGTGATGGATACTGCTAGGACTATTAGACAGCTCCTGCTCTCTCAGGCTTTTCTCCCACACCCAATTATCCTCTGCTGTCTCTTCCTTGGGTCTAAGTTCTTCCTGTGAGTTTCCTAAATACCCCAAGCAGCAAAGTGAGTCCATTTCCTTTTCTTTTTACCTTGGGTCAGATAAGAAACAGTTTCCATACTTTTTAGATTTAAAGACCCCGTTGGAGTCCACCCTTAAGTCTCCCTTTAGACTTTGCAGAAACTAAAATAATCCCTCAAGTTCCTTTACTCCTTTGTTACACAGCATGCTCCTTGCTTCAGTGATTTTCCATGTGGCTCCGCAGGAGGTTTTAAGGTTAGTAACCTCAAACTCCGCTGTCCCAAAATGCCCAGAAGCCAGAGAACCCTGGGTCCACAGGATACAGGCATTACTGGGCTCCCTCGGTTTCCACCCTAGTCTGATGCCTTGTGGTCAGAGGCCACAAGTCCATAGGGTAGCCCATCAGCCCCTCGCTCGGATGGAAGTGCTCCTGTGTGCCCGGTTTCCTCTCTTGCCCAACCTTAACACATTTTACAAACAGAGAAACTGAGGTCAGGAGATGTCGAGTTCACACAGCTTTTTGGGCAGCACTGCTTCAAGACTATATAGAATGGCCGGGCGTGGTGGCTCATACCTGTAATCCCAGCACTTTGGGAGGCCGAGGCGGGTGGATCACCTGAGTTCGGGAGTTCAAGACCAGCCTGGCCAACACGGTAAAACCCCATCTCCACCAAAAATACAAAAATTAGCCAGGCATGGTGGTGCACGCCTGTAATCCCAGCTACTCAGGAGGCTGAGGCAGGAGAATCGCTCGAACCCAGGAGGCGGAGGTTGCAGTGAGCCGAGATCGCACTGCTGCACTCCAGCCTGGGTGACTGAGTGAGACTCTGTCTCAAAAACAAACAAACAAACAAAAAAAGACTGTATAGAGTCAGAGGCCATCAGCCAGCTGGGGCGCTGAGCAGCATCTCCGCTCTGCCCTCCCTTCCTTCTCAGGAACCCACCTCACAATCCCTCTTCCGTTCTTCTTCCTCCTTGGTCTTATCTCACCCAAGCGAGCATCCTTAAGAAGTGAAGACCGCGAAGGAGAAGGCTCCAGCCATCTTCACCCTTGACACGCAGAGCCTTGAGTCTCAGCTGGTGCCTGCCAGGCCCTGGGGCCCCCAAATCCAGCACCTGGGACAAGGTATAGAGAGGCACCCGCCTCCAAGGAGCGACAGTGGCTCAAAGCATGGCCCTTATATGACAAAGCCCGCTGCAGGTGCCGATCCTCTTCCTTTCTCCTCCCCACAACCAGCCCCGTCACGGCCCCTCTGACCCCCACCAACCCACAGGTGCACACACACCTAGCCCCTTTCTGCCCCAAACAAATCACCAGCCACTTCCTCTTCTAACCAGTCAAACACCGACCCTGTTGGATTGGAATCAAAGGAGTTTTTACTGTCAGCCCTTCCTCCCTCCACAACGACAGTCTTCCCCCCCCACAAAAAATATCTAGATGAAGATAAAGATAGAGATAAATTCCAGTCATCGTAGCATGACGGGTGACTCAGACGCTGGGGTACAGGAAGCCTGAACAGACAGGCAGACCCTCTGAGAGGGCCAATGGCTACACTTCCCCACTGGGCACACACTAAGCCCCTCCACTGCTGGCTCCCACTCCCAAGCTTGCCCTGAGTGGGTGGTGCCAAGGGGCATCACCAGGGAAAGAGATCCATGCAGCAGGGGTGGGGCAGGGCTTGAGTCCCAGGGGAATGCCACTTCCTCTGAAAGCCTCCAGAGAGCTGAGAACCTCAGGCTGCCCTAAACAATAGCCCAAGGCGTGGGTGCCCAGAACAGTGCCCCGGTGCCACATCCTGCCATTCTTCTCACAGACCACACCCTGCCACCCTTCCTGGCTACACCCGATCCTATCTCTAATGTTTACTCAGAGCTGGGAGCTGGACTGGCTGCAGGCTTGGGACAAAGCTTTCCTAAGAGTCCCTCTCTCCCTTTCCAGCCTCTGTGGGCCCTGGGGGGGATCAGATCCAGGGCACGGCCAGTCTGGTCTAGCCCAGCTCAGGGGGGCCACAGCCAACACTCCCTCAGCTGTTTCCCGGTTGGCCAGGGTGGCCAGGGTGGCATTCACCTGGTAGAGCGGCCAACACCAGACAGCGGCTGGGTAAACTCCCAAGCATGGGAGAAGAGGTGCTTCCCCGCAGCGCCCCAGGGACAGAATCACAGTCCAGCCTGAGCTTCTGTGGCTGCCGGGACTCAGCTGACCCTGGCCCAAGGGCACAAAGGAAAGCAGTGGCCAGGGAGAGACTGTAGCTGTGATGTTCCCACCTGGTCCTCAGGCCTTGGAGGCATCTGAGTCTTCTCCCAACCCAGTGAGTGGGTCGAGAAAGAGACAGATGGGGCTGCTTAAAAGCGCCGCTGGGGCTCCCAGTGTGATGTGGGCCTCCAGAAGGCCCAAACTGAAAAGAGGTCAACAGTGTCTCCAGGAGGCCCCTCTCTGGAGGCCTTCCTGCCTCTAGGACCTGAGCCTGTCTCCAGGTTCTCCTGCACCCCAACAGTGCTAGAAGGCAGGGGCAGGCCTTATCCTTGTCTCCCAATGGCAAGGCCAAGCCTGTGTCCTGGACAGGTGAGCACCTCTGGCTTCCTGCAGGGACAGTGCTCATCCTAGGGCCAGGAGATGCAGAAATTGTGCAGCTGAGGCTGACTGGCCATGTCAAAGGCCCCTTGGGGGATAGCCCTGAATATTGACCAAAGGAATGGGAGGCAAAAAGCAAGCATGCAGTGGTACAGCACTTACTTGGCTGCAAACACTAAGTGAAAGGCTCTCCATTCACATCCCTGCTTAATCCTCACAAGAACACTACAAAGACTAAGGCTCAGAGGGCTAGAACGCCCTACTCAGGGCCCAGTAGAAGTAGCATTTGAACTCAGGCCTCACTGATGTCTAAATCCACATCGTTTCATTTATCCGCTGATGCCCTGGCCACTCTCCTCAGCGCGAAATAACAGGCTCTGGTCCAGCAAAGATAGAATGGCCACTGTCTTCACCTCTTATAGGACTGCGGTTTTTTTGACTTGAGTCATGGCCAAGGAAAACCTAGGCAAAAGAAACCCAGGCAGCTCTGGGAACTTAGGGAAAAGACTTCACCTCTCAAAACTTCCATTCTTCATGTGTAAAAGAGAGATTCCAAGAACTATTTTGTAAGTAAGAGATAAGGTATAATTATAGAATCTGGTACAGAATATACGTTCAGGGAAGGAGGTAAGGAGAGAGAGCCCTAAAGGAGGAAGGAGTCCCTCTCCCTCCCTACCCTCAAGGGCAAGGGGGAGAAGGACTGGCAGCCTATTCTCCTCCCCAGCCAGCCCACCTCTTCTGGAGGAAGGTGGGTGGGTGTGATGACCCAGCATTGCTGGGAGGCATCCTGGTGTGGCTAATGGAAAAAGGACTTTGTCACATGGACCTGTGTCTGAAGACTAGCTCTGTTACGTACCACTAGATGTGTGACCATGAGGAAGTTTCAGTTTCTCTATCTCTAAAATGGAACAAATAATACCTACCCCATAGAGGTAGAGAAGACTGAATATGACGGTGTTTGTGAAAATCAAAAAAATGTTTGCTCCCTGACCCACCGCCCCCCCCTTCCCCCGCATGGTCAAACAGGCAGAAGACGTGCACCTGCGGAACACCGGGGCCCACCACCCTCTTCCTCCTCCATCTGCTCCATGTAGGGCTCCCTCCCTAGCCTAGGTTATCAGTTTTCTGAATGCCCTGTTGATGTCCCCAACCACCCTGGAAGCCCCAGCAGGTGCCCCACAGTGCAAACAGGCGGAAAGGCTACAAATCTGCCAAGGAAGCCCCACATTCGCAGCGCCACCGCTTATCTGGCCAAGCCACGGTGCCTTCCCTTCCTCGACTGATGACACAAAAGCTCTGCAGAACTCATGAGCTCCCTCATTTCCTCTGGAGCCCACGAGGGTGAAGTGCTATTCCATTAACCCTTGCAGCCTTCTGCCAACCCCAGAGGGAGAGGAAGGTGGGGACTACAGGGATGACCACAGACAGGGGAAAGGACAAGTGCAACCAGTCTGCAAACAGCCATCTTTACCTGCCAGGCTGATGAAATCTCACCTTTGCCAAACACTCCTTCTCCCAATACTGGGGTAGGCTGGGCAGCATTGGCTTCTGCTTGGTGACAAGTCTAAGCCATGTAGACTAAGCCCTCACAGTACGTGGTGAAATGAGGCTCCGGAAGACACGCAGAATTGGTTCAAACCCAGTATCCCTCTTAACTAGCCAACTAGTTTAACTCTCTCAGCCTCACCATGTTGCCCAGGCTGGTCCTGAACTCCTGGGCTCAAATGACGCTCCTGTCTTTATTTATAACTGGGACAAATAGTAATATATACTCACTAGTGAGGTTTCAAAGAGTAAACAAGACAACACAGGCAAAGCCCAGTGCCTGGCACACAGCCGTACTGAACAACCGTAATGGACATTTTATCATTGTCATCTAGATTAGGAGGTGAAGGGTGGAAAAGTGGGAAGCCACTGGGTTCTAGGTAACCCAGTGAATACTTGAGACTTAACCTCTTCACACCTCAGATTCATTGTCTGAAATGGGGGCTAATAATACCTCCTCTCATGCTTGCTGGAGAACTGATAAGTTATTATATAGAAAATACTTAGCACAATGTCTGGCACAAAGCAGACTGGCACTTAGTATTGTGGTAGCTAAATGAAGGACTGTGTTTCCAGCCAGACCATTCAGCCCCAAACCAGTATGTTTCCAAGGCCTCCTGCCACCTTTTTTTTTTTTATATAAAGATGGAATCTCACTATGTTGCCCAGGCTGGTCTTGAACACCTGGGCTTCCTGCCTCAGCCTCCTAAAATGCTAGGATTACAGGCGTGAGCCACCGCGCCCAGCCATCTAAGGCCCTTCTTAAATGTATTTCAAATATCAGCCTCTATGCATCTGTGAGCCCATAGCCCACTCCCAAAATGAGCACTTCCACACAGCATCCTGGCATCCCAAGGGCTCAGGAAAGGTTTCTCTCCCTCTTCCCACCGCAGGCACCCAACTCACTGCAGAGGCAGGAGAAATGGGTCCACGATCCAGATGGGTAAGTGGTACAAGAAAGGAAGAGGAGTCAGTACATTTCATTCACCAGGAAAGCCACCAGGCAGTGTTGACAGGCGCACAGCCTTGAATGCAAATAGTCAGCAAACATACTTCGGCCTCGTCCTCTCCTCCCTGGGATTGTCTCCCTAACGCTCCAGAAAACAATATATACCTTGACAGAAGGTCTAGGGGCTCCCTAAGAGATTCAAGCATCTAGCTCCCAGCTTGGGCAGCCCTTGAGGAGGTGAGCAGCAGCCCTGCGATCACGGTGGCCAAGGCCCCAAGCCAGACTGGCACACCAGCTTCCCGCTGGCGCAGCCCGCTTAAGCCTATGGTGTCGCCCACCCCAGGGGTTCTAGGTGGGACAACACTCGTGCCTCATGTAAGCCTAATCACCACTAGCTCCCCTAACACAAGCTCGCTCATCGGACACCCCATTTTAGCAGCTCTTGCTCAGGCAGCATTCATTCTTCCAGTGAACAAAGTGTTCCATTCTTTTTCTCTCCAAAGGCTGCACTTCCTCTCCCATTATCTACCCTATTGTCAGACAAGCCTGCCACTAAAGCAAGATTTCTTCTTTCATTTTGTTATTTTCATGGTCCTCTTTATTTGTGGGTGGCTGTTTGTTTTTCCTGGCTTTGGTGCCTTTTCAAAAAGGGCAGGGAAGCAAAGGGAGAGAAGTAGCTTAGTCTCTGTTTTCATTTACAATGTTCATCAAACAATCCCCAAAGCAGCCAGCTTTCACCCCAATCTGCCCAGAACCCCGCTTTCCATCACCAGCACCCTTTGGAAACTGAGGCAGGACCACCTCAACCAAGACTTGGCCAAGGGGTGAGATGAAATACGACCTAGGAAGGGATCCTGACACATGGAACCCACAATACTAATAATAGTAAAATGAATAATGGTGACATTCAAGATTATTTAGCAAGGGAATCATGGGCACTGACCAATCCACTGAGGCTCTTGGGACAATCAGATGAATTGGCAGTTGCCAGCCACAAACAACTGGCTGAGACACACTGGTATGTGGCGAAAGACCCCAATTATGGCTAACTATTTTTTAGAGATGGGGTCTTACTCTGTCACCCAGGCTGGAGTACAGTGGCACAATCACAGCTCACTACAGCCTCTCAACCTCCCAGGATCAAGTAATCCTCCCACCTCAGCCTCCTAAGTAGCTGGAACTACAGGTGCATGCCATCATGCCCAGCTAATTTATTTTTTGTAGCGACAGGGTCTTGCTATGTTGCCCAGACTGGTCTTGAACTCCTGGCCTCAAGCTATCCTCCCGCCTTGGCCTCTCAAAATGCTGACGTTATAGGCATAAGCCACCATGCCCGGCCTATGACTAACGTTTATTGAGCTTTTACTGTGTGCCAAGCACTGTTTGAATCACTTTTACTTATATTAATTCATTTAATCTTTATAATAATCATCTGAAGTAGATCATATTATCATCTCTACTTTACAGATGAAAAACTTGAGATGCTGGCTGGATGCAGTGGCACACACCTGTAATCCCAGCACTTTGGGAGGCCAAAGTGGGGGAATTGTTTGAGCCCAAGAGTTTGAGACCAGTCTGGGCAACATGATAAAACCCCATCTCTACAAAAAATACAAAAATTTGCCAGGCGTGGTGAGGCATGCCTGTACCCCAAGCTACTCAGAAGGATGGCTTGAGTACAGGAGGCTGGGGCTGCAGTGAGCCATGATCATGCCACTGCACTTGAGCCTGAGCTACAGAGACCCTGTCTTAAAAAAAAAAAAAAGCCAGAAAAAGAAAAAGAAACTGAGACACCAACATGATTTGAGCCCAGGCAGTCTAGCATTAGAATCCACCTCTCAACCAGACCATAGGAATCAACGACTTATAAGCTAAGCATAATCTATAAGGATTTAGCCTTTTAATTCCTTCATTAGTCTTATGAGATAGCTACTATGAGGACACAGAGGTGTAAGGAGCCATTGCCCAAGGTCATAGCCAGTGAGTAGTGACCAAGAAACTGAACCCAGAGACTGGCTAATGAGTCTCTTCTTTTAAGTGTTGGATTATACTGGCTTCTCTTCTACTAGTCAGAGGTCCCAAGAGTCACGGAAGGTTATCTCCTGGAGTCCCCACCCTCCCACCTCTGCTGGGCCAGTGCTGCTCCCACGATGGAAGTCAAGGGAACCAGGCCCTTTGCCCTGGTACAGATGATGCAAGGGAAGTAATAGTCAACCTGGGGCAGGAAAACCCCTGGTTTCACAGGCTACAAGCTTCGCTCACTCCTGCCAGCTATGCCAAGGGACCAGGTGAACATGGGTGAGAAGCTCAATGGAGCCTGCCTGCGCCACTTGCAGACACAAGGTGACTCAAAGCCAGAGTCCTACCCACAGTATCTTCCCCATGAATGAGGTTTCTCGTGAACAAAGGGCAGCATTCTGGAGGGCTCCGGGCTGCCCAGACCCTGACTCCCCTTACATTCATCACCCGTCTGTATTCTGGCCAGTCCTCCCCACCACCTATGCCCACATCTCCCGGTTAGCTTCGCATTCATTCCTGAACTTTCAATAGCATCAGGCAGAGCTGAGTGTTTAGTAGACCCTGGCAACACATATGCCTAATGAATAGTTGTAGTCACTCTTATTTTATCAGTTTTTTCCTAAATATAAAAGGAGTGTGTGCTTACCATAGAAAATCTGCAAAAAAAAAAATTTTTTTTTTTTTTGCTCTGTCGCCCAGGCTGGAGTGCAGTGGCACCATCTCAGCTCACTACAACCTCTCTGCCTCCTGGGTTCAAGCAATTCTCCTGCCTCAGCCTCCCGAATAGCTGGGATTATAGGCATGCACCTCCACGCCCGGCTAATTTTGTATTTTTAGTAGAGACGGGGTTTCTCCATGTTGGTCAGGCTAGTTTCGAACTCCCGACCTCAGGTGATCTGCCCACCTCAGGCTCCCAAAGTGCTGGGATTACAGGCATGAGCCGCTGCGCCTGGCCCCAGCTAATTTTTGTATTTTTAGTAGAGACAGGGTTTCACCATGTTGGCCAGGCTGGTCTTGATCTCCTGAGCTCAAGTGATCCAACCTCCTCCGCCTCCCAAAGTGCTGGGATTACAGGCGTGAGCCACCGCGTCCAACCAATCTGCAAAATTTAAAATAACATAAAGAAAGCAGGTTGGGCAATGATGACTCACATCTGTAATCCCAGCACTTTGGAAGGTTGAGGTGGGTGGACTGCTTGAGCTCAGGAGTTTGAGATCACCCTAGGCAACATGGCGAAGTCCCATCTCTACAAAAAATATGAAAAAATTCCCCAGGTGTGGTGGCACACACCTGTAGTCCCAGCTACTAAGGAGGCTAAGGTGGGAGGATCACTTGAGGTTGAGGCTGCAGTGAGCCATGATCACGCCACTGCACTCCAGCCTGGGCAACAGAGCAGGATCCTGTCTCCAAAAATAAATTTAAATTTAAATTTAAAAATAAGAAAACAATTTTAAAAATCACCCATTTCACATCCAGGAGGTGGCCACTGATCACAATTTGGCCTATTTCTATCAAACCTTTTTTTCTGAAGGTGGTTTTGTTTTTCATTCATAAGCAAGATTTTTTTTGTTTTTGTTTTTGTTTGTTGTTGTTTTTTTGAGAAGGAGTTTCGCTTTTGTTGCCCAGGCTGGAATGCAATGGTGCAATCTTGGCTCACTGCAACCTCCACCTTCTGGGTTCAAGTGATTCTCCTGCCTCAGCCTCCTGAGTAGCTGGGATTACAGGCATGTGCCACCAAGCCCAGCTAATTTTGTATTTTTAGTAGAGGTGGGGTTTCTCCATGTTGGTCGGGCTAGTCTCAAACTCCCAAGCTCAGGCGATCCACCCGCCTCGGCCTCCCAAAGTGCTGGGATTACAGGCATGAGCCACTGCGCCCGGCCTCATAAGCAAGTTTTATATTTATTTTCTCCCCCTTAATAGTACATCAGCAGTTTTCACGTTACCAAAAACTGGGTATTAAAAATTATTTGTAAAGCCGTATTTAATGGCTGCACATCTCCCACTCTATGGCTGCATCATGATTTCCTTTATCCCCATGCCCCATGGTTGAAATGATTCAACTCTTTCAATTTCACATTACTGAAACCTCCTCCTGACCCCTAGGGACGTCCACCCTCCCAACACCTCTGCCAGGTCACAGCCACTCTGCTGCTGTGACAGGAGGGAAGGCAGGGCCCCTAACAGTCAGTGGACCTCGCCTGCCCTCTCTTGATGGGCTGGAGACAAAGGGGTTTAGGACAGAGAATGGAAGCCAGGACGGGGCTAGAAAGCCTGGGCCCAAGGGCCTCTGCAATGCCGCCGCACGTATCTGTGTTTCTCCGGCCTTGACTTCCCCTTAAAAGATAAAGAGCACAATGGATTTTCACTTCACACCCAACAGGATGGCTATTATCCAAAAAAAGAAGGACAAAGAAGAAGAAAAAGAAAAGAAAGAGCAGGAGGAGAATTGGCAAGGATGTAGAGAATTTCTGATGGGAATGTAAAATGAAAAGTGGTGTAGCTGCTATGAAAAACAGATGGAAGCCTGGGCAACATGGTGAAACCTCATCTCTACAGAAAATACAAAAATTAGCTGGACGTGGTGGCTCACGCCTATAATCCCAGCACTTTGGGAGGCTGAGGCGGGTGGATCACGAGGTCAGGAGTTCGAGACCAGCCTGGCCAACATGGTGAAATCCTGTGTCTACTAAAAATACAAAAATTAGCCAGGTGTGGTGGCACCTGCCTGTAATCCCAGGTACTTGGGAGGCTGATGCATGAGAATTGCTTGAGCCCAGGAGGTGGAGGCTGCAGTGAGCCGACATCCCACCACTGCACTCTAACCTGGGCGACAGAGCAAGACTCTGTCTCAAAAATAAATAAACACAAAAATTAGCTGGGCATGGTGGCATACACCTGTGGTCTCAGCTACTTGGGAGACTGAGGTGGGAGGATCGCTTGAGCCTGGGAGGTTGATGCTGCAGTGAGCTGTGATCATGCCACTGTACTCCAACCTGGGAGACGGAGTGAGACCCTGTGGAAAGAAAGAAAGAGAAAGAAAGAAAGAGAGAAAGAGAGAAAGAGAGGAAGGAAGGAAGGAAGGAAGGAAGGAAGGAAGGAAGGAAGGAAGGAAGGAAGGAAGGAAGGGAAGGAGGATAGAAGGAAAGAAGGAAAGAAAAGAAAAATAGGATGGCGGCTCCTCAAGAAATTAGATACAGAATTACCATATGATCCAGCAATTCCACTTCTGGGGATGTACCCCCAGAACTCATAGCAATATTACTCACAACAGCCAAAATGGGAAACAACTGAAGTGTCCATCAATGGATGAATGAATCAACACAGTAGGATATATACATGCAATGGAATATCATCGGCCCTAAGCTGGAAGGCAATCTTGACACATCTATGATGTAGACAAATATTGAAGACATTATGTTAACTGAAATTAGCCAGTCACAAAAGGTCAAATATTATATGAGTCTACTTATGTGAGGTACTTAGAATAGCTAAATTCATAGAGACAGAAAGTGGAATAGAGTTACAGGGGCTGGAGTGAGAGAGGAAGGGGAAGCTATTGTTTAATGGGAACAGAGTTTCAGTTTGGGAAGATGAAAAAGTTTCATGGACAGATGGTGGTGATGGTTGCAAAACAATGTGAATGGACTTAATGCCTCTGAACTACACATTTAAAAACTGTAAATTTTACATTATGTCTACTTTAATCCAATTTTTTTTAAAATGGAGAGAACAAAAAACTGCTAATAAGTTATGCTTTCAGGGCATCTTTAATCTGCAAATGGGCAGAGGCGAGAC
This sequence comes from Macaca mulatta, assembly GCF_049350105.2. NCBI lineage: Eukaryota > Metazoa > Chordata > Mammalia > Primates > Cercopithecidae > Macaca > Macaca mulatta. Next base: position 61,840,698 of record NC_133406.1, on the reverse strand, counting down.
CATAAACATAGCCTCATCGACTGGCGAGGGGACACCATGGGGGCAGCAGGGCTGGGGAACGGCTGCCTTGGGAGAACCTGTGTTCACAAGGCCATAATTAACATCCCTAATTGAAGTGTCTAGAAGCAGCGAGACCCAGACAGTGCCAGACCTGCCCGACCAACTAGAAGGCCTTCCCTCACTGCCTCTAGAAACAATTAAAGGCTTCCGTGCACAACCCAGAGACAAGGTGTATTTAGGATTTCTCAGCAGAGAGTTAAAGGGACCCGGACGACAAGAAGATAGGGATAGAGGGAGAGATTCAGTCTTCCCCTAAAATCAGTTCCTCGACTTTCCTGGAAATTCTTTCCCGTCGGACGTCCATCTTAGAGTTGGCGGTTTCAAGGCAAGCACTGAGCTGACGCCTGTTTCCAGAACAGCTCTGCCCCTGCCTTGCCGTACAACCCTGGGAGACCTACTGTACGGCTCAGGACCCGTGGAAGAAGGTTTACTCCTGCTGCCCTCCCCGCCTGGAGAGGACACAGCACAGTGGTCCAGACCGAAGCTCTAAACCAGAAGGTCTGTGCTCATAGAAGGGAGTGGCAAGACGGAGGCCACCTGGGGAGAGGAAGAGGACTGGGCAGCCTTCCCAGTTTGCAGGGACTCATCCATTTGAGGTCACAGATGCTGGCTTCTGTGGGCCACCCAAGCCATCCTTTTCCTTTTCAATGAATGACAGGCAAGCCCCAAAGTCCCACTAGCCCTACGGTTCATTTGATGCTTCCATTTTCTGATTTGGTGCTTTACTGGCAAACATTATCCCAATTCCCACTTAACCAACAACACATCACAGGGTTTGCTGTGTCTACAGGAGCTGCCCGTGCTCCATGGTGTGATTAAGAGTGCAGGCCGAGCTGACGGCAGCCCACCCCAAGGGAGCCTTGGGAATTTTCTGTGGAGACTGAGAAAGCCACCGGCATCTTTGTTCACCTCTGTCCAAAGAGGGAGACAGATGAGCATCCCTTCCTGGCCCTCTCTCTGCCTCCATTGGGCCATTAGAGCTCCCTGCAGTGCTTCCCTTCCCCCACTGCCTGCAGACCTGACCCAAGGGAAGGGGGTCAACAACGGGGTCACTGAAGGCGCCCAGCTCAAAACCAGCTCAGTTGCTTAGGAAGAATTTAACCCTGTCCCTCCTGGCTCATGACTCTTCACCTTCACAGATCTACCTGTATGGAGGGGAAAAAATAATTGCAGAGAGGGTCTAGAAGGGCCCAGGTGAGAGGTCTGTGGTGTGTGCCATGGAAAAAGCAGAGGGCTCGAGTTTGAGCGTCAACTCTGCCACAAACTCAATGTACGATCCTGGGCTCATCTGATTTCTCTGAGCCTCATCTTTCCCATCCGTAAACTGGAAGTCAAAACACACGCACCAGATCCCTAGGAGACTCGGCATACTTATTTTCTAAATGTCAACGCCCTTTACACACTTGGTTTGTAAAGCCCCATACATGTGTAAGGATTCTGATGCCTTTAACTCACTACGGGGCCTGGGACAAACCACCCAGCCTTTCAGGTCTCAGTTTTTCCATTTGCATATGGAATGAATTATTACTTCTTCTCTGAGAGACAAAAGTATAGGTAGGGGAGGGCTCCCAGGACTTTAACGCAGTGGAAATAAAAGTGTTGCTAAGCTTCTGACTTCCATGTTCGAGTTGTAGCCCAGGGCAGGCCACATACGGAAGCTCCTCATCAGAAAGATGATGACAGTGCCTGCTATTTGCTGAGTGGTAACAACAAGCTAAACACTTCACAGATATTTTCTGCAGGGACAAAACCCATTGTATAGATGAGGAAACTGAGGCTTACTTGAAGACAGAATTCCACTTACGGTATGCCTGACTCCAAAGTTCCAAACCATAGCACAAGATATTTGAGAAGAGGTTACTTTCCACAGACACTCCAAACCCCAATTAACCCTCTCCGCCTGCTGGAGCTGGGTGCCAAGGGGACAGCCACATGGTCAGGGGAGGGGTGCCCCCCACACCCATGCCACCGCCCTCACTTCCTGTCAGGCCCTGCAGGCATCATCCTGAGCACCCAGGGTCCAAAGGTCAGGTGCAGGCTGTTTATTATTATAAATTGCAATTCACCCACAGTTGGGTTTTGTGAATGCGTTTTGTGAATGCAGTAGCTTCATGCCTCAAAGCAGTCCCTCAAAACTGTATGTAAATTCCATAGGTTTCACAGAAATCAATCCTATGTAGTGTAGAACTGTCCCCTTAGTGACCAGTTAGGGTGGGAAGAAAAGGCAGTGTGCTCTCAGCCAGACTCTCATTTCAGTCACACCTGGGAACGCCCTACCTACAGCTAGCACGTGAGAAACAGTTTCTTTCCTTCTCTGGGCTGATCCCTGGGGCCAGCATGGCGAAGTCCATGCCCCAGTCCACCTCCCCCATGTCCCCACATCCCCATGCTGATACACTTGGGACACCAGCTCTCACCCTTGCTTCTTTGACTGAATGGGGGTCACTCCAATAACAGAATAACCACAGCAACAAATAGCAAGGGTAGCCAACGCCTGGATAAGATTCCCACGCACTATTCTAGACACTTCTCATGTGACCCTTTTAATGTTCTCTCTTCTCAAGTGAGAGCATCGTGATTAATGGCATTTCACAGTTAGGAAGCGGAAACACAGAGAAGCTAAGTAACTTGACCCATGCCGCACAGCGAATCTGCAAGTAGCAACCATAGGAGGTGTTACAGGAGACAGTGCCTGTCCCCACCACACACCAGGAAGCTGCTTCCCCTCCTTTCCCAGACCCCACAGAGGCCATGCCCATGACCGTAGGAGGAGCGGCCCCCCAAGTCCAAGTAGGCCCAGGAGAGCTGAACTGTCCCCACCCCAGGACAGACTTCAACAACCACCACCACAGCGACCATCACACTAATATCAGCTCCCACTTACCAGAGCCTTCGATAGTCCAGGTCCTATACTAAGGGCCATAATATATACATCACTTCATTAAATCCTTTTAATCTCACAAAGTAGGTGTTATTTTTTTTCCCACTTTGTAGGTGAGAAAACTAGGGTTTAAGAAGGTTCTGAGGCCACAAGTGGTGGCTCACACTTGTAATTCAAGCACTTTGGGAGGTCAAGTCAGGAGGATTGCTTGAGCCTAGGAGGTTAAGGCTGCAGTGGGCCATGACCATGCCACTGCACTCCAGCCTGAGCAACAGAGCAAAACCTTGTCTCAAAAAAAAAAGTTCTGGGCCAGGTGTGGTGGGCCCACACCTGTAATCCAGCACACTTCAGGAGACCAAGGTGGACTTTGAAGACTAGCCTGGGCAACATAGCAAGACCTTGTTTCTACAAAAAAGCTTAAAAATTAGCCGTGTGTAGTAGCACGCGCCTAAGTCACAACTAGAATCACTTGAGCCCAGGAGCTCAAGGCTGCAGTGAGCTAGCGTCGTGCCACTGCACTCCAGCCTGGGCAAAGAAACAAAGAGAGAAAGAAAAAAAGTGAAAAAGAGAAGGAAAAGGAAGGAAAGAAAAAAGAAGATAGAAAGAAAGGCAGACCGAAAGAGAACGAAAGAAAGCATGAACTAATGAACGAACGACAGAAAGGAAAGAAACAAAGAAAGAAAGAGCCAAAGCTAAGAAAGAGGCGGCTCACGCCTATGATCCCAGCACTTTGGGAGCTCAGGTGGGAGGGCTGCTTGAGCTCAGGAGTACAAGACCAGCCTGTGCAATATAGTGAGACCCCCATCTAAAACACACACACACACACACACACACACACACACAGAAAAAGAAAAAAGTTCTGTTATTTGCCAGAAATCACAGGGCTCAGAAGCAGAGCCAGGACTCAAACCCCAGTCTGATTTCACCTTGCCCCCAGCCTTCCCACCCAAGGCTATAGAGATGGGAAAGAGGCTTTGTTCCAACAATGAGCTGTTTCACCTCCCCAGACAGCATCTCTGAGGGTGGGGTCTGATCCCCTCACCCCTAGCCTTGCCCAGTGCCTTTCACACAATGAGGTCTTGGTAAAGCTTATCCACTGGATGAGTATCTCATTCATTCAAAAATATACCAAAGCATTGGTTTTAAAAAGACATCTAGAGAGCAATATTCCTTGATCCTGAACAATGTAAGCATGCCCATGCTGGAAACTGCTCGTGCTGGATATCCCAGGAAAGCTGGCCACACTGATTCGTTTGGGTCCCAGTGGGACCAAAGCCGTGAGCAGCACTGGTCAGGGCAGACAAGGAAAAACGACTTGTCTTTTTCCCAGGGTGGCAGCCCTGGGAACCCACTAGCCCTGGGAGGGAAGGGAAAGTTGTCTCAGTTACCAGGCAGTTCAATACGGAAGGCAGCAAAAATGTCTTTGAATGGAAAGGAAAAGAACAGGGTTCTGTTGGAATTTTTTGCAGGACAATGAGAGAGCAGCTTCAGCCTGAATGAATGAGCCACCCATTCTGAAAGTTCTCTGACAGATCCTCTGGTTCCCCATTGTCAACAAAGTCCTAGCTCCTCGGCCTGTGTCCAAGGTTCCTTCTGACATGGATGGTCTCCGCCTAACTGCAATCTAAACTAACACCATCCCTTCCCACCCCAGAGAGGCTCCTCTGCCTCTGTAAGTCACCAGTGTTCCTTACAGCACCTGGTACAAAGGTGCCCTACAGATGCTCATCAGCAGAACACTGGGTCCAGAATCCATGCTCAACACACACTTACCAAATTCCCCCATGCTGAATCGAATCTGAGTTCATCCTTTCCTGAACCTCTGGCAAGAGTCTTGAGCTTGGCCGGGTATGGTGGCTCATGTCTGTAATCCCAGCACTTTGGGAGGCCGAGGTGGGTGGATCACTTGAGGCCAGGAGTTCAAGACCAGCCTGGTCAACATAGTGAAACCCTGTCTCTACTAAAAATACAAAAAAGTTAGCCGGGTATCGTGGCACACACCTGTAATCCCAGCTACTTGGGAGGCCGAGGCAGGAGAATCGCTTGAACCCTGGAGGCGGAGGTTGCAGTCATGCCACTACACTCCAGGCTGGACGACAGAGTGAGACTACATCTCAAAAAAAACAGTCTTGAGCTAGTCAGGAAGGAGGCTGTCAACCCAGAGAACAGAGGACAAGTAACCAGCCTCAGGGTTAAGTGGCCACCAGCTCGGTGTGGAGGATAATAATAGTTCAAACCTCACAGCTGGAAACTAGGCCCATGATCTCCCTGCCTAACAACACCCTCTCTCCCCGACTGCCCAACACACACATTCTCTGTGCTGGCTCTTCCTAGAGTCCCACCAGAGCTTCTTATCCTTCCAGTGAATCTGCCCTTCAACAACCATCCAATGGCACCCAGCTTGGAGATGTGGCTGGGATGCAAAAAATCACTACTGAAGGGTTCACTCTCCTCTAAGCAGCCTGGGCTCTCACCAGAGGCCCAGCCATAAGGCAGAGGCCCCGGGGGCTTCAGGCACCACCATCCTGGTCGGACAGAGTTCCTCCTACTAGAGTTCCCTGCTGTCTGGCACCATGGCCCTCTGCACAATGCTGGCCCCTTGAAGACTAGATGATGTAGCTACGTCTAGTCAAAGCCACAGTTGGGAAGAGAATGAGGGAAAATGGGAAGAATGAGACCAACTTACGTGACAAGTGGATGGAGGTAAGGGACGCACCTCCAGGAATGGGGACCAGTGATGAGCCCTGGGCAATGTGGAGGCCAGCTCAGTGGAGGGGGTGCCACAGGTGTTGCCCCTGCCCTCTCTTCCGGGACCCCCTGCACCCACACAGCCCTGGTGCCCGCAGGGCTCTATCTACTGCCCTGATCTCACAGCCGCCAAGTGAAATTCCACCAGCTCAGCACTTTTGCAGAGAGGGGGTTGTTTTGCTTTTGCACCATTCTTTCCACAGGGTGGCCGCCTTGCCTGCTACCCCTCTTCCAGGGTCCCCTCACACAGCTGCTCCCCTGTTACTCGGAGCGATCTCCCCAGGCCCCACTGCCTCAAGAAACTACGATTTTGTTCCAAGCATCACTGCCCTGACCTCATTTCACACAGAGAAATCTGGAGCCTGAGGCCCGGCGGGCATGAGAGTGGGAGGGAAGCCCATTCACCCTGCTCCCCAGGGCTGTCTGGGCTCGCATGGGAATGCCATGCCGTCTAGAGGAGCGCCTCCCCATGCAGGGCTGGGCTCAAAATGCCCTGTGCTAAAACCGTCCTCTAGCACAGGCCAAGACACCACACACTCAGTCATAAAATTGTTGATCTGCTCCTCTTTCCTGTCCAGCCTCTTCCCCACCCCACCCCCATGCATCTTCCCCCAACACTGGAGAACAGAATGTGCTTGGCTGGAGACCCGGATGTAATAAATTGCTAGTAACAGAGACTCAATCTGAAAAACAAATTAATACAAGGCCTAGCTCTTCCTTTCTGCTCCTCTCATTCTCAACACTGTTTCCTGCAAGGCCAAGCAGAGAAAGAAATGCCTCCCTGGTCACAGTCGCTGAGAGGGAAATCAATTCCTCCCACCCTCGGGACCACCAGAGGCTCCCCTCAACCCACCAGCATCTCCCTTCATGAGCTCAAAAGCCAGGTCCCGAGAAGCCTGCATGGTATGTATTTGTCTGAACTCTAATTGAGCTTTTGCTTCACATTTAATGGGCACCTGCTGAGTGCCAGGCATGGTGCCCTGATCCCTGACTAGGCGAGGTGGTGGCCGCTGGGGTGGGGTGAGGAGGGGAGGCTGGGCCTGTGCATCCAGCTCTCTGTGCTAAGCCCAGAGAGGTCAGGTCTGATCTCATCTGATCAGACCAGTTCGACAGCAGGAACGACCCCTACCCCACACTGACTGTTCCCAGTCACCTACCCCTCTGTCCAGGAGTGGGGGTAATGGAACAAGAGTAAGAAGACACAGACAGGCACAAAAAGGCAGAACCAGCCATCTCTGGAAAGAACAAGAGTAAAAGGCAAATCTGAATGTGCCTGGGGATAGATTATAAAATGATGTTTAGCGTACTGGTTATATGCAAATAGCATGTAAATATGGACAAAGCCCCTGGAAAAATCTGAGTGTCCCCGCTGCTCTTTCTGCCTCGCTCTGTTTCTTACTTGGGCAGTTTCCAAGGCTCCAAAGGGAGTCATCTGACCACCTGGCCAGGAGAACCCAGAGTAGTGTCCCCAGCCTAATCGACCAGCATCCCCTTTACACCAATGCCTCTCCTTGGTGTCAGCCCACCTTGTGGCTATCTGAGAAACATGACCTCAGGGGAAGAAGAGAAAACAGGGCTAAGTCCAGAGCCAAGGTGGGAAGTGAGGGAGGAGAAAGTAAATGAGGGCCCTATAAGCACACATCCTTCCAGATCCAGTCTCAGGATGGTTCCCTGTGACTGTCAGGAGACCCAGTGGGCTCCAGACATTGCTCGATGCCCCGGCCCTTCCCATCACCAGTTCCCCAAAACCAATGGCAAGACACTAGGGCAGGAGGCCAGGGGACTCTGAAGCAAGATCTCAGTGTGGGTTGTCACTTGTTCTGAACATACTGCATAGACCAGCCTCATTCCTGCAGATCCACAGCCAGGTGGGACTCTGGAAGCCCCACCACCTAGATGGTTCCCAATTCCCTTATCTGCCAAATTTGAGGATTAGATGCTCCCTGCCCTTCCGAACTAGGTTTTATGAGGTACCCCTGAGACAAGCCCCACAGAAGCATCCCGTGCGGGGCTGTGGGAAAGTGTCTGACTCTACATCTGAGCTTTTAAACTGCAGCAAAAACTGCCAGTGTGGTTGTCATCACCCTCATCTAACTCCATTTCCAGCGAACCAGAATTCTTATTTTATATCAAGAGGACTCAAAATGCTCCCTTCCCAAGTTGCTGATGGGGGAAGTGAGGCTCCAAGTGGCTAAGTGGCAGCCCTGAGGGTATATAGGCCATTAGCAGTAGAAGCTAGACCAGGGCCTGTGTGCCCTCAGGGCTGTCAGTCAGCAGAAGCACCGGCCCCAGCACCCCCCCCGAAACACCAGCACAGCCAGAAAGGGGAGATGTCAGGGAGCCCCCATAAGAAAAGGTGGGACAGAAGGCCCTACCGCCTCATGCGCAGGGAGCAGCCCCTGGGAAACTACAGGAAGGTCCTGGAACAGACAGTTGCAGCCACCATGGAGTCAGGCTCCCTCCTCTTCAGTCCAGTAGGGTCCAGCTGGTGCCCCTGGGAAGGCGGGCACCTGACCCCTCTGTATAAGGCAAGCAGTCCTAGGCCTCTCAGCCTGACTTATCTACCCAGGTGGTGGGCAGCCTGGCCCTTTTGCGTCTGCAGAAGTCATGGAAGGAAGGAGAAAGACCATTGTCTCCTTGTTACAGATCTAGAGACCAAGGCCCAGACAGGCTTTGGACATGCGCCAGATCACAGAGGGACCTAAATAGCTACCATTAACTGTGCACCCAGCACACATCTTTCTCTAACCGGTACCATCAGCCTGCCACAAGGGAGAACCATTATCCCATTTTATGGATAAAGAAAACATGGCTCAAAGAAATTAGAAATTAAATGGCTCCACATCTGGTAGGCTGCACAGGCCCTCCACACCTGGCCCAGGCCACCCCTCCAGCTGTGCTCACAACCATATACTTCAGGCACACACTCATACTTTCACACCTCACATGGTGTCTCTGCCTAGAAGGCACTTCCTACATTCTTTCTTTCTTTCTTCCTTTTTGAGACAGAGTCTCACTCTGTCACCCAGGCTGGAGTAGCTGAGACTACAGGCGCCCGTCACCACGCCTGGCTAATTTTGTTTTTGTATTTTTAGTAGAGACGGGGTTTCACCGTGTTAGCCAGGATGGTCTCAATCTCCTGACCTCGTGATCTGCCCGCCTCGGCCTCCCAAAGTGCTGGGATTACAGGCGTGAGCCACCATGCCTGGCTCTTTTTTTTTTTTTTTTTTAACATGCACTTTCTGCTTTTGTAATTCCCACATTCTTGACCAGCAAACTCTTATATCTCACTCAAAACTCAGCCTAGATGTCCTCTATGAGTCCCTTCCAAACAATCGTAGAAGAGTTCATTATTTCTCCAGGGCATCCTAGAGACCTTGGACATCACTGGTGTCTAGTACTTAACCAACCTGCCATTATTTGTTTACCTCTCTACCCGCCAGGCTCTGACTAGATTTGAGTCCTTAATATGCTCTCAGGAAGAGGGACAATAGCAGGCATCTTTTAAATGGTCCTTACTATATGTCGGGCACTGTTTTACATCCTTTCTCTATACTTTACATCTTTACATTTCACCATCACAATAGCCCCATGAGCCTGCGGCAGGTACAGTTGTTATCACCTCTATGGTTAGGTTAGATTACTTACCCAAGATCACACAGACAGCCTGGCTCCAGAAGCTGCCTGTCTGTCTATACCGGTACTGTATTATTCTCCATGTCCTCCCCAGTTCCTAGTGCAGTGGCTGGCACACAGTAGGTGCTCTGTAAAGGTCTGCTTTAGAAATAGGTGAGCAGGAAGGAGGGTTGCCACACCCCGGCCACCTCCTGCCCTAAATCCCACCTGGAATCCCTTAGGTCTCACCCTAGCTTCCATCACTCCTGACGTTCACCACATCTTTCTTCCCCAGAGCTCCAGGTGCTTTCCCATCTCCCATCCATCTCACGTTTGGGTGTCCCAGGGGGAAGAGATCTTGCTGTCTTTCCAGCAAGGAAACTGAGACACACAGAGACCTCAGAGCTAGTGGAATCGCTCAGAGGCAGATTTCCTGCCTCTCGGGCTAATGCGCCCCACCCCCACATGGTCCGGTCTCACCTCTGTCTCAAGCAAGAACAACAAACCCTGAGAGGCAGGGGGTGAATCTGGAAGACAGCACCCCCTTGCTGACCAGGTCACTGATCTCTGGGCGGGGTCTGAGAGGAGGGAGGAGGGGGGCGGCTCCCTGGGGCCAGGAAGGAGGAGACAAGAGGCCCTTTGTGTCTACAGAGCTCCTGAGACACCTGTTCTCGCCTCCTGCCTGCCTGTGGCCTCCCTCCCGGCCCAGCCTGTGTGCGGCCTTGTTTATCCTGCAGCCCTGGCAGCTAGGCCCAGCCTGCTCCCAGCGTGGGGCTCCAGCAGCCCCTGCCAGCACCTGCCTGGTCCTGGCAGCCCTGGAGGCTGCTGGCCAAGCACAATCACCCTGCTGTTGACACAGTTGTTGATTTTCGGGAGGGTAGGGAGGGACAGGAGGAGAGAGGCAGCAAAGGCATTTAATGCCAGCCTGGCTAATTTGCAGTTGGCCCTAGCAATCCTGCACCCCCCACAGCTGCCTGCGAGAGGCTTGGGGTTTCAATCCCCCAGCAGCTTGGGCCACACACCACACAGTGCCCAAGTCCCGCTTGAACCCACAGCACCACACCACAGGCAGCCCCCATCCCCAGGGCCCCCATAGGCAGGGCCCCCATGTATGTTAGTGCACACCAAAACCCTCCTCCCCTGTGCTGGCACACACAACTTGTAGCTGAATAAGGCCCCTGAGCTCTGGGAGCCCCTGGCCACCTTGTCTTCAAATGCCCAGTACTCACTCTCCCCGCAAAGTCATAGTGTGCCCGGGTCCTTGGTGAGGAATAGGACCATCTGATATGCCCTTAGAGGCCCAGGTGGGGCCGCTGGGAGATGTGGAGGGGACCTGCGCTTATGACCTTCTCCTCCCTCTGACCTGTTCTCTCCCCCCACCCTCCAGGTCTTTATGTTATGTCTTTCAGGGAACTTTCCCTGGTTGCCCAAATCTGGTGTGGGCGCTCCCGAAGCATCCTGCCCTGTCCCTCCCTCCCCTCGGTTTGTCAGTACCGGTATCAGTTACTTACTTCACTTTCTCAAAGCTGTGTAAGGGCTGTGCTGGCCTCATGGTCTTTCAGCCCCAGCCCAGGGTGGCCCGGCATAGCCACAAGGCAGGTGCTCCCTACATACCTGCCTCAGGGACGGAGGACCGGAGAAGGCCCCTACAGGCCCCAACATCCACTCCATCTCCACCCCAAGTTCCTGCTTTTCAATCACCTCTTGGATTAGTAAGGCCCCGTGGCTGCTTAAAAGGCAAATGTGCTTCTGGAGTTACCTGTTAATCTGTCCATGCACCTAGATTGGTAAAGCTAACTAGCCAAGCTATCTCCTTAGAGATCAAGGAGCACGGATCCTGAAGGGCAAGGAATGGATGAATTTAGATGGTGGGAGGTGGAGAGAGAAGGCAGGGATATAGAGAAGACCCTGTGAGTTGAGGAACAGAAGAAGGGCCTGGGGCAGGGGTTGCTATCAGGTGAGGCAGAAACTTCCCCTCTTCCCCATGTGCCTCCTTTCAGTCTTACATGCCCCATCTGAGAGCTCCTAAACCCCATCAGTCCTGGCTCCGCAGTCAGGAGGTCCCTTACACCTGTGGACAATTGGCCCAAGAGGGCTCAGGCTCAATAAAGGGTGTCAACGGTCCAACAGACCCTCTCTAAACTGCCAAACACACCAACACTCACACACAACCCCCCTTCCCCCCCCCAACACACACACACAATTCTGGTTCTCCAAACTTCAAGTTAATCAGTGCCCAGAAAAGGGCAACACAGATAGCCAAAATCAGTCCCAAATGGAGAGTGCCACCATGGTGAGGAGTATGGATCTAAGGTCAGGTGAACCCAGTAGAAGAAAAGGGGAATTTACATTACGAAAACCAAAGGTTCCTGATGCTTTCAGCCAGTTCCAACAGGCCGTTGTGTACAGTTGTACAGACCGTGCATTGCACAACTCTAAGACAGGCCCATTCACCTAGACTTGTAACCCATTTCAAGGATTCTCTGGCCGAGAGCAGTCAAGTCCATCCCTTGTCTACCTCAGATATGAAAGAGAAAGCCCTCTTGCTACCCACCTCTACCTAAGTCAAGATTTGACACAGGTCCCCTTCCTCTGTTCTCTGACCCTGTTTCCTGTTCTGGTCCCTAGGAGTTTACTGACTAAGGTACCTTACCCAACTAAGAGGAGAGGCCTCCTCTCCCTGCCCCACCAGCCCCAGTTAGGGAGCCCACCATTGAGTCTTTCTCAACCACTCTTCTCTTCCTTAGCTCCTTGCCCTGGCCAGACACTGCCATATTAAGTGCTCCTGGGCAAGGGGGATGGCTGGGGTTCCATGATTGCCCTGGAAACCAAGTTGATAGCAAAAGGAGGGAAGGGGGTGATAGCCTACTACTGGCCCTCCCCAGATATACTGGGATTAAAACCCCAACCTGCTTGGGGCACCGGAAGCTGTGGGGCTGTTCTGCTTCTTCCTTTTTCTTCCATTCTACTCTCCCTTCCTTCTTGACATCTGTCTAATGTCCCTACTGTCTCCCTGGAGTTCTCAGAGGCCCCGCCTGGTTCCCACGGGTCGGAAGAGCCTGGTCGGGGTCTCAAGAGCACAGGCCCCTGCCTGTCTGCACACATAAACACATACACCACACCTGGCCCTCCACACACACACTCATCACACTCACAGATACACACATCACACTCAGTCCTCCACAAACGCACACACACCTGGCCCTCCACACACACACACACACACACACCACTCACATTACAATCACACACACATCACACTTAGCCACCTCTCCCCACCACATACACACACCCCACCAGCAGCCGAGAAACGAGGAGCCACACAAGCCTGAGAAATGGCAGGGACTGAAGGGGCCACTCCCTCTGCTTTCAAGAGCACCCTATTCAAGCCCCACTGCCCTCACCCCACCTGCCTGAGTGCCGGCTGTACCTGCACACAGGCTTCCTTCCACCCCTCCTCATTACCTTTTATTCCCCCTTCTTTCCCCACCCTACCCCACCCTCCTGGAACAGGCCCGAACCAAAACCTCACAGGGATGGTTGAGTGACTTCAGACTCCAGTAGGGCTGGAGGGTGGGGAGAGGTTGTTCGCGTGAGGGTGAGGGACCTCACACCCCGCACAGGCTGAGGGCTGAGACAGAAAACCCTCCTTACCCTCCACTCTGAGGAATGCCAGGTCCTGCCTTGTGTGGCCAGGCAAGAGTTAATGCTTTTAAGTCAGTGTGAAGGCAGCTCACGCCAAGGCTCCCCTCCCTGTCTGGCCTTTCCTAGGCCCCAGGGCCAAAGCAGGAGGCCCCATGAGTCCCGGGCAACCCCCCCACCCCTGCCCCCAGAGCCCGCCAGGGGGTCCATGGGGCCCACTCAGTTGTCATCGTGAAAGGGCATCAGCCCAGTCTGACACATTTCCACAACCACTCCTCCTGCCAGATCCCTCTTAGCACTGGTCAAGCCGTGCCTCCTCTTGGTCTTCCGTGGAAACAAACACGATGACATTTTTGTTTCACTATCTGGCAATATTAGATGTATTTTAAATCCTTTTCATCCTGATGACAAAGGTGCTACACATTGTTGTATTACTTTTAGAGACTACAGAAATAAGAAAATGAATATGAGCCACGATCTTTGAAAAAAAAAAAGAAGTCATGGCCGGGCACGGTGGCTCACGCCTGTAATCCCAGCACTTTGGGAGGCCAAGGCGGGCGGATCACCTGAGGTCCGGAATTCGAGACCAGCCTGACCAACACAGAGAAATCTCGTCTCTATTAAAAATACAAAAAATTAGCCGGGCATGGTAGCGCATGCCTGTAATCCCAGCTACTCCGGAGGCTGAGGCAGGAGAATCGCTTGAACCTGGGAGGTGGAGGTTGCTGTGAGCCGAGATGGCCCTATTGCACACACCATCCTGGCCAACAAGAGCAAAACTCCGTTTCAAAAAAAAAAAAAGAGGCCAACAAAGAATATTGACCACCCCCAGCTACAGGAGCTGGAGTTAGAGCTGCTCTGCCTGCTGCACCTCCTGTAACTCAGCACCTGTCCCGCATGCTGGACTTACAAGAAAACCTTCAAATGGCTAGTCCTGGACCCCCACAGCACCTGCCTTTCTCTGCACCAACTCAGCACAGGACCTGAGTCTGCATCGGGGCACCATCAGCCATACCTGGGAGCAGGCCCTGCCCCCAGATTCCTCACCCCCTTTGTTGGGGGATGGGAGGGGGCGGGACCAAGGTCCTCTGGGAACTAGTTCTCACCCCATCTTGTTCCACAGGCTGCACATTCCATTCTCAGTCAAGCAGGGGGCGGGGACTGGGGGAGGTAAGGCAGAGGGGAGGAGAACAGTCTGGCCTCCTCTGGGGCGGATCCCCCAGGGAGCTCTGGGCTTGGCAGGCAGGGATTAGGACCAAAACCACCAGAGCGGGAGGGGAGCCAGGAGGGCTCCTGCCCAGTCTGTGGCCCCTTCTCTCTCCTCTCAAGCCAAAACACTGACACCCTAGCTTGGACATGTCCCCGGAAGACACAGGGGGACAATGTCGGGGGGTAACACTAATACCCTTCCCCCCAACCCTGCCCCAATCCCTGGGGCAGTTTATGGGGCTTCATGCCAAGGCTATTTAAATGCTAAGGCCACCATTGCGGGGAGAGTGGAGGGAACTGAATTCCAAATTTGATGACTTCCCAGTGTCAGACTTCCTGTGACCAAAAGGGTGTGGGTATCAAAAGCTATTTGGGAAGAAAGGTGGCAGCTGGAGATACTGTCCCCACTTCTAACTTCTTTTCCTCTACTGTGCCATACACATTCCTTTCCCCAAAAAAAACACCCCTGGCTGAAGCCCTCAACATGTGGGTACAGATCTCGGGACGTCTCCTAGCGTGGCACATCCTGTGTACACTCAGCACTCTGAGATACCAGGCCACACACACAACACATCCTGGGACTTTGGTTTGCCCATGGATGACCTCAGGAGGAGGCAGAGGAAACCTCAGCCACTTCCTCCTCACCTCACAGCCTCTAGGAGGTCTGACCACTGCTGCTGTTCCATCTGAGACCATTGAGATCCTCCCTGACAGCACCACAATGTGCTCCTGCCAGGAGTGAGCAGGGAGGCAGGCCTCAGGGCCTCCTTCACAAAAGACGCAGTCCATGGAAGGAGAGGGGTCTTCCAAAAGCAAGAAGGACCTCCTGCCACCCACTAAGGCAGGAGAGCCACCTGGAGTAGCAGGTTGTAGCTACAAGGTTCTATGCTGTGAGGCCAGGCTTGGTGGTTCTCACCTGTAATCCCAGCACTTTGAGAGGCTGAGGTGGGCGGATCACCTGAGGTCAGGAGTTTGAGATCAGCCATGGCCAACACAGTGAAACCCCATCTCTCCTAAAAATACAAAAATTAGCCAGGCATGGTGGCGCACGCCTGTAATCTCAGCTACTCAGGAGACGGAGGCAGAATTGCTTGAATCCAGAAGGCGGAGGTTGCAGTAAGCCAAGATTGCACCACTGCACTCAGGCCTGGGAGGCAGGGCAAGACTCTGTCTCAAAAAAAAAAAAAAAAAAAAAAAAGGTTCTATGCTGTGGACTACACAGACTGGGCAGAATTTTTTTTTTTTTTTTTTTGGGACAGAGTCTTGCTTTGACACCCAGGCTGAAGTGCAGTGGTGGAGTCATCTAGGCTCCAGGTTCACACCATTCTTCTGCCTCCGCCTCCCCAGCAGCTGGGACTACAGGTGCACACCGCCACACCCGGCTACTTTTTTTGTATTTTTAGTAGAGACGGGGTTCCACCGTGTTAGCCAGAATGGTCTCGATCTCCTGACCTCGTGATCCGCCCACCTCAGTCTCCCAAAGTGCTGGGATTACAGGCGCGAGCCACCGCGCCTGACTCAGAAATCTTTTCCTAGGGGAGCTGCAAAGGCTTCATCATCATGGGGCTTTAAGTTGGGTCCATGGCATACAAGTGCTCTTAGGAGGGAACTACCGTATCACTGCTCCTCCGAGAAAGTATTTACATTTTTTAAAGAGCAGTCACTCTTGATCAGAGAAGCTGACGGAGGTCGGAGGAACCCTGCTGAGCTGGCCTGCAGCAATCTTTGAACCAAGTCTTCCCAAGAACTAAGGAAAGGCCAGTCAAAAGGCAGGCAGTCACCGAGGCAAAGACCACCATCCAGAGCATGCCTTCCTGCTTCGGGGCAGGGAGCTGACAGGAGAGGGAAAGCAATCCTCCATGGGTCTAGTTCCCCATCTGGTAAAAGGCATTGTGATGGCCTCCCTGGCTGACACATCCGGGTTCCAGAAAGGGGACTAGCAAAGGGTGAGGACCGCAACGAGTTCAGGCAGGAGCGAGCCCTCTTAAGCAAACACTGAGCACAAAAATAACTCCCATTCAAAGCACGATTTACTGTGTGCCTGTGTGCCTGGCCGGCCCTCCCAGCACAGAGCCCTTTTCAAACACTCAGCTTCACCCCTGAATGTGGCTGGGGGAGGGGGCTCAGGAGCACAGCTGCATTTGAATTCCACTTTTTCCGGTGGTGTCAGCTTCCTGGAGACTTACCCAGGGGAGCTGCCCAATAAGGACCAATCTCAAAGCACCCCCAGAGAGGAGAAAACCTTTGTAGAATCCAGTGTCAGCCTCTCAAGGGCAAGGACACCTAGATCCCTTGGTGGAATAGGCCTAGCTCAACCAACACTTGTCTGGTAATAGCAAACCCCAGCTTACTATTCGTGGAGCGCTGTTGCTATAGACATCATCAGCCATTAGCCTCCCAACAGTTCTAAGAGGAAGGTATTGGCCGGGGGCGGTGGCTTGCGTCTGTAATCCCAGCACTTTGGGAGGCCGAGGTGGGCAGATCACCTGAGGTCAGGAGTCCAAGACCAGCCTGGCCAACATGGCAAAACCTCGTCTCTACTAAAAATACAAAAATTAGCCGGGCGTCATGGCACGTGCCTGTAGTCCCAGCAACTCAGGAGGCTGAGGCAGGAGAATCACTTGAACCTGGGAGGCGGAGGTTGCAGTGAGCTGAGATTACACACTGCATGATGAGTGAGACTCTGTTGCCAAAAAAAAAAAAAAAAACATTAGCCGGATGTGGTGGTGGGTGCCTGTAATCCCAGCTACTCAAGACGCTGAGGCAGAAGAATCACTTGAACCTGGGAGGCAGAGGTTGCAGTGAGCCGAGATCGCGCCATTTGCACTCCAGCCCAGGCAACAAAATCGAAATTCCATCTCCAAAAAAAAAAAAAAAAGGAAGGTATTATCACTGTTACCGTCCCATTTCACAGGAGGGAAAACAGAGGCTCGGAGATGTTATGGGACAAATATTTCTCCTGACCCTAAATCCTTCTCACTGTGGATGTGTTTTCCTAAGTCTACCAATTACCACAGTAGCAAAATGTCCACTATGGGACTCTCCCACCAGAAGGAATGACGGGGATAAGGGTGCAGGTGGAACGTGGGGTATTTTCCAGAGCCGAGGCAGCACTGAACATCATCCATGACTGACCCTGGCACTCTTGATCACAAAATCTGAGTTGGAGGTGGAAAGCCCTCCCCAAGCAAGTCTAATCCAAGTCATCAAGTCAGCCTCCTAACTTGCCTGATTCCATCCTTGCTCTCCTTGAAGCTCTTCACTACTTAGCAGCCAAAGTGATCTCTCTGTTGTACATATTTTTCACTTATGAAAGTAATTTGGCCGGGTGCTGTGGCTCACACCTAGAATCCCAGCACTTTGGGAGGCCGAGGATGGTGGGATCATTTGAGGTCAGGAGTTCGAGACCAGCCAAACCAACATAGTGAAATACTGTCTCTACTAAAAATACAAAAAAATTAGCCAGGTGTGGTGGCACACACCTGTAGTCCCAGCTACTCAGGAGGCTGAGGCAGGAGAATCACTTGAACTCGGCAGGTGGAGGTTGCAGTGAGCCAAGATCACACCACTGCACTCCAGCCTGGGCGACAGAGTGAGAGTCCATCTCAAAACAAACAAATAAACAAGCAAACAAATAAAAATAATTCATGACCATTGTAGAAAAGTAAAAAAACAAATGGGAGATAAGGAAATTAAAACCATCCATATGTCTAGGATCCAGAGCTAACCTCTTGTAAATATTCTGATGCATCCTCCCAGATTCCGTCCATGCGTGTGTGCACGATGGCCATGTGTACACTTGCAATTCTCTGTACAAGACTAAGACTGTACTCTGCAGTTTTATATCCTGATTTTGTCACTTCTTATGTAATTTTCCAGGTTATAAACTGCTATTAACCACGTTTTGGGGAGGTTTTGGGGTATGGTTTGTATACCCACCCGGTACTAAATTCAGAAAGGACGAAAGGGTCTACAGAAAAAACAATCTTTTCTCCATCCCATCCCTCAGCCACCATTTCCCTCCCTTGGGGCAACTAGTCCCAAATAATCTTTTAAAATCATGGAGCAGATCATGTCACTCCCCTACTTAAAACTCTCTGATGGCTTGCCATCACCCTGCAATAAAATCCAGGCTCCTAATCAGTCTTACTCTCTGGCTCTCCTCTGATTTCTCTGATTTCTCCAGTCTCTCCTCTCCAGCCACATAGCTGTTGCCCCTGTTCTGGCCTTAGGGGGTTTCATTTGCTATTCCCTCTGCCTGCAATCCCCCATCTCCAGGTCTTTATGCAGCTGGCTCCTCACCCTTCAAGGCCTGGGCTGAGCTGTCCTCTCCCCCAGGTGGCCTTCACTGGCCTCCCAATCTAGGGCCACCACTGCCTGACCTACATATGTTTTCTATCACATCACCCTGTGGTATTTCTTTCACATTGCATGTCATAGTCTGATAGTCTTGGTTACTTAAAATTATTTACTGTCTGTCTCCCCACAATAGAAAGACGCCTCTTTGAAGGCAGGCACGCTGCCTGTCTTGTTCTCCCCTGTTATCCCACTGCGTAGCACAGGCCCTGGCACATAGCAGGTGGTCAACAATTTCTGTTGAAGGAGTGAATGGGGTGACTGCAGTGTCAGTTGTCATAACTAAAAACTGCCAATTGCAGGATCGCCAACACGAAGAAGCAACCTTCTGGCCATCCCCCACATGCCTGGGGTGGAGGTTGGAGGGTCTGAGAAAGGAGGACAGGAGCCTGTTGTCCAAGGCAGTGTGGCTGGACAGCAGCACCCTGTTCTTCCTCCTGGTTCCTCAGCTCACCCCTTACCTCTGCTATGCATTTGCAGAATCCCAAATCAGACAAGGAACTTGTGACAAACCCAAATTCCTAGAAAATCCTCCAACTGCAAGTGGAAAGTTGGAGGTGACACTTTTGCCCCTCACCCCAAATCCCACATCCAGTCTACCCAGGCAGCTGTGCTATTCCATGTTTCCAAGTGAGTCCAGCAGCAGGAGACACAGACGCTACCCAGGGAGCAGGGCTCCTCCTGGGACAGTCCCAGCCCATCCCACCTGATTCTTCCCCTGGGCCCCTGACACTTGGGCTCTTCTCTCTAGAAATTCACCCAGCCCCAGAGACACAAATGCACATCCAATCCTGATCCAGCAGCCCAGGCTGAGGATGCTCAAGGGACACCCTTTTGGAGACACTTCCTTCCTGGGACCTGATTTCCATGGAGAGAACACTGCAGTTGAGCCAAGATTGATTTTTAAGAATGAGGAAGGGAGGGAATGAAATGCTTTCACAAAAATTGTGAAGGGAGGGAGAAAGGAAGGAAACAAGAAAAAGAAAAAAGACTCAAGAAGATGGCAGTAGACAAGGAATAAGAAGGATAAGTTTGATCTGAGGGGCTGGAATCAGGAAAGGGTGGGAGAGAGTACAAGATCTCCTTGTCTCCAGAAGTGGGCGATATTATAATCGATTCGTTGAGCACAAACGCCAAGTGCTCTTCTGGGCTCTGTACAAGGTCAGTTAAATAATAATGGCAATAACAGCTAATATTTATCTAGCACTTATTATGTACCAGGCACTGTTCTCAGTTTCACTTTATTAAGGCTTTTAATCCTCAAGTCAACCCCTTGAAGCGTTCATATTAACCCTATTTTGTGGCTGAGGAAACTGAGGCACAGAGGTTAAGTTAAATTGCCCACAGCCACACCGCCAGGGGCATCCGAGATCTAACTCCAGCTCCAGGACTCTTAACCACTAGGCTATATTTGGCCCTCAATGATCCAGGTAGGTGGGTCCCTACCCTCCTGGAGATCATGCCTTCCAAACCAGTATCTCCCAAACGATCACGACATGCCAGTTTCAAATATGGCTGCTTACTCTACCCATTTCGCATGCGGGAAAGTCCGAACCCACGCTGCCCATCGATGGGGAACTGGAATCCAAATGTGCTGAATCCCAGCATCTTGCGAGGTGCTTTCTAATGAAGCACAGTAGAAACAGGGGTCAGCCTCAGGCCCTGACTCCCGACTGCGCCGAGGCGCGGATTACGGAGTCGGGGAGCCTGGGAGCCGGGGAGCCGGAGAAAAGGAGCTAGCGGGCTGGCGCCGCGTCGGACGGGTCCGAAAACAGAACCGCGGAAGGCAGGGAGACCGCCCCAAGCCCAGGGCAGAGAGCAGAGGGCAGAGAGCGGCCTGGCTCGACGGAGAGCGCCGCCCGGCCAGAACCAAGCTTGCCTCCCAGGACTGCGAAACGAACAGACTTATGCACCCATCTTTGAAACCGGCATGTCGTGATCGTTTGGGGGATACCGGTTTGGAAGGCATGAACTCCGGGAAGTAGGGACCCACCTACTTGGACTACTGAGAGCCAAGTACAGCCTAGTGGTCAAGAGCCAGCAGCATCGTCTCTGGCCGTCTTTGGCCAGACCCCTTCGCCAGCGCCAGCGCCAGCGCCGAGGCGTCCTGCCCGGAAATTCCCAGAGAGTCAAAGCAAACTTCCCAGGAAAACTCTTCGGCTTCCTCCAAGCCTCTGTCACCGTGGCGGCTGCCAAGAGCGCCAGCGGAGTCTTTGCAGCTGCCGCGGGCCCTCCAGGGCGGGAGCCGCCGCTCCAGCGTTCGGGGTCCTCCCGGAAAGGTCCAGGGCTGAAGTTCAAAATTCACTTCCCGCCCAGGCCCGGCTCACTGCCCCGCCCGGTACTCTCCGGCAACCCCCACGTCTCTTGCCTTCTCCAGCTCCAGTTAGTCCTGGAGCGCCTCCAGCCTGAAGACCCATGCGGGCAGCTGGGCGAATCCCGCGGGCGATCCCTGCGCGCCTGGGGACTGGAAGCAGCCAGAGCAGGCGCACACACACAACCTTGTGTGTGCGTGTGTGTTTACGTACGGAACGCGCGGGGTGGGAAAACAATGGCGAGCCGCTGGGAACTGAGTGACTACCCGCTCCGCATCTCCCTACCCCTAGGCGCGATCAGCGTTTGCAGCGGAATCGGGATGAAAAGGCTCACCTACGATATCCCAGGGCGGGAGGTGTGGGTAGTAAAAAGCAGCCTGGGGTGGGGGTGGGGGTGGGACGGGAGCAGCCGGAGCAGAAAACAAACAGGATGCGGCGCCAGTCTGGTCCGCTGGGGAACGACCCTGAAACCGCGGCAAGGGGCGCGCGTCTGTCCCCCAGCACCCCACGCAACCATGGCGGAGGAGCTCTGCGCCTCGTCGCAGGCACCTGAGCCCCACGCAGGACGCGCGCAGGTCGCCTCGGCTTCCCACTGAGAAATCCTTGAACTAGGCGCATAGTCGGGCTAATGAGAAAGACCTAGTCCTCTGCGGTCGGCGAGGAGCGGGTTGAGGGTGCACCCTAAGCTCGACCCGCGTGGTGAACGCGCGCGCGCGCGCGCACACACACACACACACACACACACACACACAAACACACACACACACACAGCCACGCACTGCCTTACAGGCTGCCACCCCTTTCCACAAGGACCCAAGTCGGCCAGGGAGGAGCCGCCTCTGCCCAGGGTTGTTGGGGGTAGGTGAGGGTCCGTCCCTCCTCGAAAAACTTTGCACGGGGTGGAAACTCGCAGGGAAGAGAGCCGGTGGGTGCCCAGAAACGTAGGGGCGCAAGTGTCAAACTTCAGCGGGCTGGGGAGATGGGCGCGACGGCGCGATCATGGCGCGGAGGGGTGCACTTACTACTCAGCCAGGCGCGGGGCTCGGGGCTCGGGGCTCGCGGCTCCGCGCTCCTGCTCCAACTCCGTGCGGTCCTCGCGGCTGGCAGCCTACGCTTCCCGCTCACATGCCCCCGCGACGCCGCGGGCGGGCCGGGTTGGTGAGGCTGGGCTGGGAGGGGGCACGCCCCCCGCCGTCGGCCGGGGAGTCGCTGCGGACCCACGGCCACCCTGGGTCCGCGCCCCACGGGGGGCCGCCGTCCCGGGCGGCGAGCTTGGTTCCGGCCGGGCGGCGCCCTCTCCACCGAGCCAGGCCGCTCTCTGCCCTCTGCCCTCTGCCCTGGGTTTGCGGCCGTCTCCCTGCCTTCCGCGGTCCTGCTCCGCCACTAGTCCGACGCGCAGCCGGCCGGCCCGCCCTGCTCTCCGGCTCTCCGGCTCTCCGGCTCCACGCTCAGCGCCTCGGCTTGGTTCCGAGTCAGGGCCTACGAGGCTGACCGCTGAGCTCTGGGCTCAGACCCGGGCTCGCCGGTTCTGGACCCGGGTTCCAGGACCGGTGCTCACACAGTTCAATTCCAAGCCGGGACTGGAGCAGGGCGCTCGCTGCTCGCCGCTGCGAGGCTACTGGACAGCCTAGAGGAGAAAGAGGGAGGGAGACTGAGAGCGCGCAGGGGGAGGGGGGAGGAGGGAGGGAGGGAGGGTGGGGACATGCAGAAGAAGGGAGGGACAGAGAGTTTCCTCCTCCCCCCTGCAGCCGGGTCCATCCAGGCATCAACAGCTGGAAACCTCTGTTGGAAAGGAGAAAGCTTAAGGTTTCCGGGCGGCGGTGGAGGGTGGAGGTGGAGTGAGGGGGTGTAGAGAAGAGAAGAAAGAAGGATTCTGCCCGCTCCCACTGCCCAGGTATGCAGATCGCTACAGAGAATCTTCACTCCTTGAAGCTAGACCTAAGAAGTTACTGGTCCAACTCCAAGCCTCCTAGCCCCTCCAGACAGATAGCCTGAACTCGGGGTTTTTAAATAACCCATTTCTCTGGGAACCTGATCTCGGCCGGGCGCGGTGGCTCACGCCTGTAATCCCAGCAATTTGGGAGGCCGAGGCGGGCGGATCACTAGGTCAGGAGATCGAGACAATCCTGGCTAATATGGTGAAACCCCGTCTCTACTAAAAATACAAAAAATTAGCCGGGCGTGATGGCACGCGCCTGTAACACCCGTACTCGGAAGGCTAAGGCAGGAGAATCGCTTGAACCCGGGAGTCAGAGGTTGCAGTGAGCCAAGATCGCGCCATTGCACTCCAGCCTGGGCGACAGAGCGAGACTCGGCTCAAAAAACAAACAAACAAACAAACAAACAAAAAACCTGATCTCACCTGTAGCTAGATGGATTCCTGATATCTCCAACCACTCCCTAATCCTATCATTTGCAGCCTCTCATATAAATCTCTTATTTTCTCCTGTCCCATTATATGGGAGGGTGGGGGAGAATGCAGAGTTGGTTTCGGTTCATTCAACATATTTATCAAATGTCCACATGTGACCGGGCGCGGTGGCTCATGCCTTTAATCCCAGCACTTTGGGAGGCCAAGGCAGGGTATCACCTGAGGTTAGGAGTTCGAGACCAGCCTGGTGAAACCCCCTCTCTACTAAAAATACAAAAATTAGCCGGGTGTGGTGGTGCATGCCTGTAACTCCAACTACTGGAGAGGCTGAGGCAGAAGAATTGCTTGAACCTGGGAGGCGGAGGTTGCAGTGAGTGGAGAACGCACCACCGCACTCCAGCCTGGGCGACAGAGTGAGACTCCATCTCCAAAAAAAAAAAACATCTACATATGCCTGGCTTACCTGAGTGCTGGGGACACGAAGACAAATGAGACAGTGTCCTTCCCTTTCTGGATTCTGATTTTGTAAAGGAATGGGTGAATATACCATTGCAGTGAAGTGGAGAGGGCTAAGATAGGGCAGGCAAATGGGCACAGGGCCACCAAAGACACTGGGGTATGGGGACTGGAACCAGAGTCTTCTTGGGGGAGGTGGCATCTGAAATGGGTCTTGGAAGGACCTGTGGGTGTAGGGCAGATTAAAAGAGTGACAATCATGGACCTACTAAGAAGTCTATGCCCACAGTGTGGGTGGCCAGTGTGTTTAAAGGTGATGGTCAGCAAGGCTCTCAAGGCCTTCTAAGGACTCATCCTTGCCCACTGCTTTGCCTGGCTAACTCCTTTCATCTTTTAGGTCTCAGCCTAGACATCAACTTTCCCTGAAGCCTTTCTTGATGGCCATATCTGGGCCAGGTGCCCCATCTGTGGGCTCTGGAAAAATCCCCACTTGTAGATAATATGGTAACCATTCATTTGTCTGTCTGCCCTGCTGGACTGTAAGCTCCGCAAGGGCAGGGATGTATCTCTCCAGTGTGCCTAGCCAGGGATTGAGAAAGAGCATAAATACTTATTGATCAATACTTGTTGATGGAAGGAAATAGGGAGCCACTGAAGGATTCTAAGCAAGGCCTCAGATGCCATCAATCTAGCTGGAGATAGGAAGGAGGCCAGTGACCAGACAATAACAGTGACCAGGGTAAAAATGATGCAGGCCTGAGCTAAGCTGGGAGTAGGAGGAATGGAAAGGAGAAAACAGGTGGGTGTAAGAGAGTGGGAGAAGCCAACATTAAGGGCCTGATGTTTGGGATAACTATGGATGAAGCCATCCTAGAAACCATGAAAGGGTTACCCAAGTTGCCAGATGTAGTGGCTCATGCATGTAATCCCAGCACTTTGGAAGTCCGAGGCAGGCGGATCACCTGAGGTCAGGAGTTTGAAACCAGTCTGACCAACATGGAGAAACCCAGTCTCTACTAAAAATACAAAATTAGCCGGGTGTGGTGGTGCATGCC
Source organism: Macaca mulatta (assembly GCF_049350105.2). Classification (NCBI taxonomy): domain Eukaryota; kingdom Metazoa; phylum Chordata; class Mammalia; order Primates; family Cercopithecidae; genus Macaca; species Macaca mulatta. The sequence continues at coordinate 61,815,993 of NC_133406.1, read as the reverse complement.
TGTAATCCCAGCTAATCAGGAGGCTGAGGCAGGAGAATTGCTTGAACCCCAGGAGGCAGAGGTTAAGGTGAGCTAAGATCGTGCCACTGCACTCCAGCCTGGGCAACAAGAGCGAAACTCCGTCTCAAAAAAAAAAAAAAAAGAAAAGGTTACCCAAGTGCCACCAAGACTTTCCTCCTCCCAGACAACATGCCTGTGTTTTCCATGTATCTGGTTGTTTTTCTCTGGCCCCTGATCATCTTCACGGAGGCAGCTTGACCGTGGGTCCCTCCCTGTAGCTGTCCTTAGTAACAGCAGATTGAGAGAGGAAGAGCAAAGATCAGCCCTTCCAAACACTGCCACCAAATTAAGGTATAAAGTGTTTCCCTACTGGGTCTTAGACACAATACTATTTTCCTATATGATATCTACTTGTACCTTATCCCAATTCTGTGAGGTTGGTGTCATCCCCATTTTATTTTATTTTTTAATTTAATTTAATTCCATCTCTTTGCAAGTCCCTGAGTACCTGGAATCCCATTCTAGAGATGAGAAAAATGAAGCTCCAGTTAGTGGTAAGAGGAAGTTATCTGATTGAAGATTCTAGATTTTCTCTACTACCGCACCATTTCCCAGGAACAACTATCAAATGTACACGATTTAACTCAGTCAGCCTCTCCTTGAAACACTCACTTCATGAGTCCACAAGTCTCCTGAGTCCTCCCACCTCACTGGCTGCTCTTTCCCAGCCACCCTTGTTTATGTTCCCTCCTCCATTCTGGTCTCCAGGTGGGCATTCCCTGTGGGCTCTCTCCTGCACCCCATTTTCCTCCTACCACCTCTCCCTAGGTAAAATTTTGTCCTTTTCCATAGCTTTAAGTACCAACTATGTGGTGATGATTCTCCAAATTATTTAATATCCAAGACTATTATCCAACCACACACTTGATGTTTCTACTCAAGGGCCTCACAGGCATTGTAACCATAATGGGCCCACTGCCTGAGGGCCTGCAAGTCAATACACCAACTACCAGGGTTGCAACAGAAAAAAATTTTTAAACGCAAGGCTGAACAAGGAAAGGAGAGAAAACCTCAATTCTGCTTCTCCAAAGAGTTGGGGGCTAGGGATTTTAAGGGGTCTGGAGTGGGCCGAGGTATGGGGATCACTGTGGATGAGTTGAAGAGTACGGAGAGTCAGGGAGATGAAGAAACTGCATTTTCATGCTGATTACTGTCCTCTGTGAGGGTCTTCCAACTGGTGGCATCAGCCATTCTGCTGGAACTCAAGAGCTAAAAACATCTTAAGCAAATCTTAAACAAAAGCCTTATGATTCCAACGTCAGTGATCCTATCTATAGGAACAATGGGGATGCAAATCGATTCTTCAACAAAAGCCTTATGATTCTAACATCAGAAGTCCTATCTATAGGAACAATGGGGATGTAAATGGTCAGTATCTGGACTTTTAGCAACAAGGAAGTGCGTCAAAGTGCAACCTAATTAATGCTTTTTCTTTCTTTCTTTCTTTTTTGAGACAGGATCTTGCTCTGTCACCCAGGCTGGAGTGTACTGGTGAAGTCACGGCTCACTGCAGTCTCAACCTCCTGGGTTCAAGGGATCCTTCCACCTCAGCCTCCCAAGTAGCTGGGACTACATATACAGGCATGAGCCACCCTGCCTGGCTTATTGTTTTTCTTTTTGTGTAGAGACAAGGTCGCGCTATGTTGCCCAGGCTAATCTCAAATTCCTGGGCTCAAGTGATCCTCTCACCTTGGCCTCCCAGAGTACTGGGATTACAGGTGTGAGCCACCACACTTGCTCATTAAGGTTAAATTATAACTGTATTTCTGTCCAGAACCTAGCGTGTAATACTTGCTAACCCTGTGAGGATGGCTTCCACATCCTAACCCTAACATTGAACCTTTAACCATCATCCCCAACCCAGTACCATCTTCTTTCCCATCCAGTAAATGGCATCACCACTTACCTAATGGCTCAAGTCAAAAACCTAGCCATCATTTATGATTGTTTTTTGCTCATCTAATCAATTTAGTGAGTCACTGGCCTATCTCCAAAAATATATCCCAATGCATCCATTCCTCTGTCTTTACCACCCCACCCTAGTCCAGGCCACCATTACCTACCGCTCAGATAGACTACAACAGTCTCACCTGCAGTGACATCATTTCACTGAGGCTGCTTATATCTGCATGACTATAATATTTGTTCCAGAAATTTCTTCCCCAGGAAGGTAAGAATGTAAACCAGTAAATAACTTCATTATTTCCTTCAGGAACTTCCTGAAAATCAATTTATCTGAACAATAGACTGCTCAAACAGCCCTCTTCTTGGAACAACAGTTTGCTTAACTGGGCAAACTAGTAGCTTATCAAACAATTGTTTATTCTTCAAGACCCTCCCTTCACCATGTCCTCCAATCCTAAACTGTTACAAATTTTGCCAAATCCCAATCAGATCCCCATATTGAAAGATCTGCCTTGAACTAGACTTCAAATCCTATAAAAATCTTTACACCTGGAAAGTTCTTCCCCAAACCCTCCTCTTCCTAAAGTGGGCACCTTTTCACCCTCTTGTCTCTTCTCATCTCCCCCTTTCCTGCCATATAAAATCATCCTCTACCCCATCCCACCTTTATTCTGTTTCTCAGTCCTGTTTGCTTCCTTCATAGCACTTACCACAGTTGCACTTATTTTATCTGTTTTCTTGTATTTTTCTTTCTTTTTTTTTTTTGGTGACAGAGTTTCTCTCTGTCACTCTGGCTGGAGTGCAGTGGTGCGATCTCTATTCACCACAACCTCCGCTTCCTGGGCTCAAGCAATTCTCCTGCCTTAGCCTCCTGAGTAGCTGGTATTATAGGCGCACGCCACTACCGCCTGGCTAATTTTTTGTACTTTTAGTAAAGACGGAGTTTCACCATGTTGGCCGGGCTGGTCTTAAACTCCTGGCCTCAAATGATTCACCCACCTTGGCCTCCCAAAGTGCTGGGATTACAGGCGTAAGCCACCGTGCCTGGCTTCTTGTATTTTTCCTGCTTCCCTTTAGACTGTAGGCTCTGTGAGGGGGGACCTTGTCTGCTCTAGTCTCCGTTTAATGTCCAGAATACCTGCTGAAGGAAAGACTCTGCTTGGCTTCCGGGAGTGGGGGCTCCGAGGGCTCCCCTCTGATTTGTGTGTGGCCATAGCCTGAAACACAGGTGGGGGTTGCGGTGCCCAGATGTGCTGGGTTTCTGATTTTCCCTTTAACCTCCAAGGTTAGAGACAAGGTGTAAAATGCAAATGCCCTTGGGAGAGATAATAAAATAATTAAATTCACAAAATAGTGTGAATTACTTTCCTCAAGCACCAGAGTGAAAGCTCTGAGAGAAAAAGCAAGAGCCCACGGGTTGACAACAGGAAGAAGCATAGTGAAATCCTGGTCTCACTGCTCTGCTTCAAGACGGTCCTGCCTGTTCCCTCACCCACCCCCACCTAACCCAGGGCCATTTTCCCTGCAAAGCTTAGAAACAGGGTGCTTGTAGGTCGGGTCAGTCACGTCAGGATAGGCCCAGCCTCATGAGGTTTGTCTGGTACCAACTCTTCATCCTTCTGTCTGAGCAAGTGCTTTTCCACATCTCTATAGCTAGAGATGTGAGTCAGAGGTGCCCCACTCAGGGGATCTTGCACCATGGCACAGCCCGTGGGGCTTCTTCTCAGAGGCAAGCACTGCCTTCAGGCTGACCTGAGGTGGGCTTCTACCCACTTCTACTTGGGCTTTTCTAGGGAGTCACACTCAGGTATGGAGCCCATCAAGAAAGTAACAGATTAAGTCACAGCTGTTTCATTTGCCTATCAGAATCTGACAGTACAAGATCTGGAAGGAATCGGCCTTCCAGAGCCATCTCCTCTAGCTCCCTCTTTGTGCAATAGAGAAGACTGAGGCACAAGGAGGAGGGATAGCTCACTCCAGCCTGCACACTACACACGGGACTCCCTGAAGCTATCAGCCGCTCTGTGAAGACCGGGACAGTTCCTTTCACAGATGAGGAAAAAGACACTCAGAGAGGGGAGGGAAATTTCCCAAGACCACGCAGTGAAGGGGCACCATCGGACATCTGAACCCAGGTTTTCTGGTCCTCAGATCCATGCTTTGTCCAGCATACCATGCTGCCTTGCTGCTTTTGGGATTTTCTGGTCCTTGGAATCTGAAACATATAATAAACAGCATCTGAGTAGTATTCCGTACCCTAGATTCTAGCCTAGACCCTAGAAGTAGAAACAGCTCTCTGCTTTCCATATGCCAGTCAGCCTCCTGTTTCTTGAGTGGCAGACTTTCTCCCAAGGACAGAGGACCCAACCCATACCACCACTCCTTAACATGCAGGCACAGAAACATGCAGGGACCCCACTCAGTGTGTGGGTTCAGCTAATGTTGGTGACTTGAGTCCTTTTTACACATACACACACACACAGACACACACACGCACACTTCTAGAGCTTTTCCACTCCATCTTCATGTGTTCAGCTGCCACAGGAAATGAGCTTGGGAAGAGGGCTGGAGTAGTCATTCTCACCTCCAGGGCTAGTGCACACTCTCTGTGAATGTAATTATCTGGAGTCCTAAGTGTAGGGCCAACAATCAGGCCTCATGTCTTCCTGATCTACTTGGAATGGGGGCAATGCAAAGACAGGGCCACTTCCCCCTGCGAGGACGCCCACATGCGTGCGAATACGCACAATAGTGGTTTTTTTTCATTCTCTTCTGTCTCTTCCCACAGAGAGGGGCCACTGGGCCCCACCAGAAAAGGCAGGTGATTGAGGGAGGGAGGAAAAGACATGCGGAAGGTGCTTCCCTCCCAGAAGTCTGCGCCATTTAGAAAATCCTGAGGCCGTCTCCTCAGTCTCTTTTCCTCCCCATAGCTACCACCTGGCTCACAGTGTCCCACACTCACCCCCAAACTTTTTTTAAAGCCCTATTTCCTGCCTTGAGGAGACCTAGATCCCCATCCTGGGAGGGACTGGGGACAATGAACAAAGGCACCATGGAGTAAAGACAATTAACAATCCAGAAAAGAGGGGAAAGAGAGGCTTTGTTCTGGTCTCCATGGCAACAGGGGCGGGGGAGAGGGGAGGATGAAGGAGGAGGAGGAAGAGAAGGGGCATCCAGAGAGGCTGATACTTTCACTTTCCTTTCATCCCTCCCCTCTCCGCCCCTTTGGGTTTCTGCCAGGGATCCCAAAGGAAACAGGGCTGGGACAGGCCAAGTCTGAAGGCTAGAGATTAGAGGTGGGCAACTCCAAGATTCATGCCTTAGTTGAGAACTCACTGAGGAGTTAAGGCTAGACAGGAAGCTCTGGGGACTGAATCAAAGGTATTTGAGCTCTTCCTCCTCTTTTTCCAAAAGGCTTACCTTGTGCCCAAGAACTGTACCCAAAGATTAAGTGTCTGCCCTGGATGGACACCTCACGGTCAAAAAACTTGGTCGCTTCTGCATCCCTTCTCATTAGGATGTGGTGAAAAGTGAAGACAGGACTGTCTACACAGCTTGCAGGATCCGGTACAAAATAAAATGTTCCAAAATTAGTCCATGCGCGGTGGCTCACACCTGTAATCTCAGCACTTTGGGAGGTTGAGATGGGTGGATCACTTGAGGCCAGGAGTTCAAGACCAGCTGGCCAACATGGTGAAACCCCATCTCTACTAAAAATACAAAAATTACCCTGGCATAGTGGCATACACCTGTAGTCCCAGCAACTTGGGAGGCTGAGGAGAAGAATCGCTTGAACCCAAGAGGTGGAGATTGTGCCACTGCACTCCAGCCTGGGCGACAGCGACCCGTGAGACCCTGTCTCAAAAAAAGAAGCAAGAAGGAAGGTAGGAAGGAAGGAAGGAAGGAGAGAAAGAGAAAAGTAAGGAAGAAAGAAAGATAAAAAAAGAAAGAGAAGAAAGAAAAGAAAAAAGAAAAGAGGGAGAGAAGGAGGGAAGGAAGGAAGGAAGGAAGAAGAGAAAGAAAAAGAAAAGAAAGAAATGAAGAAAGAAAGATGAAAGAGAAAGAAAGAAAGAAAAAGAAAGAAAGAAAGGGAAAGAAAGAAAAGAGAAGAGAAAGGGAAGGAGGGAAGGAAGGAAGGAAGGGAAAAGAAGGAAATGTTCCAAAATTGTTAAGAATTTCAAGATGGCAAAAGCAGAGCACCAAGTGCAGGGCCCTCTGAGCACAGTGTACAGGTTGCACATCCATAAAGCCAGCCCTGTCAGGAGGAGCTTGGGGCTGGGCTCTGTCTGCCTGCTCAATGTGTGTGTGCGTGCGTGTGTGTGAGAGAGAGAGAGAGACCTCTCCACTGCACACATTTCTGAGTGTGCGCTATGGTCTAGATGATGGTGTCCCCTCAAACTCATGTGTTGAAACTTAATCCCCACTGGGATCCCATTAAGATGTGAGACCTTAGAGGGGTGATTAGGTCATGAAAGCGGACTCCTCATGAATGAGATTAGTGCCCTTATGAAAGAGGCTTGAGGGAGCTGTTTGCCCCTTCAGCCATGTGGAGGACACAGATGGTGCCAGCTAGGAAGACTGGGCCCTCCTAAGACCCTGAATCTGCCAGCATCTTGATCTCAGACTTTCTGGCTTCTAGAATTTTGAACAATACCTTTCTGTTGTTTATAAATTACCTAGTCTAAGGTGTTTTGTTAACAGCCTAAATGGATTAAGATATTCACTTTTGAAGCAAGAGAGAAACCAAGTACAGAAAACCCATTCCCAAGAGTAGGGTGTTCTAGTAACCAGTGTTGACCAGCTATCCCAGGCTTCCCTCTTTGGAAAAGGCAGAAGACGGTGAGATGTACAAAGCTCCAAAATCCTGCTGAAGAACTATCAGGTTTCTATCCTAGGGGATTTAGAAAACACCTTCAATCTCACAAGGTGTTGCTCCCAGGAGCAGAAGTTTCTTGGCATGAGCAGCCAAGCACATCAGGCCTGGCCTCGTGGGTAGGCCTCTTCATTAGCCATAGGAGAACAGACCTCCAGAACATTTCTTGCTCTCAGCAAACCTAACATCATAAGAGAAAATGGGTTAGGGACTCTGGAGACCTGTCCTTCTAGGGCTCAGCCTCACTGCCCTGTGGGTCCAAGTGAAATAAAAAATATTACTCAGAAACTAAAATCAAGGGGGGAAAAAAGTCAGTTGTGTCGGAGGCCCCAAATCAGGCAAGAAAGAGGTCAAAGATCCTGCTTTCTGCCCTCACCTCTCTGCCCAAAGGGATCCTCCCAGGGACTTCTTACAGGGTTGCTGTTATGGGCTGAATTCTGTCCTCCTCTACTCCTCAAATTCACGTGTTCTAACTCCCAGCACCTTAGAATGTGATCGTATTTGGAGACAGGGTCTTTACAGAGGTAATTAAATTAAAACCGGATCATGAGAGTGGGTCCAAATCCAATGTGACTGGTGTCCTTATAAGATGGTATTTGGATGCAGAGACATACAAAGAGATGCTGATGCGAAGAGTCACAGACAGAAGACAGTCATGTACAAGCTAAGCAGAGAGGCCTGGAACAGGTATTTCCCCCAGAAAGAACCAACCTGCTTACACCTTGACCATGGATTTCTACTCTCTAGAATGTGAGAAAATAAATTTCTGTTGTTTAAGCCACCCTGTCTATAACAGTTTGTTAGGGGAACCCTAGCAAATTAATATATAGAGACTTAAATGCTGGGAGGTCTGCATAGCCTTAGGTTGCCTGGACTCAAAGAATGCATCTGAATGAGGGATATGTTTGTACTTATATTGCAGCATTATTTTAACTCGAAGCAAAATTGATCTATTACTCCCTTCCCTCATAGCTCAGTCTTTTAAATTTTTTATTTCTTTTGGTATTGGTTGAATACATTTTATTGTTTTAATCCCTTTAGTCTTTTTATTTTTCTGGTTTTAATGATTTTACTTATCTCAGTCATTTTTAATCTCTGTTTTGTCTTTCTTCTAGCTATTTTATACTATTTTCTTTGATCTCATCTTATCTTCTAGATTTATTGTTATTGTATTATCTTTTTATTCCACATCTTTTATTTCTAACCTTTGCCTTGTCATGTCTTTGTTCTATCTTTTAATGTCTTTTTAGCTTATTTGGTTTATTTTTAGTTCATATTATCACTTTATTGCCTGCCGCCCTCTTTTTTTTTTTAACTGTTTTTACCATCTTTTTTATTTCTTCTTAGTTTACTTTATCTTTTTATTGACTGTTGTATTAGCTTCCATTTTTTACTGTTTTCAATTCTCTCTGCTTATTAAATGCAGAGGCTGGAAACACAGCCCTCAGGGGAGAGCTTTGAGGCTAACCCAGGCCCCAAGTGGAGGAGGAGGCTGGATGCCCTCTCTGCCTTCTGGAGTGGGCCCTCCCAACCACCCCTTCTGGACGCTCCATTTGCACCAAAGCTGGCCCCTCCTGTCTATAAGGATTAATCTGTGTAATATAAGAGATCTTGGGGAAAAACTCCATCAGGAAGATACGTATTGTGAAAACCCATCTGAACTGCTGGAACAGCCTGGCTTTCTCACATCATATGCCATTGAATTGCTCTGTGTGCATCTGAAATGTACCATCACTGGACATTAGACCAAACCTATAAAAAGAGCATATTACTTGTCAGGGTGGGTGTGGTAGGTAGGAAATTTCACTTTGGGAAGAGCTCTCAACATACCTCTTTAGGTTTAATTTTACCAACAACAATAACAGGAACACAGTGGAAGGCCTGGTACGGTGGCTCACACCTGTAATCCCAGCACTTTGGGAGGCTGAGGAGGGTGGATCATAACGTCAAGAGATCAAGACCATCCTGGCCAACATGGTGAAACCCCGTCTCTACTGAAAATACAAAAATTAGCCTGGCGTGGTTGTGCTGTAGTCCCAGCTACTGGGGAGACTGAGGCAGGAGAATCACTTGAGCCCAGGAGGCGGAGGTTGCAGTGAGCCAAGATTGTGCCACTGCTTTCTAGCCTGGAGACAGAGTGAGAGTCCATCTCAAAAAAAAAAAAAAAAAAAAAACAAAAAACCTAAAACAAACAAACAGAATACAGTGGACTGTGGACTGGATCCTAGCAGCACAAGTTTTTGGGAGGAAGCGCAGTGAAGTATTTTCTGGAATTCTTCTTACATCTAGCTGCCTCTCATTTATTCATTCACCTGATAAATATGTGTTGGAACCCTCCTATATGCCAAAGCTCTGCTAGGCAAGGAAGACAAAGTACTGACCAAAAAGAGTGAAGCTCCTTGCTATAATATAAGTCTAATAAAAGGATGTTTATCTATTACCAATCTTATTTGCCTTCCTTTAGGCAAGATTACAGGAGGTTCTTATGTCATAGATTGGTAATTGTCCCCAGGTATCTGTTTTTTCCTTCTAGAATAATTTAAGTCTTAGCTAAGAAAATAATGATAAGTTAAAAGGTTGCATATAGCCGGGTGCGGTGGCTCACGCCTATAATCCCAGCACTTTGGGAGGCCAAGGCAGGTGGATCACCGAAGTTGGGAGTTCGAGACCAGTCTGACCAACATGGAGAAACCCTGTCTCTACTAAAAACACAAAATTAGCCAGGTGTGGTGGCGCATGCCTGTAATCCCAGCTACTTGGGAGGCCGAGGCAGGAGAACCGCTTGAACCCCGAAGGTGAAGGTTGTGGTGAGCCAAGATATCCTAGCCTCCCTTGCAGCTAAGTACGGCCATGTCTCTAGGTTCTGCCCTATAGGAGCGTAAGCAAAGGGCTACTTGCTTCCTGGTTTGGCCCTATAGGACCTAAACAGAGGGATGCATACTTCCTGGTTCTACTCTATAGGACCTGAGCATAGGGATATATGCAACTTCCTGGTTATGGCCGTTAAAGGAAAGGGTATATTCTGCCCATTCTCTCTTTCTCCCTTCTGCTGGCTGGAATGCAGGCATGGTGGCTGGAGCTATAGCTGGTATCCTAAGCCAAGAACTGAGAAAAGGGCGTTGAAAATGGGTGAGGGCCAGGCACAGTGGCTCATGTCTGTAATCCCAGTAGTCTGGGAGGCTGAGAAGGGTGGATCACTTGAGGTCAGGAGTTCAAAACTAGCCTGGCCAACATGTCAAAATCCTGTCACTACTAAAAATACAAAAATTAACTGGGTGTAATGGCATGCACCTGTAGTCCCAGCTACTCAGGAGGCTGAGGCAGAAGAAATGCATGAATCTGGGAGGTGGAGATTGCAGTGAGCTGAGATCGATGCCACTGCACCACTCCAGCTTGGGCGACAGAGCGAGACTCTGTCTCAAAAAGAAAAAAAAAAAAAAAGAAAAAAGAAAAGAAAAGAAAATGGGTGAGGAATCTGGGTTCCTGATACCATGGAGCCTCCATAAAGCCCTGTAGTGCTTATTTTTGGACACTTACCTGAGAGACAAATAAACGGCTATCTTGTGTAATCCACTGTGACATTGGCCTTTGTTACTGCACCTGAATCAGTTCTCTTTGACATGTAGTTCTCCCTGAAAAAATCTTCTTTTATTTTGAGAGCCAAGGAGTACATGGCAATCCTTAAATCACATCCTTCTAGAAAATAATTAGATATATCCCTGCTGGGTATGTAGGGCTCTGTAGGTAAGAGCCCTTCCTTGTCACCAGGGTGCATGATGGTGGGTGATCTTCCACACTTCATAGCTCGGCCTCTGAGTCTGCACAAGCCTGCTGATTGTGTTCTGTTCTCTTCAGTCTCAGAAAAATTAGCAGGGTTCTTAGCACCTGTCCAACTTTTTTTTTGTTTTTGTTTTTTTTGTTTTTTGAGACAGCCTCACGCTGTTGCCCAGGCTGGAGTGCAGTGGCACGATCTTGGCTCACTGCAACCTTCGCCTCCCAGATTCAAGCGATTTTCCTGCCTCAGCCTTTCAAGTAGCTGGGATTACAGACGTGTACCACCATGCCTAGCTAATTTTTGTATTTTTAGTAGAGATGGGGTTTCACCCTCTTGGCCAGGCTGGTCTCGAACTCCTGTTCTTAAGTGATCCACCTGCCTTGACCCCCCAAAGTGTTGGGATTACAGGTATAAGTCACTTGGCCTACAGGTTCCCACTTTAAATATATTTTTCATGACAGACTAGCTATGCAAGCTGAAGAATCTATTCTGTTAAAAGCAAACTTTCATCAATGAAATCTATACCAATAGCCATATGACCCCTGCACCCCCAATCAACAACATGATTCCTTTCCAAATCTTCAATAATTGGCTTAGAACTCCAAGTTAGCCCTTAAAATGTTTACTTTCACACTACCCAGTTACATTTTCAGGGATTTCTTCAGCTGTTGAAGGTAACTCCCAGAGCCCTGCCCCTCTGCAGACAGAGGTTGTCTGCAGATTCCTCCACCACAGAATACTCTGTTGAACCTAACACTGTGAATTTGGCCTTGCTCTTTTACTCAATAAGATGACAATAGCTCCTCATCCCCCACTCACCTCTGTCTTATTCATGGCTACATCCCAGTCTCTAGAATAAGCAATGTAAGAGTCATACTCCTGCATAATTCCAAACTGTCAAAGGATACATCCTTCCAGAAGATTTTTTTTTTTTTTTTTTTTGAGACAGAGTCTTGACCTGTTGCCCAAGCTAAAGTGCAATGGCATGATCTGGGCTCACTGCAACCTCCATCTCCCAGGTTCAAGTGATTCTCCTGCCTCAGCCTCCTGAGTAGCTGGGACTACAGGCACGTGCCACCATGCCTGGCTTATTTTTGTATCTTAATAGAGACGGGGTTTCACCATGTTGGCCAGGCTGGTCTCAAACTCTTGACCTTGTGATCCGCCTGCCTTGGCCTCCAAAGTGCTGGGATTACAGGCGTGAGCCACCTCGGCCGGCCGGCAATTTTTTGAAGTTGCCTTCTAATATCTTTTTTTTTTTTTTTTTTTTTTTTTTTTTTTTTTTTTTTTTGAGACGGAGTCTCGCTCTGTCGCCCAGGCTGGAGTGCAGTGGCCAGATCTCAGCTCACTGCAAGCTCCGCCTCCCGGGTTCCCGCCATTCTCCTGCCTCAGCCTCCCGAGCAGCTGGGACCACAGGCGCCGCCACCTCGCCCGGCTAATTTTTTGTGTTTTTAGTAGAGACGGGGTTTCACCGTGTTAGCCAGGATGGTCTCGATCTGCTGACCTTGTGATCCGCCCGTCTCGGCCTCCCAAAGTGCTGGGATTACAGGCTTGAGCCACCGCGCCCGGCCGCCTTCTAATATCTAAGATATTTCTCCCAGCAAGGGACTGGATTGGGTTCTCAATAAAAACTCCCATTACTTTTTTTTGCTTGTTTGTTTTCTTTTCTTTTTTTAACTGCATATGTGTAGGTCTAACCATTATTTTTTATTTTAGTATATAATAGTACAATATCTTTAAAGGGGACAAGATTCTAGAAAATAATTTCATTTCTAAGAATTAGGACTTTTTCCTTACAGTTCTGTGTAGAAAATGAGGCAAAGATGGATTGAGCATTTTAATCTCAATGCCACTAAACTTCCAGATTTTTTTTTCCAACTGATTCTTGTTTATTATTGTAACTTAAAATAAGAGAATCGAGGCATGCTGCTAACTTCAGATATTATCCAGTGATTTTTTAAAAATTTTTCTGCCTATAAAAGTTAACTCTTTTTTTTTTTTTAAATATACTTTAAGTTCTAGGGTACATGTGCACATCGTGCAGGTTTGTTACATAAGTACACTTGTGCCATGTTGGTGTGCTGCACCCATCAACTCGTCAGCACCCATCAACTCGTCATTTACATCAGGTATAACTCCCAATGCCATCCCTCTCCCCACCCGCCTCCCCATAATAGGTCCTGGTGTGTGATGTTCCCCTTCCCCAGTCCAAGTGATCTCATTGTTCAATTCCCACCTATAAGTGATAACATGCGGTGTTTGGTTTTCTGTTCTTGTGATAGTTTGCTGAGAATGATGGTTTCCAGCTGCATCCATATCCCTACAAAGGACACAAACTCATCCTTTTTTATGGCTGCATAGTATTCCATGGTGTATATGTGCCACATTTTCTTAATCCAGTCTGTCAACTTCCAGATTCTTAAAATTGTAGTCAGCCCATAAAGATATCTGTGGTACTAAATCTCCAGGATGGCCCCCAGTGATCCCCCTCTTGGTGTTCATGTCCTTACTCTTGAGTAATCCCTTTCCATTTCCATTGAGTGTGGGCTGGACTTTGTGACTCACTTCTTTTTTTTTTTTTTTTTTTTTTTTTTTTTTTTGAGATGGAGTCTTGCTTTGTTGCCCAGGCTAGAGTGTAATGGCACGATCTCGGCTCACTGCAACCTCCGCCTCCCGGGTTCAAGCAGTTCTCCTGCCTCAGCCTCCTGATTAGCTGGGATTACAGGTGCCCGCCACCACAGCCGTCTAATTTTTGTATTTTTAGTAGAGACGGGGTTTCACTTTGTTGGTCAGGCTGGTCTCAAACTCCTGATCTCAAGTGATCCACTCTCCTCGGCCTCCCAAAGGAGGCTGGGATTACAGGAGTGAGCCACTGTGCCCAGCTATGACTCACTTCTAATGAATAGAATAAGGCAGAAGTTACAATGTGGGATGAACCAGGTCATAAAATGCAAAGTGGCATTTCAATCATTTGCTGTGGGGTAAGCTGCCCACCATATCAAGCAGCTCTGTAGAAAGACCCACATGGCAAGGAACTGAGCCCTCCCGCCCACAGCCAGGTGAGTGAGCTTGGAATAAGATCCTCTAGGCCCAGACAAGTCTTCAGAGACTGCAACCCCAGCCAATAGTTTCATGAAAAACCTCATGAGAGACCCTGAACCAGAATCACTCAGCTAAGCCACTCCCAAATTCCTGACCCACAGAAACTGTGTAAGATGAAAAATATTTATGAAGTCACTAAGTTTTGGGGTAACTTGTTATGCAGCAATAGATAAGGAGAGAATAGAAAAGGATGTCAATATCGCTAAGCTAACTCTATAGCTTCTTTTTTGTTTATTTGTTTGTTTGAGATGGAGTCTTGCTCTGTCACCCAGGCTGGAGTGCAGTGGTGCGATCTAGGCTCCCTGCAACCTCTGCCTCCGGGTTCAAGTGATTCTCCTGCCTCCGCCTCCCCAAGTAGCTGGGACTACAGGTGCACACTACCACGCCCAGCTAATCTTTGTGTTTCTGGTGGAGACAGGGTTTCGCCATGTTGGCCGGGCTGGTCTTGAACTCCTGACCTCAGGTGATCTGCCCACCTCAGCCTCCCAAAATGCTGGGATTACAAGCGTGAGCCACCTCTCCTGGCCGATAACTCTACAGCTTCTAAATATATTTACCGTCTACGGATGAGATCAGCCACTTGCAAAATAGAAAATCAATAAATGGGAATCTGAGAGAATATTTATTCTCTGGAAAGCATGATTGAATCATCTGCATAATCTGTGTTTTCCCAATCCTCATAGACACTGAATTCGCTAATTGATTAATTGGTGGCTGCTTGAGACTTGCATTGCTTTCCATTGGCCTTATTTAGACAAATTTTTAGTAGATTCACAAAGCTCTTTCTGGAGTGAAAAAGTTATTTGCCTGGTGGACCTATTTTAAATGTCTTCTTTGAAGTCTTCCCTGAGCATCCCCTGCCCCCATCCTCATCTTCACATCATCCATCAGAGTTTGAATCACTTTCTCAGTGCTTTCATGGCACTCTGAGACTACTTTTGCTATGGCACTTGTCACTGCATTGACTGAGAACTTGCTACTTCCCTCATTAGGTTGGAAGATTTTTGAAAGCAAAGGCTGCAATTTATTCATCTTTGGTCTTAGAACAGCCACTGGTCCGTAGTATAAGCTCAACAAATATATCTAACATGAATGAATAAGAACATATTAATGAAGAAAGGAATGAATACATGAATAAATGAATTGATCATAGATGAAAGCTAAGTGGCCGGAGGAAAACCACTTCCGCCTCTGAATTTCTGTTCACCTATGAAATGAAAGGGGTGGACAAGATTGTGTCTAAGATCCCTTTTAACTCAAACCTTCTGTGATTTATGATTGGAGATGGGAATAGAAGCCTATGCCCTTCTATGGCCTTCAAAAAGCAATACTAGGAATAAAATAATAAAGATAAGAGTGGAAATCAGTGAAATAATAAACAGACCAACAATAAAGAAAAACAATGAAAGCAAAGGCTGTTTCCCTGAGAAGATCAATAAAATTGATAAACCTCTAGCTAGATTGATCAACAACAAAAGAGGAAAGACAAAAATACCAATATCAGGAATGAAGGGTTGGGAACATATCACTTCAGATCCTACAGACATAAAAAGGATTAAAAGGATTAAAAAGGAGTATTATTAACCACTTTATAGAATAAATTTGGCAACTTAGATAAAATGGACAAATTACTTGAAACACATACATTACCAGAACTGGCCCAAGAAGAAATAGAAAATCTGAATAGCCTTCTATATATTAAAGACTTGAAGCAGTAATTTTTAAAAACTGACAAAATTCTATCAAACACTTAAAGGTGAAATAATCCTAATCATACATCAATTATTTCAGAAAACAGAGAAAGAAGGAACATTTCCCAATTCATATTTACGAGTCCAGTATTACCCTGATACCACAACCGAAGACATTATAAGGAGGCTGGGTATGGTGGCTCACTCCTATAATTCCAGTGCTTTGGGAGGCCTAGGTGGGCAGATCACATGAGATCAGGAGTTCGAGACCAGCCTGGCCAACATGTAGAAATCCTGTCTCCACTAAAAAACACAAAAATTAGCCAGGTGTGCTTTGGGAGGCCGAGGTGGGCAGATCACCTGAGGTCGGGAGTTCAAGACCAACCTGACCAACATGGAGAAACCCCACCTCTACGAAAACTACAGCTACTCAGAAGGCTGAGGCAGGCGAATCACTTGAACCCAGGAGGTGGAGGTTGCAGTGGGCAGAGATCGCACCATTGCACTCCAGCCTGGGCAATAGAGAGAGACTCTGTGTCAAAAAAAAAAAAGAAAAGATAGTTTTGGCCGAAAGGGGTGGCCCATACCCATAATCCCAGCAATTTAGGAGGCCCAGGTGGAAGGATTGCTTGAGTCCAGGCATTTGAGACCAGCCTGGGCAACATAGTGAAACCCCATTTCTATTTAAGAAAAAAGCTTTTTTTAAAGTTAAATTAAAAGAAAAAGACATTTCTTCCTTTATTAGCTGTATGCCCCACATTTCTATATTACCCCACTTGGTCTTGATGTATTATTTGTTTGTGTATCGTGCGGTTCTATTTGCAGAAATTTTGTTAAAGCTTTTATGCTGACATTCATGAGGAGCATTAGTCCACAGTTTTCTTTCCTTCTAATTTTTTTTTTTTTTTTTTGAGACGGAGTCTTGTTCTGTTGCCCAGGCTGGAGTGTAGTGGTGCAATCTCAGCTCACTGCAACTGCTGCCTCCCAGGTTCAAGCAATTCTCCTGTCTCAGCCTCCCAGGTAGCTAGGATCACAGGCATACATCACCACACCTGGCTAATTTTTTTTTTTTTTTTTTTCAGACAGAGTTTTGCTCTTGTTGTCCAGGCTGGAGTGCAATGGCACAATCTCAGCTCACTGCAACCTCCTCCCGGGTTCAAGTGATTCTTCTGCCACAGCCTTCTGAGTAGCTGGGATTACAGGCATGTGCCACCATGCCCAGCTAATTTTTGTATCTTTGGTAGAGATGGGTTTCACCATATTGGCCAGGCTGGTCTGGAACTCCTGACCTCAGGTGATCCACCTGCCTCAGCTTCCCAAAGTGTTGGGATTACAGGTGTGAGCCACCACACCAAGCCCAATGTGGCTTCTTTATAATGTTGATGAGGAAAATAAATCAGTTCCAGATAGAAGCCATTGTCTGCGTGGAGATTGCACATTCTCTGCATGTTTTCATGAGTTTTTCCAGGTACTCCGGTTTCCTCCCACATTCCAAAGATGTGCACAATGAGGTTAATTAGTGTGTCTAAATGACCCCAGTCTGTGTGAGTGTAGGGGTGTGTGTGAGTGAACCCTGTGATGGAATGGCAACCTGTCCATGGCTGATTCCCACCTGATGCTCTGAGCTGCTGCGACAGGGTCCAGCTGCCTGCAGCCCTGAACTGGAATAAGCAGGTTGGAAAATGAATGAATGAATATAAATTATTGTAAAATAAAAATTCATCCAGTCTATGACAATTATAAACATGCATGACAATAAATGATGCAGTTCTAAAGCACACAGTAAGCCTGAAATATTTGTTATTGTTTTTTTTGTGGTTTTTTTTTTTTTTTTTTTGAGATGGAGTCTCATTCTGTCACCCAGGCTGGAGAGAAATGGCGTGGTCTCGGTTCACTGCAATCTCTGCCTCTCAGGTTCAAGTGATTCTCCCACCTCAGCCTCCCAAGTAGGTGGGACTACAGGCACATGCCACCACACCTGGCTAATTTTTGTATTTTTAGTAGAGACAGTGTTTCACTATGTCTGCCAGGCTGGTCTCAAACTCCTGACCTTATGATCCATCCACCTTGGCCTCCCAAAGTGCTGGGATTACAGGCGTGAGCCACCGCACCCGGCCTTATTTGTTTTTTAACGGTGTGGTAGTTGGCGATGCTCCCTAGAATTTTTGCTTTTCACTTATTCCTTGATTTAACCCACTACCGCTATAGCTGCCATCACTCACTGATTCACCAAATATTGGGTAAATAATTATCTTACTTGTTTTTATTGACCTTTCTTTTATATTTTTAAAATTTTTTACAAGATAACATCTAATTTTTAAATGTCTTACTATTTTTTATTCTTACAAACATCATTATTATTATTATTTTGAGACCGAGTCTCACTCTGTCACCCATGCTGGAGTGCAGTGGCAGAATCTTAGCTCACTGAAACCTCCACCTGCCAGGTTCACGCAATTCTCCTGCCTCAGCTACCCGAGTAGCTGGGATTACAAGTGTGCACCACTGTGCCTGGCTGATTTTGTATTTTTGGCAGAGATGGGGTTTCACCATGTTGGCGAGGCTGGTTTCAAACTCCTGACCTCAAGTGATCTGCCTGCCTCAGCCTCCCAAAGTGCTGGGATTACAGGTGTGAGCCACTGCTCCCAGCCCTACAAGCATTATTATTATTATTATTATTATTATTAGAGACAGGGTCTCACTCTGTCACCCAGGCTGGAGTGCAGTGCAATGGTGTGATCATAACTCACTGCAGCCTCGAACTCTTGGCCTCAAGCCATCCTGCTGTCTCAGCTTCCTAAATAGCTAGAACTACAGGTGCGCATTACCATATCCAGCCAATTTTTAATTTTTTTTTGTAGAGGTGAGTTCTTCCTCAGGCTGGTTTTGAACTTCTGGCCTCAAGTGATCTCCTTGGCCTCCCAAAGTGCTGGGTTACAGGCAAGAGCTACTAACTACTCCTGGCCCTAATCTTTTTTAAATATTTGTATAACTCACATTTATTTCAATATTTAATATTAGAAGTGTTGGTCAGGTGCAGTAGCTCACACAGAAACACCCTCACAGACACACCCAAACATGCTTTATCAGGTTTCTAGGTACCCTTAATCTTGTCAAGTTGACACCTAAAATAACCCATCAAATAGGAAGACTCAATATTGTTCAAATGTTAATTCTCCTAAAACTGATCTATAGATTCAATGCAATCCCAATACTAATTACCCAGTAATTTCTGCAGAAATTGACAAGCTAATTCTAAAATTTATGTGGAAACTCAAAGGGCCTAGGATATGCAAAGCCATCTTGACAAAGAAGAGCAAAGTAGGATTCATATCACCTGACTTCAAGACCTACTGTACAGCTACAGTAATCAAGTCAAGTATGGTATTGGCATAAGGGTGGACACACAGATCAATAAAGCAGAACAGAGTCCAGAAATAGATCCACACATGTTTTGTCAATTGATTTTTTACAAATGTGCCAGAGTAGTTTAAAGAGGAAAGGATATCTTTTCAACAAATGATACTAGAACAACTATATAGTCTTATGGAAAAAAAATATACCTTGACTCCTACCTCGTAATACACACAAAAATAAACTAGAAAAGGATCACAGAACTAAAAATAAAAGCTAAAATGATAACATTCTAAAAGAAAACATAAAAAAATTTTTTCTGACTTTGGGGTAGGCGGTGGTTTCTTAGGACACCACAAGCATTCACTATAGAAGAAATAATAAGCCTGACTCTGTTGAAATTTGAATCTTCTGCTCTTCACATTTTTAGAAAATGAAAAGAGGCCAGGCATGGGAGCACGCATCTGTAGTCCTAGCTACTAGGGAGGTTGAGGTGGGAGGATTGCTTGAGCCCAGGGGTTGGAGGCTGCCATGAGCTATGATTATACCACTGCACTCCAGCCTGGGGGACAGACTGAGACTCTGCCTCTAAAAAAAAAAAAAAAAAAAAAAAAAAAAAAAAAAAAAAAAAAAAAAAAACAGGGAAGTCAGGCTAGGTGCAGAGGCTCATGCCTGTAATCCCAGCACTTTGAGAGGTGGAAACAGGTGGATTACCTGTGGTCAGGAGTTCAAGAAGAGCCTGGCAACGGCCGGGCGTGGTGGCTCAAGCCTGTAATCCCAGCACTTTGGGAGGCTGAGACGGGCGGATCACGAGGTCAGGAGATCGAGACCATCCTGGCTAACACAGTGAAACCCCGTCTCTACTAAAAATACAAAAACTTAGCCGGGCGAGGTGGCAGGCGCCTGTAGTCCCAGCTACTCGGGAGGCTGAGGCAGGAGAATGGCGTGAACCCGGGAGGCGTAGCTTGCAGTGGGCTGAGATCCGGCCACTGCACTCCAGCCTGGGTGACAGAGCGAGACTCCATCTCAAAAAAAAAAAAAAAAAAGAACAGCCTGGCCAACATGGTGAAACCCCGTCTCTACTAAAAATACCAAAATTAGCCAGGTGTGGTAGCACATGTCTGTAATCCCAGCTACTTGGGAGGCTGAGGCAGGAGAATCGCCTGAACCCGGGAGCCAGAGGTGGCAATGAGTCGAGATAGCGCCATTGCACTCCAGCCTGGGTAACAGAGCGAGATTCTGTCTCAAAAAAACACAAAAAACAAAAACAAAAAAACAGGGAAGTCACAGGTCACAGCCTGGGAGAAATATTTACAATGTGGATGTCAGACAAAGAATTCGTATCCAGAATATATAAAGAACACTTATAATTCAATGAAAAGAAGACAAATAATCCAATTGTTTTGTTTTGTTTTATTGAGACAGAATCTCACTCTGTCACCCAGGCTGGAATGCAGTGGCATGATCTCAGCTCATTGCAACCACTGACTCCCGGGTTCAAGCAATTTTCCTGTCTCAGCCTCCCAAGTAGCTGGGATTACAGGCGTGTGCCATCACACCTGGCTAATTTTTGTATTTTTAGTAGAGATGGGGTCGAAATCTGGCTGGTCGAAAACTCCTTACCTCAAGTGATCTGCCCATCTCAGCCTCCCAAAGTGTTGGAATTACAGGCATGAGCCACCACACCCTGCCAACCCAACTGTTTTTAATGGACAAAAGATTTGAACAGTCATTTCACCAAAAAAGATATATGAATGACAAATAGGCACATTAAACATCACTAATTATCAAGGAAATGCAAATTAAACCCACAATGAGACTTTACTACACTCCCAGTAGAATGATTAAAGTAAAAAAGATGGAAGCCAGGCACAGTGACTAAGGCCTGTAATCCCAGCACTTTGGGAGGCCAAGGCAGGAAGATCGCCTGAGCCCAGGAATTCGAGACCAGCCTGGGCAACGTAGGGAGACCCCATCTCTACAAAAATTTAAAAAATAGCCAGCCTTGGTGACACGAGCCTGTGGTCTCAGCTACTTGGCAGGCTGAGACAGGAGGATCGCTTGAGCCTGGAAGGTTGAGGTCGCAGTGAGCTGTGGTCACACTACTGCACTCAAGCCTGGGTGACAGAGCAAGAGCCCGCCCCAAAATAACACAGGAACACTAAACCAAACACCGCATGTTCTCACAAGCAGGAGCTGAACAATGAGAACACATGGACACAAGGAGAGGAACAACACACACTGAGGCCTGTTGGTGGGCAGGGGGAGGGAGAGCATCAGGATAAATAGCTAATGCAAGCAGGGATTAATACTTAGGCAGTGGCCAAGCGCAGTGGCTCAAGGCTGTAATCCCAGCACTTTGGGAGGCCCAGGTGGGTGGATCACGAGGTCAGGAGTTTGAGACCAGCCTGGCCAACATGGTGAAACCCTGTCTCTACTAAAAATACAAAAAATAGCTAGGTGTGGTGGCAGGCGCCTGTAATCCCAGCTACTCAGGAGGCTGAGGCAGGAGAATCGCTTGAACCCGAGAGGCGGAGGTTGCAGTGAGCCGAGATCCATGTCACTGCACTCCAGCCTGGGTAACAGCAAGATTCTGTCTCAGAAAAACAAACAAACAAACAAACAAAAAACCTAGGCAATGGGTTGACAGGTGCAGCAAACCACCATGGCACAGGTTTACCTGTGTAACAAACCTGCACATCCTGCAGTTGTATCCTGCAACTTTAAATTAAATTAAATTATTTTTTTTTTTCAAAAAAAGAGCCTGCCTCAAAGAAAGAAAAGAAAAAAGATGGCTAATACCAAGAGTGCACAAAGATGTAGAGCAACTGGAACTCTTGTAAGTTTCTGGGGGTGCATGAAATGCTGCAAACACTTCGAAAAATAGTTTGGCAATTTCTTTCTTTCTTCTCTTTTTCTTTTCTTTTTTTTTTTTTTTTTTTTGAGACAGCGTCTCGTTCTGTCACCCAGGCTAGAGTGCAGTGGCACGATCTCGGATCAGTGTGGCCTCGACCTCCTGGGCTCAAGCAATCCTCCCACCTCAGCCTCCCAAGTAGCTGGGACCACAGGTGCACACCCCCATGCCTGGCTAATGTTTTTTTAATTTTAAAAAACTTTAGTAGAGACCAGGTCCCACTATGTTGCCCAGGCTGGTCACTAACTCCTGAGATCAAGCAATTCTTCCACCTCAGCCTCCCAAAGTGCTGGGATTACAGGTGTGAGCCACTGCATCCAGCCACAATTTCTTATAAAGTTAACATACACTTACCACAAGATCCAACAATTCCCCTACTAGATATGTACCCAAGACAAATGAAAATACGTATCCACAAAGACTTTTTTGTTTTTGTTTTTGTTTTTTGAGACAGAGTCTCGCTCTGTCACCTAGGCTGGAGTGCAGTGGCGCAATCTCAGCTCACTGCGACTTCTGCCTCCGGGGTTCAAGCATTTCTCCTTGCCTCAGCCTCTTGAGTAGCTGGGATTACAGGAGCCTGTCACCACACCTGGCTGATTTCTGTATTTTTTAGTAGAGACAGGGTTTTGCCATGTTGGCCAGTCTGGTCTTGAACTTGTGACCTCAGGTGATCCGCTCACCTTGGCCACTCAAAGTGCTGGGATTACAAGCGTGAGCCACTGTGCCCAGCCACATCCACAAAGACTTGTACACAAATATTGAAGGAAGCTTTCTTCATCACAGCCCCAAACTGAAAACAATCAAAACGTCCACCAACAGGTGAATGAATAAACAAACTGTGGTATAGCTACGCAATGGAATCTACTTGATGATAAAAAGAAACAAACTACTGATACATGCAACAACTGAGGAAAGCCACACACAAAAGAGCCCATATTCTATGCATTCATTTACATGAAAATCTCAAATTTGCAAAACTATTCAATAGTGACAGAAACCAGATCAGTGGTTGCCTGTGGCCAGTAGCTATGGAGAGACTGGCTGCAATGATGCAGGAGGGAACTTTTACAGAAATGTTTTATATCTAGATTGTGTGTTGTTTACATGGGTTTATATACATATTTGTAAAAACTCATTGAACTGTATACTTGAATCTGGTATATTTCGGCCAGGCGTGGTGGCTTATGTCTGTAATCCCAGTGCTTTGGGAGGCCAAGGAGGGAGGATTGCTTGAGGCCAGGAGTTCAAGACTACCCTGGGCAATATAGCGAGACCCCTTCACACACACACACACACACACACACACACACACACACACACACACACAAAAGAAAATTAGCTGGGTATGGTGGCATATACCTGTAGTCCTAAGTACTCAGGAGGCTGAGGCAGGAGGATGGCTTGAGGCAAGGAAGTGAGGCTGCAGTGAGCTATAGTCATACCACTGCACTCCAGCCTCGCTGACAGAGTGAGATGCTATCTCCAATGAAATAAAATAAAAATGATGCATTTTTATTTCCTATTTTATTTTATATTTAACTCAATAAAGTTAATCTAAAAAGAAAGGCAGTGCTGCTTTTTCCTACACTGAGGGTTTGTAGTTTGAGGCTGTTTTTTGTGTCTCATCCTTTTATCCTTTCAGCATATTTCTTTTATTTTATTATTCTTATTTTTATTTTTATTTTTATTTTGAGAATGAATCTCACTCTGCCTCCCAGGCTGGATTGTAGTGGCGAGATCTTGGCTCACTACAACCTCTGCCTTTAGGGTTCAAGTGATTCTCCTGCCTCAGCCTCCCAAGTAGCTGGAATTACAGGTGTCTGCCCCCAGACCTCGCTAATTTTAGTATTTTTAGTAGAGACGGGGTTTCGCCATGTTGGCCAGGCTGCTCTCGAATCCCTGACCTCGGGTGATCCACTCACCTCGGCCTCCCAAACTGTTGGGATTATAGGCATGAGCCACTGTGCCTGGCCTTTCCACATATTTCTAACATCTTTTACTCCACAGCCATCTCATAGCAGGGGCTCCTTCCTCTGTGAAAGATCTCTTTTCCAGGATGTCCTCCCCAGTTCCCACGTCCTCAACCAGGACCTTTCTCCGTCAGCCTCCACAATCCAGAGCTCCTGTATCCCCTCCCAGCAAGCTCTATGGATAAGCTGTCTGCGCTTCCCTGGGTGAGGGCTCAGGGCCAAAGCTGAGCAGACTTAGCAAATTGTGTTTAGCTGATGTAGAATTGGCCCTCAACTAAATACATCATCAGCCTCACCAGCTCTTGCTGGGTCTTGGCAAGAGCGAGAGACTACACACAGAGTCTCTGGCACCCTTGCCTTCCTACCTTAACACTTCTCATCTTGTAGAGCACCAGGCCAGCTTTTCCCTGGCCTGTGCATGAGGTTCCACAAATCTGGCCTAGGCCTCTTGGTCTCTACCCTACCCTGAATTCCGTCCCCTTTTCAGATCCTAGCTCGCTCTGACACAAGTTCTCTCCCTCCCCTAAGACATCATTCCATCTAAGGAATTCCAAGTAGAGACTTTGAAAACAGAGAAATCCAGGGTGGTGGCGATTCTGGTATAGGCCTCCTGATAACCCACTTTGAGGGGGGACCCAGCTGAATGCCTATTATAATTCCTTGAGAAAGAAAACCTGGGCTGCCAGAATTTCTCCCCCACCAAGTGGGGTACTCTTTGCCAGGCTCGGTGAGCTCATTGCTCACATTACTGATAGCCTTGCTGCTACTCAGTCCCTCCCTGGGGATAAAATGCATGAATACTTTGGGGCCTAGGGAGCAATCCTAGCCAAATAGAGAGAAAGGGTGCCAGGAAAGCCAGGGAGCTTGGTTAGGACCTCAGGTCCGCATTTGTTTCTAGAGTCTTCTTTGCATCCCTGTTCCAGGGAAAGACTGAGGCATGGAATTCAGATGCACAGCAAAGGCCACAGGACTCCTGGCCAGGGACTGTGGGGATCTGGACAGTAGCATCCTTAGGGGAGCTATAGCTCTTTGCCCTGGCTTCTTGACCTCCTGCTTTTGGAAGGCAAAGAGGATGCAACTACCCTGGTCATGGGAATGGCTGGACCCCTCTGACTTGGAGACAATGGCTGGGCCAGAGCACGTGGGCGAGCCTAGGAGGCTGGCTCGGGTCTGCGGCTTCCTGGGAGGAAGTGAGGCATTGTTTCTTGGGCTGTGCGGGCCTGCTGGAACTCCAGCACAATACAGGGAGCGGTGGGTGCCAGGTCTAGCCCACCGACAATCGGGAACTTGTTTATTGCTTTAATGACCCCATGTTGGATCCACCTGGAAATAGACCTGCTAATGAGCAGAGACAGAGCTGGCACAGCCCCAAGGGAAGCCTGTCGGGCCAGCTACCCTGGAGGCGCTATGGGTGTGTGGTCTGAGACTAGGAGAGCTGGGAAGTGGAGACCTGGGTTCTGTCTGGGAAAACCACAGGGAGATCTCATGCTTCTCCACTGCTATCCACCTCTTGTTGTGGGTTACAAGAAGGTGAAGTGCGGGAAGGGGTGTGGGGCTGAGAATTCAAGGCATAGTCCATCTGCCCATTCCAGCCTTTGCTCCCAACTGCTGGTGGCCTTGGACAAGCTGTCTACACTTCCTGGGCCTTATGTCCTCATCTTTCAGGAAGGGATACCAACATCATTCCTGCTGTCTCCCCACTTCCCCAGGGTGTTGGAAGGATAAGGTAAGATCAGACACAGTACCTGCTTTGAACTCCTTGGAAGAAAAAAACCCTTTTAGACATCAAGGCTTTACACTGTTTGCTTCTTTCCCCTGTGGCTGGAGCCTGGGAGCTTGGAGAGGGATGGAGTGTCTGGGACTTGGTTTTCCTAGACTGTTGATCAGACACCTGCCAGGGACTGAGACGAAATTAAAACTTCCCCTGCATCAAGAACATCTGAGAGCCAAGAGCGGGCACTTGGGAGGGGGCAATAATGTGTTGGAGCCAGCCCATGACAGCTCACAGGAGCTCAGGAATGTTAAATCCACTGGTAGCTTGCAATTGGCTATTGTAGGAGTTTTTATTTCATAGATATCAGCAAACTCTACAAATCAAGGCTTGCTTTCTTTATTTGCTTCCTTCCTTCCTCCCTTCCTTCGTTCCTTCCTTCCTTTCTCCTTCCTTCCTTCTTCCTTCTTTCCTTTCTGCTTCCTTTCTTCTTCCTTTGTTCCTTTCTCCTTCCTTCCTTTCTCCTTCCTTCCTTCCTTCCTTCCTTCCTTCCTTCCTTCTCTCTCTCTCTCTCTCTCTCTCTCTCTTTCTTTCTCCCTCTCTCTCTCTTTCTCTTTCTTTTTCTTGAGAACTGGGACAGGATGTGTAGAAGACTGTGGCCCCACACTCCCTACCTAGGTCTCACCAAGCAGTCCCAACCAGGTGTGGCTTATTTGCCCTTTGAACACAGACCCCAGGAGATTGGAGGCCTCAGCAGTTGAGAAAATGGCCTCACTCCATGCAGTAGTGGGACAGGAGTGGCCGTGAGATAGACGGAGGGTGCTGGAATCCAGTCCTAGGAAGAATTGGTCTCTGCTGCACCATACTGAGTTCTGAAGGTCAGGAAGCCAAACCGAAGCTCCAGCCAGGTGCTGAGTGTTTCTTTGCCCTGGTTCAAACACAGCAGTGAGTGGAGGGTCTGGGGTTGGAAGATGAAGGGAATGGGGTGAGACCACGAGGTGAACATATCAGGCATCTATAAGGACACTCTCATAGGAGCAGAACTCAGACATCCTAGGAAGTATTTAAGGAACTGCTTGCTTGCTTGTGTTTTGGGGGTTTGTTTTTAATCCAGGAAGTTTCTTTACAGGCTGAAAAGAGGTGGCCATCATCGATTCTGCTGAAGGCCTCTGGCATGGCAGGCCAGGGAGTGGGGGTGGGGGGCTGACATTGTGAGGCAGAAGGAGGAAGCTGCCAGTGACCTGGGATAGGTCAAGGTGACAGCTCTGGGCCCAGAAGCCAGGATACCCGGGTTCTAGTTCTGGCTGTGCCAGGCGATACAGGGCAAATCGCTTCCTCTCTTGCATCTCATCTGTACTCTGCAATCATCCATAGGTGATCTCTAGGGGCCCTGGCAGCTTTGATGTTCTCTGACAGTTTATCTTTACTGCTCTTTGGTTTCTCTCATCAATGCCCCTACACCTATGGTGTGGCACATAAGGGCTTGAGGTCTTGTTATTGACTGAAAGTTTGTGTCTCCACCCCCTAAATTCATGTGTTGAAACTTCGATCCCCAGTGTGATGGTATTAGGAGATGGGGCCTTTGGGAGGTGATTAGGTTTAGATGAGGTCATGAGGGAGAGCCTCTAGGATTGGATTAGTGTTCTTATAAGAACAGCCAGAGGCTGAGCGCAGTGGCTCACACCTGTAATCTCAGCACTTTGGGAAACCGAGGTGGGTGGATCACCTGAGGTCCGGAGTTTGAGACCAGTCTGGCCAACAGGGTGAAACCCCGTCTCTACAAAAGTATAAAAATTAGCTGGGGTTGATGGCAGGTGCTTCTAATCCTAGCCACTCAGGAGGCTGAGGCAGAAGAATCACTTGAACCTGGGAGGTGGAGGTTGTAGTGAGCTGGGATTGTGCCACTGCACTCCAGCCTGGGTGAGAGAGAGACTCTGGCAAAGAAAGAAAGAAAGAAAGAAGAAAGAAAGAAAGAAAGAAAGAAAGAAAGAAAGAAAGAAAGAAAGAAAGAAAGAAAGAAAGAAAGAAGAAGAAAGGAAGGAAGGAAGGAAGGAAGGAAGGAAGGAAGGAAAGAAAGAAAGAAAGAAAGAAAGAAAGAAAGAAAGAAAGTAAGAAAGAAAGAAAGAAAGAAAGAAGAGCCAGAGACCAGAGCCCTTTCTCCCTCTCTCCTTCATGATGTGAGGATGCAGCAAGGAGGCACAGCTTCTATCTGCAAGCCAGGAAGTAGGCCCTCACCAGAAACCAAATCTGCTCCCATCTTGAACTTCCCAACCTCCAGAGCTGCGAGGAATAAATGTCTGCTGTTTAAGCCACCTAGTCTATGGTATTATTTTTGACAGGTGTGCTTCCCTGTTCCTAGGAGATTTCTACATGCGGCATAGCCCGTCTTTCACAGTTAAAGGCATTTGCTCTGGAACTCAGGCAGTCCTGGTCTCAAATCTTGACCCTTGCCTCTTGCTAGCTGTGTAACCTAAGGTAATATGGTTTGGCTGTGTCCCCACCCAAATCTCAAATTGTAGTTCCCATAATTCCCACGTGTCATGGGAGGGACCCAATGGGAGGTAATTGAATCATGGGGATGGCTTTTTTCTGTGCTGTTCTCATGATAGTGAAAAAATCTCTCACAAGATCTGATGGTTTTCTAAAGGGGAGTTCCCCTGCACATGCTCTCTCTTGCCTGCCACCCTGTAAGATGTGACTTTCTCCTCTTTCACCTTCCACCATGATTGTGAAGCTTCCCAGCCATGTGGAACTGTGAGTCCATTAAACTTTTTTTTTTTTTTTAATACATTACCCAGTCTCAGGTATTAGCAGCATGAGAATAGACTAATACGTAGGGAATATTCACTTCTCTGCTCCTCCTGCCTCACCTGAAAAATAAGAGTGTTTGCAGTGCCCACTACCCAGGGTTCCTGGAGGACCAAGTAAGATAATTGGTGTAAATCCTTGGCACAGATTTGGGACACAGCAGGTGTGCAGCCACGTTGGCTGTGGTTATTCCATCATTCTGAGGATGCCACCGCTCTGCTTTCTAGAGGAAGGTGTTGTGGCAGTCCCAGGAAGGACCTGCTGACTAAGAGAGGTGGGGGACCTGGAATCCCCTCACCAGGGGAGGCTGTGTGTCTCCAGGCAGTCCTACCAGGGGATTTCAACCCAGCAAGTGAAAGTCACAACCCCCCAGAGGAGCCCCATTTTGTCACAGTGAAACTGCACAACTGATCTGAAGGGGAGAGTCAGGGAACTCAGGTTCTGACTCGGACTTGGCAAGTCCCTTAGCTGTGCTCGTTCTTACTTCTCTTGTTTATGAAGTCGGGCTCATCTCTGCCCTGCCTCATAGCCCAGGACAAATGAGGTCATGCTGACAAGCAAAATGAAATCAGTAAAAATCTTTTAAAGGACTCTACAAAAATAAAACGAATTATTATCACAAATCATAATAGAATTAATCTACATGGCCCAGAGCAGCCCTTTGAGATTTATTTGTGGGTAGTAGAACTTCTCTTTCCTTTTCTTTTCCAGGGAGGTTTTTTCCAGCAGGCCCCTCTGCACCTTGGGGACAGAGTGGAGCTGAATGTCCCATGTAACTCACAGTCCTGTCTTCCACCCTCCCACTCATCCCTCCACTGGGAAATCTCAATGTATTTTTAGGGAACCTCATTGCTCCCGCCCCTGTTTCCTTTCCAGGGTATGCCTGGGAAAGTTCTTAGGAACTCATGAACGGAGTCTGCTGTAAGGACGCTCTCTTTGGCCTGGGCTTTGGTCCCGGCCCACTTCCCCAGGAGGGCTGAGATGCCCCGTAGCAGTGAAGAGGAGAGTGAGAAAAATCCATGTGACGTGTCAGGGAGGGGCAGCTGCCAGAGGCCCCTAAGGAGGGAGAATGAGTAAACAGCCCAGCCACCGTCCCCAGTCCCCCTGTTCCACTTGGGTGCAGGCAGTTCAGCTTCAGAAAGCTGGGGGTGGGGCAGGCGGGTGACACATGCTCCTCTGGGAGTGGGATAAATAATCTTCAGCTGCAACAATAAAGATCAATTATGACCTAATCGCTCAGCCCGTTTCCAAAAGCCCAAGGGGTGGACCTCGCCCTTCCTCTCCCTCCAGGTTTAATTATCTGAAGAGTCTTGGACTTTTATTTCTTGTTTTTTGTTTGTTTGCTTGTTTGTTTGCACCTGGTTGATGTGTAAGTCTTAGATTTTGGGAGACCCAAAAGAGAAAGAAGATCTGTAAATAATTAAGCCAGGGGATGGCCTTCAGCACAGGAGTGTGTGTGGGCATGGGGTGGGGGTAGAGGATGTGGCAGGTTCCCCCTTGGTGCATCTGTGTGGGTTGGGTATGGGGTGAGGGCAGAGAACCAGAGCAGAGGAGAGAAGGCAGCTGAAACAGACAAGTGCTTCAGGGACAGGAATAAAATGTAGTGAGACCCGAGAGACCTTATTCCCTGACCAGTAAGGCAAGGAACATGGGGATCTCTTGTACCCAGAATTCTCCACAGTGCTCATGGCACATTTATTACAGGTGTTGTATTTTTAAATATTTATTTATTTATTATTTATTATTTTTGGGATGGAGTCTCGCTTTGTTGCCCAGGCTGGAGTGCCATGATCTCGGCTCACTGCAACCTCCACCTCCCAGGTTCAAGCGATTCCTCTACCTCAGACTCCAGAGTAGCTGGGACTACAGGTGAGTGCCACCACGCCTGGCTAATTTTTGTATTTTTAGTAGAGATGGGGTTTCACCATATTGGCCAGGCTGGTCTCGAACTCGTGACCTTGTGAGCCACTGGCCTTGGCCTGCCAAAGTGCTGGGATTACAGCCACCACATCTGCCCTAAATATTTATTTATAAATATGTAATAGAAATATAAATATTTAATATTTATAATGTTCCAAATATTACAGGTGGTGGCAATATCCTTGAAGAGACTAAAAGAACTCAGAGCAGCACTGAACAAGCCAGCAGAGCCGTCACACTCACCCCTACAGTCTCCACAGACAAAGTCCATGAAAGCATTGGCCATTGGCTTTCTTTCTTTTTTTTTTTTTTTTTGAGACGGAGTCTCGCTTTGTCGCCCAGGCTGGAGTGCAGTGGCCGGATCTCAGCTCACTGCAAGCTCCGCCTCCCGGGTTTACGCCATTCTCCTGCCTCAGCCTCCCGAGTAGCTGGGACTACAGGCGCCCACCACCTCGCCCGGCTAGTTTTTTGTATTTTTAGTAGAGATGGGGTTTCACCATATTAGCCAGGATGGTCTCGATCTCCTGACCTCGTGATCCGCCCGTCTCGGCCTCCCAAAGTGCTGGGATTACAGGCTTGAGCCACCGCGCCCGGCCTGGCCATTGGCTTTCACTGGCGTGGATGTGTCACCAGTGGGGTAGAGTTGTTCCTGTCTCTGACACTATTAGTTCATTCTCACACTGCTATTAAAACAAACAAACAAACAAACAAAAAACTTAAGACTGGGTGATTTATGAAGAAGAGAGGTTTAATTGGCTCATGATTCTGCAGGCTATACAGGAAGCATCACGGCTTCTGCTTCTGGGGAGGCCTCAGAGGCTTCCAATCATGGCGGAAGCCCAAGTGGGCACAAGGAGCTCCACGTGGCCGCAGCAGGAGGAAGAGAGACAGCAGGTAGGTGCCACACACTTTCAAACAACCAGATCTCAAGAGAACTTACTATGGTGATGACAGTACCAGGGGATGGTGTTAAACCATGAGAAACCACTCCCATGACCCAATCGCCACCCACCAGGCCCCACCTCCAGCACTGGGGATTACATTTCAATGAGATTTGAGCAGGGACACACATCCCGATCATATCAGACACCATCCTTGGCCAAGTTCGGCCTGTTCAACAATGCCTCTTGCCTCTACCCAATAGCAAGTGGTGCCCACTGTGTGTCATCTCACACAACTTGCCCATGTCCACCTTCTGGACAAAAGAAATCGCTGAAATATATGTGTATCCACAGCAGTGACAAAGATCAATTTGACACAATGATCGAAATCTGTAAAGGATTCATGCATGGCACACAGGTTAAAAACTCCTGCTCAGTTTGACTGGGCCCACTGGTTTTCCTTAAAGGAGTTTCGTGGTCGCAATTCATTTGTCTGGGATGTCTTCCCTGGTCTTTGTCTTCAGATAGAGGTAGCTAGAAAGTCCCTAATGGGATTTCCACATCTCCTCTACCACTTTTGCCTCTACATTCCTAAGCAACCGCTTTAGAATCATGGCCTGTTACAGCCTGAAAGAATAGTAGAGGTGATAGAATCCATTTCACAGATGAGGAAACTGAGGCATGGGGCAGGGAAGTGGCCTTCTGTCTTCTAGTTCAGTGCTCTTTTCTTACCCAAAACTGGCTCTCCTGACTCCCATTTTCTTTCTTTCTTTCTTCTTTTCTTTTTTCTTTTTTGAGATGGTGTTTCACTCTTGTTGCCCAGGCTGGCGTGCAATGGTGCAATCTCAGCTCACTGCAACCTCTGTCTCCCGGGTTGAAGAGATTCTCCTGCCTCAGCCTTCCAAGTAGCTGGAATTACAGGCGTCCACCACCATGCCCAGCTAATTGTTTTTATTTTTAGTAGAAATGGAGTTTCACCATGTTGGCCAAGCTGGTCTCGAACTCCTGACCTCAGGTGATCCACCAGCCTCAGCCTCCCAAAGTGCTGGAACTACAGGCATGAGCCACTGTGCCCAGCCCATTTGCTTTCTAAATTATTTTCCCCCATTGGTTTTTGCTAGTTAGGTATATCTTTATTAGTGATAGTTTTACATTTTCTCCCATATCACATGGGTTTTTAAGACAATGATGGAGGCTCACCCTGGATTAAACTGTATCCCCAGGCAGCCCACAGGGAAGACAGAACACAGGTTGCCTGTGAGCCTGAGGCCCATCCCCCACCCTAGCGTTGAGGCTGCACTATGTTTTAAAATTACCTGAGTATATTTATATATTAGTGTTCTTTTCTATTTTAAAAATGCTTTCCCATTGTGCTTGGCTCACTGGGGCAGTGCTGTTCTCCTGGTTGCGCCGATAGGCTTTTCAATCAAAAACAAGAAGAAAAAAAAAACAAAAAACCCACATTTCTATTTCTTTATATATCTCTGCTTTTTCTGGAAAATAAATATTTGTTGAATTGAATTGGGAAAATTTTTGAGAAAATGTTTTTGTACCTTGTGTGTTCTGCTGTTATTGTTGTTAAATAAGTGCTTTCAGTGACAGGCCTTTCGTTCTGGAAAGGGGGTTTTTGTGTTTGGGAGGGGAGATATTCTCCATCCAGGGGGCTATGTTAGGCGTTTTGGAGTGGGAGTCACTGCCTGCAAGCCAGCGATGGCCACTGCCTTCTCATCTTTCTCTCTTCTCTCTTTCTTCTCTCCCACCAGGTTTCTGCTCCAAATTCACACACTCCCTCCTATCACCAAAGCCACCTGCCACCACTGGCCTCCTGCATGCTGTGGGAGGAGAGCAGGGCAGACGACGTTGCCTCCCCTGACTCCAGTGGCGCGGGTTTGTGAGTCCATGGGGCGCAGATGTCCAGGGAACCATCTGACGCAGCGTGAGGGCAAGGTGATGCAGTGGCATCCCCCCTTGAGATGAGAGAAAGCTGTTCTGGGCTTCCAGTGATTGGCAGCTGAGGTCATTCCTTTGCCCACACCCCCACCCCAAGGCTGTACCAGTGCCCCAAGTTCACCTCAAGGATCACTGCATAGCAGAAGTGAGTTTTACTTAGGTTGAGACACTCACATATAGGGAATGCAGAATAAATCCCATCCCTTCCTCAGCCAGCAGGGGCAAGGCCCCGAGAAGGAAGACATCGCGTGGGGACAGACCAACCTCAGGGGCCTCTCACAGGGCCCTCCCCATCATCACTCACCTCTCTATTCAGCAAACACTCAATGAGACAACCGTGGACCCTAGGGATGCAACGGTGAAGGAGACGCAGCCCTTCAACACCTGGCAGGGCAGAGACACTTCAACAGCCATTGCCAGCCCCAGTGAACAGTGTGATGGTAGGGAAACCCAGCATGTGACGCCCGCACTCAGGAGGGACAGCTGACAGGTGGCTGACCTTTTTTTCTTTCTTTCTTTTCTTTCTTTCTTTCTTTTTTTTTTTTAGACGGAGTCTTGCTCGGTCACCTCTGTCACCCAGGCTGGAGTACAAGGGCACGATCTCAGCTCACTGCAATCTCTGCCTCCCAGATTCAAGCGATTCTCCTGCCTCAACCTCCCGAGTAGCTGGGATTACAGGCATGCATCACCACGCCTGGCTAATTTCTGTATTTTTAGTAGAGATGGGGTTTCACCGTGTTGGTCAGGCTGGTCTCAAGCTCCTGACCTCGTGATCCGCTGGCCTCGGCCTTCCAAAGTGCTGGGATTACAGGCATGAGCCACCATGCCCGGCCAGCTGACCTTTCTTTTTTTTTTTTTTTTTTTTTTTTTTTGAGACGGAGTCTCGCTCTGTCGCCCAGGCTGGAGTGCAGTGGCCAGATCTCAGCTCACTGCAAGCTCTGACTCCCGGGTTCAGGCCATTCTCCTGCCTCAGCCTCCCGAGTAGCTGGGACTACAGGCGCCTGCCACCACGCCCGGCTAATATTTTGTATTTTTTTAGTAGAGACGGGGTTTCACCGTGTTAGCCAGGATGGTCTTGATCTCCTGACCTCGTGATCCGCCCATCTCAGCCTCCCGAAGTGCTGGGATTACAGGCTTGAGCCACTGCGCCCGGCCAGCTGACCTTTCTTAAAAGATGTGTAGGTCTTGTTGGGTGCAGTGGCTCACACCTGTATCCCAACAGTTTTTGGTAGGCTGAGGTGGGCAGATCGCTTGAGCCCAGGAGTTTGAGACCAGCCTTGGCAACATGATGAAACCCTGTACCTACAAAAAATACAAAAATTAGCCAGGCATGGTGGTGCAAACATGTGGTCCCAGCTACTAGGGAGGCTGATGTGGGAGGATTGCTTGAGACTGGCAGGTCAAGGCTGTAGTGAACTGTGGTCGTACCACTGCACTCCAGCCTGGGCAACAGAGCAAGACCCTGTCTCCAAAAAAAAAAAAAAAAAGATATGTAGGTCTCAATCATCTCAACAACTGAAGAAGAGAAGCAGAAAAGGCATTCTAGGAGAAGGAACAATGTGTGAGACAGAATGACCGAAAAGCAACTTCAAGCTTCAAGTCCTGCAGAGTATGACAGGAAGCATGGGTGGCTGGGAAGCAAAGGCAGAAAATGAGAGCCACTGGGCTCATCTATTTATGCCAAGCACTGCTCTGTGTGCTGAGGGCACCATGCTGAGCAAGAGGTGCTCCCTGCTCTCATAGAGCCTCCGTTCCAGTGGGGAAGACGGTAAAAACCAACCTAACAGAGTCATAAATGCCGTGCAGAAGATGACTGCGGAGGTGGGGGCACGGCAGCTGGAAGAATCTTTCTTTCTTTCTTTCTTTCTTTTTTGAGATGGAGTCTCACTCTGTCACCTAGGCTGGAGTGCAGTGGCATGATCTCAGATCACTGCAAGCTCTGCCTCCTGGATTCACGCCATTCTCCTGCCTCAGCCTCCTGCTCAGTCCCTGTAGCTGGGACTACAGGCACCTGTCACCACACCCAGCTAATTTTTTGCATTTTTTAGTAGAGATGGGGTTTTACTGTGTTAGTCAGGATTGTCTCGATCTCCTGACCATGTGATTCACCCTCCTAGACCTACCAAAATGCTGGCATTATAGGCGTGAGCCACCGCGCCCGGCCTGCAGCTGGAAGAATCTTTCTAGGGAGAGTTGAGTGATAAGAAAGAGTCAGCCATGTGAAAATCGGGCATCCCAGGCGGAGGACACAGCTATCAAAAAGGTGCCAAGTGACACAGATGTTTAAGAATTTTTTTTTTTAAATGGAGACCGAGTCTCACTCTGTCACCCAGGCTTGAGTACAGTGGTGCTATCTCAGCTTACTGCAACCTCCACCTCCTGGGTTCAAGCAATTCTCCTGCCTCAGCCTCCCGAGTAGCTGGAATTACAGGTGCACACCATCATGCAGCTAATTTTTGTATTTTTAGTAGAGACGGGGTTTCACCATGCTGGCCAGGCTGGTCTTGAACACTTGACCTCAAGTGATCCACCTACCTCGGCCTCCCAAAGTGCTGGGATTACAGGTGTAAGCCACCATGCCTGTCCTGTTTAAGGACATTTTTATAGGGGAACTGCTTTAAAAGACCACCCCTCTGCCAAACTCCCACCTCTCTAGTCCCTTGAAAGAGTTACTGCTGCGTAACAAATTACCCCAAAACTTAGTAACATATGCATGGTGGCAACATAGTGAGACCCTATCTCAACTAAAAGTGCAAAAATTAGCTGGGCATGGTGGCGCACACCTGTAGTCCTAGTTACTCAGGATGTTGAGGCACAAGAATCGCTTGAACCTGGAAGGTTGAGGTTGTGGTGAGCTGAGATTGTGCCACTGCACTGCAGCCTGGGCGACAAAGCGAGACCCTGTCTCAAAAAAAAAGAAAGAGAAAGAGAGAGAGAAGAAAGAAAGAAAGAAAAAAAGAAAGAAAGAAAGAAAGAAAGAGAGAGAGAGGGAAGGAGGGAGGGAGGGAGGGAGGGAGGGAGGGAGAGAGAGAGAAAGGAAGGAAAGAAGGAAGGAAACAAAAAAGGAAAAGGGCATTGCAGATGTGACTAAATTAATAAATCTTGCATTAGCAGGTGTGTGCAATGTCATTACAAGACTTTTTTTTTTTTTTTAGACAGAGGCTGGCTCTGTCACCCAGGCCAGAGTGCAGTGGCGCAATCTCAGCTCACTGCAACCTCCACCTCTCAGGTTCAAGCAATTCTCCTGCCTCAGCCTCCCAAGTAGCTGGGATTACAGGTGCCTGCCACCACACCCAGCTAATTTTTGTATTTTTAGTAGAAACGGGGTTTTGCTGTTTTGGTCAGGCTGGTTTTGAGCTCCTGACCTGAGGTGATCCACCTGCCTGAGCCTCCCAAAGTGCCGGGATTGCAGACGTGAGCCACTGTGCCCGGCCCAGCTTCTTGTGGAAGGCTAAGAGCATCAGAGAAAGAGATGTGTTGATGGGTGCAGAGGCTGGAGTGATGCGATTGCTGTCTTTGCAGATGGAAGGAGGCCACCAGCCAAGAAATGCTGGCAGTGCCTGGAAGCTGGAAAGGCAAGGAAATGGATTTTCCCCTGGAGCCTCCAGGGGAATAATAGCACAGCCTCTACGTTGATTTTCACCCAGTCAGACACATTTTAGATTTCTGACCTACAGAATTGTAAGATAAATCTATGATCTTATAAATCACTAGGTTTGCGGTAATTTGTTAGAGCAGCAACAGGAAATTATTATGAGGATATTGGTGCCATTAAGGTATGCAGGGGAAGAAGCAGATTTGGGGACAGAAAACACTTATGTTTTAGACATGATAAGTTTATGGAGCCCAGGTGCAGTTGTGCAATAGCTGAGTATCCGAGGCTGGAACTCAGGAGGAAAGTCTGGCTGGCGGAGGATACTCGGGGACTATCAGGGTTTTAGCAGAAATGGAAACCATAAAAATGAATGAAGGATGAGACTGAGCAGAGATGGAGGATGGCAGAGGAGCCCTTGAAGGAGAGAGAGAACAATTATCCCAGATTAACTACTTCATCTCCTAACAAAGGCAGTAAAGTGATAGCATAGTGAAGACTTTAGTTTCATTCTGCTGATTCTCTGGGGCCTGTTTTTTATTTTCTAGGCTGCCTGGATCCCCAGAGTTTGTCTGGGAAGACTCTTGAGATGGGATTATGTGCTCCTAGGATCCCAGGAGGAGGAATGGGGCAACAGCAGACACACCTATGCCTCTGCAGCAGCCGCACCGTCGTCCTGGGAGTGAGCCCCAGTGTGGCTCAAGGCACATGTGCCTCCAGAGCACAGTCTGGGATGCTCAGGGGACAGAGAGGCAGAGGGACTATCAGGGTGAAGCTGTCTTTTTCACTTCTTTGGCGCTCAGCCCAGGGCCTGGATTTATCCGGCACAAAATGAACAATGCAGGGCCCTTCATCTGGGGAAAGGTTAACAGGGGCGCCCAAGCAGAGCTAGGAGGTCCAGGTCCTCCAGGGGCAGGAGGGAGGGAGCTCCTTTCCCATTACTTTCTTTCCTAGATAGAGGATCTTGGTGACTCATCTCCCAGTTCAACTGTAAAGGCTAAGGGGCTCCTTGAAGTTTCCTTCCCTATGAAAATGTCCATAGCAAGTTTGTCACGTAGGAATGTTGTTCAATGATGGGAAGCAGAAAAGCCAACGAGTAGGAGATGAAATCAGTTGAGTTTTTTTTTTGTTTTTTTTTTTTTTAATAGCAAGAAGTCTGGATATTGTCAGTAGCCGGCATTGGTTTAGGACACAATAATATTGGGAATGATGTCCTGTATTTTTCTTGGCCTTTTTCTCAGAGTCACAATGTGGATGCCATGGCTCAAGGTATCACACCCCTATTCAAGGCAGGATATAGGAGGAAGGGATGGTGCCAGATACATCTGTGCCGTTTATTAAAAAGCAAGCTTCTCCAAAACCCAAGCAGGTTTCTGCCTATTTCTCACTGCCAGGACACTGTCAAATGTTCCCTACAACCACAGAAAACGAAAAAAGAAGATATTCATTTCTCCAGCCTCTGGAGTAGAGACTGGTAAGGGAAAGGAGGATCAGAATGGGTGTGGGGTAAGCCAGTCTATAGTTAGATAAATGCTTGTTGACCCAAATTGCTTCCCCTTGAAAGAGACAGGTTATGCCATGTGAAGGCATCCGGGGTATAAAGGATCTCTCACCCATGTCAGAGGACCACTCACCCACCACACCCGGGCAGCCCCTGATAATCTATCCAGGCACCTGCTGCCATGGACTATGGCCCACTAACATCTCTCTCTCTCTCTCTCTTTCTCTTTCTCTCTGGGAGGTTTGTCTCACAGAGAGCCACATCACTGAGGAAGCAGAAGGAAAAGAGAAAGTCTGTCTTAACTTCCAAGTAATAAAATTCAGGGCTGTTTTCTGTGGCCAAAGTGAACTGTTCAATTAACTCAGAGAGGAAACGTCATATCAGTTATGTGGGATAGTGACTAGCTCTCATCTTTCGACCAGCTGTCTGGACTTGAAGAGCCAGCTGGCACCCAGGTCCCGGGTATGTGGGGGCCTCCTTCCAGCCAGCTTTCCTCCTCTCCCTCTCCCCTCATTTCTGCTGCTTCTTCCACCTGGTTCCACCTGATCTCCACATCTGTTTACCCTTAGCTTGGGCTGCCTCCCATCCGTCCTCTCTCACCTGCAGATGGAGTATCTCTGAAGCTGACTGTGCATCCGACACCTCCCTCCCTCCCTGCCCCTCCTTAGACTCTCTACCCCGTGGCAGTGGGCTGGCAGGAAGACCCACCTTCCTAACCACAGGCCCCTGCCGGGCACACATACAGTACTGGGATTCCCTGGAGCAATGCGTTGCTGTTAGAGTTGGTGGAAGGGTCAGGATCCGGGAGAAATCCTGAGGGACTTGCAGGCATGACTCACACTTGGAGTTTGGTGGGTATCTGCCCACATGAACATGAAGACAGGCACCTGCCCACCGTCAAGCATGCCTGGGGTCTCCTGCCTGAGTGGGCAGGTTTGTGCTTCTGCAAGACTGCAGGGAGCTCATTGGCATGTCCTTCATGGGGGCAGCAGCCTGCCTATGGGGGTTCCACAGCAGGAGTCCATAGCAGGAGCCTCGCCTAGCAAGGATGTTGCATCTCCTGGTGATTAACAGACAAGAGTCATTCCCATTGACCCTGAATCCCAATAGCCCAGGAATGGGGTGGGGTGCTAAACAAGGGTAGGCAGATACAGGAACAATTTCCGAAAATCTAGGTTAGCCCCGCTGCTGTGTTGGTGAAGGCTGGCGAGGGTGCAGGCAAAGGGAAAAGGGACCCTTTCCTAAACTCTTGGTAGAAATATAAATTGCGGCTTAGGCATTTTTGAAGGACAATTTGGCCTTACCTATCAATTTTTATTTTTATTTTTTTTTTTGAGAAAAGATCTCACCCTGTGGTCCAGGCCAGAGTGCAATGTTGCAATTGCGCCGTAGCGCAATCATGACTCACTGCAACCTCCACTTCCTGGGCTCAAGTGATCTTCCCACCTCAGACTCCCAAGTAGCTGGGACTACAGGTGCACATCGCCATGCCTGGCTAACTTCTTGTATTTTTGTGTGTGTGTGTAAAGACAGGGTCTCACCATGTTGCCCAGGCTGGTGTTGAACTCCTGAGCTCAAGCAATCCACCTGCCTCAGCCTCCCAAAGTGCTGAGATTACAGGTGTGAGCTACCGTGCCCAGCCACCTATCAAATTTTATTTTATTTTTTGAGTCGGTGTCTCACTCTGTTGCCCAGGCTGGAGTGCAGTGGTGTGATCTCGGCTTACTACAACCTCCACCTCCCAGGTTCAAGTGATTCTCCTGCTTCAGCCTCCCAAGTAGCTGGGACTACAGGCATGCAACATCACGCTTGGCTAATTTTTGTATTTTTAGTAGAGATGGGGTTTCACCATGTTGGTGAAGCTGGTCTCAAACTCCTGACCTCACGTGATCCACCTGCCTCAGCCTCCCAAAGTGCTGGGATTATAGACATGAAGCACTGTGCCCGGCCACCTATCAAATTTTAAATGGGCAAGTGTATATCTAGGCTGCAGATTTAGTTTCACACATGTATTATCTTAGCAAGGTTTCTTCCAAGGATTTTAACTTTCTAATTATAAAAATAGTAAAAGGGTGGCCAGGCGCAGTGGCTCACACCTGTAATCCCAGCACTTTGGGAGGCCGAGGCCAGTGGATCACGAGGTCAGGAGATCGAGACCATCCTGGCTAATACGGTGAAACTCCGTCTTTACTAAAAATACAAAAAAATTAGCCGGGCGTGACGCCGTGTGCCTGTAGTCCCAGTTGCTGGGGAGACTGAGGCAGGAGAATGGCATGAACCTGGGAGGTGGAGCTTGCAGTGAGCCGAGATTGCGCCAC
The DNA here is from genome assembly GCF_049350105.2 of Macaca mulatta. NCBI lineage: Eukaryota > Metazoa > Chordata > Mammalia > Primates > Cercopithecidae > Macaca > Macaca mulatta. Next base: position 61,775,668 of record NC_133406.1, on the reverse strand, counting down.
TGCACTCCAGCCTGGATGACAGATCAGGACTCCGTCTCAAAAAAAAAAAAAAAAAAAAAAGGAGGGGGTTACCAACACTTTCCTATACTTCAAATGTGTGTAGGTAAATATATTATCATCACCCTGGGGACAACTCTGGCCTCGGGGCTCCTGAATTCCACTGGTAGAGGTTTTTACGAGTCAGCAGGGTCAATGGGGACATGAGGTGCCTGGTAAGGGAATTTGGGGGCCATCAGAGAAGGCAGAGCATCCGGCTTTATTTGCTTGGGGGCAAGGTCTGCCTCATGGCTCTCCCCAGAGGCCTAGACTCTCAGCATCCAGTTTATTAAGGTGAAAAAATAGAAAACAGGAAGAGAAAAAATAATATAGCAGACAATAAAAGAGACATAGTAAATTAAAAGAAATAAAAAAGATTATTAAAACGATATAAAAGACAGTATGCAACTAAATGATTAAATGAACTAAAAATAGCCCCCGACTCAGCCTGAGGCTCTCCAAGGCTGGTCAACTCTGGAGGTTGGCCAGGCACAACCACAGGTTCCCCCCAATCCCGCAGTCTGCACTGCAGCCACCGGGAGGAGGACCGCGAAGGCAGGGTTCGCCTAAGTGAGCGAAGTCCTAAGTGAGGACACGGGCTGCTCCTTTGCTCCTCATGGCCGAGCTGGAATCTGGTGGGGCTGTTCAGACAATCTGAGTGAAGACCTGGGCCCCTCAGAGGGGCTTTGGAATCTGGAGATGTGTGTGTTCCTGCAATGACCAGGTGCGCTGGCTCTGAGTCCCCTGCAGCCCCGTTCCCAGTCTGCTGCCTTGCCTCTCAGGCCTGCCTTCTCCCTTCAGAGAGAGAGTGATCTTCAGGCTTTCTTATGGGGGACCTTCTGAGCCCCGAGGCACTCTCAGGCCACTTCTGCCTGGTCTCACATCCTTCTAAGGATCTGCCCACAGGTAGGGTGATTGTCAGATGTGCGTTCCCTACAGAACAAAAGCACAGAGCAGGGCTTGCCTTAGCTCTGAGCAGAGGGTTTAACCAGCCTCTCTCCTCACAGCAATATATTTCCCAAGGTCAGGGTTCTTCAACCTGGCATAGCCTCATGAGGAGACTTCAGTATGCCCCTGGGTGTGTCTAAGGTCCTCTGAATCTGGCTTTAAAGGGCACCTCTGGCCAGGTGCAGTGGCTCACGCCTATAATCCCAGCACTTTGGGGGGCTGAGGTGGGTGGATCACCTGAGGTCGGGAGTTCAAGGCCAGCCTGATCAACATGGAGAAACCTTGTCTCTACTAAAAACACAAAAATTAGCTGGGTGTGGTGGTGCATGCCTGTAGTCCCAGCTCGGGAGGCTGAGGCAGGAGAACCCCTTGAACCCGGGAGGCAGAGGTTGCAGTGAGCCGAGATCACGCCATCCCACTCCAGCCTGGACAAGAGCGAAACTGTGTCTCTAAATAAATAAATAAATAAATAAAGTAAAGGACACTTCTGCCAAGCTGGGAAGAATATTATGCCTTGCTATCCTGTTGGCAGCTTCCTCTCTGTGCCCCATCTAGCAATGGCTAGAACAGGACCAGATCCTCGCTCCTGGCTCTGTGATTTACAGGCACAACGTCTCCTACAGCCCTATGGAGAAGAAGCTCCTATCACCAGGGGAAAGATTAAGTGGTACATGTTGTTACATCCTCACCCTAGAACACTCCTGAGCACTTAAGAGGCTGACGTGGGCCTCTTAAGGCCCACCCATATGTGGGCCAGGAAAGGCTATCTATGCCGGATTATTGGGGCCCAGGGCCTGGTCTTCCAGAACAAAGAAATATTTGGCCAGAATTAAATCCCCACCACTTGTAACAGCTTCCTGCTTGAGACCAAGGCTTCAAAAGTCCCAGGAGCAATGATTGGTCAAGGCTTGAGATTAAATGTTGAGGGCTCCCCACCACACAGAAATCTCCCTAGGGAAGGAAACATTCCCAAGTACAGAGCAATCTGGCTCCCAGGGAGGGCAGGGGACAAATTACCACTGTCTGCTCCTCCAAACCCCAGGAGTCTTTTGCCAGTCACAAAAAACAGCACAATAACAATAAAAGCGAGAAGATAAGATGAGATGAAAGAATGTAATATAAAATCATAAAGAACAAAATAGAGATAAGGAATGATCAAGATAAGTGAAACAGAACTAGAGGACTCAAAGATGAAAAGGAGAAAAGAGATAAATAAGCTTTTAAAATTATTCAAAAAATATAATCAACAATTTATGAGCTTAGAAGCTGAGGTTATAAAAACAAAGGTTTACAATGTTCAAATGGCCCCAGGCAGTGGAACCTGAGCAGCAGCCTGCAGGAGTCTTCCTTGTCTCCCACACAAAGGCAGAGTCTAAAACCCCCTTTAACCAAGTCCAGATCCCTTCTAGGCTACATCTCACTGCTTAAACACCTTGGGGCCTTTATTTCTGACTTCCGATTTTTGCTGATGTCCCTGAGGTAGTATTCAATTCATCTTCTGCCTGTGTTTTCCAAAGCAAATGTTATTGGGAACTAGTAAAATATAGGTCCACAATTCCTGACTCTCAATTCAGAAATCCAAAAAGCCATGAAAACCAAAACTCTGTCATCTCTTATTTGATGGCACAACTCGATCTAGCCTGAACTTATTTGAGAGCAAAACCTGACCTGAACTGAGATGAAGCCATTTATAGGGTGAATCTTCATTCATTTCCTTGCAGAAACATGAATGTGCTTGATTTGAGGGAACTGCCACAGAGCTTGCTCTGGGAATGTGCTTCTTACCTTACTAAAATTCTGAAACACATCTGGCCCTAAGGTTTCAGATAAGAGATTGTGGGCCTGAGTTAAAATCCTCCACCAGATAGAAGAATAGGAAAATAAACAGTAGCATATTCACACAATGGAATACTATACAGCAATGACAATGACTTAGGTACACTACACTCTATATAATGTTCAGAAAATAAACCAAACACAAAAATCACACATGTTGGAAAGCTCAAGACCACCTTGTGTTTTTGTTCATTTCTTAAATTCCACTGCTATAAAGTTCAAAAACAAGAAACCTAATCAGGTAGGATTTCTTTCATTTAATCTTTCAGTAAATATAGGCCAGTACCCCGATTACCTCTTCCCACTAGAGCCTAAGCCGACCCCTTTGGAGAATGTACTGCTAAGCCCCACACTGACAGCCCTGTCGCCAATGCAGGGCCAGTTTGTTCCCTCTCCACCTTCCTCCCTCTGCCTTTGTCTCCAGCTCCTCTTTGTTTTGCCCCGGTGGAGTGGCTCACGGGATGGTGGCAATCTTGTCTTTTCATGCTTTTGTCCCCACTCCATCCGGGGTCCCTGTCCACCCTCTTCCCTGGCCATTCATATAGGCGTTTTATCTTTCTTCATTCCCTCTCCTCCTTGGCTGATGGGCTGCCCGATCCCCACGCGGCCCAGTCTCTTCCTGTCCTTATGTCTCTACCGTCTGATGCTTGGGATCTGCTGGTTTTAGGCTTTTGTTTGGGCCGCAGGGCGTTCTCTCTGCCTCTGCCTCTCACTCCCACCACCCTCCCTTCCTTCCCCCTCATCTCGATGTCCTTTGTGGGACGTTCACTTTTATCTCCCTTTGATTTGCTCTCTCCTCTTTGTAGAGGGAGAATGAAAGGCTCAGCTAATTGTAGCAGTAGGGCAGTGACGCCTGGCTCCCCTTCCCAGCACCTTCCCCACCAGGGCTGAGCAGAAAGGGAAATGAGGGCAATTCAGAATCCCACCGCCCTAAGCCTGCTCCAGATCTCTCTCCCCGTGGGCTTTTCTCCCCCAGTTTTCGCAAGGGGAGATTAGATAGTACTGGAGCCCCTCAACCCCACCTCCACTCAGTCTCCCTGGACGCACCCCTTGCTCACTTTTGTATTCACTGTGCCCTGGTGTGTGCCAGGCAGCATGCAAGGTGCTGGGTGCAGAGTGGCCAACCAGATGGATGTGCAGTCTCTGACTTCATGTCCTAACATGAAGCAGGTTGGTGCTATGATAGCAGAATTATAATGTTGTCTTCAACAGAGGGACTGAACTCAGAATGGGGCCAGGGACCAGCTCCCTGAGGAAATGATGTCTAAGTTGAGAACTGAAGGGGACTTAGAGGAGTCTGGACAGAGAGGAGGAAAATGTGTCCTAAACAGAGCATCCAGTTTAACAGGAGAGAGCATGACATAAAATTCCTTATGATCAGAACATGAACTGGTGGGAGCTGGGTGATGGGGTCTTGTAAGGAGCTTGCAATTTATCCTAAGGATGCAGGAAGTCATTGAAGTGTTTTCAGTGGGGATGGGACAGATCATATTTGTGTTTGGGGTGATGTGGGGAATAGGCTGAGGGGGAGCAAGATTGGAGGGAGAATTAGGACATGTAGTGCTTTCCTGTGGTTGCTGTAACAAATGACCACAGATTGAATGGTTACGAATCACATAAATGTATTACAAATCACACAGGTCTGGAGGTCAGAAGTCCAAAGTCAGGCTCACTGGGATAAAGTTAAGGTGTTGGCAGGGCTGATTCCTTCTAGAAGTTCAAGTGGAAAATCCATGTCCATGTCTTTTCCAGCTTCCAGGGGCCATCTGCATTCCTGGGGTCATGGCCCCTTCCCCTTCCTCCATCTTCAAAGGGCATGACTACAACTTCTGCTTTTGTGTCCATGTATCTTCTCCATGTCTGACCCTCCAGTCTCTCTCTCTCTCTCTCTCTCTTTTTTTTTTTTTTAAGACAAAGTTTTGCTCTTGTTGCCCAGGCTGGAGTGCAATGGCACAATCTTGGGTTCAAGCGATTCTCCTGCTTCAGCCTCCTGAGTAGCCGGGATTACAGGCACCTGCCACCATGCCTGGCTAATTTTTGTATTTTTAGTAGCGATGGGGGTTTCACCATGTTGGCCAGGCTGGTCTCAAACTCCTGACCTTCAGGTGATCCACCCACCTCGGCCTCCCAAAGTGCTGGGATTACAGGTGTGAACCACTGCACCCAGCCCAACCTCTCTTTTATAAGGACCTTTGTGATTACATCGGGCCCCTCTGGATAACGCAGGATAACCTCCCTATCTCAAGATCCTTAATTTAGTCACATCTGCAAAGTCCCTTTTCTCATGCAAGGCAAAATATTCATAGGTTCTGGGGATTAGGATGTGGACATCTTTGCCAGGCCATTGTTCTGCCCACTGCAGGGGACTGTCATGGTATTTGAGACAGGAAATAGTGATTGGTAGCGGTACAGATGGAATCAAGGGCATAGATTTGAGATAACTTTAGAAATTAGACTAATTGGTGACTGATTAGATGTGGGACGTTGGGGAGAGAGATGAGGGGAGATCATGTCTGATTTTCTGACTCCCGCACTTGACAGGATGGGATATGGTTTGTAAGACAGAGAACACAGGAGAAAAAGGAGGTGTCGAGAGTGACTACAGGAGGAGATGAGTCTGACCTGCCTCTGAGACAGCCAAGATGAGATGCCCAGAGGGCAGGTGGAGGTGCATCTGGAGTCCAGGAGAAGAAGGGTCTGGGGAGGGTGATATGGTTTAGAGTCAGTAAACCTTGGCCAGGGGGCTGGCAGCCTGTTTTGCAAGTAAAGCATTATTGAAACACAGTCAAGCCCATTCATTCTGTTTTATTTATTTATTTATTTATTTATTTATTTATTTATTTAAGCGATAGGGTCTTGCTCTATCACTTAGGGTGGAGTGCAGTGTTGTGATCATGGCTCACTGTAACCTTGAACTCTTGGGCTCAAAAGATTCTCCTGCCTCAACCTTCCAAGTAGCTAGGACTGCAGATGTACACCACCACACGCGGTTAATTTTTTATTTTCAGTTTTTGTAGAGATGGGGTCTCCCCATGTTGTCCAGGCTGGTCCTCAACTCCTAACCTCAAGTAATCCTCCCACCTCAGCCTCCCAAAGTGCTGGGGTTATATTCATGAGCTACTGTGCCCAGCTCCATTTCTGTATTCTTTATGGCTGCTTTCATAATACAGCAGCAGAGCTGAGTATTTGCAACAGAGACCGTATGGCTCACAAAGCCATGTGGCCCTTTCGGAAAAAGTCTGCCAACTCCTGGGTTAGACAGTCATCAGCCCAAAGATGGTACAGAGGAGTGGGGTATTTACATGTCCCACCTACACTCGAGGGGAAGGGATTATTCAGGGTTTGTACACCAGGGAATGGGAATCTTAACCTTAGGGGAACTTCTGGCCAGCAGGTGTCCTATATCAATCAGGTTAAAATTTTTTTTTTTTTTTTTTTTGGATTAGGAAGATCACGTGTCCATTAAAGGAAGCCAGCACCATAAAACAGAGGGGAAATGCTTCTGGCCCCCTTAGCTTAAGCTGTGGGTCATCTGCATAGCACAACCGCACATTAGAACTGTGCTTAAAGCCAGGCGCGGTGGCTCACGCCTGTAATCCCAGCTCTCAGGGAGGCAGAGGCGGGAGGATAGCTTGAGCCCAGGAGTTCGGGACCTGCCTGGGTAATACAGCGAGACCCCGTTCTCCACAAAAAGAAAAAAAAAAAAAAGACCAGAAAAAAAAAAAAAAGAAGAAGAACTGTGCTTAAGCCTCCCATTTAATAAATCAAGAGAAAACAAGTTCTTTTTTTAAAGCATTTATTTATTTATTTATTTATTTATTGTTATTTTTTTGGATGGAGTCTCGCTCAGCTGTCCAAGCTGGAGTATACTAGCTCAATCTTGGCTCACTGCAACCACTGTCTCCTGGGTTCAAGTGATTCTCCGTCTCAGCCTCCCGAGTAGCTGGGATTACAGGCACCTGCCATCATGCCTGGCTAATTTTTGTATTTTAGTAGAGATGGGGTTTCACCATGTTGGCCAGGCTGGTCTTGAACTCCTGACCTTAGGTGATCTGCCTGCCTCGGCCTCCCAAAGTGCTAGGATTACAGGAGTGAGCCACCGCGCCTGGCCAAAAAAGCATTTAATAAAGAAAAAATATTAAATTAATGGAAAATCAAAACTGTAATAAAAGACAAGATAAAAAGAGGGCAACAGCGGCTCACGCCTGTCATCACAGCATTTTGGGAGGCTGAGAAAGAGGATGACTTGAGGACAGGAATTCAAGACCAGCCTGGACGACATAGTGAGACTTCATCTTTACCAAAAATTTAAAAATGAGCTGGGTGTGGTGATTTGTGCCTGTAGTCCCAGCTGCTTGAGAGGCTGAGGTAGGAAGATCACTTGAGCCCAGGAGTTTGAGGCTACCGTAAGTCATGATTTTGCCACTGCACTCCAGCCTGACTGACACAGTGAGACTCTGTCTCAAAAAACAAAGCAAAACAAAACAAAAAAACAAAGAAAAAAAAAGAAAGCAGCAACTATAAAGTTTAAAGTGATAAGAAGAAACAATAAATATGATTGAGGGCCGAACATGGTGGCTCAAGCCTGTAATGCCAGCATTTTCAGAGGCTGTGGAGGGCAGATCACATGAGGTCAGGAGTTCGAGACCAGCCTGGCCAACATGGTGAAACCCCGTCTCTACTAAAATGCAAAATTAGCTGGGTGTGATGGTGTGTGCCTGTAATCCCAGCTACTCGGGAGGCTGAGGCAAGAGAATGACTCAAGCCCGGGAGGTGGAGCTTGCAGTGAGCCAAGATCGCGCCACCGCACTCCAGCCTGGATGACAGAGTGAGACTCCATCTCAAAAGAAAAAAAAAAAGAAAAAAATATATATATCTATATGATTGAGGACAAAAAGGTTAAGTGAAATAAAATAAAGAGGTATAAAATAGGAAGAAAAGACAAAGCATGCTAAGAACAATTAAACTGCCAAATCAGTACAAGTTAAAAGACATGAATGATTAAAGGACCAAAGAACTTTCAAAAGCTAAAATAAAACGTAAAAAACTAAGAAGTAAAGAACTGTAGTAAATGTTTTTAAATCTGGAGCAAGAACAAATTGAAAAGCTTACCAATGTCATGCTAAGTCAGCCAGTTATTCAAACGGAAGCAACTATAAAATCCAGCACACCTGCGTGAGTATCTTTCTCAACCAGTGTTCCCCATCTGAACCACAGAATACAGAATATTATTTGGGTGACTGTGTTCTCAATTCCCCCAAGGTACATAACCAGTTCCATTTAAATGCAAAGAAGAGAAGTTAATCTATTGCACACAGTGCCTTGGATGCTGAGAGCATTAGGGCTTCCTTCTCACCAAACTGGCTGATACATGTCAAAAAGTGTGCAACTAAGAAAGGGTCTATTTGGCATTGAGTTCTGGGATGCCTTTGAGAGACAAGTTTTGGACAAGAGGTGGAAACCGAAGTACGATTCCTGGGACATTCTCCCCCTTCAAGAGCTGCTCAATCAAGTGATGACTGACTAAAGCACAAGTCACTTTGGATCATTTACTGGAAATAATACAGCTATCAACAGATGTCTTGATTTCACCCAGAAGAATTCAGAGAGGTAGCAGAGAACGCTCAGTTATTTGATTTTACTCCCTATAAACCTGCTGGCTAAAGGCACAGGAAGGACTTGTAAGTCAGTGCCTTTAAAAACAAAACAAAACGAAAAAAAATAGGCTGGGTGCGGTGGCTCACGCCTGTAATCCCAGCACTTTGGGAGGCCGAGGCGGGTGGATCATGAGGTCAAGAGATCAAGACCATTCTGGCTAACACGGTGAAACCCTGTCTCTACTAAAAATTATGAAAAAATTAGCAGGGCGTGGTGGCAGGCACCTGTAGTCCCAGCTACTTAGGAGGCTGAGGCAGGAGAATCACTCGAACCTGGGAGGCAGAGCTTGCAGCGAGCCGAGATTGCGCCACTGCACTCCAGCCTGGGCGACAGAGCGAAACTCCAGGCCGAGACGGGCGGATCACGAGGTCAGGAGATCGAGACCATCCTGGCTAACACGGTGAAACCCCGTCTCTACTAAAAAATACAAAAACCTAGCCGGGCGAGGTGGCGGGCGTCTGTAGTCCCAGCTACTCGGGAGGCTGAGGCAGGAGAATGGCGTGAACCCGGGAGGCGGAGCTTGCAGTGAGCTGAGATCCGGCCACTGCACTCCAGTCTGGGCGAAAAAGCGAGACTCTGTCTCAACAACAACAAAAAATAAATAAATAAAAAATAAAAATAAATAAATAAAGCTCTTCCAAATTCACACTGCAATGAGCCAAAGCTATCTTGTGAGTGAGGACTGATTGATTGCAGTCTCCAGACGCTCCTTTTTTTTCTTCCCCTCCAGCATTATGTAAGTGAAAAAGCAAATGATTGCTAGTTTCACATAATTGTACTCATCCTAGCCAAGGGACTCCTATAAAAACTGAGTTAAACTTCCTCAACTCTGGAATAATACAACAGGACTCAGTACCCACCAGAAGGTCACTGTGTTAAAAAAAAAATCAAGCTAAATTCTGCATGGATATGGTTGATCACTCTTCCCTTGAAAAACTACCTACTCCCTTATTGTATTCATTATCTATTGCTGTGTAACCAATTACTCCAAAACTTTAGTGGCTTAAAACAACAAAGAGTTGGCCGGGCAAGGTGGCTCATGCCTGTAATCCTAGCACTTTGGGAGGCTGAGGCAGGTGGATCACCTGAGGCCAGGAGTTCAAGACCAGCCTGACCAACAAGGTGAAACCTCATCTCCACTAAAAATACAAAAATTAGCTGGACATGGTGGCAGGCACCTGTAGTCCCAGTTACTCAGAAGGCTGAGACAGGAGAATTGCTTGAACCCGGGAGGCAGAGGTTGCAGTGAGCTGAGATTGCGCCACTGCACTCCAGCCTAGATGATCGAGCAAGACTCCATCTCAAAAAAACCACCACCACCAACAACAAAGAGTTATTATCTCACAGTTTCTGTGGGTCAGGAATTTCAGAACAACTTAGCAGGGTGATTCTGGTTCAAAGTCTGTCATGTAGTTACAGTCACTTGAAGGCTTGACTGGGGCTGGGGTCCTACCAACTTGGCTCATTCACATGGCTTTTGGCTGGAGGCCTCAGTTCCTCATCATGTGAATGTCTCCAAAGGCTATTTGTGCCACGACACTGCAGTAACTTCCCCCAGCAAGAAGGAGGCAGGATTTGCAGTGCTTTTAATGACCTAGTCTCCAAATTTATACATTGTCACTTCCACTTTATACTTTTTTTTTTTGAGATGGAGTCTTGCTCTGTGGCCCAGACTGGAGTGCAGTGGCTCGATGTTGGCTCACTGCAACCTCTGCCTCACAGGTTCAAGCAATGCTCATGCCTCAGCCTCTTAAGCAGCTGGAATTACAGGCATATGCCACCACACCCACTAACTTTTGTATTTTTGGTAGAGACGAGGTTTCACCATGTTGCCCAGGTTGGTCTCGACTCCTGGCCTCAAGTGATCTGCCCGCCTCAGCCTCCCAAAGTGCTGGGATTATAGGCGTGAGCCACCGCCCTCAGCCCACTTTATTCTGTTCATTACAAGGGAGTCACTAAGTCTAGCCCACACTTAAGAGGAAGAGATTTAGATACCACCTTTTAAAGGGAGGGATATCAAATAATTTGTGCACATATTTTAAAACTCCCATGCCTGTCTTCTGCAGCAAGACAGCTCCCCTGGTTGTCTTCCTATGTTTCTGGCTACTCCTTCTCAGGGTCCATCAGTGGTTCCTTGTATTCTTTCTGCCTCCTGAATGTTGGTTTTCTGGGACTTCTCCTGTTCTCACCCCATATGTTTGCTCTGGGCTCCCCTCTACTCCTGTGTACCATCTTTGGGCTGATGATTCTCATGCTTACGTTATGCTACTTGACAAAGGTGAAAGGATTCTGCAGATGTATTGAAGGTCCCAAATCAGTTGACTTTGAGCTAATCAAAAAGGAGATTATCCTGGATGGACCTGACCTAAGTAGATGAGTCCTTAAAAGAGACAAGGCCTGTATTAGTCCATTTTGCTTTCTTATAAAGGTATTCCTGAGACTGTGTAATTTATAAAGAAAAGAGGTTTATCTCACTCACAGTTCTGCAGGCTGTACAAGAATGGCACCAGCAAATGCTAAACTTCTGGTGAGGCCTCAGGAAGCTTTTACTCATGATAGAAGTCACAGGGGGAGCAGGCTTGTCACAGGGTAAGAGAGGGAGCAAGAGAGAGATGCAGAAGATTGAAGACACTTTTCTTTTCTTTTCTTTTTTTTTGAGACAGGGTCTTGCTCTGTCCACCAGGCTGGAATGTGGTGGCAGAATCACAGCTCACTGCAACCTCCTGGGCTCAAGCAACCCTTCTGGGCTCAAGTGATTCTCCCAACCTCAGTCTCCTAAGTAGGCAGGACTATAGACTTGTGACCCTATGTCTTACTAATTTTTTGAATTTTTAGTAGAGACGAGATTTCACTATGTTTCCCAGGCTGGTCTCGAACTCCTGAGTTCAAGCAATCCTCCCACCTTGGCCTCCCAAAGTGTTGGAATTACAGACATGAGTCACTGTGCTGGGCCCCCAGACTCTTTTTAACTAGATCTCGTGTGAACACATTACCACGGGGCAAGGTGGATGGGGAAAGGATAACCAATACATTCATAAGGGATCTGCTCTTACGACCCAAACCCCTCCCACCAGGCCCCGCCTCCAACACTGGGGATCATATTTCAGCATGAGATTTGGAGAGGACACACAGTCAAACCCTATCAGGGCCCATCTTTTTTTTTTTTTTGGGATGGAGTTTCTCTCTTGTTGCCCAGGCTGGAGTGCAATGGCACGATCTCAGCTCACCGCAACCTCTGCCTCCGGGGTTCAAGCGATTCTCCTGCCTCAGCCTACCGAACAGCTGAGATTACAGGCATGTGCCACCATGCCCAGCTAATTTTGTAGTTTTAGTAGAGACGGGGTTTCTCCATGTTGGTCAGGCTGGTCTTGAACTCCCAACCTCAGGTGATCCGCCCACCTCAGCCTCCCCAAGTGCTGCAATTACAGGTGTGAGCCACCGCACCCGGCCTTTTTGTGTTTTTTTTTTTTTTTTTGAGACAGAGTCTCACTCTGTTGCCCAGGCTGGAGTGCAGTGGTGCTATCTTGGATCACTGCAAGCTCTGCCTCTTGGGTTCATGCCATTCTCCTGCCTCAGCCTCCCCAGCAGCTGGAACTACAGGCGCACGCCGACACGTCAGGCTAATTTTTGTATTTTTAGTAGAGACAGGGTTTCACCGTGTTAGCCAGGATGGTCTCCATCTCCTGACCTTGTGATCTGCCCGCCTTGGCCTCCTAAAGTGCTGGGATTACAGGCGTGAGCCACCGCGCCCGGCCTAGGGCCCATCTTAAAGTCAGAGATTTGAAGAGAAAGAGACTCTGAAATGAAAGAGATTCTGCTGCTGGCCTTGAAGAAGTAGGTTACTATGTTCAAAGGGCCGTTGGAGAGGGCTGCGTGGCAAAGACCAGAGAATAACTTCTAGTTGTTTTTTTTTTTTTTTGAGGCAGAGTTTTGGTCTTGTTGCCCAGGCTGGAGTACAATGGCGTCATCTCAGCTCACCACAACCTCTGCCTCCTGGGTTCAAGCAATTCTCCTGCCTCAGCCTCCCGAGTAGCTGGGATTACAGGTGTGCGCCACCATGTCCGGCTAATTTTTTGTATTTTTAGTAGATACGGGGTTTCTCCATGTTGGTCAGGCTGGTCTCAAACTCCTGACCTCAGGTGATCCGCCCACCTCGGCCTCCCAAAGTGCTGGGATTAAAGGCTTGAACCACCATGCCTGGCCAACTTCTAGTTGTTGAAAGCAGTTCCCAGCTAACAGCTAGCAAGGAAATGGGAACCTCAGTTATGCAACTGCAAGAAAAGAAACTCTCCCAACAACCTGAGGGAGCTTGGAAATAAACCTTTCCAAAGCTAAGCCTCCAGACGAAGACAAACCCAGCTGCCACCCTGATTTCAGACTGGTGGGACCATGAGCTGGGGACCCAGCTAAAACTCTGGGACCCAGACTCCTGACTCACAGAAACTGTGAGAGCATAAATCTTTATTGTTTAAAGGCACTAAACTTGTGGTATTTTATTACACAGCAATTAAAAACTAATATATCACATAATATCTCACTAATAACCTTGTTGAACTGCTGAAATAGAAGTGATTCTTTCTCTCATTCTGTTGAATTTCTCTCTGAGGAGATACAGCCTATAATCTCCATTCACTAAACCCACTGGACATTGGCAAACCCTTATTCACATCACCTTGTATCAGGAAGGGGAGCTAGGTAAGAAGTTCTCTTTGGGGAAGGATTGTCAACAGAAAAATGGCTAAAGTTAACAAATATACAAAAACATGTCTTGAGTTCTTCCAATGAGACTCCTTGTAAGGAAGGAAGGTTGAAGAACCAAAACTTGGTGTCACGATTACTTTTTCCCAAAATGGACAAAACAGTGTTACCTGTCCCATGTGACTGTTGGGGCTTAGAAACCGAGATTCCAAAATATGACCTTTTGACATGCTGAACTGTATTAGTCCCTTCTCATGCTGCTAATAAAGACATACCTGAGACTGGGTAATTTATAAAGGAAAGAGGTTTAATTGACTCACAGTTCTGCAGAGCTGGGGAGGCCTCAGGAAACTCACGATCATGGTGGAAGGGGAAGCAAACACAAGTTCTTCTTCACTTGGCAGCAGCAAGGAGAAGCGCAGAGCAAAGGAGGGGAAAGCCCCTTATAAAACCATCAGATCTCGTAAGAGCTCACTCACTATCACGAGAACAGCATAGAGGTAACTGCCTCCATGATTCAATTACCTCCCACCAGTTCTTCTCATAACACATGGAGATTATGGGAACTACAATTCAAGAGGAGATTTGGGTGGGGGCAGAGCCAAATCATATCATGAATGAAGAAGAAACCTCAAGGTCTCTCTGACCTCCCCCTCACTGACTCTCCCAAATCCAGGATGAAGTTGTTCTCTGATGTTCCTTTATCTGCCCAAAATCCAGACCCGCAAAGCAGAACAATTGTTTTTTCTTCCCCTCCCTGTAGGACTAAGACAAGTTAATCTCTGTTCTGGCGTCCATCCATTCTCCCTAGTAATCCTTTATTGCCCCTCAGCAGAATTCCTCTTCTCCCCCTCCCATAGTCTGTTTTGCCAGGATGATATATAAACTTCCAAACTCCACTGGGAGGTGAGCAATAACCCTGTGGTTCTCCCCCACATACATATTAATGATACATTTGTATGCCTTTTCTCCAATTCATCTGCCTTTTCTAAGTTGATTTTTCAGCGCAACTTCAAAGGGCAAAGGGGAAGTGTCCCGTGGCCCCTACATGATCTTTTAAGGAAGTGACTTGAACCCTCCCCACATTGAGAGGTGAGCCTCTTCCCTTGAAACCGGGTAGACTTGTGACAGAAGTAACGTGATGTGACTTCCAAGGAGATAGGTTGCTGGCAGTGTGGAAAAAATAAGCTGTTTTGCCCTAGGTCTCATACTACAATCAACCAGAAAACTGACCAAATGTGTGTGGGTTTTACCCCACACACCAAGAAGCAAGCAACCAGTTCTACAGCACACACACCAGCTGGGTGTCCTCTAAGTCTACCTGGAGATGTTGTCAGATCCCACAATTTGAGGGGTCAGTGCTAGAAGACTGCCCCCGACTTCAGACGCCAATCACAAGTTCCAGGTGTGTTTTACCTGTGCTTCTGACTGATCAGCTGTAAACTGGGGTTTCCATGACCCCTTCCTTGGGTTTGATTAATTTGCTAGAGCAGCTCATAGAACTTGGGGAAATGCTTACATTTTCTTTTCTTTTCTTTCTTTTTTTTTTTTTTGAGACAGAGTTTCACTCTCTCCGCCAGCCTGGAGTGCAGTGGCATGATCTCGGCTCACTGCAACCTCTGCCTCTCAGGTTCAAGCGATTCTCATGCCTCAGTCTCCCAAGCATCTGGGATTACAGGCACCCACCACCACACCAGGCTAATTTTTGTATTTTTAGTAGAGACGGGGTTTTGCCATGTTGACCAGACTAGTCTTGAACTCCTGACCTCAGGTGATCCACTCGCCTCGGCCTCCCAAAGTGCTGGGATTACAGGCATGAGATACCGAGCCTGGCCACGCTTACCATTTTATTATAAAAGATATCGTAAATGAGAAAAGAAAAAATAGCTCAAAGCAGTCTGAGTTATGGTTAAGGATGCAAAATTTATCAAGCCCAGAGACATATGAGAGTGGGACTTCAATTGTGCTACTCCCCCCACCCATGTCAAGGGAGAATTGTTTAAAGGTATTTTTTGTTCCCATTATCTTCACGGATACTGAATTTGTGATTCAAAGATCAATGGATAGCCAATTAATAGCTTATGTTATTTTAATGTAAATTCTTAGTAAACAACTTAGAAAAATCCAGTATATATTCAGGGCAAACTGAATCCATCTTCCCAGGTTGCAGCCCTCAAAGTTGGCCCAAATAAACTCTCTGCTTATATTAATTTGATCTCTTTTTTTCTTTAAAAAATTTTAAAATTTATTTTTTATTTATTTTTATTTTGTAAAGATGGGGTCTTATTATGTTGTCCACGCTGGTCTCATACTCCTGGCCTCAAGCGATTCTCCTGCCTCACCCGCTCAAAGTGCTGGGATTACAGGCGTGAGCCACTGCATCTGACCAGTTTTTTCTTTAGGTCAACACAGGTGCCTGCCACCATGCCTGGCTAATTTTTGTATTTTTAGTAGAGATGGGGTTTCACCATGTTGGCCAGGCTGGTCTTGAACTCCTGACCTCAAGTGATCCACCTGCCTCGGGCTCCCAAATTGCTGGGATTATAGGCATGAGTCACTGCGTGCAGCGATGGCTTGACTCTTTTTTTTTTTTTTTTTGAGACAGAGTTTCTCTCTTGTTGCCCAGGCTGGAGTGCAATGGCATGATCTCAGCTCACCACAACCTCTGCCTCCCGGGTTCAAGCAATTCTCCTGCCTCAGCTTCCTGAGTAGCTGGAATTACAGGCACCCGCCACCACGCCCGGCTAATTTTGTATTTTTAGTAGAGACGAGGTTTCACCATGTTGGCCAGGCTAGTCTCAAACGCCCGACCTCAGGTGATCTGCCTGCCTCAGCCTCCCAAAGTGTTGGGATTACAAGCCTGAGCCACTGCACCAGGCCTATGGCTTGACTCTTGAGTGGCCTCCCTTCTACTCCTACCTACTCGAGACTTGACCCCCATCACCCTCCTGAGCAGGCTTATGAAATATCCTCTTAGTGTGTACATTGCCTCAGTGTACACACCTTCCTTTGTCTTGAGAGCCCAGAGAGTTTGACTAAAGGTGGGATAATCTTCAATGACTCTTCTGGTACTGAGTCACCGGTGCTTTTTCAGGGCTAACTGATAGACAAGAAGACCACAAGTACAATTACACTAGAGACTGGAGACAAAGAGGTATGAAACGTGACCCATGATTTCAAGGAACTTATAAGCTGTTTACTGTTTAAAATTTGTAAAAGTCCAACACTGATGAATTCTCTGTCCAGAGAACTTCAATAACTCCATGTTGGCTATAGGTAGAATGAATGATCATTTCGTTTATTATCCAAATCAAAACGTTTTGATAGTGAAAAGAGACTCTAAAATTGCTGTAAACCAGACCCAGTGACCCATGCCTGTAATCCCAACACTTTGGGAGGCTGAGGCGGGAGAATTGCTTGAGGCTAGGAGTTTGAAACCAGCCTGAGCAACATAGCAAGATCCTACAAAACTTTTAAAAACTAGCTGGGCATGGTGGCACATGTCTGCAGTCCTAGCTACTCAGGAGGTTGAGGCAAGAGGATCACTTGAGGCCAGGAGTTTGAGATTGTAGTGAGCTGTGATCTAGCCACTGCACTCCAGCCTGCACAACAGAGTAAGACTCTAGCTCTAAAATAATTACAATAATAAAATTACCTCGGGAAAACAGACATAGACTATGCCTATCCTGGGCAAACCAGTACAATGGTCCTCGTAGCCATAGGAACATATATAAGAAGAGCCCTAACACCTTTTTTATTTATTTAATTTATTTATTTAATTAATTTACTAATTTATTTATTTTTTAGACAGAGTTTTGCTCTTGTTGCCAAAGCTGGAGTACAATGATGCAATCTTGGCTCACTGCAACCTCTGCTTCCCAGGTTCAAGCGATTCTCCTGCCTCAGACTCCCGAGTAGCTGGGATTACAGGCGCATGCCACCACACCTGGCTAATTTTTTGTATTTTTAGTAGAAACGGGGTTTCACCATGTTAGCCAGGCTGGTCTCAAACTCCTGACCTCAGGTGATTTGCCTGCCTCAGCCTCCCAAAGTGCTGGGATTGCAGGTGTGAGCCACTGCGCCCGAGTGCAGTGGTATGATCAGAGCTCACTGCAGTCTCAACTTCCTGGGCTCAGGTGGTCCTCTTATTTCAGCCTTCCAAGTAGCTGGGACTACAGGTGTGTACCACCACACCTGGCTAATTTTTTGTATTTGTAGTAGAGACAGGGTCTTGCTGTGTTGCCCAAGCTGATCTTGAACTCCTGGGCTCAAGTGATCCTCCTGCCTCAGCCTCCCAAAGTGCTAGGATTACAGGCGTGAGCTACTGTTCATGGCTCCTAACACTTCTTATTCATTATTAAACTCACTAGGCCAAACCACAACTTTTTTGCATCCAACTCTCCTACTACTTTGCAGCTACCACCATGCAGCTGAACATGACCGGGAAATACACAGCCATGCTGACTGGTCTGCTTTAAATTCATAACCATTTATCTCATGTGAACCCTTAAAGCTGCATAGCTATCATGCCACATTTGCCTGATTCATTCATTCTCCCACACTCCTGGACAGCGCTTTCACATCTCCTCCTCCCTCCCCGAAACTGCAACACCTGCCTCACTCTCACTCTGAGTTGAAGACCTTACCACTTCCACCCAGCTGGCTGCTCCTGCGCTCTGCCTGCTCTCCTGCTATTGTCTGTGCTCCCTCACAGGAGCCCTC
Source organism: Macaca mulatta (assembly GCF_049350105.2). NCBI lineage: Eukaryota > Metazoa > Chordata > Mammalia > Primates > Cercopithecidae > Macaca > Macaca mulatta. Next base: position 61,757,770 of record NC_133406.1, on the reverse strand, counting down.
ACTCCATGGTGTCCTAGACCCTGTCTCCTCCAACCCACTCAAACCCATTTTGTCCCAGCAATTCTTTCCTCTGTGTCACGCTTCATTAGTTTTTCCCTCTCATCATTTCCTCAGCACAAACGTGTGTTATTCTATCTCATCTCCCATCTTTAAAAATCCCTCTCTTGGCTCTGTTTTCCCTTCAGTTATCACCCAGTTGTCTTCCTCCTTTCGCACAAAATTATTTAAAGGAATATTCAGTCTCCAATTTCTCACCTTCCATTCTATCTTCAACCCACTCCGGTGAAGTTTTTGCTTCTACCATTCCATCAGAACTGCTTGGGTCATGGTAGCTAAAGAACTCCACATCCTGCCTCCAGTGGGCATTTCTCATCCTCTCAGCAGCATTTCACATAGGTGATCTCCTGAAAACACGTTTTCACTTGACTTACAAAACACCATCCTCACCTGGTTTGACTCCTACCTCTCGGGCCACACCCTTTCTTCCTTTCTTTCCTTCCCTTCCCTTCCCTTTTCTTTCTTTCTTTCTTTCTTTTTCTTTCTTTCTTTCTCTCTCTTTCTTTCTTTTTCTTTCTTTCTCTTTCCTTCTTTCTTTCTTTTTCTTTCTTTTTCCTTCTTTCTGTTTCTTTCTTCTTTCTTTCCTTCCTTCTCCTTCCTTCCTTCCTTCCTTCCTTCCTCCCTCCCTCCCTCCCTCCCTCCTTTCCTTCCTTCCTTCCTTCCTTCCTTCCTTCCTTCCTTCCTTCCTTCCTTCCTTCCTTTCCTTCCTTCTTCCCTCCCTCCCCTCTTTCTTTCTTTTTTTGTTGGAGTGTCTCAGGCCTTAGTCCTGACATCTCACCTCCTTTTTAAATCTGCACTTATTTCTTAGGTGATTTTATCCAGTCTGCAAGTTTTAATACCACTTGTATCTGATGATTCCCAAATTTGTGTCTCTAACCTGAACTTCTTTCCAGAACTCCAGCCTTGATTGTTGACTCAACATTTCTATTTGGATATCTAATAGGCATTTCACACTTAACATATTCAAAGTTGAGCACCTGCTATTTACCCTAACACTGTTCTGTCTTCATTCTTAGCAAACGTGGATGATGGCAGCTACATTCTTCCAGTTACATGGACAAAAAACCTCGCTGTTATCTTCAACTCCTCTTTCTCTTACACCCTACATTCCACCCATCAGAAAATTCTCTGTTCTAGCTTCAAAAGGTTTCTGGAATTGGGCCACTTCTTTTTACTTTTTATTTTATGTTTGAGACAGGGTCTGTCACCCAGGCTGGGATACAGTGGTGTGATCTCCACTCACTGCACCCTCAACCTCCCAGGCTCAAGTGATCAGCCCATCTCAGCCTCCCAAACGGCTGGGACTACAGGTGCCTGCCACCACGCCCAGCTAATTTTTGTATTTTTTGTAGACACAGGGTTTCACCATGTTGCCCAGGCTGGGAGACTACTTCCTACCACCATCATCTCTCACCTCCTAATTTGTCTTCCTGCTTCTGCACTTACTTCCCTTTGATCTATCCTCAACACAGTAACTAGATGCATTCTGTCAAATCCTAATTCAGATCATGTCACTTCTCTGCTCATAACTCGTCTTTCTGAAATACGTAAAGATGAAAGCATCCCCCTCCTCATCACCTCTTTGGCATCGTGTCTTCCTTTCCCTCCTGCTCCCTCTGCCTCAGCCACATTGTCGCCGGCTTCCCCTGCCTCAGCCACATTGTCGCCGGCCATCCTTCAAATACACCAGGCATATATGTTTGCTCATGATGTTTCATCTGCATAGAATGATCTTTCCCCAGATATCCTCATGGCTAGCTCCCTCACATCTCTCCAGGCTGAATCCAAAGGTCATTTTCTGAAGCCGGCCTTCCTTGGTGACTGTGGTAGTCAGCCTCCAAAATGGCTCCCAGCAATCCCCATCTCCAGACACCTGTACTTGTTTGTGGTCATGCTGTCCTCTCTCACATTGTACCAGGGCTGGTTTGTGTGACCAATGGAATATGGCAGAAGTGCTATTAGGCTACGTATTGGTCTGTTCTTGAATTGCAGTAAAGAAATACCTGGCCAGGCGCGACGACTCATGCCTATAATTCCAGCGCTTTGGGAGGCTGAGGCAGGCGGATCACTTGAGGTCGGGAGTTCGAGACCAGCCTGGCCAACATGGTGAAACCCTGTCTCTACTAAAAATACAAAAATTAGCCAAGCATGGTGGCTCATGCCTGCAGTCCCAGCTACTCGGGAGGCTGAGGCAGGAGAATTGCTTGAACCTGGGAGATGGAGGTTGCAGTGAGCCAAGACAGCACCACTATACTCTAGCCTGGGTGACAGAATGAGACTCTCTCTCAAAAAAATTAAATTAAAAATTTAAATTTAAAAAAAGCAATACCTGAGGCTGGGTAACTTATAAAGAAGATTAATTGGCTCATGGATCTGCAGTCTGTACAGGAAGCGTAATGGCTTTCTGCTACTGGGGAGGCCTCAGGAAACTTAAATCACGGCCAAAGGCAAAGGGGGAGTGAGCACTTCCCGTGACCGGAGCAGGAACAAGAGAGCAAGGGAGGAGGCGCTACACATTTTTAAATGACCAGAACTCATGAGAACTCACTCACTACCACAGGGACAGTACCAGTGGGGATGGTGCTAAGCCATTCATGAGAAATCCACCCCACGGTCCAATCACCTCCCTCCAGGCCCCGCCTCCAACATTGGGGATTACATTTCAATATGAGATTTGGGCAGAGACACACATCCAAACTATATCAAGATACCACTGATACTAGGTTATAAAAAATTGCAGGGCCTGGTGTGGTGGCTTATTCCTATAATCCCAACACTGGGAGGTCAAAGCAGGTGGATTGCTCGGAGTTTGAAACCAGCCTGGGCAACACGGCAAAACCTTGTCTCTACAAAAGTAAAACAGAAAAAAGAAAAAAAATTTTTTTTTTTAAGACTGCAGCTTCCATCTTGGGCAGGTCACCTCTCCCTTCAGAAGCCTTCTTTCTGGGGAAGACAAGCTGCCATATCATGGGCAGTCCTCTGGTGGGGCAGGGAACTGAAGCCTCTTGCCAACAGCCATGCGAGTAAGCATGGAAGTTCCCAGCCAATACCTTGACTACACTCTCACGAAGGATCCCGAGCCAGAGCCACTCCAGGTAAGCCACTCCTGTCTTCTTAATCCTCAGACACTATATGAGGCCGGGCGTGGTGTCTCACGCCTGTAATCCCAGCACTTTGGGATGCTGAAGTGGGTGGATCACTTGAGGTCAGGAGTTCGAGACCTACCTGGGCAATACGGTGAAACCCTGTCTCTACTAAAAATACAAAACAGCTGGGCATGGTGGCGCACACCTGTTTAGTCCCAGCTACTCGGAAGACTGAGGCATAAGAATCGCTTGAACCTGGGAGGTGGAGGCTGCCGTGAGCCAAGATCACACCACTGTACTCCAGCCACTCCAGCCTGAGCGACAGAGCAACACCCTGTCTCAAAAAAAAAAAAAAAAAAAAAAAAACTATAAAAGAGAATAAATGCTTATTGTTCTCAGTTGTTAAGTTTTGGGATAATTTGTTATGTAGCACTAACTAATACAGACATCACAGCCAAACCCATCCTCTGACATGTCATATCAACTCTTCTGCTTTATGTTTTTCTTCTTGGCATTGATTACTACCTAACACACTATATAGTTTATTTATGTATTTGTTTATTTATCTTGAGACGGAGTCTCACTCTTGTCGCCCAGGCTGGAGAGCAGTGGCGATCTCAGCTCACTGCAACCTCTCCCTCCTGGGTTCAAGCGATTCTCCCGCCTCAGCCTCCTGAGTAGCTCGGATTACAGGTGCACATCACCACGCCCGGCTAATTTTTGTATTTTTAGTAGAGACAGGATTTCACCATGTTGGCCAGGCTGGTCGCGAACTCCTGACCTCATGATCCGCCCACCTTGGCCTACCAAAGTGTTGGGATTACAGGCGTGAGCCACCAGCCCAGCCTGTTTTATTTATTTATCTTGTTTTTGTTTATCTCCCCAACTAGGATGTAAATTCCTGGAGGGCAGGAATTTGTGTCTGTTTTCTTTGTTGTTGTTTTTATGTTTTGTTTTTTTTTTTGAGATGGAGTCTCGCTCTGTTGCCAGGCTGCAGTGCAGTGGCGTGGTCTCAGCTCACTGCAACCTCTGCCTCCTGGGTTCAAGTGATTCTCCTGTCTCAACCTCCCAAGTAGCTGGGACTACAGGCGTGCGCCACCACGCCCAGCTAATTTTTGTATTTTTAGTAGAGACGGGGTTTCACCATGTTGGCCAGGATGGTCTCAATCTCTTGACCTTGTGATCACCCGCCTTGGCCTCCCAAAGTGCTAGGATTATAGGTGTGAGCCACTGCGCCCAGCCTTGTGTCTATTTTTTTCACTGCCATATGTCCGTCACTCAGAACAGAGTCTAGCGTATAGGAGGCACTCAACAAATATTGGTCAAATGAATACATAATATGAATACATAAATTAATGAATGAATCTGATCTCAGCCTTCTGTCTGAAAATTCTTCTATACAAATCAGCTATCCTAATCATTTACTCACAGTTCTCCAAGATTTTTATTCCATAATCCCTGCAGTCAGTTTAGCTATAGCACAACATCTATGCTCCTAAAATCACCCTGTTATGCAAAAACCATGCCAAAAAAATCTATACGGCTGGCTGGCTGTAGCGGCTCATGCTTGTAATCCCAACACTGTGGGAGGCCGAGGTGGGTGGATCACCTGAGGTCAGGAGTTGGAGACCAGCCTGGCCAACATGGTGAAACCGCATCTCCACTAAAAATACAAAAATTAGCTGGGGGTGGTGGCATGCACCTGTTATCCCAACTACTCGGGAGGCTGAGGCAGGAGAATTGTTTGAACTCTGGAGGTGGAGGTTGCAGTGAGCCAAGATTGCGTCACTGCACTCCAGCCTTGCAACAGAGCAAGACTTCATCTCAAAAAAACAAAACAAAACAAACAAAAAAGAATTATAGGGCTAATGGGAAAAATAGTTAGAGATTACAACATTCAGAAGTTTTGTCAATGTAACAACAAAAAAGATAGGAATCTAATAAAATTGTAGCACAGTTCACACATTAAATGGTTAAGAAATAGATACATGCTACAATAAATATGGCACAGTATCCTGAAACGGACATTAATTTTGTATATGGAGTTGGTTGTTGAAAGGGGTGCAGTTTATGAGTTCCTATGAAGTGGTGGAAAGAGGGTTTCTAACACACCCTGTAAACTCGGTTAGGTGGTAGAAATTTGAGAGGTGTCCTTGTGTACATTTTGTGTACTTCTGCCCTGTTTGGTTCAGCTGAGTAGAGTTTTCTCCATTCACCTGGTGTTTCTCAAGGAAAAATCATGCACAAGCAAATGCAAAATCTGTATTGCACTCAGATTGCTCCCCAATACATGAATCGGGTTGAAACAAATTCATGTTTTCAAAACCAAGACTTAGAGCATAACTGACTGTCTTTGTTTATACTCTTTTCCAGGGCTATAATAGTCTTCTTTATCCTTCTTGCCTGGCCAATTCCACCTGTACTTCAAGACCCCTTTTCCATTGTCTCCTTTATTGCCTACGTAGACTTTATCTTCTCTGAACATTCATATGCTTCCTTCTCACTTAAAAAAATAGATTTTATTTTTTTAGAGCAGCTTTAGATTCACAGCAAAACTGAGCAGAAGGTATAGAGAGTTCCCAGAAGACCCCTGCCTCCACACATCACAGCCTCCCCCATTATTAGCATCCTACACCAGAATGGTACATTTGCTACAATTGTGAGCCTGTATCAACACATTATTATCACCCGAAGACTGTAGTTAGCATTAGAGTTCACTCTTGGAATTGTAGATTCTATGGGTTTGGACAAACGTATAGTTACATGTATCCACCATTACGGTGTCATGCAGAATTGTTTCACCACCTCAAAGATCCTCTGTGTTCTGCCTATTCATCCCTCTTCATAGTTTTGCCTTTTCCAGAATGTCATATTGTTGGAACCATAGAGTATGTAGTCTTTTATGATTGGCTTTTTTTTAAACTTAGTAATTGCATTCAACTTTCCTTCATTTTTTTAAATTTAGTAATATGCATTTAAGTTTTCCTTTTCATGGCTTGATAGTTCATATCCTATTAGTGCTAAATAATATTCCATTGTTTGAATGTACCACAGTTTATTGAACCATTCACCTACCGAAGGAGATCTTGGTTGCATTCAAGTTTTGGCAATTATGAAAAAAACTGCTATAAATATCCATGTGCAGGTTTTTGTATGGTCATCGATTTTCAACTCCTTTGAATTAATACAAAGGACTGCAGTTTCTGGATCATTTGGGAAGAGTGTGCTTAGTTTTGTAAGAAATCGCCAAACTGTCTTCCAAAGGGGCTATACAATTTCGCATTCTCGCCAGCAATGAATGAGAGTTCCAATTGCTCCACATCCTCATCAGCATTTGGTGATGTAAACATTCTGGATTTTGACCATTCTAATAGGTATGTAGTGGAATTCTCACTTCTATTTTATTGCCATCTTGAGTTAGTAAGTTGACGTCACATAATATTAGTTCACATTACACCTATGTCTGTCTCTCCAACTAGCTCTAAACTCCTTGAGAACAGGAGTGGCCTCCAATTATTGTATCCTTTGCTCATCTTCCAGTCCTCATCTTAGGACTGTGTCTTGCATACAATGGCTGTTTAAAATTATTTTTTAACTTGGTTTTGTTCCTGAGGCAGGACTAGACAAGGCCTCTTTCATCACATAGCTCAATGCCTAATGAAAGCAGCAGGATCACTTATGGAGAAAATTCAGACCAGGAATGGGGACAGGAAACAAAAACCTGAGAGTAAAGATAAATATGGCAAAGATAAAAGTAAGCAATGAGTCCCAAGAATAGGGCAGTGTTCAATGATCATGTCTTGGCAAGTTTAATCAGGGAATTAATCCTAGAATGCCTGAGTTTTCAACAGAATTTTAAAGAAAAGGACAGTTTTGACTCAAAATTCAAAATTTCTTACCTAGAAGAAGAATAGCCCTTGGTATTGAACACCTAGTCCACCATCATACCCTAAATTAGTATCTCCTAAGAGTGAAGGTAGGCTACCATTACATTTCTCCCGCGAAGGTAGCAGGCAGAGCCACTACGTAGGCAATGAGTCATCTAGACAGTACAGTCTGGAACTGGTGGAAGGGAGTGGGGATGACTTTTGTGCCTCACTGATGGGGCATCAATTTGAGAAGCAGAAATGAACCGGGCCCCATCACTGCTCATTCCAGGTGCATCATTCAGATGTCAGTCTCTGTGAACCCCCTGCACACCAGCTGGAAATGAACCTTTACAGGGGAGGCTGACAACACACCTGATTCCAGCTGTGCGTTGGGTGAGGGGAGGATATGTGGTCAGGGAGTGGGGTATTAGTCTTTTTTTACACTGCTGCAGAGAAGTGCCTGCAAGTGGGTAATTCATAAAGAAAAGAGATTAAATCGACTCACGGTTCTGCAGACTGTACAGGAAGCATGGCAGCATCTTCTTCTAGGGAGGCCTCAGGGAGCTTTTATTCATGGCAGAAGGCAAGGCTGCAGCAGGCATCTTCACATGGCTGGAAGCAGGCTCCTTCACAGGAGGAAGAGCGAGACATCCAGGTCTCATGAGAACTCTGTCACAAGAACAGGACCAAAAAGGGAGGGTGCTAAACCATTTAGGAAGGATCCACCCCCATGATCCAATCACTTCCCACCAGGCCCCACCTTCAACATTGGGGATTACAATTGATCATGAGATTTGGGTGGGGACACAGATTCAAACCATATCAAAAGGGAAGGAGGGTGCAACGAAGCTAGAACTAGCTCTAGAGGTCTAATTAGAGTCTATGGCAAAACGCAAACATACTGTATTATTAATTCTAAAATCAGAGCTCAAGCTTATGGTTACTTTACATGTGCTTTGCACATTCACCCGCACAAACTGAAATCCCGTCTCTGCCTTCCACAACTCAAAAGGCTTTTTCTTTCCTGGTCACCCACTCCTCATCTCCTACCAAGGTCTAAATATTTGTGTTCCCTCAAACTTCATTACTTTTTTTTTTCTTTTTTTAGAGATGGGGTCTTGTTATGTTGCCCAGGCTGGAGTGCAGTGGCCATTCACAGGCAGGATCATTGTGCACTGTAGCCTCAAACAATCCTCCCACCTCAGCCTCTCGAGTGGCTAGGATTATAGGTGTGTTCCACTGTGTACCCGGCCACTGTTGAAATCTTAGCCCCCAAGTTTATCCTATTAGGAGGTGGGGTCTTTGGGAGGTGATTAGGTCATGAAGGTGGAGCCCTCATGAATGGAATTAGTGCCTTTATAAAAGAAGCCTCAGAAAGGTCTGTCACCCCACTCTGCTATGTGAGGTTATAGCAAAAAGACAGTTGTCTATGAACCAGGAAGCGGTGGCTCACCAGACACTGAATCTGCCAGAAACTTGATCTTGGACTTCCCAGCCTTCAGAATTGTGAGAAATAAATTTTTGTTGTTTATAAACCACCTAGTCCATAATATTTTGGTATAGCAGCCAGAATGGACTAAGCCTTAATGAGACCAGAGGCCTTGGGATTTCCCTCACATTCTCTGAGTAAACACCCCCCTCCCCATCCTAGACCATCTTTGCAGTAATTTAATTTCCCCTGTGTTAAACTTCCACAGGAACTCTGAGCCATTGTGTGGCACTGGCTGCCTGGATTTCACATGATTTTTCTTTCTTTCTTTTTTTTTGATACAGAGTTTTGTTCTTGTTGCCAAGGCTGAAGTGCAGTGGTGCAATCTCGGCTTACTGCAACCTCCACCTCCAGGGTTCAAGCGATTCTCCTGCCTCAGCCTCCCAAGTAGCTGGGATTACAGGCATGCACCACCATGCCCAGCTAATTTTGTATTTTTTGTAAAGATGAGGTTTCTCCATGTTGGTCAGACTAGTCTGGAACTCTCGACCTCAGGTGATCCGCCCGCGTCAGCCCCCCAAAGTGCTGGGATTACAGGCGTGAACCACCGCGACTGGCCCACAGGATTGTTTTCACTCTGGAAGATGGTGTGCTCCTCTGTGCCCACACCCTGCATGCATCAGCCAATGGACCTTCCCATGCATCAGAGGCAGCTGGTCTGGAATGCTCAGTCCGTCGGAAAACACACACGAACATGCTGAAGGGGCGATAGAGCACACAAGGCTTTTGTTATCTCAGGCCTGTCCAACGGCTGTCTTATGTGAATGAGGAGAGCTAAGAGCACAGTTGCTGCTGTCACTGCTGCTGATTACTGAATTTTTTTTTAAGCCTCTATCCTTGTCCTCTGTTGTTCAGAATGAATTATAAATATGCACAATGGTGGTTTAATCCAAACCTTAATATCCTTTTCCTTCTCTGCCCTCCCTTGATGTGGGGAGTAGGGATGGGAGGAGTCAGGAAGAAACTTCTGAAAAGCTGATTTTCCAGTTTGACTAGAAAATAGATTACCAGCCCCAACCACTCTCCTCTCCTCCCAAAACATGACTGTCCATAGATCAGAAATTACCACTGCTATTTATTTTATTGGAGGGAATTGACTGGTTTGATAGAAAAAGACAGTCAAATAAACACTCTGCAATGGTTCATGAATCTGTTTAGATTGGTTGAGTATATAGTAGTCATGATTATCTTTACAGGCCCTGATACAATTTAACACATTAGGATTAAAACAACCATGTGAATAATGCTTGTTATAAGTAAGCACCAATAGAGGTGTTTTGTTTTTTTGCTAATCTATGGGAGAAAAAAAATTTAATTTCTAATTGTAAAAATTTGATTCTATTCATTAGTAAGTTCCTGCCCCCCACCTCTGCAAGTGGGGAAAATACCACCATTATCGGAACAATAGCACCAAAACCTAAGAAAAGAGTTTTGAATTGGGATAATCGTGATGGTCTTGGGTACCTATCCCTACCTGGGAATTGTTTTGAGTGTGGGTCACACAGCAGCTCCACATGGCTCACTCCACTGTTGTCTTGGTTTGCGCCAAGGACATCAAAGGAAAAGAGGAAATGCTACCACCTCTACTTTGGAATAATGAGATTCTGTGTGTACTCTAGTGTGAGGCCCTTCAGAGCCCTCAGTCCACCCTGTGCTAGCCTGCTTCAGGCCTAGTAGCTTCTCCTTCTTTCCATCATTATGGAGTATATCAGTCTGCTAGGGCTGCCATAACAAAATACCACAGACTGGGTGGCTTCATCAACAGATGTTTAATTGCTTGAAGTTCTAGAGGCTGGGAGTCCCAGACCAAGGTCTTGCAGGATCAGTTTCTGGCGAGGGCTCTCTTTCAGGCTTATAGATGGCCACCTTCTCACTATGTCCTCACACGGCAGGGAGAGAAAGAGTAAGCTCTCTGGTGCCTCTTCTTACAAGGATCCTAATCCTATCAGGGCTCCACCCTTATGACCTCATTTAATCTTGATTATTTCCTTACTCCAAATGCAGTCACACTGAAGGTTAGGATTCCAACATTTGCAATTCAGTCTATAGCATTCTGCCCTGACTCCCACAAAAAATTCATGCTCTTATTGCATGCAGAATATATTTATTCCACCCCACCAGCCTCAAAAAATCTTTTAAAAAATTTTTAAACTTATTTTTAAATTGTATTATATTTACATCTTCTTGGACACCAATTTTTAATTTGTATTAAAAGAATTTTTTTTGGGCTGGGCACGGTGGCTCACACCTGCAATCCCAGCGCTTTGGGAGGCCGAGACAGGCAGATCACAAGGTCAAGAGATCGAGACCATCTGGCCAACATGGTAAAACCCTGTCTCTACTAAAATTACAAAAATGAGCTTGGTGTGGTGGTGCGTGCCTGTAGTCCCAGCTACTGGGGAGGCTGAGGCAGGAGAATCATTTGAACCTGGGAGGCAGAGATTGCAGTGAGCCGAGATAGCGCCATTGCACTACAGCCTGGCAACTGAGCAAGATTCCATCTCAAAAAACAAAAACAAACAAAAAAGCAACAACAAAAATATTTTTGAGATGAACTCTCACCCTCTCACCCAGGTTGGAGTGCAGTGGTGAGATCTCGGCTCACTGCAACCTTCGCCTCCTGGGTTCAAGTGATTCTCGTGTCTCAGCCTCCTAAGTAGCTGGCTTTTGTATTTTTAGTAGGGAGAGCGTTTCACCATGTTCGCCAGGCTGGTCTCAAACTCCTGACCTCAAGTGATCCACCTGCCTTGGCCTCCCAAAGTGTTGGGATTAAAGGTGTGAGCCACTGCACCTGGCTTGTCTACCAATTAAAATTTTTTTGTTTTTAATTATTATATTTACATCTTCTTTTTTAAACTTTTATTATATTTACAGCTTCTTCCCTAAACTCAACACATTCCAGCATCAATTCTAAAGCTCATAGTCTCATCTAAATATCATCTAAATCAGATATGGGTGAGACTTGCAGTACATTCACCCTTAGGCAAAATTCCTCTCCAGCTGTGAACCTGTGAAACCAGACAAGTTACGTACTTCCAGATACAATGGTGAACAGCCATAGGATAGACATTCCCATTCCAAAAGAGAGAAATTGGAAGGAAGAAAGAGGTGATGATCCCAAGCAAGTCCAAAATCTAGCAAGGGAAATTCTATTCAACTTTAAGCCTCAAGCATAATACTCTTTGGCTCAATACTCCACCTTTTAGGCCCACTGGGGAGTCTGTCCCATATTTAGGACCTACTGGGGAAGCAGTCTCGCCTCCACAGCTCTGCCCCCACAGGGATTTATACCCTCAGGGCTCCACAGTGTAGCCCCACCCATAAGGCTTCAGTCAGAGGCTGTCTGGCCACTTGAAACTGAGGCAATCACCCCACCCTTTGAAACCAAGGAGACAGCCCTGATGGTATCTGAATCACCTTTGAGGTCATTCTTCACTTTTACTTGCAGAATAAGGATTTAAGAAGTTCAATAGCCTTCTTTCATTTCATCTTGTTTTCTCTTTCCACTTTATTTAGTTCAAACTGACAGTGTCTTTGCTGGTATAATCCCATCTCTATTCCTGGCTTTTGCTAAGATGGTTAATGAAGTTTATGAGTCTTAGTCATGACCTCTTTATCAAATAGTTTTAGTTTTAGTTCTTTTTTCAGAATAAGTTTTTTCTTTTTTCTTTCTTTCTTTTTTTTCCAATATGGATAGACTTTCCCAAATCCCCTATTTCTGGTTCCTTTATGCTTAACAATTCCTTCTTGAACTAATTTCTCTCCTTTCCTATTTTGCTGTAAGCAGTCAGGAGGAACAAAGTTGCTCCTTCAGCACTCTGCTTAGAAATCTCCTCAGCTAAATATCCAGTTATATTGCTCACAAGTTCTGCTTTCCACAAAACACTCTTTAACCAAGTTATTCACCACTTTATTTATTTATTTATTTATTTATTTATTTATTTATTTATTTTTGAGACAGAGTCTTGCTCTGTCACTCATGCTGGAGTGCAGTGGTATCATCTTGGCTCATTGCAACCTCTGCCTTCTGGGTTCAAGCAATTCTCATGCCTCAGCCTCCCAAGTAGCTGGGACTACAGGCATGTGGTACCACACTCCACTAATTTTTGTATTTTTAGTAGAGATGGATGAGGTTTCACCATATTGGCCAGTTTGGTCTTGAAATCCTGGTCTCAAGTGATCTGCCCGCCTCAGCCTCCCAAAGTGCTGGGATTACAGGAGTGAGCCACCATGCCCTGTCTTCACCATTTTGTAACAGGTTTCCTTTCCTCCAGTTTCCAATAACATGATCCTCATTTCTGTCTGACATTTCACCAGAATTACCCTTAATATCCATGTTTCTTGCATGTACCTCAAAAATCTTGCAGCCTCTACCCATTATCCGGTTCCAAAGCCACTTCTACATGTTTAGATATTTGTTACAGCACCACCTCATGTCTCACTACCAAAAAAAATGTATTAGCCAGAGTTCCCCAGGGAAGCAGTACAAACAGCGTGTGTGTGTGTGTGTGTGTGTGTGTGTGTGTGTGTGTGATATGAGAGAGAAAGACAGCAAGAAAGAGGTATTAGGGTAATTGGTTCATGTGATTATCGAGGCTAAGAAGTTGCAAGATCTGCAGTCAGCAATCTAGAGACCCAAGAGAGCAATGGTGTAGTTCTAGTCCAAGTCTGAAGTTCTGAGAACCAGACAGCAAGTGGTATAAATTCAAGTCCAAAAGCCACCAAGATTGAGACCCACAAAGAGCCAATGTTTCCATTAAAGTCCAAAGGCAGAAGACCAATATCCTAGCTCAAGGAGTAAGACAGATAAAATTCCCTTTTACTGAGCATTTTTGTTCTATTCAGGCTTTTGACTGATTGAATAAGGCCCATCCATATTAGGGAACAAAATCTGCTTCACTCAGTCTTCTGATTCATATGTTTATCTCATCCAGGAATGCTTCCACAGGCATGCCTGGAATAATGTTTGACCAAATGTCTGGGCACCTCATGTCCCAGTCAAGTTGACACATAACATGAACTACCATAGGAATCATTCAAGAGAGGTAATAATAGATTATTTAGACCTTTCCCCCAACAGGCTTTTATTGAGTATATACTAAGTGCAAAGTCCCATTCCTAAGGCTGTTTCATGCAAATTTAATTCTGTTCCATCGGATTTTATTCCAACCATGGAACTGACTATTACTACAGATAGTAAGTTCATGTCCACCGAGGTCTTTCTGTAGTTGCCAACTGGACAGCCTAGTCTAGCTCATGGTTTCTAAGATTCTAGGTGATGGATGGTGATAATGTTATAAAACAGGTGGTAGTTTGGGGAAGGCAGGGAGGGAGAAGCTGTACTAGACCAGTTGTGTGTGTCTTCAGGAGCATATGGATTACCTTGGGAGCTTGTTAAAATGCAGATTCTGATTCAGGAAGTCTGAGATTCTGCATTTCTATCAAGTTCTCAGGTGATGCTGATGCTGCTGGGCCAGAGACAACATTTTGAGTAGTAAGGTATTAGATGAGCTTTAAGGTCCCTTCTGATTCTCTAAATTCAGTCCAATTCAGCAAGTGTTCATTAAGAACTCACTGTGTACCATGATGCCATGAAGTAGCCAATAGAGGTATGAAAGTGTTTTCTGCCTTCAAAAAGCAAACTTATATTTAGAAAGCTGGACAAATATCCAGCCTGGCCAACATGGTGAAACCCTGTCTCTACTAAAAATACAAAAATTAGCTGGGCATAGTGGTGGGTGCCTGTAATCCCAGCTACTCGGGAGGCTGAGGTGGGAGAATAACTTGAACCTGGGAGGCAGAGGTTGCAGCAAGTTGAGATCATGCCATTGCACTCCAGCCTAGGAAGCAAGAACAAGACTCCATCTCAAAAAAAAAAAAAAAAAAAACTGGACAAATAGCCACAAGTCCCACAGATTATACAATGACTCAACCTTCTGGGTTAACCTGAGTGTCTAGACTCAGGACAGCATTGTGCTTGAATTTTTTTTTTTTTTTTTTTTTTTTTTTTTTTTGAGATAGAGTCTCACTCTGTCACCAGGCGGGAGTACAGTGGTGTGATCTTGGCTCACTATAACTTCTGCCTCCCAGGTTAAAGTGATTCTCCTTCCTCAGCCTCCTGAGTAGCTGGTTCTACAAGTATGCGCCACCACGCCAGCCAATTTTTGTATTTTTATTTATTTATTTATTATTTATTTTTATTTTTATTTTTTTTGAGACGGAATCTGGCTCTGTCACCCAGGCTGGAGTGCAATGGCATGATCTCAGCTCACTGCAACTTCTGCCTCCCAGGTTCAAGTGATTCTCCTGCCTCAGCTTCCCCAGTAGCTGGAACTACAGGTGCATGCTGCCACGCCCAGCTAATTTTTGTATTTTTAGTAGAGGAGGGGTTTCATCATGTTGGCCAGAATGGTTTCAATCTCTTGACCTCATGATCTAGCCGCCTCAGCCTCCCAAAGTCCTGGGATTACAGGTGTGAGCCACCATGCCTGGCCTAATTTTTGTATTTTTAGTAGAGATGAGGTTTCACCATGTTGGCCAGGACGGTATTGATCTCTTGACCTCGTGATCTGCCTCCCTCAGCCTCCCAAAGTGCTGGGATACAGGCATGAGCCACAGCACCTGGCAGAAATTTTTATACAAAAGCCTTCCTAAGAAATTTGGTCTCCTTTTTGTTTTTAGGAAGTCAGAGAACTGAAATTTAGTGGTTTAGCCACCTAGAAAAGTAACCTGAATAGAATAGTAATACAGAGAAGAAGATCAGCTAGATGGAAAACTGTAAGGTTCTATCTAAGCCCACAGGGGCAGCCATAGTGGGCTAAGACACTGACAAAACCAGCCGTATGCACAAGGGGGCCCTGGGAAAGGACACCTCTGACTCAATGTTCTAGGGTCAGAGTTCCTCTAGGGAGGAACACAGGGGAGATACTTGGTGGGGAATAGCCAGCACGGTGGATGAAGGTCATGGACACCCCTGTGGGAGCGGCCATCAGGCCTAAGGAAGGGCCAGTGCATACCAGTCTTTTCCCAAGCTAGGACTAGTTTCCCTGATCTCTTAGGTTCATCCGGCAGTGGCGGAGGTGGGGAGGGAAGTTGGGAGCTAGTCAACGGGCTGGTAAAACTACAAACAAGAATGGGAGAAAGCAGTGGCTATGGGGTTAGAGTGGGGAACACTTGTGGGCACAAAGGAGGAAGGGGTGGAATGACAGGGTGGACCCCTTATGGCCTTGGCTATTAGGTATGTGAAAAGCCAGCAACAGCCAAAACCCTTGCTAAGCAGGGCTTTTTATAGTCACTCACTCAGGCTGCTCTTGTGATTTCGGGCAAGGGCAGGATCCACTGCCCTGATGACCCTCCTCACACACTCCAGTTCTGAGCCCCATTTGCCAAGCCCTAATCTCCATTCCACTAGCTTCCCTCCATGGAGACCCTGATAAGATTGAGGGCAATTGGAAGCCCAGATACAGACCCTCCCCACTTGGTCTCTTCCCAACACACACACACACACACACACACACACACACACACACACACACCCCTAACCAGGCCAGAGACTTGAGCTCAGACTGCCTGGAGCTGGTGGGGGTTGGAAAAAGGGGAGGGGGGAGGGAAGGAAGAGAAGAATCAAACAGAAACCTTCTCATCTTTCTATCAGCAGCCATGCAAGGAATATTGTTCAGCATGGCACAAAAGCGGCACTGAAAATAGCTGCACCCAGAGCGGGGCTGCCAACCACTGCCTGAGATAACGTCTACTTGGAGACACTGGTGTCTTTGTGGGGCTGTCAGTGTCCCTATTGTTCCCGAGCCTATTGCCTGGGGAATATTGTTCCCAGCTTTTGTCTCCCCCGGCTCACTTTTGTTTGCCTTTACTTACCATTTCATTCCCGCTCCCTTTGTGCTTTCCCATTCCCTCCTTTGTCTCTCCCTCTCTAAGCCTGCCTGTGGCTGTGGATTGGTGCCCAGGGAGACAATAGGCCCTACCCCCTCCCAACCTACAGCCCCACCCTGAACCACACACACCCCATAGTTCCATCCTGCTTCTCCTTCTCCCAAGTGGCACCCAAGATGTCCCAAAGGCAAGAGAGCCTTGAGGGAGGGTGGGCTTCAAGCAACCCATTCCCCTCCTTGTGACAAGGCAGAAAGGCCATTGGAATATTTGGTTCCCAGAGGAGGTCTGAAATGTCTGATGTGGGTCCCTGCCTCTTTCTGGATCTCTCTCTCTCTCTCTCTTTTTTTTTTTTAACAAATTAGGTTTTGGGTCCAGTCAAAGGAATAAGGACAAGCTCATGCTCCACATCCCCCAAACCCTCTTTCAAGTGCCCAGCATGCACTTCTCTGACCAGGGCACTCCGTTTTCTTCCCCCTCCCTGTCAGCCTCAAGGATCAAAGCGACCTCTGTTTATTTGCACATTCAAATCCAGACTGCCTCCAGTAACTCGACCCAGTCAGGCGCCAGGATGGTGCAAGAAAAGCCCCGCCTGCACCCTCCCCATCCAGCAGCCCTTTTGGCTGAACTGGGTAGAAAGGGGGCAGGAGTCTCCTAGGGTCAGAGTAGGGAGTGGAAGAGGAGTGGGCAGTGAGGAAAATTAGACTGCCAGTCCCTTCAGAATGGCCTCTGGGTCCTCTCACCTCAGTGACAGGGGGAAACTGAGGCATCAAAAGAGATTTAGAGGCTGGCACAGTGGCTCATGCCTGTCATCCCAGCACTTTGGGAGGCCAAGATAGGCAGATCACTTGAGGTCAGGAGTTCGAGAACAGCCTGGCCAACATGATGAATCCCCATCTCTACTAAAAATACAAAAATCAGCCCAGCATGGTGGTGGGTGCCTGTAATCCCAGCTACTTAGGTGGCTGCGGCGGGAGAATGGCTTGAACCCGGGAGATGGAGGTTGCAGCAGTGAGCCAAGATGGCGCCACTGTACTCCAGCCTGGGTGACAGAACAAGACTATGTCTCAGAAAAAAAAAAAAAAGAGAGAGATAGAGAGAGAGAGAGAGAGAGAAATTTAGAAAACGCCGCAATCAAACCCGGAGCTTGCTTGCCAACCTAGAGCATAGGCAGGTGTCCAATCCCAGTCCTGCAGAGAGATTCTTCTCAGTTCTAGCCAGGAGAAGAAAGGCACCAGGTAGTGCTTAAGGTGCTGGGTTGACTTGTAGAAAATGCTTTTTCTTCTGCCTCCCCTATCTTCCTGCCTCACTACAGATGGGAACAGCGACTGGAGAGTGGAGGAAGCTTTTACTTTGGTGGGAGGCAGGCTGGGAGCAGGGATGTAATCTGAAGCCAGAAAGGAGGCTCTACTCTCCCATTGTTCTAATTCCAAGGACAATGGGAATATTCTCCAGAGAGTCATTCTTTGAAAAGCTGGAAATTGGGCAGGGGATTTCCGGAAAGTTTGAATGGAAGCCAGGCTTGGCTGTGAGGAGACCAGAGGAGGAGGAAGGGAAAGAGGAAGGGAAGGAGGCCGTCTCTGGGTTCAGAGAAAAGTACTACTGGGCTCTGAGGACAAATCTGCCCTCCTGATTTCATGGCTATCAATCCCAGGCTGCCCATTTTTTGTTCTGATTCTTGCTCCACCCGTCTCCTCTATCTCCCTTCTCTAGCCAAGATCAGTTTAGATTCTTAATACTCTTCAAGTAGAAGGAGCAGCAAAAAACTTTGTCCCTGCCTTGGAGGCAAGAATTTAGTCTGATCCACCTTTGCAACTCCAGCCCATAGTGCAGAGCCCAGAGCATATGCAGAGCTTGGTAAATGAGCAAATAATGGATTCATGAAGACATTGTGGACTCTTGATCTTAGAGAGTCACTTTGACTATCCCGGAACTTCCTGTAGGGTAGGTATGGAACTGAAGGTTTCAGGTGAGAAAAATCTAAAGGTGAAGGATAAGATTCTGGGATAGATCAGGCAAGTAGTGTGGAACGTGGGGTGCAATTAACAGACAGCAATGACACAGCAATGTAGGACAGTATTTGGCCTCTAGAACAAAATCCCCTGCCTCAATCCTCTGTACTCTTCCCACTCACTCTACGTAGTCTGAGCTGTCTTTCAAAGATACAGAGGTGATCACTTTTTGGCTCTGTGTAAAACCATTGGTGGCTTCCCTCTGCCTTCCCTCTGCCTTCAGTTACTTGTGAAACACTAAAATGGAACTCTTCAAGGACAGGGCAATCTTGATTGTTCCTGTATTCACCACAGGTAACTGGTGCCTGGCCAGCGCTACAGGCACCCAGTAAATGTGGAACTGAACTAACTGACAAGTGTGTGGGTCAATGTTGCCAGTTCTACAGTGTTTCCTGGATGGCATTTCAAGTTAGCTACATTCAATGATTTTGATGGTGAGTGTTTTATCCATTCTACAGTTATTGATTTTATCTTTGAAAACAGCCAAGGGCCATGAAAATAAAAACATTCACATTTATTTTTAAAATTGGTACAGCACTTGGGAGGCGAAAGGTGGGAGGATCACTTGAGGCCAGAAGTTCAAGACCAGCCAGGACAACATAGCAAGACCTTACCTCTACAAAAAACTTAAAACTTAGCCAGGCATGGTAGCATGCACCTGCAATCCCAGCTACACAGGAAGCTGAGGTGGAAGGACTGCTTGAGCCCAGGAGTTCCAAGTTGCAGTGAACCATGATCATGCCACTGCACTCCAGCCTGGGGAACAGAATAAGACTCCAACTTAAAAAAAAAAAAAAAATTGAGTCATATCTCATCTAACTAGAATATGGCTGAGAACAAGGATGTAAGTTAATGTAGGCTGCAGACTAATCAAAAGCAATGGCATAAAGAAATATATTCCATTTATGTGAGATAACAAAGTATCTCCCTTGCAGCTAGAGATGGCCAAAGAAATATATGTGGAAGAGGTGGAGCATCTGGAGCTAACTCTGGTGGTCGTTATATCTTTTCACCCTTTTCACTTTCCTCTTTGTCCTAAGAGAATCACTGCTTGAGCCTCGGAGTTTGAGTCCAGCCTGGGCAACATAGCAAGACCCCATCTCTTAAAAAATAAAAAGAACTGGTAGGGGTGGCTCATGCCTGTAATCTCAGCACTTTGGGAGGCCGAGGTGGGTGGATCATGAGGTCAGGAGTTCGAGACCAGCCTGACCAACGTGGTGAAGCCCTGTCTCTACTAAAAATATAAAAATTAGTCAGGCGTGGTGGTGCGCACCTGTAATCCCAGCTACTCAGGAGGCTGAGGCAGAAGAATTGCTTGAATCTGGGAGGCAGAGGTTGCAGTGAGCCGAGATTGCACCACTGCACTCCAGCCTGGGTGACAGAGCGATACTTCGTCTCAAAAAAATAAAAATAAAAATAAATAAATAGAACCTGGTCATGGTCGCTGGATCTCCAGCAGCCATCTTGTGACCACAAAGGGTCACTGAGTTTGAAACTTTTGTGTTAAGGAAGGCCAAACAGAAAAACAGAAAGTGCTTGAGCCCAGATGACTGAGGAGCCCACAATACAAGCTTCAAATTGTGTACCTCTGAAGTTTTTTATACAGGGCGAAAAAAGCTTTTATTACATTAAGTCCTTTAATTCAGGCCTTTATTATTAGAAGTCAGGTACAATGCCTCACTAATAAAGTACATGAGTTCTATCAATAAAGAAATACATTTCTATATCATTTCTTTGTTTGCTGAACTAATAGGAAAAAGAAAAGGAATCATAAGAGATATTCCATTGTTTGCTAGAGCGCATGAGTAATCCTGTGGGTTTTGAAAGTGAAGTCACAAGCTGAGTTTGGAGGCAGGAGCTAGAGACATAGAGACAGTACATTTGTTCTGTGCAGTAAAGCAGGAGGAATCATTCTGAGGTGACTGGGGAGCAGTGTAGAGCCCAAGCAACAGGCAAAAGATTGCTATAGACGTGTATATGGACACTGGAATCAAGTGGCAGCTTACAGCCAGAAAGAAGAGAAGAAGGGGAAACACTCTAAAAGAAGACACAAGTGGCCAGGCGTGGTGGCTCACGCCTGTAATACCAGCAATTTGGGAGGCCGAGGCAGGTGGGATGCTTTAGGTCAGGAGTTCGAGACCAGCCTGGCCAACATGGCAAAACCCCATCTCTACATCTCTACTAAAAATACAAAAATTACCTAGGCCCCGTGGTGGGTGCCTGTTATCCCAGCTACTCGGGAGGCTGAGGCAGGAGAATCACTTGAACCCAGGAGGAGGTTGCAGTGAGCCAAGATCGCACCACTGTACTCCAGCCTGGGCAATAGAGCAAGACTCTGTTTAAAAAAAGAAGACGACACAAGAACTAAAAAAACACAATGTTTTTTTAAAAATCCATCAGGCCGGGCGCGGTGGCTCAAGCCTGTAATCCCAGCACTTTGGGAGGCTGAGACAGGCGGATCACGAGGTCAGGAGATCGAGACCATCCTGGCTAACACGGTGAAACCCCGTCTCTACTAAAAAATACAAAAAACTAGCCGGGCGAGGTGGCGGGCGCCTGTAGTCCCAGCTACTCGGGAGGCTGAGGCAGGAGAATGGCGTGAACCCAGGAAGCGGAGCTTGCAGTGAGCTGAGATTTGGCCACTGCACTCCAGCCTGGGCGACAGAGCGAGACTCCGTCTCAAAAAAAATAAAAAAATAAAAAAAAGTCTATCAATGTTAATGACACTTAAATCCAAATAGGTGTATAAACTTCATCAGGGCCTGAAGGCATGAGGTTTTTGCAACACTACACAAAAGTGGATGATTCAAAATAATGAGTATATGCCATCAAAGCAAGTCTGCTCCATTTAGTCATGCGGAAACCAAGTTCTGGGTCAAGACAGCAGGTGCAGCAAAGTTGAAACCTCTTCCTTCTCCAAACACATAAAACGAGAGAGGGAATAGGTTTAAAAACTCATAGCCACACTTGAAAACAAGAAAAGGAAATCTTAAAAGCTACTAAAGAGGGAAGACAGATTATTTACCAAGAAATAAGAATCAGATTGGGCTGGGTGAGGTGGCTCAGGCCTGTAATCCCAGCACTTTGAGAGGCTGAGGAGGGAGGATGACTTGAGCCCAGGAGTTCTGGGCAACATGGCGAGATCCTGTCTCTCCAAAAAAAAAAAAATTTTTTTTTTTGAGATGGAGTGTCATTCTTGTTGCCCAGGCTGGAGTGCAATGGCTCAATCTCAGCCCACTGCAACCTCCGCCTACTAGGTTCAAGCAATTTTCCTGCCTCAGCCTCCCAAGTAGCTGGGATTACAGGCGTCCACCATCATGCCCGGCTAATTTTTGTTTGTTTGTTTGTTTGTTTTTGGGACGGAGTCTCGCTCTGTCACCCAGGCTGGAGTGCAGTGGCGCGATCTCGGCTCACTGCAAGCTCCGCCTCCTGGGTTTACGCCATTCTCCTGCCTCAGCCTCCTGAGTAGCTGGGACTACAGGCGCCCGCCACCGCGCCCGGCTAATTTTTTGTATTTTTAGTAGAGACGGGGTTTCACCGTGGTCTCGATCTCCTGACCTTGTGATCCGCCCGCCTCGGCCTCCCAAAGTGCTGGGATTACAGGCGTGAGCCACCGCGCCCGGCCATGCCCGGCTAATTTTTGTATTGTTAGTGGAGACGGGGTTTCATCATGTTGGCTAGGCTAGTCTTGAAGTCCTGACCTCAGGTGATCCACCCGCCTCAGCCTCCCAAAGTGATGGGATTACAGCGCCTGGCTTACAGAAAATTTAAAAATTGGCCAGGTGTGGTGGTGTGTGCCTGTAGTCCCAGGCTGAGGTGGGAGGATCACTTGAACCCAGGAGATCGAGACTTGCAGTGACCTGTGACTGTGCCATTGCACTCCAGCCTGGGCGACAGAGTGAGACCCTGTCTCAAAAAAATAAAATAAAATAAAATAAATCAGATTGATTCCAGGCTTTCTCATATGTAAGCAGATGCCAAAAGGCAATGGAATAAAATCCTGAAAATGCTGAAATAAAATAATGTTAAATGTAAAATTCTATGCCCAGTAAGATACACGAACTCTGAAATTTTACTAATCACAGACTCTCACTGAAAGAACTGCTTGAACAAAAAGAAAAGTGAATTCTGAAGGAGAAAATGTAGGAATCAAAATGCAACACATACACATCTGTAATTTTTTTTTTAGAGACAGAGCCTTGCTCTTCTCACCCAGGCTGGAGTGCTGTGGTGCAATTATATCTCACTGCAGCCTCAAATTCTTAGATCCTCCCACCTCAGTCTCCCAAGTAACTGGGATTACAGGCATCCATCACCACACTTGGCTAATTATTTTATTTTTTGTAGAGACAGGGTCTTACTATGTTGCCTAGGCTGGTCTTGAACTCCTAGACAGAAGTGATCCTCCTGCCTCAGCCTCTCAAAGTGCTGTGATTACAAGCGTGAGCCACCACATCCGGCCACATCTTTAATTTTAAAAACCAAATACATGGGTAGGTGGTGTCACAGTAACAAACAGCCTCCACACACCCCAAGGGCTTACATGCATACAGGTGTGTTTACTGCTCTGGTCAACCCAGCTGCAGATGGCCAGGGTTCTGCTCGACATGTCTTCTTTATTCTGGGATTTAAGTGGAAGCAAACGCTTCTAGGACAAAGATGCTGTTTTCACAGCAGAGGGAAATGAAAAGTGGCAGAACCAAAGCATCAGCTAGGAAGTAGCACAGAGCCAGTCGCCCACAAAACTAAGTCAGATGGCCACACCCGCCATAAATGGGATGTGTCCTGCAAGTCACGTGGCAATGAGAAGGGTGCATAAGATCCTCTCAGGAAAGGGCATAAATAATTTGAAAATAGTAATACAACAGGAAAAAAGACTGGGACATTGTGACTGCTAACAGCTGTTTATTCTCGAGTGGAAAAATACAGGTAATTATGTTTTGTATTTTCAAAGTTCTCAAAACAAAAAAGATACAGGAGAAAATTTAGATCCACTAGAACACAATTTTATCCTGCTTTTTAAAGTTTAATCTTAACCTTGTGAGCATTTGCTCATATCATTAATAGTGTTTTCCATTTTTTGTTATATGAGGCAGAGATCTAATATGGTTTAGAAAGACCAAAATGGATGAGATAATACAGCTTTGGGGCTTAACAGGATAAAATTATGCACATTTATGAGGAATTTGGATATCTGATATTTTATTGTATGTGATTATGACTCTGAGTGCCATATAACTTTAAATAATTAAATAGAAAACTTCATTTTTAAAAATGAAAAGGTGCCAACTAATATTGAGCACATAAAAATAATGGACAGTGAGAGAATCGTGAAGAAATGGTGCTTACCAATAACTCAGGTATTTTTAGTTGTCAGAAAAAAATTGTGAAAGGCTGTGAAATGGATCAAAGAATTACTAAATATCTTCAGTGAAAACCATGCTTTATGTAGAGCTCACCCTTCTAGGTTACCTGATTCTATGGGACTTGCACCTTTCATTGTCTCTAAGCTATTTTACAACACTAGAAGTTGTAAACAACTGATAGCAATGCAAATAATTCTGCTTTATACACATGAAAATGAATCTTGTCTAGTGGAAGGGCAATTGATTCTTCTCTCTTCCTGTCCCCACAAAAAGCCAGTTTTGCATCTATTTATAAATTCATTTTTTGCCCTATTTATATGTGTGACCTTTGAATTCTCTTTAGAACTGGTTGAAACATCTTACTGATGCCTTCATTAATGAGTTAAATAAAATCTTTGATATGCGTTCACTTTATATTTGAGTTGTGGTTTTATATATATAGAGAGACCATATATATTGATTACCCTTTAATACTGAATATTCTAGGAAACTTCATTTGAACACTTATTAGGAGTCAGCCTTTGAAGCTGTTTTTGCAAATATATAAAACAATTTTTGAAGTATTAACCATTGCCTTTCCCTTACGACTTTTTCCTTGACTTACACCCCATTTGACCCAAGGTTATTCCATCAGATTCTCTCTCTTAGTAATGTGTCTTAGTGAGTGTGGGTTGCTGTAACAAAATACCATAGACTCGATGGCTTAAACAAAAATGTATTTCTTACAGTTCTGGAGGCTGGAAGTCCACTCTCAGGGTGCCAGCCAGCTTGGCTCCTGGAGAAGCCACTCTGCCTGGCTTGCAAGATGGTTGCTTTCTTGCCATGGCCTTTCCCTGGTGGAGAGAAAGCTAGCTCTCTGGTCTCTTCTTATAAGGGCACTAATGCCATCATGTAGGCCCCACTCTCGTGACCTCATCTAACCCTAGTTATCTCCCAAATGCTCTGTCTCCAAATACCATCACCTTGGGGTTAAGGCTCCGACATATGAGTTTTGGGGTGACACAATTCAGCCCATGGCATAATATAAATTCAAAGACAACTGTGAATTCTGAGGCTGGGGGTGAGGTGATATCTTATTGGCAATGGTGGGGTCATCTTGCGGGGGGTAGTGGCTAGAAATGCAAAAGAGGAGGTGGAGGCAGGCACGCTGAGAGGGCACCTGCAGCTCAGTGCAGACCACTGCCTCCTGCTTCCTGACTTTCTGGGTACCTTTCTATTTCTGAAAATCATCCAGAATTTTTCCAGCAAATTTTCTTTCTTTAAAAATTCTAAATTTTTTTCTCTAAATTTCCTTTTTTGTATGAGCTGATTTCTGTTATCTGCAATCAGAACAAGTTTAACCAAAACAAAGTGGCATCAAGAAGTAAGCCATAAAACCATTACCCTGGTGAAATCCAAGTCTCCATCTCTACCTCCTGGATCTTTGTGGCTGGAGAAAAACACTCAGCCTCACTGCCTTGTTTTCCCTTTAAATTCATGCATCTCAATCTCAGTGAGTTTTCCTGCTGCCCAGCAATCATCCCTTACTTCCCTGGTGTATTTACTCTCCCACCCCACTCTCCTACTTCACACCCTGTCCTCTCTCCTCAAACCTCCAATACCTCCTCCCACATCCTCACCCTGGGCAGGAAACCTTCCTTGCTCCTTCACTAAGAAAATGGAAACCATCAGAAGAGAACTTCTAGAGATTATCACCACTTCTACCCACATGGCTTCTGGAACGCAGTGGTGTCTCGGTTTTCTTTCTACTTCACAGGTTCCTCCTTCTCAATCTCCTTTGCTAGCTTATCTTCTCCTAAACCTCTCAATCTAAGCTGTCCAACAAGTTAGCCACTGGCCTCACATCGCTATAGAGCATTAGATATGTGGTTAGCCAGAATTGAGATTGCTGTAAAGTGTTCCGGACACATAAGATTGCAAAGACTTGGCCGGGCGAGGTGGCTCACATCTGTAATCCCAACACTTTGGGAGGCTAAGGCGGGCGGATCACGAGGTCAAGAGATCGAGACCATGCTGGCTAACACGGTGAAACCCATCTCTACTAAAAATACAAAAAATTAGCCGGGTGTGGTGGCAGATGCCTGTAGTCCCAGCTACTTGGGAAGCTGAGGCAGGAGAATGGTGTGAACCTGGGAGGCGGAGCTTGCAGTGAGCCAAGATTACGCCACTGTACTCCAGCCTGGGAGACAGAGCCAGACTCCGTCTCAAGAAAAAAAAAATGATTGCAAAGACTTGCTAGGAGTAAAAGGGATGTAAAATATTTCATTGTGAATTTTTATGTTGCTTACATGATTAAATGGTAAAACTTTGGATATCTTGGGTTAAATAAAATATAGTTTAAAATTAATTATGCCTGTTTCTTTTTTCCTTTTTTTTTTTTTTTTTTTTTTTTTTGAGACAGAGTCTTGCTCTGTCACCCAGGCTGGAGTGCAGTGGCCGGATCTCAGCTCACTGCAAGCTCCGCCTCCCGGGTTCACGCCATTCTCCTGCCTCAGCCTCCCGAGTAGCTGGGACTACAGGCGCCTGCCACCTTGCCCGGCTAAGTTTTTGTATTTTTAGTAGAGACGGGGTTTCACTGTGTTAGCCAGGATGGTCTCGATCTCCTGACCTCGTGATCCGCCCGTCTCGGCCTCCCAAAGTGCTGGGATTACAGGCTTGAGCCACCGCGCCCGGCCTTTTTTCCTTATTTTTAAATTTTATATTATTTATCTATTTTTTTGAGACATAGCCTCACACCCAGGCTGTAGTACAATGGTGTGATCATGGCTCACTACAGCCCCCAGCTCCTGGGCTCATGTGATCCTTCTGTCTTAGCCTCCCAGTTAGCTGGGACTACAGGTGCATGACCATCATGCCCAACTAATTTTCCTTTTCCTTTACGGCTTCCTGGCCAGGTGTGGTGGCTCATCCTGTAATCCCAGTACTTCGGGAGGTGGAGGCAGGAGGTTGACTTAAGCCTAGGAGTTCAATACTAGCCTGGGTAACATGCCAAAACCCCATCTTAAAATAAAATACGAAAATTGGCCAGGCGTGGTGGCATGTTTCTGTGGTCCCAGCTACTGGGGAGGCTGAGGTGGGGGGACTGCTTGAGCCCAAGAAGTTGAGGCTGCAGTTAGCTGTGATCATGCCCCTACACTCTGGCATGAGTGACAGAGCAAGACTCTGTCTCAAACAATAAACAAACCAAAAGTGCAGCTAGTGGAAAATTTTAAATCAATATGGCTCACATTATGTGTTTATTCTTCAGTACTGTTCTAAAAGTTGCAATACCCCAGGGCTCAATCTTTGACCCTCTGTTCTTTCTCTACTGTTATTCTCTTATCCAATTTTATGGCTTTAAATACTTAATATATGCCAAGAATTCCCAAATCTAAATTTCTAGCCCAGACCTCTCCTCTGAGCTCCTGACTTGTCTATCCAACTGCCTGCTCAACTTCTCCATAGGAAATACACACCCCAAGCTGGTGCTTCCCTAAGCCTTCCCCGTCTCAGTTCATGGCAACTCTACCCTTCTCATTGCTCAAGAGAGAACCTTGAAGTCAGCTTCGACTCCTTTCCTTCTCTCAAACACCATACCCATTTCTTCCTGTGGGTTTCTCTTCAGAGTATATCTGAAATCTAACCAATTTTCATTATTTTCCCTGCTGCCACCATCATTTCTTGCCTGCATTGCTGGAATAGTAACAGGTCTTCTAGCTTCTACCCTTGCACCTCCATAGTCTGTTCTCAACACAGCTGCCTGAGTGATCCTTTGAAAACAGAGTGGCTCCTGTCACTCCTCTGTTCAAAATCCAGCCACAACTCCCCCTGTCTCTGAGAGTAAAAACCCAAGTCCTACAGTGGCTACAAGGCCCTACATGGTTCAACCCCCATCAATTCTCTGGCCTTGTCTTACAGTGGCTACAAGGCCCTACACAGTTCAACCTCCATCAATTCTCTGGCCTTGTCTCCTGCCATTCTCATTCACCCAGTCCAGCCACACTGCTGTTTCTTAAAGTACCAGGCATGCTCCCGCCTTGAGGCCTCAGTATTAGTTGCTCTCTCTGCCTGGGATGCTCTGCTCTTAAATGTTCAGATCTGATTCTCTTACTTCCTTCAAGTCTTTGTTCAAATGTCACAATCTAAACTGGGCTCCTCTGTTTAAAATTGTTACCTCCCACAGATCTTTTTACCCCCATTTACTTTTTCTTTTGTCCAAAGAACTTACTTATCACCCCTCAACATCCTGTACAATTTACTTAGTTATTATGTTTGTTGTTATCCCACCCACCTACCCCATACCCCTAGAATGGAAGGTCCTCTTGGGCAAGGAACTTGTGTCTCTTGCCTCCTGGTGCATTTCAAGTGCTCACAACTGTGTCTGGCATGTAAGAGGCACTCAGTACTGCTATTGTTTGAATGCCCCCTCCAAAACTCATGTTGAAATTTAATTGCCATCGTGATATTAAGAAGTGGGATTGTTAAGAGACAATTAGGCCATGAGGGCTCTGCCCTCATGAATGGATTAATGCTGTTATCTCCAGAGTGGGTTCCTGATAAAAAGTGAGTTGGGGCCTGTCTGCTCTAGCTGGCTCATATCTACTCTCTTGCCCTTCTGCCTTCCGCCATGGGATGGATGCAGCAAGAAGGTCCCGGCCAGATGCGGGCCCCTCAACCTTGGACTTCCCAGCCTCCAGAACTACAAGAAATTAATCTCTGTTCTTTATAAATTACCCAGTCTACGGTATTCCATTATAGCAACAGAAAACAAATCTGTTGAGTGAGATTTAGGCTAATCGGAACAGTTCAATGATTTTGACAAGGGACAATAAGGCAAATTCCAGTTCAAATGTGCAAAGCTGGAAGCAGGGAAAAAAAACTGAACTACAAACTAGATTCTGAAATCCAGATGAATCAATCAACAACTTGCAAGGCCCAAATACAGTTAACCAAGTGCTCTAATTTGCTCCATTTTTGTGTAAAAATGGTTGATACACTTGACTGGGAAAATGTGGAATCCTAAAACATTTATTGGGAACATGGAGAAGACACTAACAATTGTGGAAACCCTGGTCTTGGACCCTCTGAAACAGCCTCTTGTCATGCACCCTTTTGCTGAAAGAGGGCTCTAATTCCAAGGCTAAGACTGGAATGCAGTTTGGGGGCAGGGGCAACATTCCTGGAAAGATTAAAGAAGATAGGTTGCTTGCAACTCCCTTGATACCCTTTTGTTCTGGGTCTGTGCCTGAAGGCTAAGGCCATTAAGCAGAAAACAACTGGCGTTGCTAAGAAATGGAAGACACACAGTCCTTGCCCAGGCCTGGCTTTTCACCTCAGTAGGGTTGGAAATACACATGGTAAGATCCAGCAACGTTGCTGATATTCTTTCACCCATAAACAAACATTTCTTTTTTCTTTTTTCTTTATTTATTTTTTTTGAGATGGAGTCTCACTCTGTTGCCCAGGCTGGAATGCAGTGGAGCAATCTTGGCTCACTGCAACCTCCACCTCCCAGGTTTAAGTGATTCTTCTGCCTCAGCCTCCCGAGTAGCTGGGACTACAGGCACGTGCCACCACATCGGGCTAATTTTTGTGTTTTTAGTAGAGATAGGGTTCACCGTATTGGCCAGGCTGGTCTTGAACTCCTGACCTTGTGATCTGCCCACCTCAGCCTCCCAAAGTGCTGGGATTACAGGCATAAGCCACTGTGCCTGGCAACAAACATTTCTTGAGCTTCTATTATGGCCAGACACATTCTTGGCCTTGATGAAACAGTGATGAGAATTTTTAATATAAGGTCCCTGGTTTCATGGAGCTTATGTCCCAGTTGGGAAGACAGAAAATAATCAAGTAAAAAGGGATTTAGGTAGTTTCAGATGATGGCACTTGGTAGACACTAAGAAGAAAATTAAAAACGGGAATATGATGTGGGAGAAACTAGTTTAGATAGGGTGGTCAGGGAAGGTCTCTGAGGTCTATTAGATACAAAAAGCCAAACTAACGATTTTCTTGCTCTCACACTCAAAGCAGCTCAGAACACTTAACTTGTGATCACCAAATCATGTTGGCATTTCTCCCTACCAATTCTCCAGAGTACAGTAACTGCATATCCTATAATTCAATTCAATTCTGACACTAGATACCTGGACACAGCATCAGATCCCACAGGGTGAGGGCTCAGTCCCCCAAGATGGCCCCACTTCAGGTACCAATTGCAAGTCCCAGGTTATGACCTGTGATTCTGACCTATCAGCTATAAATCCAGGTTCCCACAATCCCCCTCCTCGGGTTTGATAATTTGCTGGGACAGCCCATAGAATCCAGGGAAACACTTACTTATGTTTACTGGTTTATTGCAAAGCCTATTTATTATAAGGGGTAGAGATGAAAAGCCAGATGCAGAAGTGCATAGGGAAACGTGGGGGAAGAGGTACCTCCATGTGTTCAGCAACTTGAAAGGTCATCAGATCTTGTTAAGGAGTTTTTATAGAGCTTAACTTCCAGCTTTCAGCCCCCTTTCCTGGAGGCTGGCGGATGGGCTGAAAGTTCCAACCCTCTAATTCTCTAATCACTGGGTCTTTTTGGTGACTGGCCACATCCTGGGCTATCTAGGGACTTCACCCCAAATCACTCATTAGCATGAACCCAGGTGTGATCAAAGGGGGCTCATTATGAATAACAAAGGCACCTCTATCACTCAGGATATTCTAAGGGTTTTAGGAGCCCTGTGACAGGAACTGGGATATGTCATATCATACCACAGAGGGTAATATTTCCTCTAAGACCAGATGATGAAAAGAATCCAGCCATGCAAAGAACATTCAGGTAGAGAGAAGAACAAGCACCGAGGCTCTGGGCTGGGGAGGATGTTCATGGAACACCAAGGAAATATGTGTGGCTCTAGAGAAGTGAGTGAGAAGAGAAGGGACAGAAGATGAAGCTGGAGAAGTCACGTGGGGTTAGACTATGCAGTGGGACACTGACAGTTACAAAGTGAGTATCATATTCTGACTTTAATTTTATAAATATTGCTCTAAACTGTAGGGATGGTTAAAAAGCTAAATCAATACACCAGGTGAAAAGACTTATGGCTTGGACAAGGAGGGTGGTGTTTGTGATGGAAATAAAAAGACATGGATGAATTCAGAGATACTAGACATTTTACAGTATGAAAAACCGGATGCACCAGACAATTAACCATAGTAATTTGTATTCAACAGTGAAAACAAAGGGGTGACGTAAGGGATCAGAATATGCCACCTCATGATATGCCACTTTGGCATAAGGATTATTTTGAGCTGAAAGCAATTGAGAAACAGCAGACACTGAAAAAAATTCTCTGCCATCCCCCTCATTTGCCTGAAAGTCTGACATGAATTTTCATTTGTAGGGATGTCGCTCTCTCCCACACCAGCAACAGAAGGACAACTATGAAACTCTTAATTACCAGAGACAACTCGAGACCTTAACAGCCCAGAAATGGCACAGAGAGGAATCTACATAGAAACCTTATAAAATAGCCCTTATCATCCATTAGTTTCCTTCACATATCTACCTTGACACAGTTTACCATCCCTAAAAGGCCTAAATTGCTTTTCCTTTTCTTTTTCTTTTTTTTTTTTTTTTTTTTTTTTGAGACGGAGTCTCACTCTGACGCCCAGGCTGGAGTGCAATGGTGTGACCTTGGCTCACTGCAAACTCCACCTCCCAGGTTCAAACGATTCTCCTGCCTCAGTCTCCCAAGTAACTGGGATTACAGCACCCACCACCACACCCAGCTAATTTTTGTATTTTTAGTAGAGATGGAGTTTCACCATGTTGGCCAGGCTGGTCTCGAACTCTGCCCTCCTCGGCCTCCCGAAGTACTGGGATTACAGGTGTAAGCCACCATGCCCGGCCCCTTTCCTTTTTTTTATTTGAAATAAGGCCTCACTCTGTTGCCTAGGCTGGAGTGCAGTGGCACAATCAAGGCTCACTGCAGCCTCAACCTCCTGGGTTCAAGTGATCCTGAGTAGCTGGGATCACAGGCATGCACCACTATGCTTGTCTAACTTTTTTATTTTGTAGAGACAGGGTTTCCCTATGTTGTCCAGGCTGATCTCAAACTCCTAGGCTCAAGTGATTCTCTTGCCCTGACCTCCCAGAGTGCTGGAATTGTTGGTGTGAGCCACCACACTCAGCCCTAAATTGCTTTTCCTTTATCTTGTCACTTCTCTACAAATTTATTGTTCTTTGCTAACATGCTATATAAGCCCCAAGTTCTAAACATCCCTTTGAGTTACTCATCACTGAGTTCTTCTTGCATGTATCCATGTTGCTTTTGTTAATTAGCTCTGTTTGTTTTTCTCGTGTTTATCTGTCTTACCTCAGTTTAATTTCTGGCGCCCCAGCTGCAGAACCTAGAAGGGTAGACAAAAAGGTTTTTTCCTCCCCTACAGTGGATAATTGTGCACTATCTGTCACACAACAGCATTTATATACTCTCAAAGTGGTAGAAATGAACATGCTCATTAAAAAAGCCCTAAAGATACAGTCTCTCTGTTGCATATAAAAATAAGAAGCACGTAACTTAAAATTATGCTTAGTAATCAGTGTTTCTTGGAAATGGTCTAGATACCTAATTAATAGCCATTAATTGTTGCAATTTAGAATCACTCTAAAATTTTAAGTTACCAAAGATCTTGGAAACTACAAGCTAATTATTGTCGAAATAAAGCTTATTGGAATGATTTTTCTATTTGGTTAAACATAAATTTATATGTTTTATAATCTTTTTTTTTTTTTTTTTTTTTTTTTTTTTTTTTTTTTTTGAGACGGAGTCTCGCTCTGTCGCCCAGCCCAGGCTGGAGTGCAGTGGCGCGATCTCGGCTCACTGCAAGCTCCGCCTCCCGGGTTCACGCCATTCTCCTGCCTCAGCCTCCCGAGTAGCTGGGACTACAGGCGCCCACAACCGCGCCCGGCTAATTTTTTGTATTTTTAGTAGAGACGGGGTTTCACCGTGGTCTCGATCTCCTGACCTTGTGATCCGCCCGCCTCAGCCTCCCAAAGTGCTGGGATTACAGGCGTGAGCCACCGCGCCCGGCCCTATGTTTTATAATCTTAAACATTACGTAGAACTAATGCTAACTTATTCAATCAGTAGATCTGTAGGAGTTAAAGGGCATACCTAAGTAGAATAAAAATGTACACTTATACTTAATGTCTGTAATTCAGAGAAAATATAACCAAAAGTATTAAGCTAGTTTTGCTTGTTAGAGATTTACCTAAATTATATTAACTCGAGTTCTTAAAATGTTTCTGAGTTAGTTTCTATAATAATACTTCTTTTTTCACATTAAAAATATTAGAAGGCCGGGTGCAGTGGCTTATGCCTGTAATTCCAGAACTTTTGGAGGCTAAGGGAGGCAGGTCACTTAAGCCCAGGAGTTTAAGACAAGCCTGGGCAACATGGAGAAACCCCATCACTACAAAAAATATAAAAATTAGCCAGTTGTGATGACATTTGCCTATAGGTAGTCCCAGCTATTTGCGAGGCTGAAGCAAGAGGATCACTTGAGCCCAGGAGGTCTAAGCTGCAGTGAGTCATGATAGTGCCACTGCACTCCAGCCTAGGTGACAGGGTGAGACCCTGTGTCAGGAAAAAAAAAAAAAAATAGAGGTTAAATTTCATTAATTTCTGGGAATTTTAGGAATATTTCACTTATATAAGTGTTTATTTATCTCTAAGTCAATCAAAATATAATTATTCTAAGAGGCTTTGTAATCTAAATTATTAATACCATCTGGAGGTAGGATAATACTACACATTCACACAACGAGCGTAAAGACTTTCGTGAGTTATGGACACATGAACACACAGACAGACTGAGAAAGAACTCTTAGGGCTCCAGTTCTAAAATTTCAACTATGGGTCAAGCATAACCATAAGGTGGGTCACACAGTTAGAGTTAGCACAGCCAGGATTCCAGCCCTGGTACTCTAGCTCCACATGGACTAAGTGATTGAGTTAACCACTTGCAGTAGCCCTACTTTATGGCCAAGTGCGGTGGCTCACACCTGTAATCCCAGCACTTTGGGAGGCCAAGATAGGTGGATCACCTGAGGTCGGGAGTTCAAGACCAGCCTGACCAACATGGAGAAACCCTGTGTCTACTAAAAATACAAAAATTAGCCAGGCATGATGGTGGGCACCTGTAATCCCAGCTACTCAGGAGGCTGAGGCAGGAGAATCGCTTGAACCTGGGAGGCGGAGGTTGCAGTGAGCCGAGATTGCACCACTGTACTCCAGCCTGGGCGATAGACTGAGACTCCATCTCAAAAAAAAAAAAAAAAAAAAAAAAAGCCCTACTTTACAAAAATGGGGAAAATCAGTGTAGTTAAAATAAAGATTTCCTCTTAGAAAGGGGGAATAAAGGAAACTTCCAGTACAGCTCCAACATTTTGAAAGCAAATGAGGTACCCAGGTCCTGCTGGGCAGGAACAGATACTGAGGTAAAAATACAACACCTACATGGCCAGGAGTGGTGGCTCACACCTGTAATCCCTGCACTTTGGGAGGCTAAAGCAGGTGAATCACTGGAGGTCAGGAATTCAAGACCAGCCTGGCCAACATGGTAAAACCTCATCTCTACTAAAAATACAAAAATTAGTTGGGTGTGGCGGCGGGCGCCTATAATTCCAGCTACTTGGGAGGCTGAGTCATGAGAATCGCTTGAATCCAGAAGGTGGGGGTTGCAGTGGGCCGAGATCGTGCCGTTGCACTCCAGCCTGGGCGACAGAGCAAGACTCCGTCTCAAAAAAAAAAGTCAAATTTGTAAACATAGAAAGAATAAAGTCATCCTAATTTCAGAGATCACTTAGCTACCACTTTCCAGGAGCTCTCTAGTCTTGATAAGGGCAAAGATATCACAGCTGTCTTATTGAATTTTTTCTGGAAGGTCCTAAACCAAGGTGGCAGGTTTAGTTTAAAAATAGGAGATACTATGTCCCCTTCTCTAAATTACAAGACCTTTCAGAATACTGTGATATTTTGACTTAGAAAAAATATATAAATAAACTTTTTAGATTAGGCAACTGGAAATATCTAGAACAAGGACACCTCTATGTCTAGTCTAGACAAAGACACCTGTTCATAGTATAAGGAAAAGGAACACTGAAAGAACAGTTGCTCTACCTTAGCTCAAAAGATAGGATCTGAAAAGACAAAGAACAAAGTTTGGTTGCCAAATGACAGCTCTGCAGGAGTAGTTGCTCTGGTCTGTCCACAACTGCCCTTAACACAAAAGGGAGAAATTTCCACGCAATTGCAAAAACAGAATACTTTCTTTCTACCATAAACCCTACCACCATTCTATCATTCTCTTCCTTGGAGTAACAAAAAGTTTTCAGTGGTAGAAATCTCAAATACACCTCAGTGTCTGTCTTTGTCTCAGCTGTTTCCTGTCTGTTTGGGCTTTCTCACTAGCCAACATACTGTTCTGCTTAGTAATTTCACTCCAGTGAATTTGTCATAAGTGGAGTACCATAATTTGACCAACAGTTTGATGATGGCAGAGACTGACTAATCACTGCCTAATGCCTTCCCTATAAACATCTCAAACCTCGGACCTAGCTGTGATAGACTCTGGGTCAAAGACAATTCAGATGTAGGACACACAACAAAGGCTGGATCCTTAAAGATCTCAACTGATCTAGTTATGACCTCCCAAAACTGCTGCAAAAAGGAGGATGTCGAAGCCCTTTAGGCTGTCTTATCTTGTATACTGCCAGAAAACAAAAACAAAAACAAAAACAAAAACAAAACTTCCTTGTGCTAGCCCTTATATTACCTGCATTCTGCCTATCAAAAAGTCCTGTAGGTTCAGCAGCCACATCGTACAAGAACTAGGGCTATTAATAATTTGCTTTCTTGCTTCCCTATAATCGTCAATGCCAATTACATCCTATCCTCAATCCCTGAAACAGCTACTTACTTTATAGTCATAGGCCTATTCCTTACATGCTTTAGAATGTCCTTGCAAACATACTCATATGTTTTTTTATTTGGGAAAACCAACAATACATGTGGACAATGATGCCCAAAGGGCTTACAGAAGCATCCTCTTATTTCACCCAAGTACTCAACAATAACCCTGGAGACATCCAATTCTCCTAGGAATCTATTCTTATAAAATATGATGCCTCTCTGTTATGCTCTCCAGGTGAAGAGGCTTGCAAAATTGATTTTCTCCATTTGCAGAGAGTGTTTACATACAAGGCACACAATGTCTCCAAGAATAAACTCCCAAGTTTATCACATCCAAGTCCATTATCTAGGTCATGACATCACACAAGATGGAAAGCATCTTTGTTGAAAAACTTTAGGGACTTGCCCCCATCCAATTACTAAAAGACAACATCAAGGATTTCTCAGCCTCGTAGAAAACCATAGATATTGGATTCCTAATTTTCAGAATTTGCTGTCCCTTTAAATGTTCTGATAACAGCAGAAATACCTGAGCCCTTGCCCTGGACGGGTTCACTTGAGACTATTTTCTATAACTTAAAGGACTCCCTTCAAAACATTCCTATCCTTGAATTTCCCAATTACTATAAACCTTTCTATGTATACATGAAAGATCAGTACAAATCTTGGGGGCTTCTAAATCAAAAGCTCAATGGACATCATAGTCCAGTAGCTTATTTTGGCCTCTCACTTGACCCTGTAGCAAAAGCCTACCCTTCTTGTTTGTGTGTAGTCACAGCAGCTGCAAAGTTAACTGAAGCCTTTGATGATTTAGTCTTAGGATTTCCACTTAACCTCATGGTCCCTCATGCTGTTCAAGCCTTATATTCAACTAAAAGCCACCCGACATTTTTGTGCTTCTAGACCGACCTCCTATGGAATCCTTCTACTCTAACATGCATATATTTCCAGTACCGCAATACCCTAAACCTCACCACCTTTCTTTCCCTTCCAGAGGAAGGCGAACCTCATGACTGTCATGCATGAGTTTGGGAGGATTCTTTGCCTTACTCTGATCTTGATTTCTAATTTAATTCCACTGAAGTAAAATAACACACTTAATATAATTTGATTTATTTTAAATGTATTAAGACTTGTTTTATGTACCAGAATATGGTCTGTGGTATATGGTTCCATGTGTGCTAAAAAAGAATTTTCAGACCAGGCGTGGTGGCTCACGCCTGTAATCCCAGCACTTTGGGAGGCTGAGATGGGCAGATCACGAGGTCAGGAGTTCAAGACCAGTCTGACCAACATGGTGAAACCCAATCTCTACTAAAAATACAAAAATTAGCTGGGCATGGTGGTGCACACCTGTAATCCCAGCTACTCAGGAGGCTGAGGCAGGAGAATTGCTCGAACCTAGGAGGTGAATGTTGCAGTGAGCCGAGATCGTGCCACTGCACTTCAGCCTGGGTGACAGAGTGAGACTCTGTCTCAAAACAAAAACAAACAAACAAACAAAAAAAGAATTTTCAAAAATAAACAAATGAAATAAAAAATAAGGCTGGGCACAGTGGCTCACACCATAATCCCAGCACTTTGGGAGGCTATGGAAGGGGCATCACTTGAGACCAGGCGTTCAAGACCAGCATCAGCACCATAGTGAGATCCTGCCTTTACAAAGTAAATAAATAAAAAAGAATATTCTTGCAAGGGTTTGGGTCAACTATAAAGTTAGAGGTCATAGTCTTCAAGACTGTCCTCACCTCTGACACCAACTAAAAACTCAGGATGTTCCCAAAACCACTCTAAGTTTTTTTTTTTTTTTTTTTTTTTGAGACAGAGTCTCACTCTGTCACCCAGGCTGGAGTGCAGTGGCGCGATCTCGGCTCACTGCAAGCTCCGCCTCCCAGGTTCATGCCATTCTCCTGCCTGCCGGGTTCACGCCATTCTCTCGCCTCAGCCTCCTGAGTAGCTGGGACTACAGGCGCCCACCACCATGCCCAGCTAATTTTTTGTATTTTTAGTAGAGACGGGGTTTCACCATGGTTTCAATCTCCTGACCTTGTGATCTGCCCACCTCAGCCTCCCAAAGTGCTGGGATTACAGGTGTGAGCCACCGCGCCCGGCCCACTCTAAGTTTTGATAACTTGCTAGAACTCATATAACCCACTGAAAATATACTCATGGCTATAGCTGTGATTATTGGGAAAAGGTACAATTAAAATCAGCCACGATACAAGCACGTTAAACAGAGTCTAGGAGAAGTATCCAACATGCAGTTCCTGTTTTCCTTTCTCTGTGGAATCAGGACTCATCATTGGTTTGTGACAATATACAAGAAGTATTACCATCCAGGAAAGCTTACCTGAGCTGCAGTGTCCAGAGTTTTTATTGGAGCCTCATCATAAAGGCATGATTGATTGCCCATATGGTTGAATTCAGTCTCCAGGTTGGCTTCTACCAGGTAACCCAAAGCCCCTACTCTCAGACTATTAGCTGTGGCCAGCCCCACCCCATATGATGTGGCCAGCCCCTGCTTTAAACAAAGACATTTCTATACAGTCTGACAGAGATTATCTGCCAGAAGCTGAGGGCAAAGGCCAGACCTCTCTTTGGGAAAGGCCAAATTTTTTACTAAACAATTTTGTGGTTCTATAAAGTGTTCTAGAAATGTCAATTAAGTAAAATTGGTTGATAGCTTATGCCACATCTTTTATATCCTTCCCCATTTTCTGTTTATTCGTTACATCCATCATTGAGAGACAGGCATTGCAATCTTCAACTATAATTGTGGATTTGTCTAATTTTAGTTACCTCAGTATTTTCTTAATGTATGCTCTGCTATCAGGTACATAAACATTTAAGATTATTATGCCCTTTTGATAAATTGACATCTTTATCATGAAAGGATCCTCTTTATCCCTTGTCATATTGTTTTATCTGAAATACATTTTGTTGGATATTAACATAGATACTCCAGTTTACTTTTCCTTTTTTGTAACATTGTTACTGAAATAAAATTCACACATACCTCTCTTTGAAGTGTACAATTTAGTGACTTTTAGTATATTCACAGAGTTCACATCTATCACCACATCCATCACATAAATTTGTGATAATTCCAGAACATAAATATAAGCATATATATGAACATATATATCAATCTATATCTATATTATATTTTTCTTTTTTATTACAGCTTATTTTTATTACAGCTTACTTTTCTTTTTATTACAGAGTTACAAGTGTTTTTCAAATATTCTGGATATAACTCCTCTATCTGATATATAGATATATATATATATATTTGTGGAGACAGGATCTTGCTGTGTTGACCAGACTGGTCTCAAACTCCTGGCCTCAAGTGATCTTCCTCCCTTGGTTTCCCGAGATACTGGGATTACAGACATGGGCCACTGCACTGTCATCCAGAACATTTTAATCAACTTAAAAAGAAGCCACATCAGTCACTACTCCCCATTTTCCCTAACTAACAGCCTGGCTACCACTAATCTACCTTTTCTCTTTATGAATTGACCCTTCTGGACATTTCATATACATAGGGTCATATAATATGTGATGTTTTGTGTCTAGCTTCTTTCAGTTAGCTAGCATAATGTATTCAAGGTTCATCTATGTAATTGTATGTATCAGAACTTCTTTTCTTTTTATGGCCAAATAATGTTCTATTGTATGAATATGACATTTATCTGTTGATAGACATTTGGATTATTTGCAGTTTTTGCTGATTATAAATAATGATGCTATGAACATTCAAGTGTAATTGTTTGTGTGACACACGTTTTCAATTCTCTTGGTACATACCTTGAGTATATACCTAGGAGTGGAATTGCTGTGTCATATGGTAACTCTAGGTTAACTTTTTGAGGGGTTGTCCAGCAGTTTTCCAGAATAACTACGCCATTTTGCATTCCTAATAACAATTTAAAAGAGCTCCAATTACCCACAGCCTCACCAATACTTGTTATTATTCTTCTTTTTCATTATAGCTATTCTAGTGGGTGTGTAGTGATATTGTATTTCTTTCTGGTTTTGCTTTATATTTCTGTATTGACATATAGTGACATTGGGCACCTTGTCGTGAGCCCATCAACCATTTGTGTATCTTCTTTGAAAAAATGTCTGTTCAAATCCTTTGACTATTTTTAAATTGGCTTATTTGTCTTTTTTTCTTTTTCTTTTTTTTAGATAATGTCTGGCTCTGTTGCCCAGTCTGGAGTGCAGTGGTGCCATCTTGGTGACTGCAATCTCTACCTCCCACCTCAAGCTATCTTCCCACCTTAGCTACCCAAGTAGCTGAGACCACAGGCACACACTGCCATGCCCGGCCAAGTTTCGTATTTTTCATAGAGATGGGAAGTCACCATGTTGTCCAGACTGGTCTTGAACTCGTGAGCTCAAGTGATCTGTCTGTCTTGGCTTCCCAAAGTGCTGGGATTACAGGTCGAAGCCACCACACCCAGCTTATTTTTCTTTTTATTACAGAGTTACAAGCATTCTTCAAATATTCTGGATATAACTCCTCTATCTGATATATGACTTGAAAATATTTTCTCACATTCCAGGAGTCATTTTTTTTTTCTCTTTCTTTTCTCTAATAATTCATCGCTCTTTCTTTCTTGAGATAGGTCTCACTCTGTCACTCAGGCTGAAGTGCAGTGGTGTTATCACAGCTCATGGCAGCTTCAACTTCCTGGTCTCAAGCAATCCTCCCACCTCAGCTTCCTAAGTAGCTGGGAACATAGATGCATGCCACTATGCCTAGCTATTTTTTTTTTTTTTGTAGAGATGAGGGTCTCCCTGTGTTAGCCAGGCTAGTCTTGAACTCCTGGGATCAAGTAGTCCTCCAGCCACAGCCTCCCAAAGTGCTGGGATTACAGGCATGAGCCCTGGGCTTTTTCACTTTCTTGATGATATTCGTCAAACCATGAAAGTTGCTTTTTCTTTCTTTCTTTCTGTCTCTTTTTTTTTTTTTTTTGAGTTGGAGGCTCACTCTGTTGCTCAGCCTGGAGTGCAGTGGCATGATCTCAGCTCACTACAAGCTCCACCTCCTGGGCTCAAGTGACTCTCCTGCCTCACTCTCCCAAGTAGCTGGGATTACACGCACATGTCACCATGCCTGGCTAATTTTTGTATTTTTAGTAGAGACAGGGTTTCACCATGTTAACCAGGCCGGTCTTGAACTCCTGACATCAGGTAATCTGCCTGCCTCAGCCTCCCAAAGTGTTGGGATTACAGGTGTGAGCCACCGCACCCCGTTGAAAAGTTTCTAGTATGATGAATTTCAATTTATCTATTCTTTCTTTGTCTCTTGTACTTTTGGTGTCATCTCCAAAAACCTATTGTCTAATCCAGAGTCAAGAACATTTATACATATGTTTTCTTCTAAGAGTTTTATAGTTTTAGTTCTTAAATTTAAGTCTATGACCCCTTTTTGACTTAATTTTTGTATATTGTGTGAGGTTGGGGTCCAAATTCATTTTTTGCATGTGGCTATTCAACTTTTCCCATACCATTTATTGAAGAAAATATTCTTTCATTCCTATTGAATGGTTTTGGAACTCGTATTAAAAAGCAATTGGTGATTGATATATGGATTTATTTTGGGACTCTCAATTCTATTTCATTGATTTATATTTCTGTCCTCATGCCCATACCAGACTATCTTTTGTATTGTTTTGTTTTCTTTCTATATAGAGAGAGAACAAAAAGAGAGAACAAAATAAACC
This sequence comes from Macaca mulatta, assembly GCF_049350105.2. Taxonomy (NCBI): domain Eukaryota; kingdom Metazoa; phylum Chordata; class Mammalia; order Primates; family Cercopithecidae; genus Macaca; species Macaca mulatta. The sequence goes on along the minus strand of NC_133406.1, from coordinate 61,716,325 downwards.
CATATATATTTTATTTATATATATATTTTTATTTATATATAAAAATATATTTATTTATATATATTTGTTATACATAATATTATATATTATATAATAGTATATATTGTTAAAGGAAACTATATGTGGCCTGAGAAGAACTCCAAACTTCTACATTTGAGTACTTGTGGATGAACTGTAACCTAACTTAATAGGTAGACAAGATTGAAACCCTAATTTAGAAGTATGCACCTGTAACAATAGCTGAGCACTGACAAATCCCAGTAGCTATACTTCAACCACTCGTAGACTGCTGACTGTTCAAACTGTGTTCAAATAAGGCAAAAGCCGACCTGTAACCAATCCAGTTGTTTCTGTACCTCTCTCTCAATTTCTGTACATCACTTTCCTTTTTTGTCTATACATTTATTCTGACCACAAGGCAACCCAGGAGTCTCTGAATCTGCTGTGATTCTGGGGGCTGCCCAATTTGCAAATAATTCATTGCTCAATTAAACTCCTTTAAATTTAATTCAGCAGAAGCTTTTCTTTTAACAGATGATGTCAGAAGTGGGGTCTGAAGTGGAGCTTCTCACCACCCCCAGGAGTCCTGAGTCAACAAACAAGGTACCTGCAGGACCCACTTGTATACATTGATCTCTTGGAGCAGCTAGGGATCATAGGTAAGTTATCTCGATCTTGGAGTTCCACAGATTTGTGTTTTGAGCTCTCTGAGTTTCTTTGGGCAAATTTCTGATCCAAACTGGGTTTGGAAGTCACAACAGAAACTGGACTGGGTCCAGGAACGGATTTGATCTGATAATTAACTGGCTTGGATCCATTAGAGGCCTTTTACATCTGACTGGGTCAGAAAGAAACTGGTAATAAATGGTAACATTGCAGGGGGTGTAAAATTTGGTTTTTAAAAATTTGTGGGGATTTTTGTGTTCTATCTCTTTGTTTCATTTTTCTTGCAGTAGGAAAAAAATCATTGGCTAAGTTAAACAAGGGAACTGGAGAGTAAAGCCAATATTTTAGGTAAAAATGGGATCCTTAATTTCTGGAAAACTGAGTTCCTTCTGGCTTATACATCAGACACAGAAAGCAGCAAAGTCTTACAGAAATGGCAAAATCTTACTAAAGATGACTTACAGTGGAATGTTCTGAATGAACAACAATGCATTGAAGTGCGTTTTAAAATGAAGACTCAAATATTAAATCTTATAAACTTTTAGCTTAGTTAATATCCCGATCCAAAGGAAATAGACTGCTGCAGCACCAACTGGCTGACTTTGGATAAATAATGGGCCACATTTACCTGAGTAACGGATGGGATTGGGTTAGAGACCCTCCCCTCAGTGAAGTTCTTCTTGGTTAAAAATGGGTTAAAGATGACAGGGCCCAATCAGGGTCAAGTTTGAACATTGCCAGTTTGATATTTGGTGCCCCATGCAGCCAGTTGAGTGGCATCTTGCAAAATTCAGAGGCTGTTGCCCGTGGTTCCATGAAACAGAAAAATATGATTTTCCTTTATGATGTGGCTTGGCCCCCAGGGCTATAGTGTGGAGATCTTGGTCACTAGGACCACTCAGGGAAAGGGAACCCGGAAGCCTGGCATGCAGGCCAAAGCGTAAGAATTTCTTACTAGTCAGACTTCTGGCCCCTCTCTTCCTCTCTCTCTCTGTGCAGACTGGCTGAATGAATGGTAAAAATCATTGTTTATCTCCTCTGTAAAGTTTTGATTAATGGAAAAAATGATTCATGAGGCTCATCATAAGCTGTATTGTGCTTTTTGTGTCTTTCTGTATTGTTGTCATAATGAGGGGTACCTTAGGATAGAATGCGGGCTCAGGACCCCATAAGCCTGTTGTTCAGGAGGGCTCAGCAAAACTGGTCAATAATAAACTTTGCTGCAGGTCCTTGAAAAAAAAAACTGGATGAAGTCTCCATCTGGTCTTGTATGTCCTTGGTGCTTGACCTGGTAACTACGTGGCAGGACTTTCTTTGGGTCTCTGCCATTTTAAAATGCCCAGGTTCAATTCCCAGCTTAGGAAGTGAGTACTTTCTGGTTGGTATTTGGGTAATATTTGCCATTTTTTTATTCTCTTCCCCTCCACAAACTGTCTTGAATTTTCCTTTCTCATAGCACCTGTGAGGTTACTTTCGGTAAAGTTTAAAAGCCAGAAATATCAGCCATTTGGTCTGGCTAAAGTCAGGTAAAAAGAAATTTAAAAGGACTTTTAAAGTCAGTTTAATTAAAAGTGGATATTCAAGCTCTAACAACCTGGGACTCCTTGGGAAAAACAACAGATAAAAGAGATTCTGTTTTGGGAAAAACCTCTGTTTTCCTCATGAAATCCTAGGAATTGGAAGTGGATAGATTCCTTTCAAAATCTAAGGCTGTGTTCTGTTTTGCATTGCATTATTTGACATTTTTTACTTTGGGAGTATCAGAAATTACTTCACATTATGAGAGAGCTCTGGTGTGTAATAACTAAGTAGGAAATATACTTTTAGGGATGTCTAGTGACAGTTATGGGGAAATACTCAGCTCTGCACTTGGACAAGAGAAGCATGCTCTTGGCCACATACAAGTATGGAGATGTCTCCACCCCCCACGGAGAGATAAGACTCCCATGGGGATGGGCTGACTCCCTTTTTTTGGGGGGGGATCCAGGATCTGGTATAAAAATGGGACTTAATTTTTGGAGATGTTTTGCTTTCTAGCTGTGCCTGCTTTTTATATTAGACCCTAGAAACTGTATGCTTTCCTGGCCCTGTTCTTCCAAGTACTCCATTGTAAAGCCAGTAATCCAATTAAGAAACCGAGAAACTGGTGCTGGGTGTGGTGGATCATGCCTGTAATCCCAGCATTTTGGGAGGCCAAGGTGGATGGATCACCTGAGGTCAGGAGTTTGAGATCAGCCTGACCAACATGGTGAAACCTCATCTCTACTAAATATACAAAAATGAGCTGGGTGTTGTGCATGCACCTGTAATCCCAGCTACTCAGGAGGCTGAGGCAGGAGAATCACTTGAACCCAGCAGGCAGAGGTTGCAGTGAGCTGAGATTGTGCCACTGTACTCCAACCTGGGTGACAGAGCAAGAATTCATCCAAAAAAAAAAGAAAGAAAGAAACTTAGAAACTGGTAAATGAAAAATCTTACAACTACTGCAACTACTCGATCTTCTTCTGTCTGTCTGTCTGGTTATGTATGTGTTGCATGTGTATGTTTATATAAAAGCTCTAATTAATTGGCTTTAAGAAAAATAAGCACTTAAGTCAAATATTTTGAAAGAAAAATAGAAACGGTAATGCCTCTTAGTTCATGTCACTTTAGTAATCTTAGGGAAATAAAAAGTTTTAAAGATTATTGGCAAAAATAAAGACATTTGGTCTAAATTAGGGAGGTTAGATAATAGGTTTGCTAAATGTTGTAAGGTCTTAAACTGCTTTGACTTTTCAAAATTGTTCAATTTGCCTAGCTTGGAGATATTAGATTCTAGATAAGGCCTAGGGCATGTGGAATTAGCTATGCCCCCTAGCTATGCAAAGAAAGTTATAAAGGAAACATATTTTATATAGGAAAGAATCTTGTGGCTGGGCATGGTGGCTCACACCTGTAATCCCAGCACTTTGGGAGGCCGAGGTGGGCAGATCACGAGGTCAGGAGTTCAAGACCAGCCTGGCCAACATGGTGAAACCCCATCTCTACTAAAAATATAAAAATTAGCCAGGCATTGTGGCACATGCCTGTAATCCCAGCTATTTGGGAGGCTGAGGCAGGAGAATTGCTTGAACCCAGGAGATGAAGGTTGCAGTGAGCCAAGACCACGCCACTGCACTCCAGCCTGGCAACAGAGTGAGACTCTGTCTCAAAAAAAAAAAAAAGAAAAAAGAAAAGAAAGAAAGAAAAGAAAAGAAAAAGAAAAAATCTTGTGGCTGGGTGCAGTGGCTCGCACCTGTAATCCCAGCACTTTGGGAGACTGAGGCAGGTGGATCACCTGAGGTCAGGAGTTTGAGACCAGCCTAGCTAACATGGTGAAACCCCGTTTCTACTAAAAATACAAAAACTTGGCCAAACTTGGTGGCACGCACCTGTAATTCCAGCTACTCAGGAGGCTGAGGCAGGAGAATCACTTGAACCCGGGAGGCAGAGGTTGCAGTGAGCTGAAATCATGCCATTGCACTCCAGCTTGGGCAACAAGAGTGAAACTCCACCTCAAAAAAAAAAAAAAAAAAAAAAGAATATTGTATGGTAAATTCTTGTTCTAAAGTAAAATAACATGTTGTTTAAAAAGAAGGATGTTGGCCAGGTATGGTGGCTCACGTCTGTAATTCCAGCACTTTGGTAGCCTGAGGTGGGTGGATCACGAGGTCAGGAGATTGAGACCATCCTGGCTAACATGGTGAAACCTCATCTCTACTAAAAATACATATACAAAATTAGCTGAGCATGGTGGTGGGTGCCTGTAGTCCCAGCTACTTGGGAGGCTGAGGTGGGAGAATGGTGTGAATCTGGAAGGTGGAGCTTGCAGTGAGCCAAGATCCATTGCACTCCAGCCTGGGCGACAGAACAAGACGCTGTCTTTAAAAAAAAAAAAAAAAAAAAAAGATTATTAAGACAAGTCAGAAAGTCCAAGCATGTTGTAGATGGTCTGTGTAAGTTGTGAAAGGAAATTTATACACCAAAAATAAAACTTGCTAAGAGTTACCATTATAGCATGTAATTGAAACTACTTAAAAAAATAGATTTATGTGTAAGGTGTGTGAAGAGAGTGAAATGTGTTTTTGGTAAAAGATTATGAGAAGGCATGGTAATGTAAATGGTGTTTGTTTGTTTGTTTGTTTGTTTGTTTTGACAGAGTCTTGCTCTGTCATCCAGGCTGGAGTGCAGTAGCATGATCTCAGCTCCTGCAACGTCTGTCTCCTGGGTTCAAGCAATTCTCCTGCCTCGGCCTCCTGAGTAGCTGGGACTATAGGCACATGCCACCACACTCAGCTAATTTTTGTATTTTTGGTAAAGACAGTGTTTTGCCATGTTGGCCAGGCTGATCTCAAAGTCCTGAGTTCAGGCAATCTGGCTGCCTCAGACTCCCAAAGTGCTAGGATTACAGGAGTGAGCCACCCCGTCCGGTCCTGGAATGTAAATTTTTGTCTAGTTTAGGGGGTTAAAGGATTTTTTAACTAGATAAGATAAAGCTAAAGGTTTGAGTAAGTTGTGGAAGGTTTGTAAAAATTAATCTTGTAAAAAAAATTCTGTGTGTGAAAATGTTGACTAAATTTAAAGGGGTATAATTCAGTTTTTCTGTAAATCGACATAAAAATAAAAGCACAACAGGCTTTTCTTAAAGCATTGATCTCGTCTTTCACAAAAATTGTAAAGGGCTACAAAAGATTTATAAGAATCTCACCTCATAGTCAAACTGGTTAAGCATAAGGTGTTTTAAACCTTTAGCATAATTGATAGGTTTCCCAAAATTAAATTTCAACATCAAAATTGTCTTTTCTGACCTCTAACTTTGGGATGCAACAGAAGGCCCCTGAAACATCCAAAAGAGAGGTAAACAGGACTATTTGACATTTTAAGTTACATAGGAAGCACTATCAAAATAAAAATAATGTTTAATCTTCTTCAGGTTATATTTTAGTGAATGACATTAATATATGTTCCAAAATTGAATGGGATTTATAAAATTCTAATATGTCTGAGTATATGCTATCAATCATAATTATGGTTATGATGTTAAGTAATTTGTAAACCACAGAAATAACCAAATTTCATTGTCCTTTGTGCCTTTACCTATAACTACTTAAAGTTATTTTCACAGTTCATTGCTTAATGCTGATGTAGTTTCTGAAAACTTCATAAGCATGCAACATTCTAGAATATGGTGTGTTTTAGGAGATTCATGAAGGGATGGAAAGGACCCGAAAAAGCACTCTTGAATACAGGTTTCTAGTAATTTTAGAATTATATAATTTGAACTGGGTAAGAATTCCTGGAACTTTAATGAAAAGACTGACTGGTTTATAAAACTGCTAACCCAAGTAGAACAAAAATTGACTGAATAACTAGAAAATACCTTGCCAAATTTTAATGTTAAATCAGCTGATAATGAAATTGTTTAGATGTACAATTTGAACAAAATCCATGGTCTAAGTCAAATTACCTATGATAACCCATCAGTTAGTGCTTCACATGTAATTTGGAGAAATAACTGGTATTCTGCATTCCATGACTCATCATGGAAAAGACAAAATAATCCAAATTAAATATATTGGTGTTGTAATTTATAAATTGCTAAAATCATTTATAACTAATGTTTGGTTTGTCAAACCCAAATTCCTGGGAGAACAATCAAGGTTCAGGTATATTTGGTTACTGGATGGGCCATTTATACATTTTATAATGGCATTTCATTCAATTATCATTTTTAATGCATGTCTTCTAGTTGTATGAAAGCTCTCCCATGCAAGAGGGCTGATGTTATAACAGTAGATTATTATGCTACAGTTATGCTACAGTGTATTTTCACCAGGTAAAAAAGCTTTTTATGGTTCACTGAGACAGTCAGCCACTTCACAATGTAGAACCCGAAGATTGGATCTTCTGAGAGCATTAGAGAAAGACTGCCCTTGCCATCCACATTGCAATGAAATTTGGGGGTCCTGAACCTTGGGTTCATAATATCACAACATAATATCACAAGAGTGTGGAGAAGGATCCCTCCACACTCTTGGAACTGTACACTCATTGGAATCCTTAAGGTAAAGCTAACCAAGGAGGTGTCTCCCCAGAAGAAAATGGCATCTTTGATGTGAACAGCTCTTCCTAAGATCATAGATCAAGACTTCTACTGTCATGAGACTCTTATCTTTGAATATTTTTCCTTGTTTATGCCTCTACTAACAACAGAAATGAAAAAGAGGTCTGTTGCTTGCACTTGCACTTATGGTGTATACTTTCATTTGTGAAGGATTTTGCAGTCAGCCATATATGTGGATAACCTTATACTTTGAAAGATAAAAGATGAAGGCCCAATACTGGTGAGAAACTTTAATGGTACATTCCTTGCCTCATGGTCAGTCAGAAACAGAACATTGATTCACTCCTGTTATCCCACATCATGGGTTAAAGATAAATTGCCAGGAGGCCTTCACTCTTCTAGAAGTGCATCAATTGTTAGGCCCTTTTTCCATGGTTTGGAATAAAAGAGGCAGTGGTTAGAAATGTATCCCTCATGATAGGCTCTATAGCAGATTCTATTGTAAAGGCTATAGTTACACAACAGACTTTAAATTCTCATGTGAAAGTTATGTTAAATTAGAGAACTGGCTAAACAGAAAAGTAGCTGTGCAGCTGCTGGCACTTGTGGCCTATGGAGAGATACATTAAATGTAGATTATAAAAATTCAGTTTTAGAGGATTCATGAAAAGACCACTTAGTTAAGCGAGTAGACTCTTCATCTAGCTCATTCTTTGATCTATTTGATTTTAGGAGGTTTGGTTTATGGGGACCTTGGGGAAGGAGCATACTTCAAACTCTTGGTATTATCCTCCAATAGTCAAAATAATAGTTTCCTTGGTGCACTGTGTTCTCTCAAAGATTTTTAAATGTTTACATGCAGAATGTCAAATGGTCTGTCTTCAACTAGAATGACGAGAGCTGAAAGAAATGTGCAACCATGAGGACAATATAACCTATGAATGACATGCTGAGACTGGAAACTCAAAATGATGGTAACTGAGAGTGGCACTAAGGCCTTAAGTTTTGTTTTTTGTTATTTTTTAAATCTTTTAATTGTCATTTTATAGCTCCCCACCACAGCTGCCCCCCACCCTTCCCTTCAATGATGACATTTGCAGGCTTCAGGGGACCAGGGAACAAAGCTGGCGCCTGGCAGCCCCACCACACTGCCAGCCAAGGAGAACAAGTCAAAATTACAAATTATCACAATTAGCGCCTGTACTTGGGGGATCTGCAAATTGAGGAGACCCCTGCTCCTCATTGTACAGGGGTCTATTTGGCAGTGACCTTGCTCTGGAGACGATGATATTCCTTCAGCCTGAGGGAATTGATGTTGATGAACCCGGTGGCGTCAATTGGCTCATAATCACCCTGCACGTTCATGCTCACCAGCTCCTCATTGTAGAGAGACAGTGGGGACTCCCAGCCGAGGGTGTACACCTGGCCCTTGAGGACGGACACCTGCACTTTCCCTTCCACTCGCTTCTGGGACTTGGCGATGCAGTGGCGGACAAGTTCACACCCAGGGCTGTGCCAGAAACCAGTGTACATCAGCTCAGCAAATTTTAAGCCCAGGCCTTGTTTGATTTCGCGCACTTCCTGGTCCATGGTGAAGGCCTCGATGTCTAAATGAGCGTGGAAAGGAATGGTGCCTGCTGGAGTCTCGTAGATACCTCGGGACTTCATTCCAATGAAGCAGTTCTCCACGATGGCAATACGGCCCATGCCGTGCGTGCCTGCAACTTCATTCAGGTACATGAAGAGCTCCAAGGAGGTCTAGTGGGTGGTGCCATCCTTGATGTTGGTCACCTTCACGGGGACCCCTTTTTTGAACTCGATCTCGAGAATGTCAGGGGTGTTGGGGGCTTTGGCAGGGTCCTGGGTCTTTGTGTAGAGACTCGAGGCGCTTGGTTCTTGGAGTTCTCCAGGATTCCAGCCTCATAGCTGATGTGCATGAGGTTCTCATCCATCTCGACCCGGCTGTTTCTGTACCTCACTTCCGGTTTCTGTAAGTAATTTCCCCGGACGAGGCATCCCTAGGTTTCTCTGAATCTGCTGTGATTCTGAGGGCTGCCAGATTCACGAACTGTTCGTTGCTAAATTAAACTCTTTTAAATTTAAATTGGCTGAAGTTTTTCTTTTAACTATATGTATAACATATACTGTTATACATTATTAATATATAACATATACTATTATACATTATTGTATTTTTATATATGTACTATTATATATTATATATTAATATATAACAATAATTGTATATATTCCATATTTTATATAGTTTATATTTTTTATATGTTATGTATATAATTTCTTTCATTGAGAAATATGTATTTCTCTTTTGCCCTTCTGCCACAGAACACATTATCTTAATTAGCTTCGTAAAGTTTTTTAATTTTTTTATTTTTTGAGACAGAGTTTTGCTCTTGTTGCCCAGGCTGGAGTGCAACGACATGATCTTGGCTTACTGCAACCTCCACCTCCTGGGTTCAAGTGATTCTTCTGCCTCAACCTCCTAAGTAGCTAGGATTACAGGTGCCCAATACCACGCCCGGCTAATTTTTTGTGTTTTCAGTAAAGCTGAGGTTTCACAATGTTGGCCAGTCTGGTTGCGAACTCCTGACCTCAGGTGATCCACTTGCCTTGGCCTCCCAAAGTGTTGGGATTATAGGCGTGAGCCACCATGCCCGGCCATGTAGCAAGTTTTAAACTGAAGTGTGAGTCCTCCAACTTTGTTCTTCTTTTTCAAGATTGTTTTAGCTATTCTGGGTCCCTTGCATTTTCATACACATTTCAGGATCACTTTGTCAATTTCTGCACAAAAGGCAGCCAGAATTTTGATAAAAATTACATTAAATCAGTAGATCAATTTGTTGGCATTCTAATGCTATTTTAAAATATTAATATTAAAATATTGCCATTTATTTTATTCTAATTTTTGTGCCATTTTAACAATATTAAATCTGTCAATCTATTGACATAGGATATCTTTACATTTATCTTTAACATCTTTAATTTTTTATATTGACATTTTGCAGTTTTCAGTGTACAAGTATTACCCCTCTCTTTTGTTAAGTTTATTTGTTTTTTGTTTTTTTCAGGCAGGGTCTGGCTCTGTTGCTCAGGCTGGAGTGCAGTGGCATCATCAGAGCTCACTCCTATGGGCTCAAGTGATCCTCTCTCCTCAGCCTCCTGAGTAGCTAGGGCTATAGGCACATGCCACTGTGCCTGGTTAATTTTTAAATTTTTTGAAGAGAAAGGGTCTCACTATGTTGCTCAGACCAGTCTCAACCTCTTGGCCTCATGTGATCCTCCCACTTCAGCTTCCTAAAGGATTGGGATTACAGGCAAGAGCCACTGCTCCCAACCAAATTTATTCTTAAGTATTTTATTCTTTTTGATGCTATTGTAAATGGAACTGTTTACTTAGTTATGTTTTTGGATTGTTCATTGATAGGGTCTAGAAATACAACTGATTTTTATATATTGACCTTGTGTCAATACACTCTTACTAAACTTGTTTATGAGTTTGAATTGTTGTGTGTGTGGGGGGGTGGGTACTTCTTAGTATTTTGTATATACAAGATCTTATCATCTCTGAGTAAAAATATTTTTATTTTACTTTTCAATAAAGATATGTTTATTTCCTTTTCTTGCCTATTTGCCTTAGCTGGATCTCAAAATACGATGTTGTTATTATTATTATTATTATTTTTTGAGATAGAGACTCACTCTGTTGCCCAGGTGGGATGGAGTGCAGTGGTACAATGTTGGCTTACTGCAACCCCTACCTCCTGGGTTCAAGCAATTCTCCTGCCTCAGTCTCTCGAGTAGCTGGGATTACAGGCATATGCCACCATGCCTGGCTAATTTTTGTATTTTTATTTTTATTTATTTATATTTTTTGAGATGGAGTTTTGCTCTTGTCACACAAGCTGGAGTGCAATGGTGCAATCTCGGCTCGCTGCAGCATCTGCTTCCCAGGTTCAAGCAATTCTGCTGCCTCAACCTCCTGAGTAGCTGGGATTACAGGCACCTGCCACCACACCCAGCTAATTTTTGTATTTTTAGCAGAGACAGGGTTTGGCCATGTTGGCCAGGCTGATCTCAAACTCCTGATATCAGGTGATCCACACACCTCAGCCTCCCAAAGTGCTGGGATTACAGGTGTGAGCCACCACACCTGGCCTGATGTTAAATATTAACAGCAATAGTGAAAGCAGACATTCTTGTCTTGTTCCTCACCCTTTGGTTATTCAGTAGTGTGTTGTTTAATTTTCACATATTTGTGGGAGTCCCAAATTTCCTTCTGTTATTGATTTCTAATTTCATTCCATTGTGATTGGAGAAAATGCTTTGCATAATTTCAGTCCTTTTAAACATATTGAGGCTGGTTTTAGGCCTAATACATATTCTATCCTGATGTATGTCTCATGTGCTATTGACACAACATGTATGCTGCTTTTGTTCAGTGACGTGTTCCATAGATGTCTGTTGAGTCTACTTGGTTTATAGTGCTGTTCTCCTGTTTGCTTATTGATCTTCTGCTTTATTGTTCTATTATTGAAAATGGGGTATTGAAGTCTCCAACTATTATTGTTGAATTGTCTATATCTTGATTCAATTATGTCAATTTTTGCTTTATGTATTTCGAGGCTCAGTTGTTAAGTGTATATATGTTTATAATTGTTATGTATTTCTGATTGACCCTTATCACTCTAAAATGTCCTTCTTTGTCTTCAGTAACAATTTTTCGTCTTGAAATCTATTTTGTCTGATATTAGCATAGCCACTCCAACTATCTTTTAGTTACTATTGCATGGTATATCTCTTTCCTTCCTTTTACCTTTAAATCTTTCCCTCCTTTTACCTTTAAACTCTATGTGTTTTTTAATCTAAAGTATGTCTCATTTAAAAGAAATAACAGCAAAAAAAGGAGAACTAAAGTATATCTTTTGTAGACCATGTATAGTTGGATCACATCTTCCTTTATCCCTTCCAGCAATATCTTCCTCTTCAGTGAATTTTTTTTTTTTTTTTTTTTTTTTTAATTTAAGATAGAGTGTTGTTCTTGTTGCCCAGGCTGGAGTGCAATGGTGCAATTTCAGCTCACTGCAACCTCCCAGGTTCAAGTGATTCTCCTGCCTCAGATTCCCAAGTAGCTGGGATTACAGGCATGTTCCACCACACCCGGCTAGTTTTGTATTTTTAGTAGAGACATGGTTTCACCATGTTGGCCAGGCTGGTTTCAAATCCCTGACCTCAGGTGATCCACCCGCCTCAGCCTCCCAAAGTTCTGGGATTACAGGTGTGAACCACCATGCCTGGCCTTCATTGAAATATTTAGTCAGTTTACATTCAGTGTAATTACCAATGAGGTAGAATATGTCTGCCATTTTGCCTAAAGGGAACTTTAGTATTTCTTGTAGGGCAGATATTTGGTGATGAAATCTCTCAGTTTTTGTTTAACTGAAAATGTCTTAATTTCTCCTTTATTTTTGCAGGATAGTTTAGCTGAATATAGAACACTTGATTGATAGTCTTTCTTTTAGCACTGAATATGTTATCCCAGGACTTTCTGGCTTCCAGGGTTTCTTTTTTCTTTTTACTTTTTTTTGAGATGGAGTTTCACTCTTATTGCCCTGGCTAGAGTACAATGGCGCAATCTTGGCTCACTGCAACCTCTGCCTCCCGGGTTCAAGCGATTCTCCTGCCTCAACCTCCCAAGTAGCTGGGATTACAGGCATGCGCCACCACACCTGACTAATTTTGTATTTTTGGTAGAGTCAGGGTTTCTCCATGTTGGTCAGGCTGGTCTTGAACTCCAGACCCCAGGTGATCCACCCACCTCCGCCTCCCAAAGTGCTGGGACTACAGGTATGAGCCACCATGCCTGGGCTTGGCTTCCAAGGTTTCTGATGAGAAATCAGTTGTTAATTTTACTTAAGAACACTTGTAAGCCGGGCGCGGTGGCTCACGCCTGTAATCCCAGCACTTTGGGAGGCCGAGGCGGGCGGATCACAAGGTCAGGAGATCAAGACCACGGTGAAACCCCGTCTCTACTAAAAATACAAAAAATTAGCTGGGAGCGGTGGCAGGCACCTGTGGTCCCAGCTACTCAGGAGGCTGAGGCAGGACAATGGCGTGAACCCAGGAGGCGGAGCTTGCAGTGAGCCGAGATCGCGCCACTGCACTCCAGCCTGGGTGAGAGCGAGACTACATCTCAAAAAAAAAAATAAATAAAAACAAAACAAAACAAAAAAAAGAACACTTGTAGTAATGAGTTGCTTTTCTCTTGCTGCTTTCAAGACTCTCTTTGTCTTTTGATAATTTTGATTTGTTTGTTTGTTTGTTTGTTTGTTTAAATAGAGATAGGGGTTTGCTCTGTTGCTCAGGCCGGAGTGCAGTGTCTCTATCATAGCTCACTGTAGTCTGGAACTGATCCTCATGCCTAAGCCTTCCAAGTAGCTAGGACTACTGGCACATGCCACCATACTCAGCTAATTTATTTATATTTATATTTTTTGTAGAGTTGAGGGTCTTGCTATGTTGGCCAGGCTGATTCCAAACTACTGGCCTCAAGTGATCCTTTTGCCTTGGTCGCCCAACATGCTGAGATTATAGGTGTGAGACAACATGCTTAGTCTCTTTTAACAGTTTTTGTATGACAAGTCAAGGTGTGGATCCCTTTTAGTTTATCCTACTGGGAGTTTATTTTCTTGGATGTGATGACTTTTGTTTGTTGTTGTTTTGTTTCTTTCTAATTTGAAAGGTTTTTGGCCATTATTTGTTTGAATATTTTCTCTGACCATTTTTTCTGTCTTTTCCTTCTGACACTTCCATTATGTGTATGTTGACACGCTTTATGGTTTTCCATACATCTCTGAGGACCTTGGTTTTTTTTCCTTCAGTTCCTCAGAATGAGTAATCTCTTCAGTTATTCTGTCTTCAAGTTCTTAGATTCTTTGTTTGGCTTATTTTTGTTTGTTTGTTTTAGAGCAATAGAGTCTTGCCAAAGGGCCCAGGCTGGACTAAAACTCCTTGGCTCAAGTGATGTTCCTGCTAAAGCCTACCAGGTAGTTGGGACTAGAGGTGTGTGCCACTGTGCCTGACTGAGTTCTTGGATTCTTTCATATTCTGCTGAAATCTGCTGTTAAGTTTATCCAGTGATTTTTCATTTCAGTTATTTTACTTTTCAACTTCAGAACTTCTGTTTGTTCCTTTTTTAATTAATTAATTTTTTAAAAAGTTGACAAAAAATTATATATAGTGTATAAAATGTTTTGAAATATGTACACACTGTGGAATGACTAAATTGAGCTCATTCACATATGCATTACCTCACATACTGATTGTTTTTTGTGGTAAGAACACTGAAAGTATATTCTCAGCAATTTTCAAGAATACAGTGCATTGTTACTAACCCCAGTCACCATGTTGTATAATAGATCTCTGGAGCAGGGTTTGTCATTGTTGCTAGTTGTTGCTATTGTTTTGTTTAGTGACTTTCCTGGACTAATTCTGTAAAGTCTGTATTCTTTGTAATGTAAAGTCTCTGTTCAATTAGCTTAATGGCCAGTTAATGATTGAACACAGATTTCCTCAACTATCTTGAATGAATAAGTCTTCCAAATTTTGTTGATTCACTTGGTATTGGGGTATAGTTTCAATTCTCTCTCAGGCAGTTTACATCTCTCTTTAGCCTTCATTTCTTGCTTAGGAAAAGCCTTAATATCAGCCAGAGGCAAGAAGACATTGGGGTCTTCTCAGGTCTCTTCTGGGCATGCACACATCATGTGCATGGCCTAATAGATTCCTAGGATTGCATCAGAGCTTTCCAAATCTCCCAGTGAACATCTTATTCTTCAGTTTTTTTCCTTTAAGTTTTTCATCAGCATCTTGTTATCCCCAACTGTTAGCAACACCTCTGGCAGTTTTGATGTTAAACAACTGCCGATGATTGTTTTCAACAAATGTCACATGGATAGGACAATTCACAGAGACTGAGCTGTAACCAATATTCAGACCAATAAAGACAAGTTCTGAGAATAGAACTTTTCATCGAGCTGCCAGACAAGTCAAATAATGACAGTCCTCTGGGATTGAGGCTTTCCTGGAGCTCCAAGTCCATTCTTCCCCCTCCAGTAGTTGCTAGTCTGCTGCTTTTCATAGCTATTGTAATAGCATAGCTATTGGATTTTAATACTACTTTGAAGAGGAGTTAGAATTAGGAAAAGCTTAAAAACCAAATCTCATTGTTCTTACCAAGATTCAGCCATTTTTCTTGACTAAACACTGCTCACATTGCTGCAAACTTGTGTTTAATTTCTAGAGTCTAAAAAATTAAAAAATTTAATTCTGATGGGTTGTGGAGATCTTATTGCTTTTATAGTGTAGCAAATTTTTGGAAGTCCTTATTCTTCCATTCTGAAAGTTGGAAAGATCTCTAGCTTTCATTTGTTTTTTGTTACTATGTTGTATTATTTTATATTCTTTTACTTTTATTCTATGTGTGCCTTTGTTTTTTTTTTCAAGTTTTCACACATAGCGTTGATTGTGTCTTTATTTTAAAATGAGTTTCCTTCTTCCCTGTTGATGTTATTAAAATAAATGAATAAATAAATAGAGTTTCTTGAAAGTAGATAGTATGTAATTGGATCATCCTTTTTTATCCAATTTGATAATCTCTGCTTTTTAATTGCATGTTTAGAGGATTTAATTTGACTTACTTATTTTATTTTATTTTATTTTATTTTATTTGTTTTTCAAGATGGAGTTTTGCTCTCGTTGCCCAGGCTGGAGTACAATAGTGTGATCTCGACTCACTGCAACCTCCGCCTCCTGGCTTCAAGCGATTCTCCTGCCTTAGTCCTGAGTAGCTGGGATTACAGGCATGTACCACCATGCCTCACTCATTTTGTATTTTTAGTAGAGATGGGGTTTCTCCATGTTGGTCAGGCTGGCCTTGAACTCCCAACCTCAGGTGATCCACCTGCCTTGGTCTCCCAAAGTGCTGGGATTATAGGCGTGAGCCACCACATCCAGCTGACTTAATTTTGTTTTTTAGAAGATTTAATTTAAAATTGTTTATTAATATTGTAAAACATAAAGCTACTCGCTCTATTTTCTTTCCATTTGTTCTATCTATTCTTTGTTCTCTCTCTCTTCTTTTTGACTTCTTTTAGATTGAGTGTTTTTTATACTTCCATTTTATCTTTTTCATTGCCTTATAAGCTATACTACTTTCAGTTTTCTCCTTGTTTTTTTGTTTTGTTTTTAGTGGCTGCTTTATGGTCTTTAATATACACCTTCTACTTATCATTGTCTACTTTGAAGTAAAATTATACTATTTCACAAATAGTATTAGAACACATGGCAGTGTACTTTTCTATTTCTCCTCTCTTGACTTTTGCCCTATTGCTGTCATGTAATGTCTATACATGTTATAAGCTCCATATTTCAGTTTGTTATTTTCATTTTCATACTCTGTTACCTTTTTTTTTTTTTTTTTGGAGATGGAGTCTTGCTCTGTCACCCAGGCTGGAGTACAGTTGCACCATCTTGGCTCACTGCAACTTCAACCTCCTGGGTTCAAGTGATTCTCCTGCCTCAGCCTCTCTAGTAGCTATGATTACAGGCACGTGCCACCACACCCAGCTAATTTTTGTATTTTTAGTAGAGACGGGGCTTCACCATGTTGGCCAGGCTGGCTGGTCTCGAAGTCCTGTTTCGTGATTCACCCACCTCGGCATCCCAAAGTGCTGGGATTACAGGTGTGAGCCACCGTGCCCCACCCTACCTTTTTTAAAAATTGTAAAAATAATTTTTAAAGTTCTTTTATATTTGCCCACATATTTACCATTTCCAGTGCTCTTCATGTTTTGGGGTAGATTCAGATTTTTTTCTTTTTGACAGAATCTTGCACTCTCACCCAGGCTGGAGTGCAGTGGTGTGATCTCGGCTCACTGCAACCTCCACGTCCTGGGTTCAAGCAATTCCCCTGCCTCAGCCTCCCGAGTAGCTGGGATTACAGGTGTGCACCACCATGCCCAGCTAATTTTTGTGTTTTTAGTAGAGGTGGGGTTTTACCCTGTTGGCCAGCTTGGTTTTGAACTTCAGACCTTGTGATCTGCCCACCTTGGCCTCCCAAAGTGCTGGGATTACAGGCATGAGCCACTGCGCCTGGCCAGATTCAGATTTTCATCTCATAATATGTTCCTTCTACCTGGTGACTTTCTTCAAATTCTTTTTTTTTTTTTTTTTTTTTTTTTGAGACAGGGTCTCACTCTGTCACCCAGGCTAGAGTGCAGTGGTGTGATCATAGCTCTCTTCAGCCTTGACCTTCCTGGGCTCGGATGATCCTCCTACCTCAGCCTGCAAAGTAGCTGGGACTACACGTGTGCAACACCATGCCTTGCCTGGATAATTTTTGTATTTTATGTAGAGACGAGGTTTCACCATGTTGCCCAGGCTGGTCTTGAATTTCGGGGCCCAAGTGATCCACCCAACTCAGCTTCCCAAAGCTCTGAGATTACAGGTGTGAGCCACCACGCCCAGGCTCTTTCACATTCTTTTTTTTTTTTCTTTTTATAAACTTATAGTTTTATTAAGACAAAAACTGACAGTGTGGTATGAAGTTTACATTTAAAAAAAGTTTTCACAGAAATCTAACACATGCCTAAAAAGGTTTTACAATGTAGTTCTA
The DNA here is from genome assembly GCF_049350105.2 of Macaca mulatta. NCBI lineage: Eukaryota > Metazoa > Chordata > Mammalia > Primates > Cercopithecidae > Macaca > Macaca mulatta. The sequence goes on along the minus strand of NC_133406.1, from coordinate 61,698,887 downwards.
GATGCAAGTCTAGGCAATATCAAGAACTGATGGATCTCATGACTCAGGAGAGAGCATTTTGGGTATCAGTTACTTCTTAGGATTTTTAAAAAAATGGTTTTGTTGGCTGGGCAGGTGGCTCACGCCTGTAATCCCAGCACTTTCGGAGGCTGAAGCAAGTGGGTCACGAGGTCAAGAGATCGAGACCATCCTGGCCAACAATGGTGAAATCTCATCTCTACTAAAAATACAAAAATTAGCTGGGCATGGTGGTGGGTGCCTGTAGTCCCAGCTACTCAGGAGGCTGAGGCAGGAGAATTGCTTGAACCCAGGAGGCAGAGGTTGCAGTGAGCCGAGATCATGCCACAGCACTCCAGCCTGGTGACAGGGCAAGACTCCATCTAAAAAGTAAAAATAATAAAAAAAAAGGTTTTGTTTGTTTTTTTGTGTGTGTTTTAAAGTGAACCACTGCCCAGTATGAAAGTTTAATCTTCTCCTAGGACCAACGCTTTTGAAATCACTCAACTCGAATCAATTCAGTGGAACTTGTGCTGTCAGTGACTGAACCCTGCCACCAATGGTTTCAGAGTTCAAAGGTCAAAAAAGAGATCTGCTCCAAGAGTTCTCCCCACTAAGAGTATGGGCCCTTGCTTTCCCTACTGTCTTATCTCCTCTACCACCCTCTTCCCCTTCCCCAACACCTCAGCCAGTGGCTTCAACAAGGTGATATTTATAACTTCGTTATTGGAAAGAAAAGGGTCTTCTGTCTAATTTCGGGAATTAGCCCCTCTGAGACAGAATGATCTGCTTATATTGTATGCTCCCCAATAAAAGACCTTCCCTCCTCAGTCAATTTCCATCTCCAAAATGGCAATTTTGGTAATTTATCAACTAGCGTATCCTTTGTGGTGAACAGCATCAGGTTTAGGCAGGGAACATCTTGGCTTATATAGGTTTCAGACATTCACAGCCTTTTTTTTTTTCCATTTAAAAAACTTTATTTAAATGGAGACTATTCTTCAAATGATTGGAAAATCAATAATGAAAAATAGTTCTTTAGGGTCTTCTGGTGAGGTGGAGGAACACATCAAACTGCACTGGCCCTGTCAGGGGACGGACACCCTTGTGGGGTCAGGCTCAGCCCTCTGAGTGGCACGAGGTCCTGCAGGCGGCGGGGCCCTCACACTCCAGCCCCATGCCTGGTGACCCACCCTGGGCCTAGGGATTCACAGCTTTTAATCATAGTCCTTATTTATGATGCCGATGACATTTCTTTCAAAGGTAAAATATTCTGGACATAGAAGCAAATCATTAGTTGTCTGTTCTTTCCATTGCTTCACCATTTCCCCTAACAAGCAACAAATTTTTATCAAAATGATGCTACCCATCTCCCTTCCTTTTCTCCCCATCCCTCCCTCCCCCAAATAATACATCAGTAATAGCCAAAAACTGCACACATGCTATGCTGTAACAATGCAGTTAACACTATTGGGAAGTAGGCTGTGGGCTGTGGAGATGCTCTTTGAAGATCTACAGTATTTTTATTTGCCCTCCCACACACCCAACTCTGCAAGTGTTGTCCTTCACAGAAGGCCCTTTGCTTTTCTCAGCAAAATGAAGAATACGCTGCCTTGAAACACTTATCACCCTTCCCCTCCACTGGGATGGGCCTGCAAACTCTACAGCTTGGAATGGCTGTAAAGCACTTGGGTTGCTGTAGGGCACAGAAACTATACTGGCTCTTCAAAGGACATTTTCTCAAGCCACCTCTATGCTGTCAAGACAAGTAGAACTCCTTCCCTTCCCACTGGAAACCCACATTCAGATGTGACAGGGGCTGGTACTCAGGAGAGTCAATTCTTGTCATCTTTTTGTCATCCTCCTTCTTGGGGTAGGAATGCCTTTCCTCATAGAAAGATATGACAACCTGTGGGCTCTTGACATTGGCTTCCTTGCCAGGAAACAGGTCAGCCTCATCAGAGTTTTTTCATTCCACTGGGAACATAAGCTCTCCACTGAAGTCTGTAGCTCCAATAATCTGCTCTGGCATCAAACCTCCAGCAAAGTCTCATGGCTTTTCTGACCCTTCTTTCTTCTTCTTCAGTTTGCTCTCCTCTCCCTTTAAAGCAGGAGATGTTAAAAAAAAAAAAAAAAAAAAAAAAAAAAAAAAAAAAAAAAACCAAAAACCAAAAACAAAAAAAAACAAGTTTTCTGTATGGGCTGACTCACTCCAAGGCCCAATAATAAGCAAGGCTCTGTCAGGGCTCTCATAGTGCTATCAGCAGAGCCAGAGCCCAGAAGGAATGGGCTCCAGGAGCAGGGATGAGAAAAACAAGTTCTTCTTATCAGTTTCCCCTTTTTAAAATTCTCTCCCCATACCATTATTCTTTGTTCTGCTCTCCTAACTATTTTTGTAACTATCTCTGCAAGTTGGTAAGGATTTTGTAAGTACCTGTTTTCCCATCTGTGCAGTATGGCAAAGGTCACAAGACATGCCTGAGTTTCAACATCTGTCACTGTTTGATAAACTGCCTTTGTTCTGCTTCTGTAAGCTTGCTTGCCCGCCCTGCAGGTTTCACACCACTAGCTGACCAACCCCCTTCAGATGCATGTATAAAAGTCAAGCCCTGTCTTTGTTTGGGGTTCACTCTTTGGATGTTAATCCGCTGGGCTGGTGCACCTAAATAAATCCTCCTGAGTCACCCATTGGTCGCTCCTGTCCCTTTAATTCTCACAGCACCTTATCTTCAAAATCATCAGCTTTGGGCTTGCCTCCCTCTGATTTATCTGTCTCATGTGTTATTTTCTGTGACTGCAGAAACTCAGCAATGAGGTCAGGGCAATCCAAGTTCTCTTCTGGTTCCCATGTGTGGTCCTCATTGAGAGCCCCTTCCACTTTAGGAGCTACTCTACTTTTCCCTTTACCACTCCACAGTTGAGAACTTTTTCCACCACAAATTCCTCTTCCTCCACTTCTAGAACCTCCTCCACTTTCCTCTTGTTTTGTTTTTTCCTCATAGTGCCTGCTAGCTTTCTGGTGTAAAGGGTGACACTACTCAGAGCAGTGCCCAAGAGTCCAAGAGGAATTGGTGCCACACTACTGGCACATCGTGGTGTGTCGGCAGAGGGAGTGGTGCCCAGGAAAGCAGCAAGCCAGGTGGCCACAGTGGAGCCCCTCCCTGAAGTGGCCTACTGCAGGTCCTGGCCAAGGGCCCTTCCCTTAGCCAAACAAAAGAACCACACATTCTGTGCTGCCCACCTCCCACCCTCTTTCAACATTCTTTTTGTTCAAGTGTGTTGGTTAGTTCTTCCAGGTTTTGTATGCTGAAAAACTTGTGTCCTATGTTTTTGAAAATTTTTCTCCAGGAATATAATTCTAGGTTGACAATTGTCTTCTAGTACTTTAACTATATTGCTTCACTCTCTTCTAGGCTTGCATTACTTGCAGCAAAAATCTTTTGCTATTTTTTATATTCTGTATGTAAGTTCTCTTTTTTCCTTTGGCTGATTTTAAAATTTAAATTTTTCTTCTCATAAGTAGTTCTAAGCAATTTGAATATGGCATACTGGCATACTGGCATACTACTTTTGTTGCTATTACTTGGGCTGGGGGTTCATTGACCTTCTTAGATCCATGGATTTATACTTTTCATCAATTTAGAATTTTTCTCTTTTTTTGAGACAGAGTCTCATTCTGTCGCCCAGGCTGGAGTACAGTGGTGTGATCGCAGCTTACTGCAGCCTCCACCTCCCAGATTCAAGCAATTCCCCTGTCTCAGCCTCCCAAGTAGCTGGGACAACAGGTGCATGCCACCATGCCTGGCTAATTTTTTGTATTTTTAGTAGAGACAGGGTTTTGCCATGTTGGCCAGGCTAGTCTTGAACTCCTGGCCTCAAGTGATCTGCCTGCCTCAGACTTCCAAAGTGTTGGGATTACAGGCATGAGCCACCATTCCGGGCCTATTTAGAAAATTTTTATCTATTAGTCTTTCAAACATTTTTTCTGCCTACCCCTCACTTTTTCTGGGACTGCAATTACGTGCATATTAGGTCACTTGAAGTTTTCACACATCTGACCAATGTTTTGTATACCTTTTTCCGTGATCTATTTCCTTCTGCACGTTTATTTGTATAGTTCCCATGCCTTCAAATTCTGTAATCATTTTTTTTCTGTAGTGTCTAATCAGCTATTAATCCTGTTACAGACTGAACTGTGGCTCCAAAAGTCCATATGCTGAAGCTCTAACTCCCCATGTGACCGGATTTGGAGAAAGGATCTTTATAGAGGCTATGAAGGTTGCAAGAAGTCAGAAGGGCACATCCTAATCAAATAGGACTGGTGTCCTTATGAGAAGAGAAGGAGACACTTCTGTGTGTGTGCACCCAGATAAACAAACATGTGAGGACACAGCAAGAAGCTGGCTGTCTACAAGCCCAGGATAGAAGCCTCACAATAAACCAACCCTGGCACCTTGATTTTGAACTTCCAACATCCAAAACTAAACTTCTGGCCAGGCGCAGTGGCTCATGCCTGTAATCCCAGCACTTTGGGAGGCCGAGGTGGGTGGATCGCTTGAGCTCAAGAGTTCAAGACCAGCTTGGGCAACATGCCAAACCCCATCTCTACCAAAAATATAAAAATTAGCCAGGCATGATGGCACATGCTTGTGGTCCCAGCTACTCAGGAGGCTGAGATGCTAGGATCGCTGGAGCCCAGGAAGTCAAGGTTGCCATGAGCCATGATTGTACCACTGCGCTCCAGCCTGGATGACAGAGTGAGATCCTGTCTCAAGAAAAAATAGATAAATAAATATAAACTTCTTTTGTTTAGGCCACCCAGTCCATTGTAGTATGTTATGCCACCCCTAGTAGACTAATAATACAAATTCCATCCAGCATATTGCTATAAGTTCTATACGGATATTTAAAAAAAAAAAAAAAGAAAAAAAAATCTTCCATGTGTTTCAGCATGCTCTTAATTCCTTCTTGAAAACATGTCCTTTCTTTTTTTTTTTAGACGGAGTCTTGCTCTGTTGCCCAGGCTGGAGTGCAGTGGCATGATCTTGGCTCACTGCAAGCTCTGCCTCTTGGGTTCATACCATTCTCCTGCCTCAGCCTCCCGAGTAGCTGAGACTACTGGTGCCCGCCACCACGCCCGGCCAATTTTTTGTATTTTTAGTAGAGACGGGGTTTCACCATGTTAGCCAGGATGGTCTCGATCTCCTGACCTCATGATCTCTGCCTCGGCCTCCCAAAGTGCTGGGATTACAGGCGTGAGCCACCGCGCCTGACCGAAAACATGTCCTTTCTTCTTGAAAACATGGAATATATTTATGATAGTTATTTTATTTTTTTAGAGACAGAGTCTCACTCTGTTGTATAGACTTGAATGCAGTGATGTAATCATAGCTCACTGCAGCCTCAAACTCCTGGGCTCACATGATCCTCCTGCTTAGCTAAGCAACTAAGATTACAGGTGCATGCCATCATGCCTAGCCAATTAAAAATTTTCTTTTTGTAGAGATGCGGTCTTGCTATGTTGCCCAGGCTGGTCTTGAACCCCTGACCTTAAACAATTCTTCATCCTCAGCCTCCCCAAGCATTGGGATTGCAGATGTGAGCCACCACACCTGGCCAATGATAGCTATTTTAATGCCAATCATTTGTATCATTTCTGGGTCTATTTCTGCTGACTTATTTTTCTCCTCATTATGGGCTGTTTTTGCATGCTTGATAATTTTTTATTGGATGACAAACTGAATTTTATATTCATGGGTGCTGAATTTTTTTGTAGTTTTAAAATGTTATTGTATTCATTTTGGGATGCTATTATTTGTAAACATATTGGTCATTTCAATGATCACTTTTCAGGTTTTTTTGTTTGTTTTTTGTTTTGTTTTTATGAAATGGGGTCTCACTATATTGCCAAGACTGGTCTTGAACTCCTAAGCTCAAGTGACCCTCCAACCTCGGCTTCCCAAACTGCTGGGATTACAGGCATGAGCCATCATGCCTGGCCAGTTTTTAGCTATTTAAGTGAAATTAGAGCAGCCTTTATTCTGCAGTGAAATTGCTTTCACTACTGAGACGGTCCTTCTTAGTAGTCTACCCCAGCTCTGTGTATTGTAAAGTTGCTCCACTTTGATTATGGGGAATATGGACTATTCTCAACCTTGTGTAATCTCTGATAATCGTTTTGCCCAATTCTATCCAGTGGTTCTTTGGTCCCTGTCAGTTTTTTCACACTCACATGCTAATCAGTACTCAACTGAAGACTAAAAGGAAACCCTTTGTAGGTCTCTGCAGCTCTCTCCAATAGTTTGCCTTGCAAGTTCTAGATGCCTTCACCTCTTCAAATTCTCAGCTGTAGCTTCGCAACTCAAGGACACTCTGAGCTCCGTGTGGGCTCCTCCTCATTGTGCGGAGGTCTAGAAAACACCTCCAGCTATGAGGCTGAGTGAGCCATTTTTCACATTTTTTCACTCAAAGGACCAACATTTTTCTGCATGACCAGTTTTAGAAAAACTATTGTTTCTTGTCTTTTGTCTGTGTTTTTAGTTGTTGAAGGTGGGAGGGTAAATGTGGTCTTTGTTATACTTCCATGTTCAGAAGTGAAAGTCTCTCTAAAAGCATTTAAGTACTTGGTACTTCCAGCTGAATAGGTGCGAACAGCACACTATATCTATTTATTTATTTTGTTTATTTATTTTTCAGAGACAAGGGATCATTCTGTCACCTGGGCTGGAGTGCAGTGGTGCCATCATGGCTTACTGCAGCCTGGACCTACTAGGCTCAGGTGATCCTCTCACCTCAGCTGCCCAAGTAGCTGGGACCACAGGCACAGGGCACTGTGCCTGGCTAATTTTTTAATTTTTTTTTTTTTTTTTGTAGAGATAGGGTCTCCCTGTGTTGCCTAGTCTGGTCTCAAACTCCTGTGCTCAAGCTGGTCTTGAACTCCTGCTCAAGTGATCCTCCCACCTCGGCCTCCCAAAGTGCTGGGATTACAGCCATGAGCTACCACTCCCAGCCTATATTTAGACTACTATGATGATCACAAGATGTCAGGACCATCAAAATTTCTTTGGATGATATTATGTAATGTTAGAGAGAAAGAAATACTACATCTGGAAGAATAACTTTAATAATAGGAGTGCTTACCCGATAAATTTTATAACCTACCATCATTCTCCAAAATCCACAAATTAAACAAGTGAGTTCAATGGGGACACTTTAACAGTAATCATCCCTGCACACACCAAGCTAGGAAGCAAGAAGAAACAAATACCAAAAACTTACTGTAGTGCAGGCCACATTTCCTGATCCTAATGAGATAAAAGGAGAAATCAATAACAAAAAGATAATTGTCAAATGCAGATATTTGGAAAACATAAATACAAGTCTCTCTATGAACTCATGGAAAGAGTTCCAAGATATACAGTCGAAGTAAATAATTCAAAGTATTGAATATTGTTTAATATATGGCACCATTTCTGTAAAGGGGGGAAGTATATGTTTATATTTCCATATATATAAATAATCTGGAAATATACACAAAAAATTTAACAATGGGCACTTTATTGGGGAAAGTATATGAAACCATGTGGATGGGATCAGTAGTAGTAGTGAAACTTTTCACTGAATACCATCTTACATTTTTCGTTTTTCAATACTATGAATATATCAACTAACCAAAAATTAAGTGTTCAAAATTATTTATAAAATATATATACACATACATTGTTTGAGATGGAGTCTTGCTCTGTCACCCAGGTTGGAGTGCAGTGGCTCCATCTCAGCTCACTGCAACCTCTGCTGCCCCAGTTCAAGAGATTCTCCTGCCTCAGCCTTCCGAGTAGCTGGGATTACAGGGGTGTGCCACCATGCCCGGCTAATTTTTTGTATTTTTTAGTAGAGATGGGGTTTCAGCATCTTGGCCAGGCTGGTCAACTCCTGACCTCATGATCCACCCATCTCAGCTTCCCAAAGTGCTGGAATTACAGCTGTGAGCCATCGTGCCTAGCCTATAAAACGTATTTTTTAACAATTTATAAACCAAAGAAGGAAACATAATGGGGAATTATAGTTAGAACTGAATGTAACAATAAAATACTTACATTCCAAAATTTGTAAGAAGTCGCTGAAACAGTACCAAAAGGAACATTAATAGTCTTAAATGTTTACAGTACAGCAGAGGCTAGATTGGAGTTAAAGTGGTAAGAATTCCCTTCTAAAAGTTAGAAATACTGTCATAATAGTGCAGACCCTATAATAATAGTGCAAATCATGCAAATTCAAGGAAAACATTTTAATTGAATTCTCTTCTGTCATATGATGGATAATTTATTTGAGCAAATCTGATTAAAACAATTAAAATTCTGGCCGGGTATGGTGGCTCATGCCTGTAGTCCCAGCCCTTTGGGAGGCTGAGGCCAGAGGAGCACTTGAGCCTAGGAGTTCAAGACTAGCCTGGGTAACACGGTGAAACTCCGTCTCTACAAAAAATACAAAAATTGACCGGGCATGGTGGTGGTGCACCTACAGGTGCTACTAGTCCCAGCTACTCAGGAGGCTGAGGTGGGAGAATTGCTTGAGCCTGGGAGGAAGAAGTTGCAGTGAGCCAAGATGGTGCCATTGCACTCCAGCCTGGGTGACAGAGTGAGCCCCTGTCTCAAAAAATAAAATAATAAAACAATTAAAATTCTCAGTAAACACTTTTTTTCAATAAAAATAACATTTTAAAATGTATTGATGGGCTGGCATCAATCTCCAAATTCCCACCATGAGTTGCAAGCAGCGGTTCTGGAAGCTAAATGCTCTTACATCGCTCTGAGGTTGTCTAAACAACTCTGAGGTCTTGATTTCCATGGATTACAGGGTTTCAGGAAATAGGCCTAGGGACCTTCCCCAGTGGAGAATCTGTTTTTTGTTGTTGTTGTTTGTTTGTTTGTTTGTTTTTGAGACTGAGTTTCGCTCTTGTTGCCCATGCTGAAGTGCAATGGCTTGATCTCGGCTCACTGCAGCCTCCGCCTTCCAGGTTCAAGTGATTCCCACCTCAGCCTCATGAGTAGCTGGGATTACAGGCACGCGCCACCATGCCCATCTACTTTTTTGTATTTTTAGTAGAGACGGGGTTTCACCATGTTGGTCAGGCTGGTCTCGAACTCCTGACCTCAGGTGATGCACCCACCTCGGCCTCCCAAAGTGCTGGGATTACAGGCGTGAGCCACCGCCCCCGCCCCCAGTGGAGAATTTAATGGGAGATAGTCACTTACAGTCAGGATCCAAATGAATATACCCCAGTATAAAAGTAAACAAAAATAAAATCCTATTGTAAAAAAGTCGGGTGACGACTGATTTGACCTTAGTACTGGACAGAATGAGGAGAAAATCTTCATGGGTAATTTACAACAATAAGCCATCTGTGGTACCCAGGATCTAAGATGGTTTCAGTGACCTCTGCCTGCTGGCATTCACTTCTTGCATACACTCACCTTGTACATTGAATAAGGCTGATCTGTGCAACTAATAAAATATTGCAGAAATTACTAGATGTGACTTCCAAGGGCTAGGATATAAAATATTGAGACTTCTAGTTTTCACTCTGTTGGAACACTCTCTCTGGGGGAAATCAGCTGCCATGTCATGAAGACATTCAAGCTGGTCTATAGACAGACAAGGAACAGAGGCCTTTTTTTAGCAACCAGCATTACCTCGCCAGGCCTGGGACTGAGCCCCCTTGAAAGTGTACCCTCCGGCCCCTAAGTTAAGCCTTTAGATGACTGCAGTCCCAACTGACATCTTTAATGTAACCTCAGGTGAGACCCTGAGCCAGAACCACCCAGCTAAGCTACTCCCATTTTCTACAAAGATTGTGTAAAGATAACTAAGGTTTGTTTTAAGCTACTAAATTTTATGTAATTTGTTATGTAATGAACAACTAATATACTAGACCTCCTAAAGGTTTTTGGTCTGAACTTATGCTGCCTGCATGATCAGAAAAAATTCAAGTGGAAATTTAACAACCTGTAGAAACAAATACAAAATGTCTTAGGAAGAGCTTATTTTCAGCTCAGGCCTCAATGAATTACTAAGGATAACTTTCAAGGAAAATAATAGTTTACATTAAGAATCACAAAATACCAGCCAGGTATGGTGGCTCACATCTGTAATCCCAGCACTTTGGGAGGCCGAGGTGAGTGGATCACCTGAGGTCAGGAGTTCAAGACCAGCCTGGCCAACATGGCAAAACCCTGTCTCTACTAAAAATACAAAAAGTAGCCGAGCGTGGTGGCAGGCTCCTGTAATCCCAGCTCTTCAGGAGGCTGAGGCAGGAGAATCACTTGAACTCAGGAGGCAGAGGTTGCAGTGAGCTGAGATTGCACCACTACACTCCAGCCTGGGCGACAGAGCAAGACTCTGTCTCAAAAAAAAGAAGAATCACAAAATCCCTACAGGCAAGATACCATGAGTCAGACCCAATGAACCGATAGACAGGAGAAGCAGAAATGCAAGGGCTCCTTATGCCAGATTTTCCCAGTCATAGAATCTAAAAGGAATATGTTTAATGTATTTCAGGAAATAAAGGCAGAGAAAAGAAATTATGAGCAGGAAATAAGAAACTATAAAGAAGAGCCAAGTAGATTTTAAAAAGAACAAAGCAGAACTTCTAGAAATGAAAAATATATCATTTTAAATTAGTCAATGAACTGACTAAAGAGTAGATCAGACACAGCTGAAAAAAGAACCAGTGTACTAAAAAACAGGCCCAAATAATGTATTAGATATTGATCATTTTTGATTTGGGTAAAAAAAAAAAAAAAGAAGAAGAAGAATTTACGAGGATTCAGTCTATGGATTCAAAAATGGAAAATATAAATGAAAGGTGGTTACGAGACATGGAAGACAGGATTAAAAGGTCTAACATAACTCAGTGGAGCTCTAGAAGGAGATAACATTAAGAACAAAGATGAAGCAACATTTGAAGATAAAATGGCTGAGAATCTTCCAGGGTTGTTGAGAGATACCAATCCTCATATCCAGAAAGCCTAACAAAATTTAGAGAGGATAAATAAAAGTAAATCCAACAGAGATATATCACAATTTAACAACAAATGAGAAGAAAAGAGATGATCTTAAAAACCAGAACAAATTAACAGTAAGTATAACAAAGGAAATAATAAAAGTAAAAACATAAATTGATGAAATAGAGAAGAAATGACATCATAGAGGGGTGCATAACAACAAAACAGGCATTAAAATAGGCAAATGTATGACAAGATTGATAATAAATAAATGCTTAATAATTAAGTTTACATATAAAAATAATGAGTGGAAAGGGGGCATACAGTTTTAAAGCATAGGAAACTATTATGAAGAACTTTATGTTAGTAAACTTAGATGAAATGAACAATGCATTAGGATATATTTGCCTTCATGTAAGAGAATATCCGATTAACAGTTGTTGAGCAATAAGACTTTTTTTTTTTTTTGAGAGGGAGTCTTGCTCTGTCACCCAGGCTGTAGTGCAGTGGCATGATCTTGGCCCACTGCAACCTCCGCCTCCCAGGCTCAACCAATTCTCCTGCCTCAGCCTCCCAAGTAGCTGGGATTACAGGTGCCCACCACCACACCCAGCTAATTTTTGTATTTTTAGTAGAGACGGTGTTTCGCCATGTTGGCCAGGCTGGTCTGGAACTCCTGCCCTCAAGTGATCTGGCTGCCTCAACCTCTCAAAGTGCTGGGATTACAGGTGTGAGCCACCATGCCCAGCCTGCAATAAAACATTTAGGTAAAATACACTTTTTAAATTTTGGGTTTTTTTTTTTTTAAATTGTTTTTTGGTTTTGAGACAGGACTCTTACTCTGTCTCCCAGGCTGGAGTGCCATAGTGCTATTACTGCTTACCACAGCCTCAACCTCCCAGGCTCAAGCAATCCTCCTACCTTACCTGAGTAGCTGGGACCACAGGTGCATACCACCATGCCAGGCTAATTTTTCTTTTTAGAGACAGAGTCTGGCTATGTTGCCCAGGCTGGTTTCCAACTCCTGTGCTCAAGTGATCCACCCACGTCAGCCTCCCAAAGTGCTGGGATTACAGGCATGAGCCATTGTGTCCAGCCTTAATTAAAATATAGAATGGATTTTGGTCAGGGAATCTAATGCTATTTACATAGGATTGGCGCTAATTGTTTTTTATACAAATTTTTTAGAAGCAAAACATTCAAATGGACAGGTATACAAATCAAGTGCACAGCTCAACACATTTTCACAAAGTGAATGCATCCAAGTCACCAGCACATAGATCAAGATAAAGAACATTACCATAAAACAGAAGCGTCCTTGTGGCAGTAATAATTTAAAACTTAATTCTTACAAATGCTTTGTAGCCCACATGGATTCAACTGGCTTGGATTTTAACAGCAGTAAACAATTTTTTGCCCACCAGTTCCTAAAACATATTGAAATAGTTGTTTGTTTTCCCCAGAATTTGAATTCTTGCCTTAACTCTGCCTGCTCACTAAGTCCTCTATATCCACCAGTGTCTGCTGAAGTTTCCAAGAAGCTCAAACATGTGAAGCAAGGCCAGTGCCATAAAGTTTCAGCATATAATCACGGTGTGCACTACTGTTATGCCCAGACTGTTTGTTCCCCAAAGAAGACCACCAGAGTCCAGAGTCAAAGCCAAGCGGCAAGGATCTTTACTACAAGTTCGAACTTGGTCCCTCCTTTACACAGTATACAAGAGGGCCCCGAACAATGCGAGCATTTGCTTTTTATAGCCCGAAAGTTGTAGGGGAACAAAGAAATTCCTGCGCTTTCAGTAACCTTGTACGGCTGTCTCCTTATCGGAGACTTTCCAGGTGGTGTTTGTACTGAGCTCAGGGAGTTTGAGAGATATATGGTGGTGGGATGGGAGGATGGGATGTGTTTGTGCTAGGCTCAGGGAGTTTTGAGCCCGGGGCTGAGGAATGTGCCCAGCTCCTTTCATTCCCCCCTTCTTTTCAGGTATCTTCAGAGCCAATCTTGGGTCTCATAAGTCTGATTCTGTTTCAGCGTTTACAGGTTGGTATTGGGCTCTGAGGACCATGAGTTGTATGGTGTCAAATCTCTCCTTAATAAATTGTAAAATTCTGTTAACAGCACAAGGTCCTACGGTAAGCAGAAATAGTAGACTTAGCAGGGGTCCAAGGAAGGGGGCTAACAGAGAAAACATAGAGGAATTCCACCATTGGTCTGCAGCTGAAGTAAACTGCCGTGTTTTTACTTCAGTGCTTAACTTGCGTAACTGTTGGACCCGGTCCTCTACAAGTCCTGATTCATTTATGTAGAAACAACAGTCTTCTTTTAGAAATATACATGTACCACCTTTTTCTGCAGTGAGTAGGTCTAGGGCCCTCCGGTTTTGCAAGGTTACCTGAGCTAGGGACGTGAGCTGCCGCTGAAGGGAGGCAAGGGACTCAGCCGACTCTTCCATAGCAACGGCAAATTGTTGGTATAACCTGTTACTTTCTATGAGGGTGTGACCTAGGGCTCCCCCCGCCAGTCCGGCCGCAATGAAGGATGCGGTGAGGGAGATTCCTGCAATGAGGGGGAGAAATATGGCTCGTGCAGGTCTTGGTCTAGGGTCTGGGTGAATAATAGCACTAGTCCAGTTACCGGTATACCCTAAGAACTCGCCAGCAGTTAGTAGAGTCAACCGGGGAACTAATGTGACAGGGAGACATAGTAGGTTATTAACAGAAGGACTAGGTAGGTTCTTAGATAAGGTTCCATTACACCAGAAGAATATGCCTGATGGAGCTCTTAAGGTAATATTAGGGGGCGTTGCAGTGATGCTGCAGAGGCTGGAATTGGTTCCTGAGAAACAGTAGGGAAACTTCTCCTGACTGGGGTTTAGGTATAGGGGCACGTTCAGGATAGGAGCATACGAGTGGTTTCGGAGGTTGTTAGCTTGGGCAAAGGTAGAGGGTCCCCATGGCAGAGGGACAGCTGTTAGCGGTGGACGCCCTAGAGTGGCGCACAGGAAGCAGCCAGACAGGCTATGAAGTCCTGTAAGGTTAGCAAGTTCTAGTCCTTCTTGTAATAACTTTAACCAGGAGAAAGGACGTAAGTCTTGTGTTAGTCTGTTTTCCTGTCGTTGGATATTCCCGTGGACCAGGGGCAGTACTTGCACTAGGCCTCGCCACAGATAGAGGTGACTGCTAGGCCATGTGGAGGAGGGGGAGTAGTATACAGCCCCATGTTGAGGTGTGGTCCAGCGGGAGTTCCAGGGGTCTCTAACTATCCATGTATATGGAAAGTCTTTATCTCGTCTACGATAGAAGGGCCATTTAGGGTCTAACTGTTTTCTCTCTCCCCAATAACGGGGCCTGTGGATGTTACAATAGTTATAAGGACAGCCAGCATTTTGGTGCCACCAATAGTGTTTACAATTGTATTTAGTCTGATCAAACTCAAAGCATATTATTGGTGTCATAGGTTTGGCTATTTGAAAACCGGTAAAATTTAGTAGAATTGGGCTGTTGCACCCTGAGGAAGGGCAATCAGCACTGGCCAATAATTTTCCGGGCTTATGAGGTTGCCCAGGGTGGGTTCGGTTTTCATAAAGCCAGAATCTCCAGACAAAGGGATTATGAGCTGGTTTTGTGATTTCTCCAGCGGCCACTAGGGCGACTAACATTAGGGTTAGACTATCTAACTGCATGTTTGCAGTGAGCTATGTTGTCGGCGCAGGGTGAGTTTTAAGGGGTTGTTCTTAGCTCTGTCCACAGTCCACGTGTCCGGTGCTTCAGCCGCCGCCGTGATTGGTCCCAGAAGATCAGAGGTTGGGTCCACTGGCTTGACGTGGGTGTAGTGGATCCACGATGCGATGCCTTCTATCTTCAGGGCGGTGGGTGTGGTTAGGAGTACCTGGAGTGGTCCTTTCCACCTGGGTTCTAGGGTCTCTTGTCGGTGTCGCTTGACCAGGACCCAGTTTCCCGGCTGGTACGGATGGGGTGTCGGCGGGGGACCGGTCTCATATAGTTCTTTCAGCTTGGGCCAGATTTCTTGATGAATTTTCTGCAAGGCTTGTAGGGAAAACAAGAGTTCAGAGACATTTTCTGTTTCGGACTTGAGCAGATCATCTTTTAGGCCGGGAACTAAGGGTGGGGGTCTGCCATACATAATTTCATAAGGAGTAAGGCCTAGTCTGTAAGGGGTGTTACGGGCCCGGAACAGAGCGTAGGGGAGAAGGACCACCCAATTAGCGCCAGTCTCCATAGTCAATTTAGTTAAGGTCTCTTTTAAGGTCCGATTCATTCTCTCTACCTGTCCTGAACTCTGGGGCCTGTAAGCGCAGTGTAGTTTCCAATTTGCCCCAAGGATGGAAGCCAAATCCTGACTTACCTTAGCGACGAAGGCCGGCCCATTATCTGACCCTATCTGGACCGGGAAGCCATACCTGGGGAGGATATCTTCCAGGATTTTCTTTGCTACAACCTGAGCAGTCTCTTTCTTGGTGGGGAATGTTTCAGTCCACCCTGAAAAAGTGTCTACAAAGACAAGTAAGTACCGATACCCGTATTTTCCTGGCTTTATCTTAGTAAAATCTACTTCCCAGTAGATACCGGGCCTGGTTCCCCTGAGCCTTGTTCCCGTTGCAGCCTGGGATTGGGGGTAGGCGTTGTTAAGCTGGCAGACTTTGCAACTTGTCACGATGTTGCTGGCCATCTCGGCTGTATGTCTGAATTTGAGCTTAGAGCGTCTGATCAGGTCTATCATCCGCCGAGCACCCAGGTGGGTGGTTCGGTGGATGTGTTCTAACACTTGTTGTCCTAATTTTTCTGGTAGGATGGTTTGGTCATTAGTATCAGTCCACCACCCATTCTGGATCTGTTTCAGGGGAAGCTTGTCAATCCACTGGAGATCTTGTTCTGAATAATCAGGGAAATATGGCAAGTCCCGGGGGCCCGGGTCAGGGAGCTGGAGTGCAAGGAGTTGGCTGGGAGCCTTCGCCACCTTTCTTGCAGTTTGGTCCGCTAGAAAGTTGCCTTGAGCAGTTGGAGTAGTTAGTTTCTGATGCCCTGGGCAATGCACAATGGCTAACTTTTCTGGCCTCCATAGGGCTGTTAGCAGGGCTAGGATTTCTTGCTTGTTTTTTATTTCTTTTCCTTCAGCCGTTAGTAACCCCCGCTCCCTGTAAAAGGCCCCATGAATATGCGCTGTTGCAAAAGCATATCGGCTATCTGTATATACCGTCAGCTTTTTCCCCGCCCCTAAGGTAAGAGCTTGGGTGAGCGCTATTAATTCGGCCTTCTGGGCCGATGTCCCCGGGGGCAGGGGTTCCGCCCAGATTACCTTAGTCTCTGAAGTTACTGCCGCTCCAGCGTACCTCTGGCCCTGATGCATGAAGCTGCTCCCATCAGTGAACCAGACGAGGTCGGCGTCAGGAAGTGGGCGATCCTGCAGGTCTTCTCGAACTCCGTGCACCTGAGCTAGTATCTCGGTGCAGTCATGGAGTGGGGCGTCCAGGTCCGGGTTGGGCAGCAGCGAGGCAGGGTTTAAGGTCGTTGGGGGCAGGAAAGTTATCCTGAGAGGATTTAGTAGTAATCCTTGGTAGTGGGTGAGTCGGGCGTTACTCATCCATCGATTGGGTGGCTGTTTGAGTACACCTTCGATGGCATGTGGGGTAACGACCCGCAATTCTTGCCCCATGACAAGCTTATCAGCATCCTGCACTATCAGAGCCGTGGCTGCAATCATTCGGAGACAAGGGGGCCACCCGGCAGCCACTGGGTCTAACTTCTTTGACAGGTAGGCAACTGGCCTCCGCCAGGGGCCTAAGTTTTGAGTTATTACTGCCTTAGCGATACCTTTATTTTCATCTATGTATAAGTGGAAGGGCTTGGTAACATCAGGTAGTCCCAGTGCAGGCGCGGAGAGTAGGGCAGTTTTAATCTGTTGGAAAGCCGACTCGGCTTCGTCTGTCCACTTAAATGGCTGCTGCCCCCGTGTTGCCTGATATAGGGGTTTAGCCAGTTCTGCGAACCCAAGTATCCATAGTCTGCAAAACCCCGCTGACCCCAGGAATTCCCTCACTTGTCGGGTGGATTGCGGCCTGGGGATCTGCAGAACAGTTTGTTTTCGGGCGTCTGTTAACCAGCGCTGCCCTTCTTTAAGCAGGTATCCTAGGTATGTTACCTCTGATTTACAGATTTGAGCTTTCTTTGCTGAGGCTCGGTATCTTAGATTTCCCAGAGCTTGTAAGAGACCTTTGGTCCCTTGGATGCAAGCTTCTTGGGTCTCAGCAGCAATCAGGAGGTCATCAACATACTGTAGTAAGGTTATTTCAGGGTGTTTGCGTCGGTACTCACCCAGGTCTTCATGGAGGGCCTCATCGAACAGGGTAGGAGAGTTTTTGAATCCTTGCGGCAGTCTGGTCCATGTCAGTTGGCCACTTATGCCTCTATCAGGGTCATTCCACTCGAAGGCGAAGAGCTTTTGGCTCTGAGGGGCTAAAGGCAAACTGAAGAAAGCATCTTTTAAATCTAAAACAGTGTACCATTGATGTTTAGGGTTTAGGGTGCTTAGGAGGGTATATGGGTTAGGCACAGTTGGGTGTATGTCCACAACTCTCTTATTGATTTCTCTTAAGTCTTGTACAGGTCTGTATTCTCCACTATTAGGTTTTCGTACCGGCAACAATGGAGTATTCCAGGGTGAGTGACATGAGCAGAGGATTCCTTGGTCAAGGAGCCGGCGGATATGCGGGGCAATTCCTTTCTTGGCCTCTAGGGGCATCGGGTATTGGCGTACCCGCACGGGGTCTGCCCCAGGTTTAAGTTCAACAAATAAAGCAGGACGGTGTTTTGCTAGTCCTAAGCCCCCCGTTTCCGCCCAAGCTTCTGGATATTGCTGGAGCCAGGTTGCTATGTCCTGGTCAGGGGCCGGTTGCTCCTGGTGGAGCCGGTACTCATCTTCTAGCGTTATAGTTAGGACGGACACGGGTTGATTGTGGGAGTTGGTCACGATGGGCCCCTCAGGGAGGAAATGGATCTGTGCTCCCATTTTAGTTAGCAGGTCTCTCCCTAATAGGGGACAGGGGCTCTCAGGGATAACCAGGAAAGAATGGGTTACATTCTTGGCTCCGAGGTTTACTGTTCTTTGTGTTGTCTATGGGTATTTCTTAACTCCTGTGGCCCCTTGTACCCACGAGGACTTGGAGGATAATTTTCCATTAGTTTTAACTAAGACTGAGTGCTGTGCTCCCGTATCGACCAAGAACTGGACTGGGGACCCCTCCACTTGCAAAGTTACCCTAGGTTCGGGGAGGGGATCCGAACCCCGTCTTCCCTAGTCTTCATTTTGAGTGACTAGTACGGGTGTAGACCTAGGGGGTCCCTGTCCTCGTTGTTTCTTTTTGGGGCAGTCTCTTACCCAGTGGCCAGCCTCCTTGCAGTAGGCACATTGGTCTTTTTTCAGATTATCATGCCTGGGGGGCCGCCTGGGTTGGGTGTACTCTGGCTGTAGATGCTCTTTCTGTACTACTGCTGCCAGGACCTTGGTCATTTTTTCAGTGGCCTTAAATTGCCTTTCTTCTGGAGTATCTCTGTTATTGTAAACCCGCTGGGCTATCTGAAGGAGGTCCTGAATCCGCTTTCCTTCCAAGTCTTCTAATTTCTGGAGTTTTCTTTTAATATCTGGGGCTGCCTGATTTACGAATGACATTACAATAGCTGCCTGACTTCCTGGAGCCTCTGGATCTATGGGGGTGTACTGTCTAAAAGCTTCCATTAATCTTTCTAAGTAGGTGGCTGGGCTCTCTGTCTTTTCTTGCAGAATAGAATATACTTTAGCCAAATTAGTGGGCTTGCGAGCAGCTGCCCGGAGACCTGCCATTAGAGTCTGGCGATAAAGGCGTAGCCGTCCCCTACCTTCTGCCGTATTGTAGTCCCATGCCGGCCTGGTCAGAGGAAAGGTCGCGTTTATGAGGTCGGGGTTGGCAGTCGGTTGACCGTCGTCCCCCGGGACCAGCTTTCTAGCTTCTACCTGTATTCTCTCTCGCTCTTCCGTGGTAAACAAGATTCGGAGGAGCTGTTGACAATCGTCCCAAGTGGGCTGGTGGGTGAACATGACACTATCCAGTAAAGACAGTAAATCTTTGGGGTTGTCTGAAAACTGAGCACTCTGAGTCTTCCAGTTATACAGATCACTGGTGGAGAATGGCCAGTACTGGAGCCTGGGGATTCCTGTGTCATCTGGGGGTCCTATTTCCCGGAGGGGTAAAGCCACCGTGGAGTCAGGCGGCTGGGGGGGGGCTAGTCCGCAAAGTGCGCCCTCGCGTCCGCCCCGCCGGCCCCTCAAAGTTACTTTCTCTTTCAGCAGGCCCGTGAGTGGCGGCCGCCTCCTCTCCGCCTGCTCTCTCCCGCGACTCAGCCCGAGGGGCCGGAACCTGGGGCCCGGAGGGGTACGGAGGGGGTTCTGTGAACAGTGGGTCCCCGCTATCAGGTAGAACAGGATGGGAGGGGGCAGTTGGTTGCTTGGTTTTTAGTGGTCGAGCAACCAGTGCCTTAGAGGGTTCAGAGGCTAATTGGAAAGGGGACAGCCAAGGAGGCGGGTTTTCAACAAGGTCCTGCCATATGAGGATGTATGGGATTTGGTCTAAGTGGCCCGCATGTCCAGGTAGGAAAATCTTGGATTTTACCCTAGTGATGACAGCAAGTCGGAAGGTCCCTTCGGGTGGCCACCCCACATCAAAGGCAGGCCACTCGGAGCGACACAGAGTAATTAGCTTTCCTTTCCTGATTTCCATACCAAGATCATGGCCCCTTGCTCTAACTTCTTTGAAATTATTTGTAAGGAGAGATAGAGGAGTACTCTGGGTATTGCCCATCCTGTAATGATTTGTAGTCCTTTCCTGTAAAGGAATGTGGGTTAGAATCCCAATAGAGGAAATCTGATCTGACTTATTACTGATAGCTAGCCGGGAGTGCGGCGCCGGAAGCCGGGAGCCGGGGGACCGGGGCCGGAAGTGTGGCACCGGAAGCCGGGAGCCCGGGGACCGGGGCCGGAAGTGTGGCACCGGAAGCTGGGGAGCCCGGGGACCGGGGCCGGAAGTGTGGCACCGGAAGCTGGGGAGCCCCGGGACCGGGGCCGGAAGTGTGGCACCGGAAGCCGGGAGCCCGGGGACCGGGGCCGCGAGCGCGCGCCGGAAGCCGGGAGCCCGGGGACCGGGGCCGCGAGCGCGCGCCGGAAGCCGGGAGCCCGGGGACCGGGGCCGCGAGCGCGCGCCGGAAGCCGGGAGCCCGGGGACCGGGGCCGCGAGCGCGCGCCGGAAGCCGGGAGCCCGGGGACCGGGGCCGCGAGCGCGCGCCGGAAGCCGGGAGCCCGGGGACCGGGGCAATTCAGACAGCAGGCGCGCACCCGGGGACCGGGGCAATTCAGACGGCAGGCGCGCACCCGGGGACCGGGGCAATTCAGACGGCAGGCGCGCACCCGGGGACCGGGGCAATTCAGACGGCAGGCGCGCACCCGGGGACCGGGGCAATTCAGACGGCAGGCGCGCACCCGGGGACCGGGGCAATTCAGACGGCAGGCGCGCACCCGGGGACCGGGGCAATTCAGACGGCAGGCGCGCACCCGGGGACCGGGGCAATTCAGACGGCAGGCGCGCACCCGGGGACCGGGGCAATTCAGACGGCAGGCGCGCACCCGGGGACCGGGGCAATTCAGACGGCAGGCGCGCACCCGGGGACCGGGGCAATTCAGACGGCAGGCGCGCACCCGGGGACCGGGGCAATTCAGACGGCAGGCGCGCACCCGGGGACCGGGGCAATTCAGACTGTTGCCCGGATCGCGAACCCGCTCCGGCAACTCAGATCGCAATTTAAATCAGAAGAGAGCCAGGGGACGTCTCCCACCGGTCTCCACTGGCTGTCCTATAGCGCGTCCGCCAGGACTGTGCCAGCCTCAGTTTCAGACCTCGCGAGTCAGAGATTCAGATTCAGAACAGACACACAGACACAGACAGACAAACGGAGACGAGCCAGCTCACCTATCAGTAGATCGATCCTAGCAGATCCGTTGACCAGGGGTCTGGTGGGCTTGGGGAATCCCGGACGGGCCCCCAGATGTTATGCCCAGACTGTTTGTTCCCCAAAGAAGACCACCAGAGTCCAGAGTCAAAGCCAAGCGGCAAGGATCTTTACTACAAGTTCGAACTTGGTCCCTCCTTTACACAGTATACAAGAGGGCCCCGAACAATGCGAGCATTTGCTTTTTATAGCCCGAAAGTTGTAGGGGAACAAAGAAATTCCTGCGCTTTCAGTAACCTTGTACGGCTGTCTCCTTATCGGAGACTTTCCAGGTGGTGTTTGTACTGAGCTCAGGGAGTTTGAGAGATATATGGTGGTGGGATGGGAGGATGGGATGTGTTTGTGCTAGGCTCAGGGAGTTTTGAGCCCGGGGCTGAGGAATGTGCCCAGCTCCTTTCACTACAAAGCCACTTGAGGCCTATGAAGAGGCTTGTTGAGGGGTGTGCTGTTTTGCTAGGGACCACATCTTCACTAAGGCCCAGTGTGTGTAGCTTTGCCTTTTTGTAAAAGAACAAGCAGCAATGTCCTCACATAAACTATTGCTGCCTGCTAAGGTCAAAATATGAGGTGGCTTAAGACTTAAAGGCTCCTGAGAAGTTAAAAGCTATCTACAAAACAGTAAAAAGCCACTTGGCTTAATATAACTTCTTTAAGATGCCAAAGTCAAAACACGTTATACACACTCTGAAGTCTAAAGCTCAAAGCTACACACCTTACATAACCCAATTCCCTTTTGTGTGTATATTTCACCATCCAAAATTTAACCCCCTATTTACTTACCAGGGTTCACAGCCCAACATTTCAGTTGTTGGGATTTTGAGGTTACACATCTGAAATGCAAGCCTCCTTACTATAGAGGCGATGCTTGCCTCTGGATATCTTAAATCACGGAGGGTAACTATCAGAAGATTCTACTTTCTACAGGCGAACCAGCTTGCTGGAGAAAGAGATTAAGTTACCCAGGCCCATTTTCTTTTTTTTTTTTTTTTTTTTGAGACGGAGTCTCGCTCTGTCGCCCAGGCTGGAGTGCAGTGGCCGGATCTCAGCTCACTGCAAGCTCCGCCTCCTGGGTTCGGGCCATTCTCCTGTCTCAGCCTCCTGAGTAGCTGGGACTACAGGCGCCCGCCACCTCGCCCGGCTAGTTTTTTGTATTTTTTAGTAGAGACGGGGTTTCACTGTGTTAGCCAGGATGGTCTCGATCTCCTGACCTAGTGATCCACCCGTCTCGGCCTCCCAAAGTGCTGGGATTACAGGCTTGAGCCACCGCGCCTGGCCCCCAGGCCCATTTTCTTAAACTCACCACTCAGGTAACCCTTACTCCTCTCCCCAGGAAGCTAAGAGTGGGGAAGTAGAGAGAAGCCAGGAAAGTTATGCTAATGAAGCTCTCCCCAATTCAGCAAGTGATAGAAAGATACATTCTCCCCAAACCTATTGGTTCGGAAAACCATGCATTGGAAGTTAGAAGATCTCATCTTAGTGTGTCAAAACTGCTCTAGGGGAATATGTAACAGACCTAGAGAACAGGGTTAGAAGCTCTGTGCACAACTTGTCAAACAGCTAGAGCTCCAACAAGGTGCTCAGGTAGTCCCAAAACTAGCAGTGATCGAGTCAAAGAAAATCTATATTTTTCTACTGGGTTTGATAATCACTAGGATGTAAGATGTCATGTCCTCCACAAACAGGGAATAAAAAGGCATAAAGAGGGAATAAGAGAGATAAAAGGACAGCAGAATGAAATACAAACAGCACAAGAGAAACAAAAAGGAAGTTAGGTACGATATGGGAGAACTGCAAGGAAATCAAAATAACCATTACAACCAAAAGATGCAAAGACGGTAAAGCAGAGCACAGACATCATAGAAAATGCAATCAATGAATGATGTAGGAGGCAAAATGAGGAAATCTCCTAAACTGTGGGGGAAAAAATGAGGAAGGATGAAATAAAGAGAAAAAGATGGTGGCAATAGTAGACAAAACAAATTCATCAATAACTCGAGAATTACAGCTGTTCCTAAGAGAGGGAGGAAAAATGGGGGGGAAAAAGTCAAAATTGAGGCCAGGCATAGTGGCTCACACCTGTAATCCTAGCACTTTGGGAGGTTAAGGTGGGTGGATCACTTGAGACCAGGAATTCGAGATCAGCCTGGTCAACATGATGAAACCCTGTCAGTACTAAAAATACAAAAATTAGCCAGGCATGGTGGCATGCACCTGTAATCCCAGCTACTCGGGAGGTTGAGGTGGGAGAATCGCTTGAACCGGAGAGGCGGAGGTTGCAGTCAGTTGAGATCGTGCCACTGAACTCCAGCCTGGGCGACAGAGTGAGATCCTGTCTCAAAAAAAAAAAAAAAAAAAAGTCAAAATTGAAAGTTTTTAGAGCTGGGTAAAAGCATTAAAACCAAAAGTGATCATCATATTGAAGAAAAGTCAAATAGACCCATATAGACATACTCTGGCAAAAAATTACAAAAAATAAAGAAATTGACCTAAGTACCTAAACAGGTTAGCTATAAAGAAAACAAATTATGTTTGATTTTAATCTTTTTTTGTAATACTAAATAAAGAAACCAAGGGAACAATAGATACAGAACTTTTAGGGAAAATTTATATAACTTAGTCATTAATCAGCAAAAGACATGTCCTAGAACAGATGTTCTCAAAGGTTAGTCCATGAACCCTTCAGGGTCTTTGAAAACTTATCAGAGAGTCTGTAAGGTCGAAGTTATTTTTATAATAATACTAAGATGTTATCGGCCTTTTACACTGCATAGGCATTTGCACTGTTGATACAAAAACAATGCTGGATAAAACCACAGTTTAGCACAAATCAATGCCATGGTGCCAACTATACTAGAAATTATTATATTCTTCACCACCACACACTTGCAGAAAGAAAAAAGTGTCCTTGATGAAACAATAAAAAATACTAATTTTCATTGTCCTGAATCTTAAGTACACATCTTTTTAATATTCTGTGTGACAAATAGGAAGTATATATAAAGCCCTTCTGGTACCTAGTGGAGCGTGATGATGGTCTCAAGGAAAAGCACGTGTGTGACTGAGTTGCAAGCTGACCTAGCTGCTGTTTTCATGTATCATCATTTTTACTCGAAAATGATCAAAGTGAGCCTGTTACTTCAAAGGAAACAATTGCTGGTGTTTGTTGCCAATGAAAAAATGTTAGATTTCAAGTGAAAATTACAATATTGGGAAAGTCATATCTGCCACCTTTGAGCTCAGTTCTCTGTTGCTTAAAGACTTTTCTGATGAGATTAGTGGGAATGCAAATGAATGTGTCTTTTTTTTTTTTTTTTTTTTTGAGACGGAATCTCTCGCTCTGTCACCCAGGCTGGAGTACAGTGGTGTGATCTTGGCTCACTGCAACCTCCAACTTCCAGTTCACGCCATTCTCCTGCCTCGGCCTCCCGAGTAGCTGGGACCACAGGTGCCCGCCACCACACTTGGCTAATTTTTGTATTTTTTAGTAGAGACGGGGTTTCACCGTGTTAGGCAGGATGGTCTCCATCTCCTGATGTCATAATCTGCCCGCCTCGGCCTCCCAAAGTGCTGGGATTACAAACATGAGCCATGCAGCCCGGCTGAATGTAACTTTTTAAAATATTGTTTAATGAAATGTGTTGACATCTGGAAGACATGCATAATTCAGTGAACTATTATTTTCCAAATAACTAAATGCATGATGTTACAAAATTAGGGTAAAAGATCCGTTCAGTGTGAAAGATAGACTGATGGATTCTAACTGAACAGAGTATGAAAGTTTCACTGAATTGGTTTTAGAGTCCACATTGCAACTAAACTTTAGGAAAAACTACCAGTTGTTGAATTTTGATATAGTATCAAAGGAGAATATCCAGAATTACCTGAAAAGAATATTAAAGTATTTCTCCCTTTCCCAAGTATACATCCATGTGAAGCCAGATTTTCTTCATATATTTCAACCAAGACAACGTATTATAACAGATTGAATGCAGAAACGTATGAGAATTCATCTGTCTTCTATTAAGCCAGACATAAAATGGATTTACAAAAAAGTTTTTATATCTGACCAAACGAATATGCCTGGGTGAAGACGACAGAAAAGTATTCTCAGATATGCAAGAGCTCAGTAAATAGAATACCTACTGCTCTTTTAAAAGGAATTACTTGAAGACTTATTTCTGCCATTCAAGATATGGATTATATAGCCACACAATGAGAAGTTGGGTGATAAGAGGATTGTTTTGTGATTTATAAAATATCTCCAAATGACTTGACTGTTGTTGGAAAAAGACAGAGGATGATAGGCAGACAAAATCAAAGTCCTTTGTCTAGAATGCATATATCCCTATGTGCCCACCTAAGTCCTATTTAGATTTTAAGACATATCTCAGATCCCACATAAAATCATAGAATCTCGGTACTGCAAAGGATCTGGAAAGAGGCAAATAACTTGTATTATTATGTACCTGGGTGTTTAAAATTCATCCACATTTAATCTGTACAGAAACCTAAATTGTCTTGTTATCCCCATTTTCCAGATGAGGAGGTCCAAGTTCAGAGAGATAAAACCTCTTGCCCAATGTCATCCTTCCAGTTAGATGTGGAGTGGGAACTAAAACCCAGATCTTTTCTACTTGGAAGTCCAGGTTCTTTACATTTCACTCTATCTCAGAGTTCTTCTATCTAAATAAGCCCTGCCCAACCTGTTGCTCAAGTCTTCATTAAGACAGCTTCATCCACCATTATCAGTCCAGTCCCCTGAAGGGATAAGGAATTCAACATATTTTAATGCAGTCCATCGTATCTATTGAGGGCATTTAAAAGTTTCTCTCCGGCCGGGCGCGGTGGCTCATGCCTGTAATCCCAGCACTTTGGGAGGCCGAGACGGGCGGATCACGAGGTCAGGAGATTGAGACCATCCTGGCTAACACGGTAAAACCCCATCTCTACTAAAAATACAAAAAATTAGCCGGGTGTGGTGGCGGGCACCTGTAGTCCCAGCTACTTGGGAGGCTGAGGCAGGAGAATGGCATGAACCCGGGAGGCAGAGCTTTCAGTGAGCCGAGATTGCGCCACTGCACTCCAGCCTGGGCGACAAAGCGAGACTCCATCCCCCCCAAAAAAAAAAGTTTCTCTCTATATTAAGCTGACATATTTCTTCTGAAACCCTTGCTTACAAATCCTAAGAGTATCCTTTGGAATTATGCGTAATGAGAAAGTGAAAGGGGCTAACCACTTGTATATCTGTTCTCTCTCTTTATGTAGTCATTTTTATGCAGCACGAAGGCAGGTGTACCGTGAAGCTAATGAAGCTTCAGAGCCCCCAATCACTGGAAACTGTGGAGTGTTCTAGATGGAGAGAAACAGATTGTGTTTAGGAAATGTGTCTGGTAAATTGGCTGAAGAGATCTCAGAAGAAAGGGACCTGAAACTCCAAATCTCCAGTAATCCGTTCTGATTTCTTTTCTCATCTTTAGCAAGCATTTACTTTTGTACCAATTTTGTACTGAAAACTTTGTACTATTTTCCTTAAAGAGGGTTCCAAAAATTGTATTCAGCCCCACAAAATCTGGATCCACTCCTGGTTTGACCCGTAGCAGTCCTGTTAAATGTATTTTCAGTATTGTATTTATGTCTAGGCATTTACTTGAGAAAAATGAACCCTTGTCTTGTTTAACCTACTGTGGTTTTTATTTTGATTTGCTTTTTTCGTTTTTTGTTTGTTTGTTTGTGATAGGGTCTCACTCTGTTGCCCAGGCTGGAGTGCAGTGGTGCAATCACAGTTCACTAGAGTCTTGAACTTCCAAGCTCAAGTGATCCTCCTACCTCAGCCTCCAGAGTAGCTGGGACTGCAGGCACATGCCACGATGCCCAGCTAAATTTTTAATTTTTTGTGGAGACAGGGTCATGCTATGTTTACTCAGGCTGGTCTTGAACTCCTGGCCTCAAGTGATCCTCCCGCCTCAGCCTCCCAAGTGCTGAGATTACAGGCATGAGGCACCGTGCCCAGCCAACCCATTGTTATTTTGGATCTCCATCAAGGCAGCCAGGCCAATATCATGATACAGAATGCTTAATTTCTACTTGCCATGTGCAAACATGACCACCACTCTAATACCACCACCACAGGTAATTATTTCAAGGGGAGGCCTGACCCAGGCCAGGCCAATCATTCCTTGCCCACAATTTTCGAACTGGGACCGTAAAGGCAGTCAGTCTCTCTCTGGTTACCTGCACAATCAGCTGGCAACTGTGTCCGTCTATAATTGTGTCTCCTTATTTCCATATGGAGGAAGACAGGAAGCCCTTCCTTCAAGACAAGGGCTATAGAAAGTGTGTCTTTCCGATTGTTCCTTGGGGCCAGCTGCATTTCTGTCCTTCCTGTGATTTGGTTCATCAATTCTTCCTTGACCCAAGCTGGTTAAACAGTTTCTGTCTCTTGTAGCCAATAGGTCTGCCTATTACAAAGAAAAATTTGCAATGTACTTCTCATACAGCATGTATGAACCAAGCCAGGGTAAGTCCCCAGGAAACTCCCATCCTATGCCTTTCCATGTTAACAATCTGCCTATGACTCTATATCTCCTGAGCTCCTAGATCCACGTATCCAACTGCCTCACTGATAGGATATCTTAAAGGCACCTCAAAGTCAGTATCATCTTTCCTCAAATCCTCTGCCTCCAGGGCTCCCCATTGCAGTAAACCCAGTACTCACCTCTAGGTGCCCAACTCATAAACTTGGATGAGGTATGTGACTTATAAAATCTAATATGAGGCCAGGTGTGCTGGCTCATGCTTGTAATCCTAACACTCTGGGAGGCCGAGGTGAGAAGATCACTTGAGCCCAGGAGTTTGAGATTAACCTGGGTAAGATGCCAAGACTCCCTTTCTATAAAATATTTTTAAATGGCCGGGTGCGGTGACTCACTCCTGCAACCCCAACACTTTGGGAGTCCGAGGCGGGCGGATTGCTTGAGATCAGGAGTTTGAGACCAGCTTGACCAACATGGTGAAGCCCCGTTCCTACTAAAAATACAAAAAATTAGACTGGCGTGGTGGTGTACGCCCGTAGTCCTAGCTACTCAGGAGGCTGAGGCAGAAAAATCACTTGAACCCGGGAGGCAGAGGTTGCGCTGAGCCAAGATCACACCACTGCACTCCAGCCTGGGTGACAGAGCAAGACTCCATCTCAAAAAATAAATAAATAAATTTAAAAGCGATCCAGGGGTGGTGGCGCATGCCTGTAGTCCTAGGACTTGGGAGGCTGAGGTGGGAGGATTGCTTGAGCCCAGGAATTCCAGGTGACAGTGAGTTATGGTAGCACCACCGCCCTCCAGCCTGGGCAGCAAAGCAAGACCCTCCCTCTATGGTTTTTAAACAAATTTAAAAACCATAACATGTTCTGTCCCTCTTGTTTAACCATACTCTTGCCTCAAGTCTCTACCCTCCAACCACATTGGTTTATTTAAAATTAATAAAGTAACATCTCCCTTTCCCCCAGTGTTCTTCCACTATATCATTTGACATATAACTTTCTTATGCGAAACTGTAAATTCCATGCAAAATACTTAAAAGGGAGAGCTATGGAAGCCCCTTGCACCCGTGGGCTTCCTCTAACTGACCTAGGTCTTCTAGACACGGCTCTCAGAAATAAGGTCTATCAGATCTTCTACCAGACACAGCTTTCAGAAATAAGGTCATTCCAACCCTCACACATCTCCGAGTTTGCAATAAGTGGGGTAGAAATAGAAGAAACTATAGAGATCCTAGTTTTGCAGTGATGTGTGTCAAGGGTCGTGCTGACTGAATATTATGTGGGATGGCTTCAACAGGGCCCAATCTGCTTAACAAATAAATGATTGGACCTCTGCTGCCATCCTGGTAAGAAACATTGATCCAGCTTCCTCATCCTGCTCTCTTCCTAATCAAAATCTCACGCAGAAGCATCTGATTGGTGAGCTTGCTTTCATGCACGTGCCATAGCTATGCATAAGAGTCTGTCTGAACATGGACTGAGACAGTGAACATCTGACTTCTGCTGTGGGCAGAAAACAACCTCAAAGGGAAAGGTAATAAAAAAGATGTTGGGCAGCCTTAAAGTATAATTGTCCCTTCCCCATGGCTTAACCGAGTCAGCAGGTGACATTCCTCTAGCCATGGAGATTGCTTCACTATAGGCATCTGACCCAGTTCACGCCAGTGAGATGTTAGGGAGTCTGGGGTTGTTGTAAAATATTCTTTCTTTTCTTTTCTTTTCTTTCTTTCTTTCTTTCTTTCTTTCTTTCTTTCTTTCTTTCTTTCTTTCTTTCTGTCTTCTTTCTTTCTTCTTTCTCTTTCTTTCTTCCTTTATTTCTTGCTTTTTTCCTTTCTTTCTTCTCTTTTTCTCTTTCTCTCTCACTTTCTCTCTCCCTTCCTTCTTCCTTCCTTCCTTTTTCCCTTCCTCCCTCTCTCCCTCTCTTCCTTCCCCCTCCCCTCTTCTCCCCTCCCCTCCCCTTGCCTTCCCTTCCTTTTTTTCTTGAGACAGGGTCTCACTCTGTTGTCCAGGCTGGAGTACAGTAGAATGGTCTTGTCTCACCACAGCCTTGACCTCCGGGGCTAAAGCAATCCTCCCACCTCAGTCTCTTGAGTAGCTGGGACTACAGGTGCACACCACCATGCCCAGCTAATTTTTGTATTTTTTGTAGAGACAGTGTTTTGCCATGTTACCCAGGCTGATTTTGAACTCCTGAGCTTAAGCAATTTGCCCATCTTGGCTTCCCAAAATGCTGGGATTACAGGAATGAGCCACTGGACCCATTCTGTCACTCTCTCTCTCTCTTTTTTTTTTTTTTTTCCAGACAGAGTCTGGCTCTGTCATCCAGGCTGGAGTGCAGTGGTGCCATCTTGGCTCACTGCAACCTCTGCCTCCTGGCTTCAAGCAATTCTCATGCCTCAGCCTCCTGAGTAGCTGGGATTACAGGTGTGCACCCTCATGCCTGGCTAATTTTTTGTATTTTTAGTAGAGATGGGATTTCACCATGTTGGCCAAGCTGGTCTCAAACTTCCAACCTGAGGTAATCTGCCCACCTCAGCCTCCCAAAGTGCTGGAATTACAGGCATGAGCCTCCTCGCCCGGTAGCCCTCTCATTCTTACGCTCTATTGATTACCAGCTATCTCTCTTTCTGGACAAAGTGCTTTAGGGATGTGAGGCCAGCAATTTTGTCACCATGGAAAAAGCTGTCCCCCAGATAAAGCTCGGACAGCAGATGCAGAGTAGAGATATGGAAAAACAGTGAAAAACTGAACTCTGGCCGGGCACGGTGGCTCACACTTGCAATCCCAGCACTTTGGGAGGCCAAGGCGGGCAGATTATGAGGTCAAGAGATTGAGACCATCCTGGGTAGCACAGTGAAACCCTGTCTCTACTAAAAATACAAAAGATTAGCCGGGCGTGGTGGTCTACACCTGTAATCCCAGCTATTTGGGAGGCTGAGGCAGGAGAATTGCTTGAACCCAGGAGGTGGAGGTTGCAGTGAGCTGAGATCGTGCCACTGCACTCCAACCCAGGTGACAGAGTGAGACCCCATCTCAAAAATAAAAAAAAAAAAGAAAAACTGAACACCAATTCCGGAGTCTGCCCAGGTCTCACTATAATGTGAGCCAGTAATTTTTTTTTTTTTTTTTGAGATAGAGGCTCGCTTTGTTGCCCAGGCTGGAGTGCAGTGGCCCGATCTCAGCTGACTCCAAGCTCCTCATCCTGGGTTCATGCCATTCTGCCTCAGCCTCTGGAGTAGCTGGGACTAAAGGCACCCGCCACCACGCCCAGCTAATTTTTTGTATTTTTAGGAGAGACGGGGTTTCACTGTGTTAACCAGGATGGTCTCGATCTCCTGACCTTGTGATCTGCCCGCCTTGGCCTCCCAAAGTGCTGGGATTACAGGCATGAGCCACCACACCTGGCCAATGAGCCAGTAAATTTTCATCATTTAAGCCAGGTTGAGGTTTTTGTTTATCTAAAAAACCCCACATATCTGACATAGAAGTTGTATCCCAAATATGTAAATAACTCTCAAAACTCAATAATAAAATAACAAACAACCCAATCAAGAAAATGGGCAAAAAAATTACAGAGACATTTCACCAGAAAAGATGAACAGACAGCAAATAAGCATAAGAGAAGGTGATTGGCTTCATTAGTCATCAGGAGCAACATGGCGAAACCCCACCTCTACAAAAAAAGAAAAAACTGATATATAAATAACAAGGTAAGGTTAGTGGACGAAGACTTCCTGGAAAGGAGAAGCAGAGGTTATAAGGATAAAATCTTGCAACAATATGAAAGCATTTTGGAAAGTATAACTTAGAAAAGTATAGGTTTCATAATTTTTTTGTATCTCCTGTAAGTTCTAGCATAATATTGCAACATGTTGCTAGTATTTGGTAAATGTTTCTTATTCATTCTTATTATAGGGTTCATAAATAAATTGTTCAATGAGTGGAAAGGCATTCAAATCAAAGGGCAGTGTCCAGAAAAGATTCCCACAGATTAGCCCCAGACCTGACTCAGGTCCCAAGGACTTTTCCCCTTGTTATGGGCAGAGTTTAGGGTCGGCCACCTGTTATTTTCTTAATCCAGGAAAATTGAGGTCACACTGTTAGCTGTGGCATGGTTTGCAGTCTGAGTGGCTGGTATCAATCTTGTGCTTCCTGTTCTACAAAAAGATGTAGGTTCTGATGGGTATGGGGACACAAGATGCCACCTGCCCAGGTTGGCATGCTTCCTGTAGCAGCCCCCTCTGCATACCTTCCCCTCCTGCCTGACTGCCAGGCTCAGTGTTCTGCAGAAACCAGCACTGATGATATCTCATTTCTCAGATCTGCAAGGGCCCCCTCAGCTGCAGATTGGTAATGTGACAATTAACCTTCAAGGGCGCAAAGTCTCAGGTATGAGGCACACAGCAGCAATCACCTCCGGTAGTCAGCATCTTGCTAGCTAGCCCACCTGCACCCCAAAAATCTGGTGATGTTGTGATTTACAGAAGTGAAAGAAAACTGTTTAATTAACCATCTTTCTCACCTCTCTAGGGCCATAAAAGCTCTGGACTTTCCCCCATCAAAAGAATCTCTTCCCTTCCCAACAAGCTACACAATGGAGTGTAAATAATTAATTTTATTCTAATAGATCCTATAATACTCTTTCCTTTAGGAAACTTCCTAGCTGAACACTTTGCCTGGACACTGAAATTCAACTTTTTCCCCCAAGTTTTCCTTCATTCTGAACTCTAAAATTTACTTATTTTTTTCAATGAAAACACCCTACTTCTACTTCACTACTGTTGTTTTGGTTTTCTGTCATTGCAGGTCGGATCTTCACAAGTATACCTATCTTAAATTTTAATATCATAGAAGACAGGCACTGGCTCTGAGCTTATATGGTAGAACCTAGCAATACATAATTTTTACAATAATAAACACATTACATAGCTGGGAAAACAAGGTGTAGTTAAACAATATTCACAGTTTTCCAGCTCCCTCCATCTCTAGAAATTCCCTGCCTGTATCTAAGGAAAAGAAAGGGGATTCCATGAGTCACCAAGAAGTTTGGAAACTGAAAGTCACCCATTCCCTGCCAAAATGTTTTTTGGGCATATATGTTTAAAGTGCCATAAGGTAACCAGACACAGTGGCTCATGGC
This sequence comes from Macaca mulatta, assembly GCF_049350105.2. Classification (NCBI taxonomy): domain Eukaryota; kingdom Metazoa; phylum Chordata; class Mammalia; order Primates; family Cercopithecidae; genus Macaca; species Macaca mulatta. The sequence continues at coordinate 61,666,159 of NC_133406.1, read as the reverse complement.
TGTAATCCCAGCATTCTAGGAGGTCAGGGCCAGAGGATCTCTTTGAAGCCAGGAGCTCAAGACCAGCCTAGGCAACATAACGAGACCACATCTCTACTTGGGGAAAAAAAAATCAAATAAGGTAAAAGACCTACTTTGTATATCTCTTTTCCCCTTTTCATATGCTCAGAACTACAAGGGTCCCAAACAAAAGATTCATAAATTACAAGTCATTTCATATATATTTATGTTTATTATTTCAAATAATATTATTTCAAATATTATTATTTGAAATAATAAACATAAATATATATGAAATGCCGAAACATAGACACCGCATTCTGTAACCCTACCCACTACCCTCACATACCCATAACACTTCCCTCCTCTCCTGGTTTCCTCATGGTGAACAGGCAATGCCGAAGCTCTCCTGCCTACCTACCATGAACTCTTACTTTGCTCCAGTTCTCCCACTAGGGCTCAGATGCCCAGTTAGTTTCATCCTTCTAGTTGCGGCCAGACCTGGGAGATTCTTTCCCAGAGGCAGGAAGTACTATGAAAGCCTGGGGAAATTTCCCAGCCCCACCCACAGAAGCTAATTCAGGAAAAGCCTGTAGAGGCGATTCATGGGCTTTAAGTTCATGCATCCTAAACAAACGCGGCCACCCAGAACTGTCTTCTAGTCAACTCAACCACAAACCGTGGAACGACTCCTGTGCCAGGAGAGACCCAGGCTGGTGGTAAGGGGAAATTTTCTAACCAATCAGCTTTCCACCTAAACAATGAAGAAAAGTCCCTGAGGAGGAGGCTGTGGGACCAAGTAGGGGAAAATGGAAGCAACACCTGGGTTAGGTAGATGCAGAAAGAACAAGCATCCCTGGGCTGACCTGGGAGGCTCTCTCTTCAACAATGGGTGCATAAATTAGAACCTGAACTTTGGTGGCAATCAGTTTACAGCAATGTAACAAATCCCAAGCTCAGATGATGTTTAAAATGATGGGGATGGCTAGGCGTGGTGGTTCATGCCTGTAATCCAAGAACTTTGGGAGGACGAGGTGGGCGGATCACGAGGTCAGGGGATCGAGACCTTCCTAGCCAACATGGTGAAACCCCATCTCTACTAAAAAAAAAAGAAAATACACACACACACACACACACACACACACACACACACACACACAAATATTAGCTGGGTATGGTGGCATGTGCCTGTAATCCCAGCTACCTGGGAGGGTGAGGCAGAGAAGTGCTTGAACCTGGGAGGCAGAGGTTGCAGTGAGCTGAGATCGCGCCACCGCACTCTAGTCTGGTGACAGAGCAAGACTCCATCTAGAAGGAAGGAAGGAAGGAGGGAAGGAAGGAATGAAGGATGGAAGGAAAGAGGGAAGAAGGGAGGGAGGGAGGGAAGGAAAGGAAGGGAAGGAAGGGAAGGAAGGAGAAAGAGAGAGACTGAAAAGGCTGCCAGCTTGGTTCTATCATTAAGGCTGTTAGCATTCTTTTTTCTTGTTGTTGCTCAACATAATCCACAGCTTCACAAGTTATAACATTCTTGAGGCAAGGAACAATGAACCTCTGGCCTCCACATATTCCATGACAGCAGAAATTCCCCAGGCAATACAGATGTAGGACCCAAAGTAATAGGTTTCAAATTCTGTCTTTTTTTTTTTTTTTTTTTTTGGAGACAGGGTCTCACTCTGTCACCCAGGCTGGAATGTGGTGGCGTGATCTCAGCTCACTGCAGCCTTCACCTCCCAGGCTCGAGCAATCCTCTCACCTCAGCCTCCTAAAGTAGCTGGGACTACTGTGCTTACCACCGCACTGGGCTAATTTTTAAATTTTATGTAGGGTGGCTGGGCACGGTGGCCCACGCCTGTAATCCCAGCACTTTGGGAGGCTGAGGCGGGAAGATCATGAGGTCAGGAGTTCAAGACCAGCCTGGCCAAGATAGTGAAACCCCCTTGTGTGTAATTTACATACTCCCCAGGGGTCTCTACTGAAAAAAATACAAAAATTAGCCAGGCATGGTGGCACACACCTGTAGTCCCAGCTACTTGGGAGGCTGAGGCAGGAGAATCGCTTGAACCCGGGAGGCGGAGGTTGCGGTAAGCTGAGATAGTGCCATTGCACTCCAACCTGGGTGACAAGAGCAAAACTCCATCTAAAAAAAAAAAAAATTCATGTAGAGAAGGGGTTTCATCATGTTGCCCAAGTTGGTCTCAAACTCCTGGGTTCAAGTGATCCTCCCACCTCGGCCTCCCAAAGTGCTGGGATTATAGGCATGAGCCACTGCACTCAGCCCCAGAAAACTTTGTAAACCACTGCTCAGTAATGCCTGACTTTGGTACAGTCCTTTGATTTCAAGTACATTTGATTCCTTCAGCAATCATCAGAGGTTGTTAGACTCGCTTCCTCTGCAATGATTAGGAAGGGTAAGTAGTATAGAGATAGGGCCCTGGGTGCCTTGAAAGCAAGCCTCACTTTTATAAGAATCCCAGCCTAGCAGGGCTGTGGTAAGAGAAGTGGGCAAAGCAAAAGGAAGTTTGTTACTGATACTCAGTGCTATTGAGTGATAATGCAACCGTTCATCTTCCTGTTGAAGAGTTTGACATGCTTTCACAGTTATGAATGAAACTCTCTCGGATTGTTTTTTAAAAATTCCTTCAAGATCTCTAGCTCTTAAAAGAGTAGCAGTACCTTCCTCCATCTGCAGTCTAACACATTTCCATGGTGACTGCTCTAACATAGTGTGGTGTATATTCCTCATTTCTGTGGCTGCCGTTCATCTGAACCCACTCCTTGTGTTTGGATAATCCCCTATCATTTGAGCTTTAGTAAAAAGCAGGGCCAATGTCCCACTATAGAAGTAGAAGGATCCAATACTTACTGCCCCAGCACCTCTTGCAGCAAGGGAGAAGGCCTGTGACCTTGGCTTGGTCAACTGGACATGTCCAGCCAAGGTGTTGACTGAGGAAATAGTAATGCAAATAAAGAAGCAGGGAAACACTTTATTCCAACAACAGTAACATCCAGTTTTCATGCCAGGGGTGGCATCCAGTGTCTGGTGCCGGCAGCAAGAAAGGCTTTGTTAGACTGGTTCTGTGGTGTGACCTTGGCAGTGGCTGTGTTTCACTCTCTGCCTCCGCTTTATTTATGTCCATTTGTGGAGCTTAAGTCTCCAGGTAATCCTGCGAACTATCCAACCCTTTGGTTGCTTCAGGCACAAAGTTGGGAGACATCGTTGAGTTTCCTCTATAACCTTATATCTAATCCAGTAGGAGACTCTGGAAGTGGCCCATTTCCTCTGCTAGTACTCCCTGGCCTACACCACCATTATCTCTCACCTGAATTACTGAAATAGACTCCTTTGAAAAAAAAATAGTTCATCAAACATTTTTTGTTGCCAAAAATTTTATGTGTCTATTATGTACAACATAATGCTTTGAAATATATATACACTGTGGAATGGCTAAATCAAGCTAAATATCATATGCTTAACCTCACATTTCTTTTTTTTTTTTTTTTTGTAGTGAGAAGGCTTAAAATCTACTGTCTTTGTGATTTTGAAGAATACAACACATTGTTTTTGTGTGTGTGTGTTTCTGTGACAGAGTCTCACTCTTGTTGACCCAGGCTAGAGTGCAATGGCGCAATATCGGCTCCCTGCAACCTCTGCCTACTGGGTTCAAGCGATTCTCTTGCCTCAGCCTCCTGAGTAGCTGGGATTACAGGTGCCCACCACCACGCCCAGCTAATTTTTGTATTTTCAGTAGAGACAGGGTTTCACCACATTGGCCAGGCTGGTCTTGAACTCCTGACCTCGGGTGATCCACCCACCTCAGCCTCCTAAAGTGCCGGGATTACAGGCGTGAGCCACAGCACCTTGCCCAACATATTGTTATTAATTCTAGTCACCATGTTTTACAACAAATCTCTTGAACATATTCCTTCTAACTGAAAATTTGTATCGTTTGACCAATATCTCCACCCCCAACACTCAGACTCTGGTAATCACCATATTACTCTCTGCTTCTATGAGTTCACTTTTTTAGATTCCACATATAAGTGAGATCATACACTTTTTTTTTTTTTTTTTGAGACGGAGTCTCACTCTGTTGCCTAGGCTGGAGTGCAATGGCACGATCTCGGCTCACTGCAACTTCCGCCTCCTGGGTTCAAGAGGTTCTCCTGACTCAGTCTCCTGAGTAGCTGGGATTACAGGCTTGCACCACCACGCCTGGCTGACTTTTGTATTTTCAGTAGAGACAGGGTTTCACCATGTTGGTCAGGCTGGTCTCGAACTCTTGACCTCAAGCAATTCGCCCGCCTCGATCTCCCAAAGTGCTGGGTTACAGGCGTGAGCCACTGCTCCTGGCCACTATTTGTCTTTTTGTGTGTAGCTTATTTCACTTAACATAATGTCCTCCAGCCCTTTTATTTCAATTACATTTGATTCCTTCAGCAATCAAAGCAAATAATGGATGTTTTCCAGGTTCATCCATGTTGTTGCAAATGACAGAATTTCCTTCTTTTTAAAGGCTGAATAGTATTCTATTGTGTATATGTACCATATTTTATTTATTTATTCATCCATTAATGGACATTCAGGTTGATTCCATATCTTTGCTATTGTGAATAATGATGCAATGAACATGGAGTGCAGATATCTCTTCAACACACTAATTTTATTCTCTTTGGATACATGCCCAGTAGTGAGATTGCTGGATCATGTGGCAATCCTAGCTTTAACTTTTTGAGGAAACTTCATACTGTTTTCCATAAGGGCTACAATAAATTACATATTTCCCAAGAGTGCTCAAGGGTTTCCTTTTCTTCACATCCTGCTGACACTCACCATTTCGCTTTTTGATTAATAGCCATTCTACGACCTGTGAGGTGATCGATAGACAACCTTGTGGTTTTAATTTGCTTTTCCCTAATGATTAGTGACATTACGTTTTCATATACCCATTGGCCATCACACACCTGTTGGCCATTTACATATCTTTGTTTGAGAAATGGCTATGCAGGTCCCTTGCCCATTTTTAATCGGGTTATTTGTTTTCTTGCTATTGGATTGCTTGGATTCCTTATGTGTTTTGGATACTAACCCCTTATTAGATGTATGGTTTGCAAATATTTTCTCCCATTCCACAAGTTGTCTCTTCACTCTGTTGATTGTTTCTTTAACTGTGCGGGAGCTTTCCAGTTTGTTATAATCCCATTTGTCTGTTTTCACTTCTGTTGCCCGTGCAACAGCCTCAACTGGTTTCTCTGCTTTCACTTTGTTCCCATACAGACCTGTCTCCACACAGTAGTCCGTTACCTCTTACAATCATAAGTGAGATCATGTCACTCCTCTGCTCAAAGTCACCCCACAGCTTCTCATTATTCAAAATAAAATGCAAAATGCTTGTCAAGATCTATGTGATTGGTCTCTTGCTTGCTACCTTTCTAATCTCGTCTCCTCCCACTCCCTTACTTGCTCACTCTGCCCGGCTGCACCAGTCTCTCTTCAATTCCTCAAAATGCCAAGCACACTCCTGATGCTGGACTCTAGGCCTTGCTATTCCCTCTGTCTAGAATGCTCTTCTCCAAGATACCTATATGACTTGCTTCCTCACTTCAGTCAGGTCTCTACTTAAATGCTCCTTTATCAGATAGGCTTCCTTGACCACCCTATCTAAAATTGCACTCCTGGCCAGACGTGGTGGCTCATGCCTGTAATCCCAGCACTTTGGGAGGCCGAGGCAGGCAGATCACGAGGTCAGCAGCTCCAGACCAGCCTGGCCAACGTGGTGAAACCCCATCTCTACTAAAAATACAAAATTTAGCCAGGCGTGGTGGTGGGTGCCTGTAATCCCAGTTACTTGGGAGGCTGAGGCAGGAGAAGTGCTTGAATCCAGGAGGTGGAGGTTGCAGTGAGCTGAGATGGTGCCATTGCACTCCAGCCTGGGCCACAGAGCGAGACTCTGTCTCAAAAAAATAAATAAATAAATAAAATAAAATTGCACTCCTCTCTCCTGCCAGTTCCCCTATATGTTTCTTTGCTAACATCTGAACCATTACTCCTTATTTTTTTCTTCAAATGCATGTATGTATGCATTTGTCTGTCTCTGCCACTAGGATGTAAGCTGCCTGAGAGTAGAGACTTTGTCCCTTTGTCCATTTGTTTTCTGCCATATCCCAGTGCCTAAAAGAGTACGTAGTACTTAGTGAGCACTCTATAAACATATATTAGGTAGATGTATTCACCAAATACATTTCATTTCTGTTTAAATCTGCCATAGTTGATTTCTGTTTCTTGCAAATTAACATGTTAAGAACCTTATCTGATAGACATGTAAGACGCTGGGAATCAAATTTCTCTCTCATTTAGTGACTTTGAGCAAAGTCACTTAGCACTCTGGGTCTTAGTTTCTTTATATATTGCCCCTCTTTGCTCTAAGATAATTTTACAATTTTTAAAGATGCCATATGTCCTTTTTTTTTTTTTTTTTTTTTGAGACAGAGTCTCACTCTGTCACCCAGGCTGGAGTACAGTGGCACGATTTCAGCTCACTGCAATCTTCCTCTCCCAGATTCAAACGAGTCTCCTGCCTCAGCCTCTCAAGCAGCTGGGACTACGGGCGTGAGCCACCACACCCCGCTAATTTTTGTATTTTTACTAGAAATGGAGTTTCACCATGGTGACGAGGTGGGTCTCAAACTCCTGACCTCAAGTGATCCTCCTGCCTTGGCCTCACAAAGTGCTAGGATTATGGGTGTGAGCCACTGCGCCCAGCCAAAATGCCATATTTCGAAGTCACAATAGAATAATGGTTTTCCCAAAGTATATACAGTCATACAGTGACATTCTGGTAATGACAGACCCCATGTACCATGGTGGTTCCATAAGATTAGAATGAAGCTGAAAAATCCCCATCACCTAGTGACATGGTGGTCCTCTTCACATTGTAGCCATTGCCACAGCACAATGCATCACTCTTATGTCTGTGGTGATGCTGGGCTCAACCAATCTATTGTGCTGCCAGTCATATAAAAGTATAGCACATACAATTATGTACAGTACATAATAGATTTTATTTTGTCTTATTTTAAATTTTCAAATATTTAGGGGTGCATGTGCAGTTGTTTTACACAGATATATTGTGTAGTGGGAAAATCTGGGCTTTTAGCGTACCCATCCCTCAAACAGTATACATTGTACCCAATAGGTAGGATTTTGTCCCTCACCCCCCTCCCATTTTCTACCTTATGGAGTCTCCAATATCTGTTATTCCACTGTGTATATCTCTATGTAGCCATTGTTTAGCTCTCACCTGTAAGTGAGAATACATAATACTTGATAATGAAAAGAAATACTTGATAATGATAAATGAGTATGTTACTGGTTTATGTATATACTATACTATACTTTTTATTGTTATTTTAGAATGTACCCCTTCTATTTATATATTTAAAAAGTTAACTGTAAACCAGTCTCAGGCAGGTCCTTCAGGAGGAATTCCAGAAGAAGGCATGGGTATCATTGGAGGTGACAGCTCCAAGCATGTTGTGGCAATTGGAGACCTTCCAGTGGGACAAGATATAGAAGGGAAGACAGTGATATGAATGACCCTGATCCTGTGTAGGCCTAGGCCAATGTGTGTGCTTGTGTTTTAGTTGTTAAGAAAAATGTTTAAAAAGAAAACATTTAAATAGAAAAAAGCATATAGAATAAAGATATAAAGAAAAAAATTTTTGTATAGGTGTGTAATATGTTTGTGTTTTAAGTGAAGTGTTAATATGAAAGAGTCAAAAAGTATTAAAAAAAAAAAAAAGAAAGAAAATTTTCAGGCTGGGTGTGGTGGTTCAGGCCTATAATCCCAGCACTTTGGGAGGCCAAGGCAGGCAGATGGCTTGAGCTTAGGAGTTCAAGACCAGACTGGGCAACATGGCGAAACCCTGTCTCTACCAAGAAATACAAAAATTAGTCGGGCATGGTGGTACATGCCTATAGTCCCAGCTCTTCAGGAGGCTGAGGTGGGAGGATCACATGAAACTGGGAGGCTACAGTGACCTGAGATAGCACCACTGCACTCTAGCCTGGGGGACAAAGTGGAACCCTGTCTCATAAAAAAAAAATAATAAAAACTTTATAAAGTAAAAAAGTTATAGTAGGTTAAGGTTAATTTATTATTGAAGAAAGAAAAATTTTAAATACATTTAGCATAACCTAAATGTGCAGTGTTTATTTTTATTTATTTATTTTTCTCTGTCACTCCCTTTGTCTGGCTAGAGTGCAGTGGCATGATGTCGGCTCACTGTAGCCTCCACCGCCTGAGTTCAAGCAATTCTCATGCCTCAGCCTTCCAAGTAGCTGGGTTTACAGGTATGAGCCACCACACCCGGCTACTTTTTGTATTTTTAGTAGCAATGAGGTCTCGCCATGTTGGCCAGGCTGGTCTCGAACTCCTCACCTCAGGTGATCCACCTGCCTCAGCCTCCCAAAGTGCTGGGATTACAGGCATAAGCCACCACGCCCGGCCTAGTATGCAGTGTTTACAAAGTCTACAGCAGCATATAGTAATGTCCTAGGCCTTCACACTCACTCACCACTCACTCACTGACTCACCCAGAGCAACCTCCAGTCCTGCAAGCTCCATTCTTGGTAGGTGCCTTATACGATTTTTAATCTTTTATACCATGTTTTTACTGTACTTTCCTATGTTTAGATACACTTAAATACACAAATACACACCATCTTGTTACAATTGCCTACAGTATTCATTAGGTTTGTGTCTGAGGAGCAATAGGCTGTACCACACAGCCTAGATGTGTAGGAGGCCATGCCATCTAGGTTTATCCAAGTACACTCTGTGATGTTCACACAACAACAAAATCATCTAATGATGCACTTCTCAGAAAGTAGCCCCATCATTAAGCAACACATGGCTGAACTTCATTCTTTAGCTTTTAAAGTTGGCTTTTATTGTATCTCTTCTTAGAAATGAGTCACCTTCCTCAAAGTTTCATCATTCTCTGATAATCCCTTTTTTTTTTTTTTTTTTGAGATGGAGTCTCGCACTGTCATGTAAGCTGGAGTGCAGTGGTGTAATCTTGGCTCACTGCAACCTCTGCCTCCCGGGTTCAAACAATTATCCTGCCTCAGCCTCCCAAGTAGCTAGGATTACAGGTGCCCACCACCACCCTGGCTAATGTTTTTATTTTTAGCAGAGATGGAGTTTCACCGTGTTAACCAGGCTGGTCTTGAACTCCTGACCTCAGGTGATCTGATCCCCCTCGGCCTCCCAAAGTGCTGGGATCACAGGCATGGCCACTGCGCCCAGCCTCTCGGATAACTCATATATATTGTCAATACCATATGTCACTAATGTTGCCTGTATCACCACCATAATTATCATTAAATAAAAGTAACAAGCTAAAAGACAGTACATAGGATTTAGGCTGAATAAATGCTAGAGAAGTTCGGAAGAAGGGAGTTAATCGTGAACTGGGCTAAAAACTGGGAAGGACTTGAGCTAGGTTTGAATGAAAGATAGAATTAAGATGAGTAGAGAGGAAAGGTGGTATACACCTTGCACACATAAAAACAGAACACTACATCTATATGGTGGGGAGGTGAAATAACCAGAAATAAGAAAAGTTCAGTTTAGTAGGGATACTCACACATTATCCACTAGCGCTTCCCTTGCTTCCCAGGAAAAAGATATAGATCCCATAGCTTGAAGCTTTGTCTCAGGCCTTTCTCCAAATCATACCCATGTCTACATGCTCAACTCATCTCGTTTCTCCATCTTCCTGCACCTGAAGATCTTATAAACATTTTTCTTTTCTTTGTTTTTTGTTTTTTTTGTTTTTTTTTTTTGAAACAGGGTCTCACTATGTCTCCTAGGCTGGAGTACAGTGGTACAATCACAGCTTACTACAACCTCTACCTCCTGGGCTCAATCAATCCTCCCACCTCAGCCTTTCAAGTAGCTGGGACTACAGGCACATGCCACCACACCTGGCTAAATTTTTGTACTTTTTTTTTTTTTTGAGACAGAGTCTCGCTGTGTTGCCCAGGCTGGAGTGCAATGGTACCATCTCAGCTCACTGCAACCTCTGTCTCCCAGGTTCAAGTGATTCTCCTACCTCAGCCTCCCAAGTAGCTGGGATTACAAGCACCCACCACCACACACAGCTAATTTTTGTATTTTTAGTAGAGATGGAGTTTCACCATGTTGGTCAGGCTGGTCTCGAACTCCTGACGTTAAGCAATCCACCCGCCTCGGCCTCTCAAAGTGCTGGGATTACAGGCATGAGCCACCGCACCCGGCCTGTACTTTTTGTAGAGATGGGGCCTTGCCATGTTACCCTGGCTCATCTCAAACTCCTAGGCTCAAGCAATCCTCCCACCTTAGCCTCCCAAAGTGCTGGAATTACAGATGGGAGGCATCATGCCTGATCATAAATTTTTTTTTAACATTTCTGAAAATTAGCCAGGCATGGTGGTGTGCACCTGTAGTCCCAGCTACTCAGGAGGCTCAGATGGGAGGATTGATTGAGTCCAAGATGTGGAGGCTACAGTGAGCCATGATTGCATCACTACACTCCAGCCTGGGTGACAGAGTGAGACGATGTCTCAAAAAAAAAAAAAAAAAAAAAAAAAGTTTATTTGTATCACTCATTGGTTCCTATAAAATTCCAGGCCTTTTTTCTCATGAACTGCTACCAAACCAAGTCTTTCCCTTCCAATGCTTATTATATATTTAATATATATACTGGGCTTTCCAATCACCCCTGTACATTTTTTTTTTCAGCCAAACATATAGCCTATTTAATTAGGATTTGGAATGCTAACTCTCTAGGTCAATGTAATAGGTTATAATTACTACAGGTTATGTCACCTGAAAATGTTATGAGTAAGCCAGGCATGGTGGCTCATGCCTGTAATCTCAGCACTTTGGCAGGCCAAGGCAGGCAGATCATGAGGTCAGAAGTTCAAGACCAGCCTGGACTTCATGGTGAAACCCCATCTCTACTAAAAATACGAAACATTGGCCGGGTGTGGTGACAGGCGCCTGTAATCCCAGCTTGTCAGGAGGCTGAGGCAGAAGGATCGCTTGAACCTGGGAGGTGGAGGTTGCAGTGAATTGAGATCACACCATTGCACTCCAGCCTGGGCGGCAAAGTGAGACTCCATCTCGAAAAAAAAGAAAGAAAAGAAAAAAGAAAATGTTGATAAGTATTTCTCCCCGTGACATGAACTGACTATGTAACAAACCTTCACATGTAGCCCTGAAACCTAAAATAAAAATTTCAAGGCCGGGCGCGGTGGCTCAAGCCTGTAATCCCAGCACTTTGGGAGGCCGAAAAAACAAAATGTACTTTCCATAGGTCTTTATCCAAGTTGTTAAAGAAAATGTTGAATGAGGCAAGGCCTGGCCTTTAGAGATCTCTCACCAAATTAAGATGGATTTTGTCAGTACTCAGATTTAACTTTTCAATCAACAATAAATAAATGTGCCCAACTGTTTTGCGAGGAAGAGAGTGTAATTTAGTGAATGGAGCAATGGGGTGAACATATTCCTGTAAACATGATTCTGACACAAACTTTGCCCTTGACTTTGGGCAAGTCAATTAACTTCTCTTGAACTCATTTTGAAAATGAGAGGGCTGCACTAAACTTACTTCCTCTTCCAAAAGCCAGGGATTCTATTATCCAGTCCATATTTTCCCATAAAAAGAGACAATATTGTACTATCCCTTTATCACTCTCTCAAACCCAGGGCAATAGTATTTCTCTTTGGTCTAATTAATAGTATTGTAGCAAAGGCGAGTCTTGTAACATCTTCAAGATAGATAGTCTAATTTCAATTCATTTTACAAACATTTGTTAAGTGCACACTGTGCCAGATATTACAGTAAGGGACTTCTAAAATAAATTGGCAATAAAAAATAAAGTTCATTACCAAATAAGGCCTGCATTCCTAATTTTGCCTCCTGCTCAATGATTTTGCTTGTGTGCAGCAGTATGGAGGTATGTCTCAGACTCCTCTCTACTGATACTAAACTTTGTAGTTTCCACAGCATCAGTCTTTGTGCATTTTATTGCAAGAATTATGTCTTATCCCTGAATTCTCAGAGATATTCTCTCATTCCCTCAGAGCCTATATGCAATTAATCATATTCTCATTCTTTTCTTCAGATGTTCCCTCTGGAACCTTTAGGGAAATGGCAATTACATCGGTTAAGATCTGATCAGGAAAGCAGACCACTATGAGTAACATAGAATAAAGGATTTATTATAGGGATTAGATCTCATGCAATCATGGGAGCTGGTTAAGCAGTCTATGCACATTTATTGCTTCTGCGTCTGCTGCCGGGCCTGAGGTGAGCCAGGTCATTGATTGAAAAGGGAAGATGTGGGAGAGACAAGGGACAAAGTGGAATCCATGAAGACAAACTGGAACTGTACGTGTCTTTCTTTCACTTCCTCTACTCTAGGTAATGGGATTGAGCTCCAGGATAAGCTGGTATTCCTCAGCATAGAGCTGTACATGCACTTGGTACAGGATTTGGAGAAGATGAAAGAGGAGATCCAGTGGGAAATGGATCCTGTCCCAAAACCAGCAAAATGAGCCAGTAGATAACTGACATGTGAGCTACACAACTGCACCTGCTCTATGCTGACTTTCAGAGCATAAAACTGGCTACTACTTCATTTCTACCTTCAAAATCTTATGCAATTTTCTCTTGTGGATAATTCTAACCAAGAAATACATAGGAAAGAAAATTACGGGAAATATAGTTACAGCTTTGCTATATTGACACAATACAAAGCCATTGCAAGAATCAATACACACAGGCCGGGCTAGGTGGCTCATGCCTGTAATTCACAGACCAGGCGCGGTGGCTGACGCACTTTGGGAGGCCGAGGGGGGCGGATCACCCGAGATCAAGAGTTCGAGACCAACCTGGCCAACATGGAGAAACCCCATCTCTACTAAAAATACAAAATTAGCTGGGCGTGGTGGCAGGCACCTGTAATCCCAGCTACTTGGGAGGCTGAGGCAGGAGAATCACTTGAACCCGGGAGGCAGAGGTTGCAGTGAGCCAAGATCACACCATTGCACTCCAGCCTGGGCAACAAGAGTGAAACTATCTCAAAAAAAAAAAAAAAAAAGAATCAGTACACAACTGGACAGCCCCAGGTCAAATTTCTCTTCCCTCATTCTTCAGAATCTTCTTTCTTTTGGGTATTCATCCCCAAGCTCCCTGCTACTATACTTGTTGCTATTATCAGGCTAGGAAAAAGCTACTGAAAATACATCTTCAAAAATCCTTATCAAGAATATTCTAAAATTTTAAGACATACAGAAGATAAAACTAAGTAAAGATTTTAAAATATACTAGGTTCATGGATGAAAATTCTTAATATTAAAAGTTAATTTGAAAAAGTAAGTCAGGTCCGGTCAGAGTGGCTCACATGTGTAATTCTAGCATTTTGGGAGGCTGAGGCAGGTGGATCACTTGAGGCTAGGAGTTTGAGACTAGCCTGACCAACATGGCAAAACCCTATCTCTAAAACAATACAAAAATTAGCTGGGTGTGGTGGTATGTGCCTGTAATTCCAGCTACTCAGGAGGCTGAGGCATGAGAATCATTTGAACTTGGGAGGCAGAGGTTGCAATGAGCTGAGATCGTGTCACTGCACTCCAGCCTGGGTGACAGAGTGAGACTCCGCCTCAAAAAATAAAATGAGATAAAAAAGTAAGTCAGACCCAAATCAATCTAAGAATCCAGTGAAATTACAAACAATATTCCAGTAAGTTTGTTCTGTTGAACCTACAAAATTCACCTGAAAGATTAAAGTACCAAGATTAGCCAGGATAATTTTAAAGAGGAACCACAAGGTAGAGGGACTTATTCTACCAGATATCAAGATGTCTTATAAAGACAAGTGTTTTTTGTTGCTGTTTGTTTGTTTGTTTGCTTTTTGTTTTTTGTTTTGAGACAGGGTCTCACTCTGTCTCCCAGGCTGATGTGATCACGGCTTACTGCAGTCTCGACCTCCTGGGCTCAAGTGATTCTTCCACCTCAGCCTCCTGAGCAGCTGGGACTACAGGCATACACCATCATGCTCGGCTATTTTTTTTTTTTTTTTTGTATTTTTTGTAGAAATGGGGTTTTGTCATGTTGCCCAGGCTGGTCTCAAACTCTGAGCTCAAGTGATCCACCCACCTCAGCCTTCCAAAGTGCTGGGATTACAGGCATGAACCACTGCACATGACCAAGATATAATATTTAACATCCTGGTAATGCTTTAGGAATTGTCACACCTGCCAGTGAGTTGAATAGAGAGCTAAGCATAGACCCATAAAAACATAATGCAGGTGGCATTACAAATTTTGTAGCAAAAAAAATAGATTATTGAAAAAAATTATATTAGAATAATCAATAATCTGCAATTGAAAAATTATTATAAATCCCTATTTTATATCATGTACAAAAAGAAAAATGTAGATAAAGATTTAAATATCAAAATCAAAATATTAACATTTTTAGAAGAGAATATTTTTATTTGTTGGGAACAAACCTTAAGGAAAAAGACCAAAAAATTTAATAGTGTTACAAATGTAAACTTCTGTAAAACAAGACAACATAAATAAGGAGCTAAACAAGCCACAGGCTAAGATAATATGATTGTAATAAATATAACTGACAAAGAGTTAATATTTAAGATATAAAAAGAACCTCTACAAATCAATAAAATAAAAAGTAACTTAAGAGAAAAAACAGGCAAAAGAGATGAACGAGCAATTTGCAAAAGAGAAAACTCAAATAGCCAATAAACACAAGAAAAGATGTCCCACCTCTCTACTAAAAGAGATACAAATTAAAACAACAGTTAGGTTTCATTCATATTCTTCAGACCAGAAATCATGGTTTTTTGTTTTGTTTTGTTTTTGAGACAGAGTCTCGCTCTGTTGCCCAGGCTGGAGTGCAGTGGCATGATCTCCACTCACTGCAACCTCCGCCTCCTAGGTTTAAGTGATTCTCCTGCCTCAGCCTCCTGAGTAGCTAGGATTACAGGTGTGCACCACCACGCCCAGCTAATTTTTGTATTTTTAGTAGAGGCAGGGTTTCACCATGTTGGCCAGGCTGGTCTCCAACTCCTGAGCTCAGGTGATCTGCCTGCCTCTGCCTCCCAAAGTGCTGAGATTGCAGGTTTGAGCCACCAGGTCCAGCCTAAAAATTGTATTTGTTGTTGTTGTTGTTGTTGTTGTTAGGCATAAGGTCTCACTCCGTCACCAAGGCTGGAATGCAGTGGCACAATCATAGCTCACTGCAGCCTCAAACCTATGGACTCAAGCGATCCTCCTGCCTCAACCTCCCCAGTAACTGGGACTTCAGGTGCATGTCACCACACTTGGTTAACTTTTAAACTTTTTGTAGCAACTGGGTCTCACTATTTTGTCCAGGCTGGTCTTGAACTCCTGGCCTCAAGCAATCCTCCCACCTCAGCCTCCCAAAGTGTTGGAACTACAGGCGTGAGCCACTGTGGCCTGGCCTGAAAATCAAATTAAAGTCTTACAAAACTAAATGTTGGTGAGAATATGGAGAATTGGAAACTTATACACTGCGAGTAGAAGGTAAACAGGTAAAACCACTTTGGGGAGTGATTTGTCAATAACTAATAAAGTTGAAGATGCATATAACATATGAACCAACAATTCTACTCCCCAGTAGAAATATTCTGGAGAACTATCGTATGTATGTACAATGAGAAATGTACAAGAATATTCTTTGCAGCACTGTGGTAACAGAGCAAATTAGAAATAATCTAAATGCTCATTAATAGATAACTAGATGAATATAAATTCAAGCATATTTATTCAATAAAAAATAGTTAATAGTTAAGATGGATATGCTAGAGTTACATATACCAATATGGACAAATATTAAAAAATAATCTTCAATAGAAAAAGCAATTTTCAGAATAATATTTATAATATGACACCATTTAAATAAACTTTAGAAACAGGCAGAACACAATCATATATTATAGCATATAACAAATGTATTAAACTATTCAAGAATATAATATATACTAAGATAATGGACAGGGTTGCGGAGAAAGAAAAAGATTTTATCAGAAGGGTACAAAATGGATTAAACTATATATGTAATGTTTAGCTTCTTAAAAATAAACAAAACATCTGAAGTGAGTATGACCAAATGTTAAGTAAGATGTGATGAGCTGAGTGGTGGATACATTGTTTTTAAATTAGTCACTGTAGTTTTCTGTTTGCCTGAAACAGTTTATAACTGAAGTGTAAGAAAGAATGGAAGGGAGGCAGGAGAGAAATCAGGAAGGAAGTAAGGCAGGCAGGCAGGCGGCCAAGGAGAGAAAGCAATTTCAATCTCTGTAGCCCATTTCCTATGCAATGCCATGATTTTGCCGCTGTTTCTTCTCTACAGTGGAGGCACACGGTAGAGTGGAAAAGAAAATGTCCTGTTTTCCAAATATTTGAATTTTGATCCTAACCTGATCCTGTTTTAGTCATATGCCCTTAATCAAGTCACACAATTTAAAAGGTATAGGCCAAGCATGGTGGCTCACATCTGTAATCCCAGCACTTTGGGAGGCTGAGGTGGGCAGATCACTTGAGGTCAGAAGTTCGAGAGCAGCCTTGCCAACATGGTGAAACCCCATCTCTACTAAAAACACAAAAATTAGCCGGGTGTAGTGGCACACACAGGTAGTCCCAGGTACACCGGAGGCTGAGTCAGGAGAATCACTTGAACTCAAAAGGTGGAGGCTGCAGTGAGCCGAGATCACGCTACTGCACTCCAGCCTGGGCAACAGAGCAAGACTCCATCTCAAAAAACAAAAAAAAGAAAGAAATACATCATAATTGTTGATCTTTTAGCATTTTCATCCCTCTATGATTGTTTCTGTATGGTACCAATCCTTCTTCCACCATTTGCTTTAGTTTCAGTGCCATATTATAAAAGAAGTCAAAAAGAGTCTTGAGGAATCAGAACCCTCTGCCACATTGTATAATGTCTGTTTTCTGGCACTGCTTCTTCTACCTCTTCTTCCTCCATATCTGGCACTGGTACAGAAGCACGCCTCTCCATCAAGTCATCTTTTGTTAATGCCTATAATGTGGTGTCAGTTAGCTCTTGAATTTCTCTAAGATTCAAATCTTGAAACTCTTCACCCCCCTCCCCCGCCCACTTTTTTTTTTTTCTTCCTATATCCACAATCACTTTCTTTCATGATTTCCTCGGATGGCTCTGTCATAAATCCTGTGAAGTCATGCACAACATCCGGACAGTTTTCTCTAGCAGGAGTTGATCGTTTCAGGCATGATGGCTTTCACAGCTTTCCTATAACAACGATGGCATCTTCAATGGTGTAATCCTTCCAGACTTGCATGATGTTCTCTCCATCAGGGGTTTCCTCCATAGCATTGGCAATGTTTCCATAGAATACTGCGTTAATGAGCCTTGAAGGTCCTTATGACCCCCGAATCTAAAGGCTGAATCTTGTGTTTGGGAGTAGGTAGACCACTTTGATACCTTTGGTGTTGAATTCATGGGGTTCTGGGTGGCCAGGGGCATTGTCCAATATCAAAAGAAATTTAAAAGGCAGTTCCTCACTGGTAAGGTAAGAAAGGGTCAAAGTATTGATGGAACCACTCCAGAAAAAGGATTCTCATTTTCCAGGCCTTACTGTTGTGCAACCAAAGGACTAACAGCTTGTGTTTATCTTTTCCCTTCAAGGCTCGAGGGTTAGTAGCTTTATAAATAAGGGCAGTTCTGATCATAAACCTGATTGCATTTGCACAAAACAGTAGTTAGACTATCCCTTGGTGTCTTAAATCCTGGTGTTCACTTCTTTTCTTTACTAATAAATGTCTTTCTTGGCAATTTTTTTCCCCCCAGAATAGGACACATTTGTCTGCATTAAAAACCTGTTCAGGCAGATATCCTTTCTCCTCAATGATTTTCTCAGTGGCATCTGGGAACTCATCTGCTGCTTCTAGGTTGGCAGAAGCTGTTTCTTTTGTCATCTTGACATTTTTTAATCCCAACCTCTTTCTAAAATTATCAACCCAAACACACAAACAAACAAAATTATTAAACCATCCTTTGCTGGCATTAAATTCTCCAGCTTTAGATCCTTCACCTTCCTTTTGCTTTAAGTTGTCATATGACTTCACTTTTTCTAAAATCATATTAGAGTCTATAGGAATACCTTTCTTACAGCAATTCTGTACCCACATAAAAGCTCCACTTTCGGCTGGGTGCAGTGGCTCATGCCTATAATCCTGTAATCCCAGCACTTTGGGAGCCCTTGGCATGTGGATCAACAGGTTAAGAGTTTGAGACCAGCCTGGCCAACATGGTGAAACTCCCTCTCTACAAAAAAATACAAAAAAAATAAAAATAAAAATAAAAAAAATAATAGCCAGGTATGGTGGCACACACCTGTAGTCCCAGCTATCTGGGAGGCTGAGGCAGGAGAATCATTTGAACCCAGGAAGTGGACATTGCAGTGAGCCGAGATCATGCCACTGCACTCCAACCAGGGTGACAAAGCACGACTCTGTCTAAAAAAAAAAAAGAGCTACATTTTCAATACCAAACAAAAAGGTATTTCACAAAGTGTGCAGAGTTTTTGTATCTGCCAGCATAGCAGAGCCATGGGTTTGTGAATTTCCTTTCCTTTTGTTACAACAGTCCTTGTGCTGGATTCATTTATCTTGTAATGGCAGGCAACTGCAGCTGCAGCCCTCAGTCTACGGTAAGCACCAAGCAATTCGGCTTTTCTTTGTGATGTCAGGACTTTTTCCTGCTTCTTGGAAGCACTTCTAGTCACTAGTGGCACTTGGTATGGGACACATGGTGTTATTCAAGGTTTATGGTGTTGCATTAAACATGATGAAAAATATGCTAGAACTTCAAGAAATCATTTTTTACTGTGATGTACAATCTACTAGAGAGATGAACTGTTCATGCAGAGATGATTAAGGCCACACGGTGGTTTAAACAGATACTAACCACACTTGAGCTCACCACAACAGCAACAGGAGGTAGGTAAAACATGATCAGAGCAGCACAGCATGCACAACAGTTAATTCTATGCAGTTATGATTTAATAATGCATGTTTACCTGTGTTTACATTGCTCACGACTGTGAAAGTTACCACATTCAGTGTGTAAATGTTTGTCAGTTTGGATAAATTTTAACTCTTTATAATAGATTTGTGTACATTTTATGATAGCTAAGGATAAAACAGACTATATATATGTTATATGCATTCATGACATACCTTTTTCTTAACTTTTTTCAATATTTTTTGACTACATGGTTTTTCTAGGCTGTAAGTTTATTCAAATTGTCCCAAATCTCCAAAAACTTTTCCAACATAATTATTGAAAAACATCTATGTATAAGGGGACCCACGTGGTTCATACGCATGTTGTTCGAGGGCTAACTGTATTTCCTACTGGTTCTTTTTTTTTTTTTTTTTTTGAGACGGAGTCTTGCTCTGTCGCCCAGGCTGGAGTACAGTGGCCGGATCTCAGCTCACTGCAAGCTCCGCCTCCCAGGTTTACGCCATTCTCCTGCCTCAGCCTCCCGAGTAGCTGGGACTACAGGCACCCGCCACCTTGCCCGGCTAGTATTTTTTTAGTAGAGACGGGGTTTCACCGTGTTAGCCAAGATGGTCTTGATCTCCTGACCTCGTGATCCGCCCGTCTCGGCCTCCCAAAGTGCTGGGATTACAGGCTTGAGCCACTGCGCCCAGCCCCTACTGGTTCTTTTTCTCTGGTGGCACGCTGATTGATGCAGTGATATTAACTACAGTTGTTGGTAAGTCTTCTTAATTAATATAATATTAGAAAAAGATGTAGAAGAGAGATTGATTTGGGAAACTATAAAACCTCCAAGTAAATTAATAACGAGAAAGGATAAGGAAGTTATAAAATAAGCCAAAATAAACCAAATTGCTTACCTTATAATATGATGGCTAAAGTTTTTTTTTTTTTTTTTTAATCAGGCAGCTATAAGTAGGCAAATATACAGTTAAGGATGTTTGTGAACTTAAAATATTCACCAGTAGAATAAAAATAGGGTGTTTGAGGTAGCCAGCCTTAAGATAGCTCCCAATGATTCCTACCTCCTGGTATTGACATCTTTGTGTTGTCTCTTCCCATATTATACTGGGGTTGTTCTCTATGACCGACAGAATACAGCAAAAGTGATAGTACGTCATTTGGGAAATTGGGTTATTAAAGATATTGTGGCTTCTGTCTTGTTCTCTCTCCCTCCCTCTTGGATCATTTGCCCTTGGGTAAGCCGCCTGCCATGCCATAGCTGTCCTGTTTGAGACCAGCTTAGGTAGCATAGCAAGGCCCTGTCCCTATAAAACATTTAAAAATAGCCAAATGTGGTAACCTATGCCAGCAGTCCCAGTCACTCAGGAGACTGAAGTGGGAGGATCACTTGAGCCCAGGAGTTAGAGGCTGCAATGAGCTATGATGGTACTAGTACATTCCAGCCTGGACAACAGAGTAGTCACTTTTGCTGAAAAAGAGAGAAAAAAAAAAAGAAAGCACTAAAGCAAGTGGAGTTCTTGCATATGATAAAGGATAGTCAGAGATGAAAATACAATATTAAGGAATTGATACGAACTAACATAGCAGCTAAATATATAATGTAGACTGGTAGGCTTGTAATGAGAAAATGATATAAAATACAATTATAGTAGGAGATTTTAATTATCTAATATCCATGACAGATTAAGCAGACAGTATGTATAAAGGCATGAAGGACTGAAACAGTATAATTCATAACATAAAACATTCTTTCAGATTTTATATTCTACAGACAATGGCTATACACATTCATGTACAGAAATTCAGCACATCCAGGCCAGGTGCAGTGGCTCACTCCTGTAATCCCAGCGCTTTGGGAGACTGAGGCGGGCGAATCACGAGGTCAGGAGATCGAGACCATCCTGGCTAACACAGTGAAACCCCGTCTGTACTAAAAATACAAAAAATTAGCTGGGTGTGGTGGCAGGCGCCTGTAGTCCCAGCTACTCGGGAGGCTGAGGCTTGCAGTAAGCTGAGATTGCACCACTGCACTCCAGCCTGGGTGACAGAGCGAGACTCTGTCTCAAAAAAAAAAAAAAGAAAAAAAGAAATTGAGCATATCCGGTTATAGAGAAAAATCTCATTAAAGACAATAAAGGAAAACACTTTTGGGCTATATTTTCCATCCACAATTAAACATTAGGCCAGGTGCAGTAGTTCATGCCTGTAATCCTAGCACTTTGGGATGCCGAGGCAGGAGGATCACTTAAAGCCAGGAGTTTGAGACAAGCCTGAGCAGCGAAGAAAGACCCCTTCTCTATTTTAAACAAACAAAAAAAAAGACACTAAAAAAATGAACAAACACAATGAAACGTTAATGGCATAAATGTTTTCTTAGGCATAGTCATCAATAGTCTTAGGAATAGTCGTCAGTAACCTGTAAAATAAACAAGTACCCCACAGATGAGAACTTGGACAAAAAAGAAAAAAGAAAGGGGAAGTACAAAAAGAGCGTGCTTGGTAGGCTATATAAAAGTGTATGATAAATGTTAGGAAGTATTATTAGTAATGATAAATAATAATGAAAATACCAACCTATCTAAATCTTTGTGATGAAGTCAAAGAAGTATGTGAGTAAGAAAAATTATTATATATTATGTAAAATCGTTATATAAAAAACAATGACAGGCCAGGCATGGAGGTACATACCTGTAATCCCAGCACTTTGGGAGGCCGAGGTGTGCAGATCACTTGAAGTTGGGATTTTGAGACCAGCCTGACCAACATGGTGACACCCTGTTTCTACTAAAAATACAAAAATTAATGGGGCATGGTGGCAGGCACCTGTAATCTCAGCTACTCGGGAGGCTGAGGCAGGAGAATCGCTTGAACCTGGGAGGTGGAGGTTGCAGTGAGCGGAGATCACACCACTGCACTCCAGCCTGGGGGATAGAGCGAGACTCTGTCTCCAAAACAAGAAATATACAAGCCTCCAGAAAATCTAATTAAGAAGAGAGAAGAGATACACAAAATATTAGAAGCATTAACACACAAATAATATACAAACATGCTAAAAATGTTCCTATCCCAAAGAAAAAAAGTTTTGGTTGTTTTTTTTTTTACTATAGTTCTTACCCTTTTCTCCGGAAAGACCACTTCTAAACCAAACAATTTTTTGGAAATATTATGTTTTCTGATTATAAAAGTACTACAAAAATATTTCTGTTTAGTATAGTAGACGAGGTACTACAGGACTGAACCATCTGGTAAAATCAACTAAAATTACTGGATTTTTAAAAAATCTTAAATGCATTCAGAAGCTGACCAGAAAGTAAAGATTACTTAATGTATTGTATGTCTATTCTAAGGCATCATTGGTTGAAAGATATGCCATTACTTTACTACTAAGAAAGAAACAAAAATGCTATCAAACTATGACATAATGCTTTCTTATAACTTTTTTCTTGTAACTTTTATTTTATACTTATGGAAGATCTTGTAGGCATATCTTCTATTTTTTTCTTTCGTTTTTATTTATTTACTTATTTAAAGACAAGATCTTGCTATGTTACCCAAGACTTGAAGTCCTGACCTCAAGCAATCCTCCTGCCTCTGCCTCCTGAGTAGCTGAGACTGTACTACCGCAACCAGCTTATTTTTGTAATTTTATTTTTTTGAGACAGGATCTCACTCTGTCGCCCAGGCTGGAGTACAGCGGTGTGATCATGGCTTACTGCAGGCTGGACCTCCTGGGCTCAAGCAGTCCTCCAGCCTCAGCCTCCCGAGTAGCTGGGATTACAGGCATATGCCACCACATTCGGCGAATTTTGTATTTTTAGAGCAGACGGGGTTTCTCCATGTTGGTCAGGCTGGTCTCGAACTCCCGACGTCAGGTGATCTGCCCGCCTCGGCCTCCCAAAATGCTGGGATTACAGGCATGAGCCACAGCACCTGGCCAATTTTTTTACTTTAGTAGTGACAGGGTCTTGCTATGTTGTCCAAGCTGGTCTTGAACTCCTGGGCTCAAGTGATCCTCCTGCCTCAGCCTCCCAAAGGGCTGGGATTACAGGCGTGAGCCACCACCCCAGCCTGATCCAGCTTATTTTTAATCATATATTACTCTTGAGCATATATTAACAGTAAAATGTAAGTGAAAAATTTGCTTAAGGTATGCTTAAAACTACCTCACATTTAATCTGACTCTTCCACATACAATTCTCTGTGCCATCAAGAACATTAGTAATGTATTATTTCAAAAAACAATCCCTAACATAATGAAAAAAACATTGATACTGGGCTCTTAAGCCTGACTTTGCTATTATGCAGCACTAACCTACTTCTGACTTGTTTTAGGAGTGTTGCTGAAAAGTCTGATTCACTATACCATCCCCGCTCCACTAACATTTGATGTCTGGGGTTAAAAGAATGCTCCACTGTTAGTCTCAAGATTTTCTTCCAAGCCACTGACATTCATTTTGCAATGAATTTTGATGCTGCAATTTCGATATTCATACATGCATAAACAATGACATTTATGTAATGGCTGACTGGCTGACAGTGATTGTAGACAGTTTAAGATACATACTGATTTCAAAGATGTTAAAATGTGAAAAATACATTTCAAACAATGAAATATAATAAAGTAAGAATGAAGTGAAATCTAGAAGATATCTACCAAAACTGGAAGAACTTAGGTCCAAGTTTAATAGCACTGTGCAGCATGTGGGTTGGAAATGAAAGCCCAGACCCACCTAAAATAGGGAATCTAAAAGGAGATTCCCTCTTCCCCCTATAAAGCTGGGTCCCAAAGAGTTACTCTCTCAGTGTAAGGCAAATTAGAAATCATCCATTTCTCCACCATAATTATCACCACCAGATGACTACAACAGTAATTGCTCATCTCAAAATTTGGTGCTGAGTCGGGAAAGGGAGATTATCTCCTCCAAGAACCTGTAACCACAAGCCAGCCCTAATGCAGGTTTGCAGCAGAAACACATATAACCTAACACTATAACCTAAAAAAAATCATAAGCCAAGAATTAGGATTCAAATAGTCCTAGTACAATGATGCCCTCAGATGCTCAAAAGAAGCATGTCCCTTTGGAGGAACTCATCTATCCCAGGCCTCAAGGAATTTCCAAATAAAATGTTTTTTAAAAAGTCAGTAGAGCAATGAAGCAAGACAAAAACAAAAACAAATCACAAAACTGCCAGGAAACAAAGCACCATGAGCAAGAACCAGCAGGAGGCTGGGCGTGGTGGCTCACACCAGTAATCCCAGGACTTTGGGAGGCTGAGGCAGGAGGATGGGCCAGGCATCAACAGTCTTTTATAGGAATAGAACCAAGATTTTGTTTAGTGAGTAATATGCTAAGTTTAAAATGCTTACTGTTAGGGACTGAATTGTGTTTCCCAGCACACCACCTCTCCCTAGTCCCCTCCCCAGACACCACTGAAATTTATATATTGAAGCCCTAACCAATGTGACTAGATTTGGAGATAGGGCTTTTAAGGTTAAATGAGATCATAAGAATGGGGCCCAAATCCAACAGGACTGGTGTCCTTATAAGAGGAAAAGGCGCCAGGCGTGGTGGCTCAGCCGGGCACGGTGGCTCACGCCTGTAATCCTAGCACTTCGGGAGGCCGAGGCGGGTGGATCACCTGAGGTCAGGAGTTCAAGGCCATCCTGGCCAATGTGGTGAAAACCCATCTCTACTAAAAATACAAAAATTAGCCAGGCATGGTGGCAGGCGCCTGTAATTGCAGCTACCTGGGAGTCTGAGGCAGGAGAATCGCTTGAACCTGGGAGGCGGAGGTTGCAGTGAGCCGAGATCATGCCATTGCACTCCAGCCTGGGGGACAAGAGTGAGACTTCGTCTCAAAAAATAATAATAATAAATAAGAGGAAAAGAAACTAGAAATCTTTCTCTTCATGAACACAGAGGAGAAGCCATGTGAGTACACAGGGGCAGCAGCTGTCTGCAAGCCAGGAAGAGCGCCTCACCAGAAACTGAATCTGCCAGAACCTTTCTCTGGGAGGTGGAGGCTGTGGTGAGCCACAGCACTGCACTCCAGCCTGGGCGACACAGTGAGGCTCTGTCTCAAAAAATAAAAAATCCAATAAACGAAGATAAATGAAGCATATAAACGTATTGGAAATAGATTGAGTCTCGCTTAGTTAACTATAATGGTAACATAGTACTCACTAAAATAAGACATCTATGACAAATTAGTGAATGTTATTAATGCAAAGTATGTTTGAGATTAGTCATTGCACAAGAAAATTTGAACACCCTGAAATCTTTTTTTATTTTTATTTTTCTGAGATGGAATCTCACTCTGTCACCCAGGCTAGAGTGTAGTGGCACAATCTTGGCTCACTGCAACCTCTGCCGCCCAGGTTCAAGTGATTTTCCTGCCTCAGCCTCCTGGTAGCTGGCATTACAGGCACCTGACACTGTGCCTGGCTAATTTTTGTAGTTTTAGTAGCAATAGGGTTTCACCATCTTGGCCAGGCTGGTCTTGAACTCCTGACCTCGTGATCCACCCACCTCAGCCTCCCAAAGTGCTGGGATTACAGGTGTGAGCCACTGCACCCAGCTGAACACCCTGAAATCTTAAAGTTTATATATGAAAGAAACTTGGTAGAGGTTTTACCAAATTTGACAACAATCTTAAGAAATTACATGGTATTACCAAAAGGAAGTTGTAAAGCTGAAAGAAACTTTTCTAAACAATCAGTAATGAGAATAAATTTCAAACAAGAAGGAGAAAAGATTGATTTATCTTTATATTCATTTAATAGAAAATACTACAAAATCTTGACCAGGCACGGTGACTCATAACTGTAATCCCAGCACTTTGGGAGGCCAACGTAGGTGGATTGCTTGAGCTCAGTAGTTCAAGACCAGACTGGGCAACATGGCATGACCCTGGGGCCTCTATAAAAAATACAAAAATTAGCTGGGCTTGGTGGTGCGCATCTGTAGTCCCAGCCAGTTGGGAGGCTGAGGTGGGAGGATCACTTGAACCCAGGAGGTCAAGGCTGCAGTGAGCTGTGATGGTGCCATTGCACTTTAGCCTGGGAGACAGAGTGAAACCCTGTCTCAAAAAAAGAAAAAAAAAAGAAGGAAGGAAGGAAGGAAGGAAGGAAGGAAGGAAGGAAGGAAGGAAGGAAGGAAGGAAGGAAGGAAGGAAGGAAAGAAGGAAGGAAGGAGAAAGAAAGAGAGAGAGAGAGAAAGAAAGAAGAGAGAGAAAGAAAGAAGAGAGAGAAAGAAAGAAGAGAGAGAAAGACTACAAAATATTGTCATATGATGAAGCAATCAGAGTTGCAGGAAGAAAAGTATCACAGAGGTGATTCAGGTAATTAATAAAAATATTATGTTGTTTTTCTGGATTTTATCATTTGTGTTCTTGATTTAAAAATTTTTTAAATTTGTTATGATTTCTTTTTTCACTCTAAATGAAAACTTACTTCTGTGCATAATTTTGTACTTACAATTTTAAAATTTATATTTTCACTCTTTTTAAATTTTTTTTTTTAACAAAAAGAGCCCCCAAATTACATGAGCTTCAGGTCCTACAAAGCCTGGCTCCACTCCTGATGACAGATGAATATGAAAACAAGAGAGCAGAGTATGAGTCTGAGGTGGAGGGAGTCATGGTAGGACAAGCATTTAGAAAGTTTCTTCCATTCTTTGACCGAGAATTGGTTGAAAGGAGTGCTGCGGAAACTGTAACCAAAGGAGGCATTATGCTTCCAGAAAAATCTCAAGCAACAGTAGTTGCTGTTGGATCGCATTCTAAAGGAAAGGGTGGAGAGATTCAACCAGTTAGCATTAAAGTTGGAGATAAAGTTCTTCTCCCAGAGTATGGAGGCACCAAAGTAGTTCTAGATGACAAGGATTATTTCCTATTTAGAGATGGTGACATTCTTGGAAAGTACGTAGACTGAAATAAGTCACTATTGAAATGGCATCAACGTGAAGCTGCCCATTCCACCGAAGTTCTGAAATCTTTCATCATGTAAATAATTTCCATATTTCTATTTTATAATAAACTAATGATAACTAACAACAACAACAAAAAAACCCCACAACATCAGTTAAGGTAA
The DNA here is from genome assembly GCF_049350105.2 of Macaca mulatta. Classification (NCBI taxonomy): domain Eukaryota; kingdom Metazoa; phylum Chordata; class Mammalia; order Primates; family Cercopithecidae; genus Macaca; species Macaca mulatta. The sequence goes on along the minus strand of NC_133406.1, from coordinate 61,638,966 downwards.
ACTTATTAATCATTTCAATAGAAGTTTGAAAATGCACGATAATAAAACTCAACGACCTTCACATTAAAACTAGATCTATTTACTATATCTGGCAGTATGCTATAGTAGGTATATTTCTGCACATCATGTTGGGGCAGAAAAATAAAAATACAAAGTACAGATATATTCTACCTAGAGTTAATCAAACTACAAAGTTTGAGGGAACAGTGCCCACAAGACTATCCTCACTTCTGATACAAACTATAAATTTGGCGGGTCCAAAAACTGCCTTCTTTGATAATTCACAAGACTCACAGAGCTCACTGAAAAGTATTATGCTCATGGTTACGGTTTCTTACAGAGAAAAGATACAAATGAAAGTCAGCCAAGGTGGCTGCGTAAAATGGTGCAGCCACTATAAAAAACACTGTGGTGGTTTCTCGAAAAAATAGAAATAAAATTACCATGGCAATTCTACTTGGGGTGTATCCAAAATAATTGAAAGCAGGTCTCAAAGAGATACTGCACACCCATGTTCACAGCAGCATTATTCATACTATTTAAAACACAGAAGCAACCCCAAACGTCCACTGATGGAGGAATGGATAAACACAATGTGGTATACACATACAGTGAAATACTACACAGCCTTAACAAGAAAGGAAATTCTGACATGCTACAAAATGAATGAACCCTGAGGACATTATCCTAAGTGAAATAAGTCAGTCACAGAAAGACAAATGCTGTATATTCTACTTATTTGAGGCAGAGTAGTCAAAATCATACAGACAGAAAGCAGAATGGTGTTTGCCAGAGGGTGGAGGGGAGAGAAAAATTGGAAGTTGTTTAATGGGTACAGAGTTTCAATTTTACAAGATGAAAAGAATTATGAAGATGCACGTTATAAATATATTTAATACTGCTGAACTGTATACATAAAAATGGCTAAGACAGTACATTTTGTGTTATGTATATCTTATTACAATTAAAGAATTTGGCCAGGCACAGTGGCTCACGCCTGTAATCCCAGCACTTTGAGAGGCTGAGGCAGGTGGATCACCTGAAGTTGGGAGTTCGAGACCAGCCTGACCAACATGGAGAAACCCTGTCCCTACTAAAAATACAAAATTAGCCGGGCATGGCAGTGGGTGCCTGTAATCACAGCTACTCGGAGGCTGAGGCAGGAGAATCGCTTGAACCTGGGAGGCGGAGGTTGCGATGAGCCAAGATCACGCCACTGCACTACAGCCTGGGCAACAAGAGCGAAACTCCATCTCAAAAAAAAAAAAAAAATTGAAAAAATACAGGATCCCCAGTTAAATTTGAATTTCAGACATACTTATGTTAAAAAATTATTCATTGTTTGCTGAAATCCAGATTTAACTGGTGTCCTGTATTTACCTGGCAACCGTAACCCCTCCCACTGAAAATAGTAGCTATACACACAAACACAAACATATACACATATAGCCACATACATACCCACACACATCGTCTTCTTAAAGGCATCAGAAGGGACAAGATAAAGAGGAATTATCAAGTGTGATAACTTTGTACTTTGTCAATGAAGAGTGTAATTAACATACTCAGAGATAGGAAAATATGACCAATTCATACAATGAGAAGTGAATAATTTTTTCATACAGACTCACAGACCCACAGAGTTTGCAGCTTCAATTCTACAACTTCAGTCAAGGGTCAAAGTAAACACAGAATATAAAATCTCACTAGATCTGATCTCAAATAGATTTTCCTGTCCAGTGTACACAAAATGTTTTCTTTTTCTTTTCTTTTTTTTTTTTTTTTTTTTTTGAGATGGACTCTTGCTCTGTTGCCCAGGCTGGAGTGCAGTGGCACGATCTCAGCTCACTACAACCTCCACCTCCCAGGTTCAAGCGATTCTCCTGCCTCAGCCTCCCAAGTAGCTGGGACTACAGGCGTGCGCCACCACGGCCAGCTAATTTTTGTATTTTTAGTAGAGACAGGGTTTCACAGTGTTGGCCAGGATGGTCTCGATCTCTTGACCTCATGATCCACCTGCCTCGTCCTCTCAAAGTGCTGGGATTATAGGTGTGAGCCACTGGTGCCCAGTCACAAAATGTTTTCTTATTTGACTTGAACTAACAAATAGGCAAAGTTTCACATAAAGAAAAAAGAGTCACAAACCATATTCTGTCACCTCTTAGCTGACAGAGTATATAAATTCCCATCATGTTGACATCCATAACCAAATGTGCAGACCATAAAATCAGACCCCCAGCTGTTGCTATGATCAGTTGAGAACAGCTTGTAAACTGTGTGCAAATCAGAAATAGAACCAAGTTTAACCAAGAACCAAAAACAAAAATAACAACACAGGGTAGGAATAAAGAAAGAGATGGAGGCTAAAGTTATATTTCCACCTGGGATTCACTCCAGGGACCAATAAAATGGTATGCCTGAGCTTAAATATTCCATAAGGTGCACTTCAAGGATAAAACTCCTTAATTGTTTGAGGTAAGTGTCCATTTGGGCCTTTCAGGTAAGTGTCCATTTGGAACTTCCAGAACAATCAACGTATAATATTTAAAAGGTTTAAAATATGTCTTTTACACAAATAATAGAATGAACCCATGTCAAAAATACATTAACTTATTAATGATAGGACCACAAAACTAATAAAAGTGGTTCCAAGAGTATTGGAGGAAGTGTGTATTTATAGACATGTTATTTTTAAAAAGAATGCTGGATTAAGATTGCTAGATTAGATACAAAACTAGTCAATAAGTTACAGGGCAATAAAACTATAACCTTTGGGGTTATCTTTTCCACTGGACAGAAATCTAAAAGTTAACACTTAACTTCACAGATTTGGGCTGTAACAGATGGTAAATAGTAAAGTCAAACACACATTCTCCTAAAGAAGTCAACAATCCTCGGATGGGACTGTTAAACAGTGCTCTAGTAAGACATTGAAAAGACAGGGAATACTTTCTTTTGCTTATTTCTAAATTTTAATTTTTTTTTTTTAAAGATAGAATCTCACTCTATCACCCAGGCTGATGTGCAATGGAGCAATCTCGGCTCACTGCAACCTTCGCCTCCCGGGTTCAAGCAATTCTTCTGCCTCGGCCTCCCAAGTAGCTGGGACTACTGGCACGTACCACCACGCCCGGGTAATTTTTGTTTTAGTAGAGATGGGGTTTCACCATGTTGGCCAGGCTGGTCTTTAACTCCTGACCTCAGGTGATCCACCCACATCGGCCTCCCAAAGTGCTGGGATTACAGGCATAAGCCACTGCACCTAGCCTTAAAGTTTTTTTCTTTAGAAGAATGTGCTCAACTGATCTTGAGTCCTGCCTCTGTATGCATCTCTCCTATTTGACACTCTACCCTGAGAACTCTAGTTGCCATGGCCTCCCAGTAATCCAGTTCCATCTCTTCAATGCAGGGAGATGTTTAGGTTACACCTAGGTTCCCACTCCCTTCATCCTAGCAACAATTTCAGGCAGTAAGCTGGGCCAGTTGTAGAGCTCTATTTCTTTCCCATTCATCAGGGTTCACTGTACTCAGTAGCCTAACGTCCAATATCTTAAAAACCATTGTTTCATGTATTTAGTCTAGTTTTCCAGTTGTTTCAGTCAAAAGGGTAAATCCATTTCCTATTACTTTATCTTGGCTTCTTTTTCTTGTTTCATTCATTGCACTAGTTAAATCATTCAGTATAACGCTGAATAGGTGAGAGCAGACATCATTGCCTTCTTCCTGATTGTACAGGGAAAGCATTAAGTCTTTCAACATTAAACATGATATCGATGTAGGTTTTTCATAGATAACTAACCTTAATCTGCTGAGAGTTTACTTATGTTTTCTAAGTGTTGAGATCATAGTTGTTGTTTTTTTCTTTTACATGCTGTGAATGTGGAAAATTGCACTGATTGGCCTAGAGTGAGTTGGGGAATGTTCTGCTCTCTTTAACTTTCAGCAAGACTTTGTGGGGAATTTGTATTTGCTTTTCTTCCTTAAATGTATGGTAGAATATAATAGTAAAGCTCTCTGGGCCTGGTGTTGTCTTTGTGGGGTTTCTAGCTACAAATCCAAATTATTTAAGTTATATAGCTATTGAAGTTAACTATTTCCTCTTGAGTGAATTGTGGTAAGTTTGTCTTTCAAGGCATTTCTTCTAAATTGTCTAATTTATTGGCATAAAATTGCTCATAATATTCCCTTATTGCTTCTTAATATACATAGTATCTGTAGTCATGTCACTTCTCTCATGTAATTTGTGTCATCTCTATTTTTTCCTGATCAGTCCTGCCAGAGGTTTATCAATTTCATTGATCTTCTAATAAAAAAAAGCCCTTTCATTTCTACTGAGTTTATTACTTTTGTTTTATACCTAATCGATTTCCACCCTTATCTTTTATTATTTCCTTTTTTTCTGCTTACTTTGTTTTATTTGCTTTATTTTTTAATTATTTTTTTTGAGACAGAGTCCTGCTCTGTCACCCAGGCTGGAGTGCAGTGGTGCAATCTCGGCTCACTGCAAGCTTTGCCTCCCAGGTTCACGCCATTCTCCTCCCTCAGCCTCCCTAGTAGCTGGGACTACAGGTGCCTGCCACCACACCCAGCTAATTTTTTGTATTTTTAGTAGAGACGGGGTTTCACTGTGGTCTCAGTCTCCTGACCTCATGATCCACCCACCTTGGCCTCCGAAAGTGCTGGGATTACAGGTGTGATTTCTTTGCTCTTTATTTTCTAGTTTCTTAAGGTAGTTTCTTAAGGTAGAAGCTGAGGTCATTGATTTCAGATCTTCCTTCTTTTCAAATGTATGTATTTATGCTACAAATTTTGCTCTGAATCATGCTTTAACTATATTCTGCAAATTTTGATATGTGTGCTTTCATTTTTCATTCAGTTCAAAATGAGTCCCAACTTCCCTTTTGGTTTCTTTGTTGATACATGGACTACATAGAAGGATATTATTTAGTTTCCCAATATTTGTTAATTTCCCAGAGATTGGTTATTTCTAACTTTATTGAAGTCACACTTTGATTTTCTTTTTTTTTTTTTTTTTTTGAGACAGAGTTTCACTCTTTTTGTTCAGGCTGGAGTGCAATGGTGTGATCTCGGCTTACCACAACCTCCACCTCCCAGGTTCAAGTGATTATCCTGTCTCAGCCTCCCAAGTAGCTTGGATTACAGGCATGTGCCACCAGGCCCCACTAATTTTTTTTGTATTTAGGTTCACCATGCTGGTCATGAACTCCTGACCTCAGGTGATCCATCTGCCTTGGCCTCCCAAAGTGCTGGGATTACAGATGTGCACCACCGCGCCCGGCTATGAGGTCACACTTTGAATGATTTTAATCCCTTTAAATGCATTGATACTTGCTCCCCAGAACTTAGCCTATCTTGATAAAGTCCCTTGTGCACTTGAAAAAAAAAGTTTTCTGTTGATGCTGAGTACTGTATAACTTTTATTTTCAAAAAGTTTTATCAAATCCCCTATTTTAAGAAGCATTTTTAATATAATTTATTTTTGCTGCTAGGTACTCTGTAAACATCTGTTACATTAAGTTGGTTGATAATGTGGTTCAAGTCTTTTACATTCTTATTAATTTTCTACTTAGCAATTATTGAGAGGTGCTAAAATCAGGCTGTAATTGTGAAAATTGTTTTTCCTCACAGTTCCATCAGGTTTTGCTTTATGTATTTTGAAGCTGTCATTTAAGCAAATGAACATGTAGAATATAAAATAAATCCCATGATTAATTGTAGTACTTTTTCCTTTAAGCAGTAACTGTTCTACCAAAAAAAACACAAAAAACAATAAACAAAAAAACTTTTTGTTTCTTTTTGTAGATCCAGACTTCTATCTGGTATCTTTTTCCTTGTCCCTGAAGGATTTAATACTTCTTATAGTATAAGTCTGCTGGTGATGAATTCTTTCAGCTTTTGTATTTCTGAAATAGTCTTTATTTCACCTTTCTTTTCTTTTTTGTTGAGATAGAGTCTCACTCTGTCACCCAGGCTGGAGTGCAGTGGTGCGATTTTGACTCACTGCAACCTCTGCCTCCCGGTTCAAGCAATTCCCCTGCCTCAGCTTCCTGAGAAGCTGAGATTACAGGCATGCACCACCATGCCTGGCTAATTATTTTTTTTTTTAGTAGAGATGGGGTTTCTCCATGTTGACCAGGCTGGTTTCAAACTCCTGACCTCATGATCCACCCACCTTGGCCTCCCAAAGTGTTGGGATTACAGGCATGAGCCACCATACCCAGCTCACCTTTGTTTTCAAGAGATATTTTGGCTGGGTATAGAATTCAAGGTTAATTTTTTTTTTCTTTCAATACTTTAAAGATGTAACTCCATTGTTTTCACATAAGATAGATAAGAAATATGCTATCATCCTTTGGTTTCTCTATGTCTAGTTCCTACTGCCTTGAATATTTCCTCTCAGTTTCTCGTTTGAACAATTTTTTAAGTGTTAACGTGTTATGATACTGTTTTCCTTGTCTTCCTTGTGCTTGAAGTCCATTAGACCTATGTAGGACTTATAGTTTTCATCAAATTTGAACACTTATCAGCCATTACTTTTTTTAATCCTTTTTCCCTCCTCCCCTCTCCTTTGGAGACTCCAATTACACACACATTAGACCACTAGAGGTTCTCCCACAGTTTACTGATACGCTATTCATTTTCTTCAGCCTTTTTTCTTTAATTTTGAAGAACTTCTGTGCTATGTGTTCAAGTTTACTAATCTTTTATTCCACACTCTCTAATGTGCTGCTGATTCTAACAAGTGTGTTTTTCATATCAGACACTAGAGTTTGCATTTTCAGAAGTTTGATACTTTTTTTTTTTTTTTTTTTTTGAGATGGAGTCTCACTCTGTCACCCAGGCTGGAGTGCAGTGGCACAATCTCAGCTCACTGCAACCTCCGTCTCCTGGGTTCAAGCAATTCTTGTGCCTCAGCCTCCTGAGTAGATGGGATTACAGGTGCCCCCCTACCCCAACCCCCACACCACGTTTGTCTAACTTTTGTATTTTTAGTAGAGATGGGGTTTCACCATGTTGGCCAGGCTGGTCTCAAACTCCTGACCTCAAGTGATCCACCTGCCTTGGCCTCTCAAACTGCTAGGATTACAGGCATGAGCCACTGTGCCCAGCCTGATACCAGTCTTTTCAATCTTTCAATGTTTCAAGCATTCCTCTACTTTCTTGAACATACAGAATATACTTTTAACTAGTTTCAATATCCTTGTCAATTAATTCTATCATGTGTGTCATTTCCAGGTGTTCATATTTATTTTTCTCATTGTGGTTGCATTTTTCTGCTTTATTGCATGATTGATAATTTTCAATTGGATACCAGACATTGAATTTCACTTTGTTGGGTGCCAGATATTTTTGCATAATATAATAATATTCTTAAGCTTCATCCCAGTTTCTCTCAAAACTCACATTTAAGCTTTATTAGGTAACACCAAAGCAAGCTTAGTCTAGTGCTAATTTTGTCCCACTATTAATGCAATGTTGTTCTATTCATTTTTCAGACAGGGTCTCACTCTGTTGCCCACGCTGGAGTACAGGGGCACAATCACAGATCACTGTAGCCTTGACTTCCCTGAATTCAGGTGATCTTTCCACCTCAGCCTCCTAAGTAGCTGTGACTACAGGTGCATGCCACCACACCTGGCTAATTTTTGTATTTTTTTGTAGAGACAGGATTTCACCATGTTGCCCAGGCTGGTCTCCAACTCCTAGGCTCAAGTGATCTGCATGCCTTGGCCTCCCAAAGTGCTAGGATTACAGGCATGAGCCACTGTACCGGTCTGCAATGTCCTTTTAAATATTCTATCTGACTCCTTTTGAGGTGTGAGGTCTTTCTTCTGCAGCTGGCAGGAATAAAATCTTTCCCCAGTCCTTTGCAAAATGTATGAAAGAAGTGTTTATTCTGCTTCTTTTTGATGTTTACTTCCCTTGCCTGGGTTGTTACCTCACATGCATGTGCTGGTCAACTCTCTGAAGACTTGAGGTGGAAACTCTGCACATCTCCAGTTCTCTCCTCTCCAGAACTCTTCCCTGAAAACTTTATTTCCTTGGGTCGCTCTAGATTCCCAACCCCATCTCAACTCAGGGAGACTCCTGTGTTCCACCCAAGTTCCTACCCACTGCACTAAGGCTTGAGAAAATCTCCTTAGATGTTAAGTTCGATGGATTGTAAGGCTCACTTCATATGGTTCCCTGAGAGAACAACCTCTGTCCTGGAATGCCTGGTGTCCTACTGTCTGAAATTTAATTGTTTCATTATTTCTTGTTCAATTTTTTTTTTTTTTTTTTTTTTTTGAGACGCAGTTTCGCTCCTGTCGCCTAGACTGGAGTGCAATGGCGTGATCTCAGCTCACCACAACCTATTCCTCCCGGGTTCAAGTGATTCTCCTGCCTCAGCCTTCCGAGCAGCTGGGATTACAGGCATGTGCCACCACACCTGGCTAATTTTGTATTTTTAGTAGAGACAGGGTTTCTCCATGTTGGTCAGGCTGGTCTTGAACTCCTGACTTTAGGTGATCCACCCGCCTTAGCCTCCCAAAGTGCTGGGATTACAGGCATGAGCCACTGCACCCAGCCCCAGATTTTTACTTGTTTCTGTTAAATCTGATCCCTCTTACTCCATTTTGAGTAGAAGCCTACTGTTCTATTTTTTACAGCTATGATTACAAGCCTGCTGTGGAGGAAAGACATGAACTCCTCTGTGAATTTAATGAAAGCTACTGACCACATTCCCCTCATAAATGAACATTCCTTGTTATTTTTAATGTAATTTCAGGTAGGTTCATTGGCTCCTGTATCTGGTATGAAGGGCTCATGGATCTGACACTTAGAATTCTTGCTTTTTCTTTTTCTTTTGAATTTTCTTGAGTTGGCTTTCTGTTAATTCTACCCTTCTGTTCTTTTCATTTTAGTATTTAATCACTTTGCTCATCAATTTTGTTCTTTTCTTATTCCTTAACCATCATGTTTACCTTTTTGTCTTTTTTTTTTTTTTGAGACAGGGTCTCACTCTGTCGCCCATGCTGGGGTGCAGTGGTGTGATCTTGGCTCACAGCAGCCTTGACCTTCCAGGCTCAAGTGATCCTCCCATCTCAGCTTCCCAAGTAGCTGGGAATACAGGCATGCACCACCATATCTGGCTAATTTTTGTATTTTTTGTAGAGACAGAGTTTTGCCATATTGCCCAGGCTGGTCTTGAACTCCTGGGCTCAATCCACCCACCTCAACCTTCCAAAATGCTGGGATTATAGGCATGTAGCATCATGCCTGGCCTCATGTTTTTATATATATATATATATATATATATATATATTTTTTTTTTTTTTTTTTTTTTTTTGAGACAGAGTTTTGTTCTTGTTGCCTAGGCTGGAGTGCAATGGCGCGATCTCAGCTCACCACAACCTCCGCCTCCTGGGTTCAAGCGATTCTCCTGCCTCAGTCTCCTGAGTAGCTGGGATTACAGGCATGCGCCACCAAGCCAGGCTAATTTTGTATTTTTAGTAGAGACGGGGTTTCACTACTTCTTGTGTTACACACTGAAGATAGTCATGCAGCAGATAGTCATGGTCATGCAGCAATAACTGTGTAGTCAGCCCACACTTTAAATGGGACACCCTTTACCACCCTTCACCTATAACCAGTTGGCCTGCACTGGCCCTCCTTGCTCTCCTTCCTACAACCTAAACATTGAAAACTCTAGTCTCAGTAACTCAGATCTTCCTTTAGACAGTGAGTTGTCTGTGTTTGCAACGTTTTATTTATTTATTTATTTATTTTTGAGACAGGGTTTCACTTTGTCACCCAGGGTGAAGTGCAGTGATGCAATCACAACTCACTGCGTCCTCAACCTCCCAGGTTCAAGCAATCCTCCTGCCTCAGTCTCCCTAATAGCTGGGACTACAGGCGTGTGCCACCATGCCTGGTTAATTTTTGTACTTTTTGTAGAGACAAAGTTTTGCCATGTTGCCCAGGCTGATCTCAAACTCCCAAGCTTTAGCGATCTTCCCACTTTGGCCTTCCAAAGTGCCAGGATTACAGGTACAAGAGCTACCGTGCCCAGCCGCGACATTTTGAAGCTGTGAAAATAGTGGTTTTCTTCGCTCATGTCACATACAGTGTAGGCCAGTGTTGTCCAACAGAAATACAATGCAAGCCACATATGTAATTCTAAATTCCCTAATACCCACATTGGCCAGGTTCGGTGGCTCACTCCTATAATCCCAGCACTTTGGAAGGCCGAGGTGAGCAGCAGATCACTTGAAATCAGCAGTTTAAGACAAGACTAGGCAACAAAGTGAGACTCTACTTCTACAAAAAACCACAAAAATTAGCCAGGCATGGTGGCATGCGCCTGTAGTCCCAGCTACTCAGAAGGCTGAGGTGGCAGGATGGCTTGAGCCTGGGAGGCAGAAGTTGCAGTGAGCCGAAATCAAGCCACTATACTCCAGCCTGGTTGACAGAGCCAGACCCTGTCTCAAAAAAGAAGCAACATCAAAAAAAAGTAACTGGTGGAATTAGTTTTATATAATCCATTTTATCTAAAATATAACTATTTCAATGTTATAAACATAAAATTATTATTGGCTGGGTGCAGTGGCTCACGCCTGTAATCACAGCACTTTGGGAGGCTGAGGCAGGTAGATCACTTGAGGTCAGGAGTTTGAGACCAGCCTGACCAACGTGGAGAAACCCCATCTCTACTAAAAATGCAAAATTAGCCAGGTGTGGTGGCACATGCTTGTAATCCCAACTACTCAGGAGGCTGAGGCAGGAGAATCACTTGAGAATCACCCGAGAGGCAGAGGTTGCAGTGAGCTGAGATCACGCCATTGCACTCCAGCCTGGGCAAAAAGAACAAAACTCCATCTCAAAAAATGTATCTATTTACATATGTTATTATATATAATTATATATATTTTTATATTATATAATATATATTATATATTATATATACATATATTATACATATATTTTTCCCCGAGATGGAGTCTGGCTCTGTCACCCAGGCTGGAGTGCAATGGCATGATGTCAGCTTACTGAAACCTCCACCTCCCAGGTTCAAGTGATTCTCCTGCCTCAGCCTCCTGAGTAGCTGGGACTACAGGGACGTGCCACCACACCCAGCTATTTTTTGTATTTTTAGTAGAGATGGGGTTTCGTCATGTTGGCCAGGCTGGTCTTGAACTCCTGACCTCTGGTGATCCGCCCACCTTGGCCTCTCAAAGTGCTGAGATTACAGTGAGCCACTGCGCCCAGCCATAAAAAATTATTGAGATACTTTAGTTATTTTATTTGCACTTAGTCGTTTTTTTTTTTTTTTTTTTTTTTTGGAGACAGAGTCTCACTCTATCATCCAGGCTGGAGTGCAGTGGCATGATCTCGGCTCACAGCAACTTCCACCTCCCAGGTTCAAGCAATAAGCAATTCTCCTGACTGAGCCTCCTGAGTAGGTGGGATTACAGGTACCCGCCACCTCGCCCGGTGAATTTTTTGTCCTTTTAGTAGAGACGGGGTTTCACCATGTTGGCCCGGCTGGTATCAAAACTCCTGATCTCAGGTGATCCGTTCACCTCAGCCTCCCAGAGTGCTAGGATTACAGGCGTGAGCCACTGTGCCTGGCCTGATATCTAATGTGTATAACGCCCACTGTATATTCATTTGGGATACTAAATTTATATCAGAAATACTGATCTTTATGTTTCATTAACGGTCTAGCTTATTTTTTATTTTTAATTTTTTTTTTTGATACTGAGTTTCATTCTTGTTGCCCAGATTGGAGTGCAATGGCGCAATCTCAGCTCATCACAACCTCCACCTCCTGGGTTCAAGCGATTCTGCTGCCTCAGCCTCCCAAGTAGCTGGGATTACAGGCATGCACCACCACGCCTTGCTAATTTTGTATTTTTAGTAGAGATGGGGTTTCACCACATTGGCCAGGTTGATGTGGAACTCCTGACTTCAGGTAATCCACCCGCCTCGGCCTCCCAAAGTGCTGGGTTACAGGCATGAGTCACCGTGCCCGGCCAGATGTCTAGCTTAAAAAGTAGACTGTCATACACAAGTTGTTCCAAACATACTTAAAAGTTTTCTAAACCAAAAAGTACATTCCTTAGCCTTGGTAGCCACATTTTAAGTACTCAATAGTCACATATGGTTAGTGACAGCTATATTAAATAGCATAGGCATAGGTCCTTTATGAAGAGCTACAGAATATCTCATCTCCGTGGTGACTGTGCTCTATCCCTACACAACACACAAGCACACACACCCATATATATATTAAAACATTGCCTAAATCTTTGTAAGCAGATTTCACAACAGGAAGAAGTATGTCAAAATTTCAACTCAGGAATGGACTCAACACACAGATTTTAAAAACCAGTTAAGAGGTATTTAAACCTCAAATACTAATCTCTGAAAAAAGCATAGTTGAAATTCATAGCCAAATTTTTGACATTTCCCTTTCAATAACCTGTCTCCAACAAGTCTATAATCAATTCAATCTATCTATTTTTCTCTAGGCAAAGTCATAAGACCTTTCCCCCCAGGGTATATACATTCCCAATGTCCTTCTTTTTCTAAATCTTATTTATAATACATAATAACTATAAAATGTTGTTATAAAATATAGATACCTGCTCATCGAAATATACTTCATGAGCTATAAAAGATGCACAAAGATGTTTATTGTGGCATAATTTGTAATAATGAAAAAGCTGAGCTTCACAAGGAAATGTATCATAAATTATGATTTGTCAACTCAGTGGAGTACCATGAACAAAGCTTAGAGGGCAACAGGAAATGACTATTGTAGAAAGCATGATTATGGGTGATATATTTTTAAAAACCCTGATGTCCTGTCTTAACAATGGAATGGGATAAAAAGGAACACCCTAGAATTAAAACAAGGTAGAAAGACTGGAGTAGAAAGTACTTTTTCTTTTATTTAGGTGTCTTAAGGAAATCAACAATAAGAGAAGAAAATGAAATGCCCTCACTGACCTTCCCTCCAGCCTTTCCTGCTGCTAACTCCCTGAAACTGAACTCCAGCCAAGACTTTAGAAGGATCCTATACATAAATGGAATCAGGCTTCAGGTTTCCTCAAGAGGGGGTGGGAAAGTTATGTGTGGAAAGGTCTCAACTAGAAGCCAAGAAAAGATCCACTTGGCAAAAAACCATACACCTTTTCAGAAAGAATGACCCAAAAAATTATTTCTAGTCCAAAATTTTGTTAGAATTTTAAAAATTCATAAGACAGAAAATATGGGACTTCCCAACCCAATATTCAGGCACACAATGTGAATCTCAGTAACTGCCTAAAGCAAAGATAGTAACAATGTATTATGGGACTGAGAACTAAAAGTATGACGAAAAGAGCACAAAGAGGGCTGGGCACAGTGGCTCATGCATGTAATCTCAATACTTTGGGAGGCCGAGGCAGGCGAATCACTTGAGCCCAGGAGATTGAGACCAACCTGGGAAACACAGAGAGACCCCATCTCTACACATACACACAAAAATCCAAAAAACAAAACAATTAGCTAGGCATGGTGGTGCATGACTGTAGTCCTAGCTATAGGGGAGGCCAAGGCAGGAGGATCACTTGAGTCAGGAGTTTAAGACTGCACTGAGCTATGATTATGCCATTGCACTCCAGCCTAAGTGACAGAGCAAGATCCTGTCTCTTAAAACAAACAAACAAAAACAACAACAAAAACACACAATGAAGGGAGGAATTGGAGGTGTAAGGTTCTCATAGCATACATGGAGAGTTAAAATACTACTGAAAGTAGGCTGGGCATGGTGGCTCACACCTGTAATCCCAACACTTTGGGAGGCCAAGGCAGGTGGATCACCTGAGGTCAGCAGTTCAAGACCAGCCTAGCCAACATGGTGAAACCCCATCTCTACCAAAAATATAAAAATTAGCTGGGCATGGTGGTGCACACCTGTAATCCCAGCTACTCAGGGGCTGAGGCAGGAGAATCGCTTGAACCTGAGAGGCAGAGGTTGCAGTGAGCTGAGATCATGCCACTGTACTCCAGCCTGGGCAACAAGAGTAAAACACCATCTCAAAAAAAAAAAAAAAAAAAAAAAAGCAAAAACAAAAAAACTACTGACAGTAAACTGTAGTAAGAAAGATGTATACTATAATCCCTAGGAAATCAAGTAAAAGTCTTTTTAAAAATGGAGTATAGTTAATAAGCTAATAGTAGATATAAAATGAAATCAGAAAAATAATCCAAAGGAAAGCAAAAATTTTGAGGAAAAAAAGAGATGGGGATAGGACAAACAAAAAACAAGTAAGATGACGTAAAGAACTGTGAAGTATCCTTAGTTTTACCCTACTTGCAAGCTAAGTACGCCCCCCTCCCCCCATGGTTTCATGGATGCTGGTAGAAGACACAGGACATGTGAGTCAGAGGACAGTTTATTACTCTTATCAAGGACAATATCCAAGTGTATCAGCATTTTCGTACCAGTTCCCCAGATCCTAATTCTCAAAGGCAATGCAAGGATGGCCAAATGATACTCACGGGCAATGGGTTGTGTTATGAGCAGAACAACCTTGAATTTGAGGAACCAAATTTTTTATGCGATGTCTGTCCCATGCTCTGGTAGTATGCGCCTGTAAACCCACCTACTTGTGAGGCTGAAGCAGGAGAATCACCTGAACCTGGGAAGTGGAAGTTGCAGTGAGCCGAGATCACACCATCGCACTTCAGCCTAGGCAACAGAGGGAAATTCCATCTCAAAAATAAAAATAAAAATTTAAAAAAATAAGACATGTTTTCAGTCAGTAACCAAAGCTTCTGCCTTAAGAAACTAGAAAAAGATCAAATTAAACCCAAATAAAGAGATACATAACAATCATAAAGAACAGAAATAGATGAAGAATGAAAGTAAAGATACCGCTACAGATCCTACAGGTGTTAAAAGTATAAGGGAATATTGTGAACTACTTTGTGCCAATAAATTTAATAGCTTAGATGAAATGGACAAATCCCTTTAAAAACACAACTCCAGCTCCCCTGGGCTATTCTGGGCACACTGCCTATGGGGTGCCCCTGCTCTGCAAGGAGCAATAAAATAAAAACACAACTCTCAAAGCTCACTCAAATTGAAGTAAATAACCTGGATAGCCCTAGATCTATTAAAGTAATTGAATTCGTATTTAAAGCCATAAAAACAAACCATGGAGATTGGTAAACTTAGTGGGAGGGAGTTGGAGCATCTATTTGGAATACAGAGTATTCTTATACGGTAGTCCTGGGAGATAAGAGTGAAGGGCAGGTTGAAAGCAGATTATAGAAAACATTGAAAGTCATGCTAAGGATTTTAATCTCTATTGCACAGGCAAATGTCGTTTTCACTGTGTGCTCGCAGCACTTTGGGAGGCCGAGCCAGGCAGATCACCTGAGGTCAGGAGTTCGAGATCAGCCTGGCCAACATGGTGAAACCCTGTCTCTACTGAAAATACAAAAAGTCAGCCAGGCATGGTGGCAGGCGCCTGTAATCCCAGCTACTTGGATGGCTGAGGCAGAAGAATCGCTTAAACCCGGGAGGCAGAGGTTGCAGTGAGCAGAGATCTCGCCATAGCACTCCAGCCTGGGCGACAAGAGCAAAACTCAGGAAAAAAAAAAGAAAGAGAGAGAGAAATGTACTATATAATCTTATTTATATGTAGACTCTCTAAAAAAGTCAAATATAGATGCTCCTTGACTTATGAAGGGGTCATGTCTTAATAAAGCCATTCTAAATTGAAAATATCTTAAGTTGGCCGGGCACGGTGGCTCACGCCTGTAATCCCAGCACTTTGGGAGGCCGAGGCGGGCGGATCACAAGGTCAGGAGATCGAGACCACGGTGAAACCCCGTCTCTACTAAAAATACAAAAAATTAGCCGGGCGCGGTTGTGGGCGCCTGTAGTCCCAGCTACTCGGGAGGCTGAGGCAGGAGAATGGCGTGAACCCGGGAGGCGGAGCTTGCAGTGAGCTGAGATCCGGCCACTGCACTCCAGCCTGGGCGACAGAGCGAGACTCCGTCTCAAAAAAAAAAAAAAAAAAAGAAAATATCTTAAGTTGAAAATAAAGGCTGGGCGCAGCGGTTCATTGCTATAATCCCAGCTAGTCGGGAGGTTGAGGCAGGAGAATCGCTTGAGACCTGGAGGTGGAGGTTGCAGTGAGCCAAGGCTGCACCACTGCACTCCAGCCTATATGAAAGAGCACAACTCCGCCTCAAAAAAAAAAAAAAAAAAAAAAAACAAAGAAAAAAGAAAATAAGGCCGGTGCAGTGGCTCACCCCTGTAATCCCAGCACTTTGGGAGGTGAGACAGGGGATCACTTGAGGTCAGGAGTTCAAGACCAGCCTGGCCAACATGGTGAAACCCTGTCTCTACTAAAACAAGAAATACAAAAATCAGTCGGGCATGGTGGCAGGTGCCTGTAATCCCAACTACTCAGGAGGCTGAGGCATGAGAATTGCTTGAACCTGGTAGGCAGAGGTTGCAGTGAGCCAAGATGGCACCACTGCACTGCAGCCTGGGTGACAGAGTGAGACTCCATCTGGGGAAAAAAAAAAAAAAAGAAACTTTTGTTTTTTACTTATATATTAAACTTACAATGGGTTTATCTGGGTAGAGCCCCATAGTAAGTCGAGGGGTGTACTAAATGTATGTTATTTTCTCACCATCCAAAAGTTGAAAAATTGTAAGGTGGAGATCATCTGAACATAGAAACAGAGGAGAACAGTGGTTACCAGGGGCAGGGAGGGGGAGAAATGGGGAGAAGTAGGTTGAAGGGCAAAAACTGGCAGTTGCGTACGATGAGCAGGTCTAGAGACCTAATGGACAGCATGAGGACAACAGTTAATAATACTGTATTATAAATGAAAAATTTGCTAAGACAGTAGATGTTAAGTACTCTTACCAGACAAAAAAACAAGTTACTATGGAAGGTGACAGGTTAATTTGCCTGACTGTAGTAATTATTTCAGTTTTGTACACCTTATAGACAACTTAAAAAAGAAAATCCCAAGCCACCTACAAAAAAACACCTACTATAACAAAGAACTGAGCTTAGTAGGGTCATAGGATACAAGGTCAATAAAAACAATTGGAAGTCAAAATTACAAAAACAGTACCATTTATAGTGGCATCAAAAATGTAAAACAGCCAGGTGCAGTGGCTTGTGCCTGCAATCCCAACACTTTGGGAGGCCGAGGCAGGGCAATCACTTGAGCCCAGAAGTTTGAGACCAGCCTGGGAAATGTGGTGAAATCCTGCCTCTACTAAAAATACAAAAAATTAGCTGGGCATGGTGGCATGCAGCCGTAGTCCCAGCTACTTGGGAGGCTGAGGTGGGAGGATCACCTGAGCCTGAGAAGTCAAGGCTGCAGTGCACTATGACCCTACTGCTGCACTCCAGCCTGGTCAACAAGAGTGAGACTGTCTCAGAAAAAGAAAAAAAGAGAAATACTCATGAAGGGATAAACCTAACAAAATGTGGTAAAGCTGAAAACTACAAAATGCTGATGAGAGAAACAGAAAAATCCAAATAAATGGGGAGATATACCATATTCACCACTGGAAAGACAATATTGTTTTTCGTTTGTTTGTTTGTTTTGAGATGGAGTTTCGCTCTTGTTACCCAGGCTGGAGTGCAGTAGCTTGATTTCGGCTCACGGCAACCTCCACCTTCCAGGTTCAAGACATTCTCCTGTCTCAGCCTCCCGAGTAGCTGGGATTACAGGCACACACCACCACCACCACGCCTGGCTAATTTTTTTGTATTTTTAGTAGAGACGGGGTTTCACCATGTTGGCCAGGTTGGTCTTGAACTCCTGACCTCAGGTGATCCACCTGCCTCGGCATCTGAAAGTGCTGGGATTACAGGTATGAGCCACTGCGCCTGGCCAACAATATTGTTAAGATAACAATTTTCCCCAAAATGCTTAATAGAGTTAAACAATCTCAACCAAAATCCCAGGTTTTTTTTTTTTTTTTAAAGAAATCAATAAACTGATTCTAAAATCTAAATGGAAAAGCAAAGACCCTAGAATAGCCAAAATACTTGCAAAAGGAAGAACACAATTGGAGGATTCAAATTACCTGATGTCAAAGTTTACTATAAAGCTAAAGTAATCAACATAATATGGTATCGGTAAAATGACAGACCTATAGGTCAACGAAACAATAAGAGAATCCAGAAAAATACCCATGTATATGGTCAATTGGTTTTGAAAAAAGGTAGTAAGGCAATTCAGTGAAAACCAATAGCCTTAAACAAATGGTTCTGGAATAAATGAACATCCATATGCAAAAAAATGAACCATAATCCATAACTCACACCATATTTTAAAAATTAACCCAAAATGTATCATAAATGTAAAAATATAAGAATTTTAAAAAAGGGTGGGCGCAGTGGCTCACGCCTGTAATTCTAGCACTTTGGGAGGTCGACGTGGGCAGACTGCCTGAGCTCAGGAGTTTGAGACCAGCCTGAGCAACACGGTAAAACCCCGTCGCTACTAAAATATAAAAAATTAGCCAGGTGAGGCGGCGTGTGCCTGTAGTCCCAGTTACTCAGGAGGTTGAGGCAGGAGAATTGCTTGAACCAGGGAGGCGGAAGTTGCAGTGGCTGAGATTGTACCACTGCACTCTAGCCTGGGCGACAAAGCGAGGCTCCATCACCAAAAAAAAAAAAAAAAAGAAATAATAAAAACTTTTTCTTTTTCTTTTTTTTTTTTTTTGAGACAGGGTCTCACGCTGTCTCTAAGGCTGGAGTGCAGTGGCATGATCTCAGCTCACTGTAGCCTCGACTTTCCAGGTTCAAGTGATCCTCCCACCTCAGTCCCCCAGATTTCAGTCCCCCAGGTAGCTGGGATTACAGGCTTGCACTACCATGCTCAGCCAGCTAATTTTGTAGACATGGAGTTTCACCATGTTGTTTGTCCAGGCTAAAACTTGTGTTCTTTAACGATATTATAGAGAAATGAAGACAAGCCACAGACCAGCAGAAAATATTTGCAAAACACCTATCTGATAAGGAACTTTTCATCCAGAAGAACCCTCCCAACACAAAAAAAGGAAATCAAACAACCCAATTTTTAAAAATCAGCAAAAAGTCTTGAGATACTTCACCAAAGAAGTATGTGATGTCAAATAAGCACATGAAAAGACACACAAAAATCATTTGTCACAGGAAAATGACAATTAAAACAATGATACTGCTATTCATCTACTAGCATGGAGAAAAAAATAAAATAAATCTGACAATACCAAGTGTTGGTGAGGATACAGAGCAACTAGAACTCTTTTTTTTTTGGAGACGGAGTCTCACTCTGTCGCCAGGTGTGAGTGCAGTGGCGTGATCTCAGCTCACTGCAACCTCCACCTCCCGAGTTCAAGTGATTCTCCTGCCTCAGCCTCCCAAGCCAAGTAGCTGGAACTACAGGCACGTGCCACCACACCCGGCTAATGTTTTGTATTTTTAGCAGAGATGGGGTTTCAACGTGTTAGCCAGGATGATCTTGATCTCCTGACCTCATGATCCACCCACACCAGCCTCCCGAAGTGCTGGGATTACAGGCATGAGCCATGGTGCCTGGCCACAACTAGAACTCTTAAACATCGCTAGTGGGCATGCAAAATGGTGCCACCACTTTCAAAACAGTCTGAGAACCTCTCACAAAGTTAAACACAACTAATCATTTGACCTAACCATCACATTCCTAGATATTCATCCAAAAAAGTTAAAATGTTCACAAAAGGCCTACACGTAAATTTTACTTTATGCAAAATTGCCCTAAGCGGTAAATAACCTTAAAGTCACTTTTCTTTTTTTTTGAGATGGAGTCTTGCTCCGTTACCCCCAGTCTGGAGTGCAGTGGCATGATCTTAGCTCACTGCAACCACCGCCTCCCAGGTTCAAGCGATTCTCCTGACTCAGCCTCCCAAGTAGCCACCCACCACCATGCCCAGCTTTTTTGTGTGTGTGTATTTTTAGCAGAGACAGGGTTTCACCATGTTGGCCAGGCTGGTTTTGAACTCCTGACCTCAAGTAATCTGCCCGTCTTGGTCTCCTAGAGTGTGCTAGGATTATAGGTGTGAGCCACAGTGCCCAGCCTAATGTCCACTATTAATACTTGATTGACAAAAGTAGATCCATACAAAGAAATATTAATCAGTAATTAAATGGAACAAACTATTGATACATGCAAGGAATTAATAAATCTCAAAAGCACTGTATGGGCCCAGTGCAGTGGCTCATGCCTGTAATCCCAGCACTTTGGGAGGCTGAGGCAGGCAGATCACTTGAGGTCAGGAGTTCAAGACCAGCCTGGCCAATATGGTGAAACCCTGTCTCTACTAAAAATACAAAAAAATTAGCTGAGCATGGTGGCATGTGCCTGTAATCCCAGATACTTGGGAGGCAGAGGCAGGAAAATTGCTTGAACCTGGGAGGCGGAGGTTGCAGTGAGCTGAGATTGCACCACTGTACTCCAGCCTGGGCAACAGAGTGAGACTCTGTGGAAAACAAACAAACAAACAAACAAACAAACAAACAAAAAAACGCATTCTATGAAGGAAGCTAGATACAAAAGACTACATATTATAATATTTCATTTACATAACATTTGGAAAAATATAATACTATAGAGTTGGAAATCAGATCAGTGGTTACTAGGAGCTGTGGGTAAGTGAGACAGGTTGACTGTAAAGGGGCCTAGGGCAACATTTGAGATCACAGAAATATTGTGTATTTTGACTGTGATAACGGTTACACGACTGTATACACTTGCCAGAAATCATCAAAGTATACATGTAAAAAGCATGAGTTTTGGTACCTATAAATTATACCTTAATATGCTTGACTAAATAAACAAAACTGATCCTCAAAATTGTAATTTCTTGTCTTGCTCTATGTGGAACAGAAGCTTGAGTTTACCTTTTCCCTACACATATTCCTAGATAAATCACTTAAACTATAAATCATTTTCATTTGTAACAAATACTTTCCAAGGATTTTTGCAGCCTGATAAAAGTACTTTATACGTATTATCTCAAGTTATTCCAACAGCCCTATGAAACTGAGGTTGAGAGGTATGGGTAATTATGAAGTTGGGATTTAAACCCACGCATGTTGGACTGGGTTTAAATGTCTCCATGTCATCTTTCCCTCTATACCGAACTGTGCCACCAAAACTCCAAAAACAGACTGAATTTTATATTCTTCATTGTGCCTAGCATATAATAATATCCAATAAAAGCCAACAATGGTGAAAACTAAAATATATCCTCAAAAACTCAGTCCACTATCAAGTTCAGGATCTAAAGAAGTCGGCTTTTCTAAAGAAAATACTCCTTCCCCCATTCCATTCCTACTGTCTACCATATCTCTGATTTAGCAATCAGTTCATCAGGAAGAGGTATTCATTTGTTCTTTCCTCCCAGTTCCCCTGTACAATTTCCCTGCCTAGCAAAACACCTTTATCTCAGGATGGCCCTGGGTACACAGCTAATCTCTTAGCACTCGAGACAGTAGTTTCTATGGACATGAAATGAAGATCCAGATCATCTTACCCAGGAATTCTTTTCTTTTCTTTTTTGAGACAGAGTCTCGCTCTGTCACCCAGGCTGGAGTGCAATGGTGGTGTGATC
This sequence comes from Macaca mulatta, assembly GCF_049350105.2. Lineage (NCBI taxonomy): Eukaryota > Metazoa > Chordata > Mammalia > Primates > Cercopithecidae > Macaca > Macaca mulatta. Next base: position 61,617,290 of record NC_133406.1, on the reverse strand, counting down.
TCAGCTTACTGCAACTGCAACCTCTGCCTCCTGGGTTCAAGCAATTCTCCTGCCTCAGCCTCCTAAGTAGCTGGGATTACAGGTGCCCACCATCACACCCAGCTAATTTTGTATTTTTAGGAGACGGGATTTCACCATGTTGGTTAGGCTGGTATGGAACTCCTGACCTCGTGATCCGCTTGTCTCAGCCTCCCAAAGTGCTGGGATTACAGGCATGAGCCACTGTGTCCGGCCGAATTATTTTCTTAATTAGAAGAGGGAGTAATATCTACTGGTTTACTGAGTAGAATCAGTTGCATCACTTCTTCATTTGTATTCCCCCATACAGTCCAAGATTACCACTTCAACTGCCAACTTTTTCAACGATTTAGCATTTAACAATTCTTCATTGGACACATGATCCCCTTTTAAGATTAAAAGGTACTGAAGAAAGGGACTCTTGGTCTGAGCCATGGCCCCTGACTGAGCCTTTCATTTTTATTAAAACTGCTGCCTGATGATTGGCTGGTATAAGGAAAACAATTTTCTCATATGTTCTTTAGAAGGCAATTTAGAAGTACCTACAGAATTTTTTTAAATATACATATCCTTTGATTTAGCAATTCTACTTGTAACAATTTATCTCACAGAATCATGTAGGTAGACACAAACAGGTATAAAGATGTACAAGAACTCTTTATAACAGCAAAAAATTGGAAAGGCCCTAGAATATCTATAAAAATGGGGCTGATTACTTAAATTGGGAGAGCATACAATGGAGAATGTCACAGCCATTTAATATGGGATTATGTCCAAGTTTTGCTGGCAAGAGTCAAGCTGCAGAGAGTGTGTGTGTATAAAGAGTAAAAATGTGGGTAATGACATCCAGCGAGATGGCAGAATAGGAAGTCTCAGACTCCAGTCCCTGGACACCTCCAGAAAGTTCAACTAGCAACTATCCACAGATTAAAATATCTTTTTGAAAACCCCATTATTTGGAAACAAGCCTAAAACACATGTGGTCCAAAGGACTGAATGAAAATTGAATTAGAGGGGTAGAGAGATACAGCCTCACTTCGACCATGCCACCCCCTTCCCCAAGCTAGCACACCACCAGAGGGACCATGGTTTCTACAGAAGAAAAGAGAACTGAAGGCAGACACACTGCTTCCCTAGCATTCTGAAGTGCTTTTCAGGAAGCCCAACCTGGTCCTACCTCACAAGGAACAGTGGAGATAATGACCCAGCTAGACTGCCTGTTCAGGGCTGAGGGAGGAGAACCACTTGACCCCAGGAGGTCGAGGCTGCAGTGAGCCAAGGTGGCGCCACTGCACTTCAGCATGAGTGACAAAGTGAGACCCCGTATCAAAAAAAAAGAAAAAATGTACAATATTGCTAATCATTTGGAAAACACAAATTAAAACCACAATGAGATATCATCTCACACTTGCCAGAATGGCTATTATCAAAAAAAGGTAAGTGTTGGAGAAGATGTGGAGAAAACAGAAAACTTATATATCATTGGTGGTAATGTAAATTAGAAGAGCCATTATGAAAAACTGTATGGAGATCTGAAGTCAGTTTGTCAAAGACATCCACACTCCCATGTTGATTGCAACACTATTCACAACAGCCAAGTTATAGAATCAACCTAAGTCCTCATCAACAGATGAATCAATGGTTGGTGCAGTGGCTCACACCTCTAATCCCAACATTTTGGGAGGCCAAGGCAGGAGGATGGCTTAATCCCAGGAGTTTGCAAGACCAGCCTGGGCAACATGGCGAAACCCTGTATCTATAAAAAATACAAAAAAATTAGCCGGGTGTGGGGGTACACACCTGTAGTCCCAGCTACTCAGAAGGCTGAGGTAGAAGGAACATCTGAGGCCAGGAGTTTGAGGCTGCAGTTAGTTGTGGTCATGCCACTGCACTACAGCCTTGGCAACAGAGTTAAGACCCTGTCTCAAACAAACAACAGATGAATAGATAAAGAAAATGTGTTATACATACATGATGAAATAATACTCAGCCTTAAAAAAAGGAAATTCTGCTATTTGAAACAATGTGAAGGAATTGGAGAACATTATGCAAGGAAAAATAAGCCAGGCACAGGAAGACAAATTCTCACAAGCGAAATTTAAAACCATTGAACGCATAGAGGCTGAGAACAGTGGTTACAAAGGCTGGAGAGTGAGCAGAATGGTGTGGTAACAGTAAATGGGTACAAAATCTCAGTTAAGCCAGGCACAGTGGGTAACACAGTGAGAACTGGTCTCTTTAAAAAGATGTCAGAGGGCTGTGCGCAGTGGCTCAGCCCTATAATCCCAGCACTTTGGAAGGCCGAGGCGGGGGGATTACTTGAGATCAGGGCTTTGAGACTAGCCTGGCCAACATGGCGAAACCCTGTCTCTCCTAAAAATACAAAAATAAGCTGGGTGTGGTGCTGCACGCCTGTAATCCCAGCTACTCGGGAGGCTGAGGCAGGAGAATCACTTGAACCTGGGAGGCGGAGGTTGCAGTGAGCTGAGATCGCACCACTACACTCTAGCCTGGGCGACAGAGTGAGACTGTCTCAAACAAACAAACAAACAAACAAACAGATAGGAGACAGAGAAATAAGTAAGTCTTTGATACCTATCATACATCATTACAAATGTAGTTCATAAGTGTATTGAACATTCCAAAATTGCTAACTTTCAAATGTTCTCACCACAAAAAAAAGGGTTTGAAGTAATGAATATGTTAATTGGTTTGATTTAATTATTTTACATTGTATTCATAAATGTAACATCACTTTGTGTTCCATAAATAAGTACTATTTCAAGGCCGGGTGCGATGGCTCATGCCTGTAATCCCAGCACTTTGGGAGGCTGAGGCGGGCAGATCACTCGAGGTCAGGAGTTTGAAACCAGCCTGGCCAACATGGCGAAACCCCATCTCTAATAAAAATATAAAAATTAGCTGGGCGCCTGTAATCTCAGCTACTAGGGAGGCTAAGACATGAGGATCGCTTGAACCCACGGGGTGGAGGTTGCAGTGAGCTGAGATCATGCCACTACACTCCAGTCTGGGCAAGAGCGAGACTGTCTCAAAAAAAAAAAAAAAAGTATTATTATAAACTGTCTACTTATAATAAAAAATACAGTGTGAGTATCTTTTACCCAAAATGTTTGGGACTAGAAGTGTTTCAGACTTTAGGTTTTTTTCAGATTTTGAAATATTTGCATTATACCTACCCATTAATCGTCCCAAATCTGAAAATCCAAAATCCAAAATTCTCCAATGAGCATTTCCTTGGAGCGTTATGTAGGCTCTCAAAAAACTTCAGATTTTGGAGCATGTCAGATTTTGGATTTGGGATACTCAACTGTGAAAAGGAGAAAAAAAGAAAAAGAAATCCTTTCCAAAGTAAAAACACCTAAGACACCAAAAAGGCAATAAAGGTAAAAATAGATAAAATGAACATCAAAATTAAAAACCTTCTTTGCACCAAAGGACCCAATCAATGGAGGGAAAAGAAGCAACCTATGGAATGGGAGAAAACATCACAGATCTGATACAAGATTAATATCCCAAATATACAAAGAACTCCAACAACTCAACAACAAAAAAACTAAATAACCTGTTTAAAAATGGGATTTGAATAGACATTTCTCCATCTGAATAGCCAATAAACACATGAAAAGATGCTTAACATCGGGCCGGGCGCGGTGGCTCAAGCCTGTAATCCCAGCACCTTGGGAGGCCGAGACGGGCGGATCACGAGGTCAAGAGATCGAGACCATCCTGGCTAACATGGTGAAACCCCGTCTCTACTAAAAAATACAAAAAACTAGCCGGGCGAGGTGGCGGGCGCCTGTAGTCCCAGCTACTCGGGAGGCTGAGGCAGGAGAATGGCGTAAATCCGCGAGGCGGAGCTTGCAGTGAGCTGAGATCCGGCCACTGCACTCCAGCCCGGACGACAGAGCCAGACTCTGTCTCAAAAAAAAAAAAAAAAAAAAAAAAAGAAAAGATGCTTAACATCAATAATTGTTAGGGAAATACAAATCAAAACCACAGTGATACCATTTCATACCCATTAGAAAGGTGGCTATCGAAACAACCAGGAAAGTGTTGGCAAAAATATGGAGAAACTGGAACCCTTATCCACTGCTAGTGAAAATGTGAAATGGTGAAGCTGCCATGAAAAATAGTAGGGTGCTTCCTCAAAAATTTAAAAACAACATCACCATATGACCTAGCAATTCTACATCTAGGTATATATCCAAAAGAACTGAAAGCATGTTCTCAAAGAGACATTTGTATACCCATGGTCATAGCAATATTACTCACCACAGGCAGAGATGGAAGCAACCCAGATGGTCCATCAATGGACAAATAAAATGTGAAATGTGGATACAACGGAATATTATTCAGCCTAACAAAGAAAGAGGCTGGGCATGATGGCTCATACCTGTAATCCCAGCACTTGGAAGGCTGAGGCGGGTGGATCACCTGAGGCCAGGAGTTCCAAGACCAGCCTGGCTAACACAGTGAAACCTTGTCTCTACTAAATATACGAAAAAATAAGCCAGGTGTGGTGGCATACACCTGTAGTCCAAGCACACAGGAGGCTGAGCACAAGAATCACTTGAACCTGGGAGGTGGAAGTTGCAATGAACCGAGATCGCGTCGCTGCACTCCAGTCTGGGTGATGGAGCGAGACTCTGTCTTCATCCCATGTCCCCCCAAAAAGACGGAAAAAAATTTTTTCTACATTTTCCAAATTTTGACATTTTCTACAACATGAATGAAGCTTGAGGACATTATGCTAAATAAAATAAGCCAGTCACAAAGAGACAAATACTGCATGATTCTATTATATGAAGTACTTAGAACAGAAAATATAATAGAGACAGAAAGGAAGAAGAATGGTGATTGCCAGGGCATTAGGGAAAATGTAGAGTTAATAGGTACAGAGTTTCAGTCCTGCAAGAAGAAAAGTTCTGGAGATTGGCTGCACAATGTGAATATACTTAACACTACCGAACTGCACACTTAAAAATGGTTAAGATGGTAAATATATATTATGTGTATTTTACCACAATTCAAAACAATTTTTTATTCTTCTGAGACAGGGTCTCACTCTGTCACCCAGGCTGGAATGCAGTGACATAAACATAGCTCACTGTAGCCTCTCTCAACCTCCTGGGCACAAGTAATCCTCCTGTCTCAACCTCTGAAATAGCTGGGACCAGAGCCATAACTGGCTTTTTTAAAATTTATTTTTTATAGAAATGGGGTCTCACAGGCCAGGCGCGGTGGCTCACAACCGTAATCCCAGTACTTTAGGAGGCTGAAGTGGTGGATCACCTGAGGTCGGGAGTTCGAGACCAGCCTGACCAACATGGAGAAACCCCGTCTCTACTAAAATTACAAAAAAATTTAGCCAGGCATGGTGGCACATGCCTGTAATCCCAGTTACTTGGGAGGCTGAGGCAGGAGAATTGCTTCAACCTTGGAGGCGGAGGCTGTGGTAAGCCGAGATCATGCCATTGCACTCCAGCCTGGGCAACAAGAGCGAAACTCGGTCTCAAAAAAAAAAAAGAAAAAAGAAATGAGGTCTCACCATGTTGCCCAGGCTGGTCTCGAACTCCTAAGCTCATGTGGTCCTCCTGCCTCAGCCTCCCAAAGTGCTGGGATTACAGGTGTAAGCCACTGCACTCAACCTAAAAACAATTTTTTAAAAAGGAATAAAATACTAAAATGATAAACAAAACAATCTATATCTATTAGCATGAAGTTTAGAAGAATAAGCATCTAACTCTTAACAGTGGTCATCTAGGAGAACACTAGTAGGAAAAGGAGCAACTTTTTTTCTATTTCTATTTCTATACTGTTTGGATTTTGATCATAAAAATGTACTAACATTTTTAAATTTTTAATAATTCCATTGGATATAACTTTTAAGTTAATCTCCAGGTACTAACAGACATAAGTCCTCAAGCTACCTTAAAAATAAAGTTTTGCCGAGTGCAGTGGCTCACACCTGTAATCCCAGAACTTTGGGAGGCCGAAGCAGGATTGCTTGACCTCAGGAGTTGGAGACTAGCCTGGGCAAAAAAAAAATTAAAAATTAGACTAGATGTAGCTTCTCTATTCCCTCTCAAATCTCTGCCTGGTTTGGACCATCTGCCTCCACTCTTGCCCCTACCATGTTCACCAGGGTGACCCAGAAGTCCTACAAGGTATCCGTCTCTGGTCCCTGGGTCTTCAGCAGCTGCTTCTACATGAGTAGGCCCAGTGCCCGCATTAGCTCCTCAAGGCTCTCCCGAGTGGGTAGCAGCAGTGCTTCTGGGGTGGTCTGGGTGCCGGCCCGGGTCTGAGTGGAGGCTATAGTGGGGCCAGTGGTAATGGGGAGCATCACAGCCATCATGGTGAACCAGAGCCTGCTGAGCCCCCTCAAGCTGGAGGTGTAACCCAACACCCAGGCCATGTGTACCCAGGAGAAAGAGCAGATCAAGACCCTTATCAGTAAGTCTGCCTCCATCACTGACACGATACAGCTCCTGGAGCAGCAGAACAAGATGCTGGAGAGCAAGTGTAGTCTCCAGCAGCAGCAGCAGAACACAGCGTGGAGCAACACGGACAACATGCTCGAGAGCTGTATCAACAACCTTCAGCAGCAGCTGTACATTCTAGGCCAGGAGCAGCTGAAGCTGGAGGCAGAGCTTGGCAACATGGAGGGGCTGCTGGAGGACTTCAAGAATAAGCATGAGGATGAGATCAGTAAGTGTACAGAGATGGACAATGAATTTGTCTTCAAGAAGTTTATGGATAAAGCTTACATGAACAATGCAGAGCTGGAGTCTTGCATGGAAGGGCTGACTGATGAGATCAACTTCATCAGGCAGCTGTATGAAGAGGAGATCCAGGAGCTGCAGTCCCAGATCTTGGACACATCTGTGGTTCTGTCTATGGACAACAGCCACTCCATGGACACAGACAGCATCATCACTGAGGTCAAGGACCAGTACAAGATTGCCAACCGCAGTTGGGCGGAGGCTGAAAACATATACCAGATCAAGTACGAGGAACTGCAGACACTGGCTGGGAAGCAGGAGGATGATGTGTCGCACAAAGACGAAAATCTTGGAGATGAACCAGAATATCAGCCAGCTCCAGGCTGAGACTGAAAGCCTCAAAGGCCAGAAGACTTCCCTGGAGGCTGCCATCATGAATGCCAAGCATCATGGGGAGCCTCCATTAAGGACAGCAATGCAGCTGGGTGCAGTGGCTCACATCTGTTAATCCCAGTACTTTGGGAGGCCAAGGCAGATAGACTGATTGAGGCCAGGAGTTTCAGACCAGCCTGGGCAACATAGCGAAGTCCCCTCTCTACCAAAAATACAAAAATTAACTAGTCTTATAACCCAGTCTCAAAAAAATAAATATTTAAAACTAAATTTTTTTTTTTTTAAAAGACACCACCCCCCAAGCTGGCGTACCAGGAGCTGAGGAATGTCAAGCTGGCCCTGGACACAGAGGCTGCCACCTACATGAAGCTGCTGGAGGGCAACAAGAGCAGGCTGGAGTCTGGGATGTAGAACATAAGTATATATATAAAGACCACCAGTGGCTACTCAGGTACACTGAGCTTGGCCCATGGGGCCTCACAAGCCCTGGCCTCAGCTATGGCTAGGTTCCAGCTTTGACTCTGGCAGGGGCTCTAGCTCCTCTAGCCGCACCAGCTTCTCCAGGGTTCCTCCAGTGCTGTGGTTGTGAAGAAAATAGAGATGCAAGATGGGAAGCTGGTGTCCGAGTCCTCTGATGTCCTGTCCAAGTAAATGGCCATGGCAGCCCCTCCCAGCCCATCCCTTCCTGTGGATGCCCCAGAGCCAGTGGAAGAGGCCACTGTGCAAGGGAGCATAGGAAACAGGAGTGAACATAGCCTCGCCTAAGTGAGGCTCAGTCCTAGCCCTCAACCCAGTCATGGAGTTTATTGCCTGGGGTACCCCCCTGGCCCATGACTCCAGCTATAAAACAATTTTTTTTTTTTCCCAAAATAAAGCCTTAACTACCTCTGCCATTTAAAAAAAAAATTGCCAGGCTTGGTGGTGTATGCCTGTGGTCCCAGCTACTCAGGGGGCTGAAGTGGGAGAATCGCTTGAGCCCAGGAGGTCAAGACCACAGTCAACTATGATTGTGGCACTGCACTCCAGCCTGGGCAACAGAGCAAGACTCTGTCTCAACAATAAAGTTCAAACAAGCATTTCCTCACAAAAGCATGCATCAGTAGATAGTTAAGGAAAATGCCTGTGTTACCCAGTTAACCTGAGATGCTACTAGGCTTACTTACCCCACCATGACACTTTCCGGCCCATAATGCCTTAATCCAAACTAGAGGTACACTCTCTAATCCTGAAACTGTTGACAAGTGTGATATGACAAGAGTTGGTACCCCAAAGCACAACATCCTATTATTTTCAAACTTTTCCTTCTCCCTACCTGCTACTAATTGACCACCAGGCCCACATCAGCACTTTTCTTTCAGAGCCTGATTCTCTATTCCTCCCACCCCCACTTCAAGAATGCTATGAGGGTTAGGGGTGTCTATCACGACCCCCTCAGCAACCAACAGCCGTTCTAGAAAAGTTGACATAACCCAGGGCTGCCAACAAGAGCAGCTTCCCAGCAGGATGTTTTAGTAACCTTAATGAGGCAGAGAGCAACGCCTCCCGTAAATTCTGGTTGGAAGAAACGATCTAGAGATGGTGGAAAAGTACAACTTAAAAAGCAAACACCACAGGCTCCAGTAGAGCAGGAAAGCAAGCTGGGATTTCTAAATACAGACCTCAATTGTAAGAGTTCGCTGTACCTTAATTCTCACTATCATCATTTGCTCTGTCAAAAATAGAACCTTCCATGTCTTGATCCATTCAGAATAAGCCACAGCAGGCACAGCTCTGCTTCCACAGGGCAGCCAGGTCAGAAAGGCCACACAGGGAAATGGAAAAGGCAGCCAGCAGGTTTTCTTAGAGATTATACTCCTCTGGGCTTTTATCCTTCTTCCCAGCTATTCTGGTGCCAAGAAGGCTGCAGGGAGGTCTTTGCTCTGCTCTGAAAAAGCTTCAACTCAATCTTTTCACCAGCAGGGCTGAAGCAGTCTCAGGGCTGTAACTCCCTCTGCTGCCCAATGTTTTCTTTGCATGTTGTGATCAGTTTAAATAATTTCAAACTCAAACGTTAAAAGAACTAATGCAGCCCTTTATTTCAAAATATAATCGAAAGAGCATGAGTTCAGACAGGAGGAATATAGATGGAATGCACGGTTCAAAGCTGTATACACTTCTGCATTCACCTACAAATCTCCTTTATCTCAGAAAGGATTTCTTTTATTCAGTTTCATGAACTGAAACTACAGTCTCCTTCACAGGCATGTAGAAAAGTAGGAGCCAGACTTCTTGGTCCTTCCTCATCCATCCTTAATAACAGCATTGCCTTTAGCAGAACTTAAGGCAGGCCTTATTCACCTTTCAAGATCCAATTTAAATAGTACTTAGGATGAGGCATTAAAACTACCTGTTTACCAGTCTGTTTCACTGTACTGATTCAACACTGTGTCTAGCTAACAGCATATGCTCACTATCTATCTAACAGAATTCTAACTAGAACCATGTGCAATATTGGGGGAAGGGAAACCTGCCCACATAAGAATTCAACCAGAAATCACTGGGGGAAGAACCAAAATTCTTAAGAGATAAGAATAAGAGACAGGTGTGTTTCTCTTTATACCATTATTCTGCCTAACAATTTACCTACCAGCTGTGCTTGTGGTCCTTTTCAGATTACCAATCTCAGTCTCTTTCCTGTAAACTCTTAACTCATTTTTAAAGTACTTGAAAGGCACTTCATTCTTTGCCTATACCCAAATACTTCTCACATTCTGATCTTAGTGATAAAATTCACAAAGACCTCACAGTGACTCAGTTACAGTGTTGAGCAATACTGACCCAATTAAATAACGTACCCAACCTATTTAGGTTAGAAACTCTGGTATTCCAGCATCCAGAACCAGAAGTGATGAAGACATTTATTAGTGCAATAACCCCAATTTATTTTTGTGAACCCTCCCCTTCTCCACCTCCCAATACTGGAAGCTTACCTGTCAGGCAGAATTCCTAATCTGCCTCAAAATCTACAGGTCCAAGCTCTGCGAATACCAAGTGCTCAAGGCAACTGCCACCCTTCAGAAAACTAAAGTAAATACCAACAACGAACGGTGTTAGTGTGTAAAAAGTCTCTACTGATGAATAGGAAGAAGCAATGTAAATTTTTAAATACAAACAATCCCACAGCATTTATTGCCATCTTGTATAACACAAGGGTAATCAAAACAATATGAATAAATGTTCATATTAGACAAAGGACATCTAAAAACAAACTGTATTCTTCTCAACAATTTCTCACTTCATTGATCATTTCTAGTTGGAGACACTTTGTAGCAGAGTAATATTATCTCCTTTCAGCATGATCCGACCTGCAACACAAAAACAACAAAAGGCTATTAATAGCCACACACTCAGATGTTTTACTCTCAGAATTTTGTATCCAGTTTTTGAACATTTTGAAAATGCTTTCTTATAAAAACACGTAAACATTTTCAAGTGTCCATATAGTGAAATGCTTTCTGGCTCCATTAGAATACATTTACCTTTTCTACAAACTAACAAAGGTAGATGGTATTTCATGACAAGCATCATTTCTATGAACTAAGTCAACTCAATAGGCCTCATACAACATTTCCCAATGCTGAGTTTGTAAAAGTTTGGAAATGAGTCGTATGTCAAGTTTGGGAAATATAGCATATTATAACTCCATTCTTAAAGCTGTTAGTATATTAAAGACTCCACCCTATCTCTACTAAAAATACAAAATTAGTTGGGCGTGGTGCCGTGTGCCTGTAATCCCAGCTACTTGCGAGGCTGAGGCAGGAGAATCGCTTGAACCTGGGAGGCGGTGGTTGCAGTGAGCCGAGATCGCACCATTGCACGCCAGCCTGGGCAACAAGAGCAAAACTCTGTCTCAAAAAAAAAAAAAACCAAAACTCCACCCTACAATAAACAAACCTGTTTAAGTTTTACCCAAACTTTCCTAAGGTTATTTAAGACGATACTTTTCTAAGAAATCTATAAACATCTTCAGGAACACTGGTGTTCACTGGCAGAACAGTTTGAGACATGTTGATCAACTCCAACAGTAATTAAACTGTTCTACTTTCCCAGGCTTCTGCAGGTATTAATAATATTCTATTCTACAGGATGAATACTACCATGAGAATTCAACAGTTGGTAAATAATTTATAAATAATATGACCTCGGTGAGGCTAAGCCTGCCCTTCCTGGCAAGACATCTTAAAATCTGAAAAATCCAGCTGGGTATGGTGGCTCATGCCTATAATCCCAGCACTTTGGGAGGCCAAGGTGAGCGGAATGCCTGAGCTTAGGAGTTTGAGACCAGCCTGGACAACACGGTGAAACCCCGTCTTCTACTAAAATATAAAAAATCAGCCAAGTGTGGCGGCATGCACCTGTAATCCCAGTTACTTAGGAGGCTGAGGCAGGAGAATCACTTGAACCCATGAGGTGGAGGTTGTAGTGAGCCGAGATTATGCCATGGCACTCAAGCCTGGGAGACAAAGCAAGACTCCGTCTCCAAAAAAATAAATAAATCAATCTAAAAAACCCAGGTTTTCATAATAGTGTAAGGAGGAAGAAGCTAGCGAAACACCATACTGCTTCTCAGAATCTACTTTCCACATATCTAGTATAGGTTCATGAGAATCCTGAGAGTCTGAGACACCTGAAACCCACCACTGATAAAAGTATTAGTGAGCATTTAACAAATGAAGACAAAATGCCTAAATAAACCTCAAGTGAATGGGATGTTAATAGAAATGATTCAGTGTGTCTTGAAACCGTGAATACTAAGACCATTCATTAACTGGGTTAAGAAATACCGTTCATTGCCAGGCTTAGTGGCTCACACATGTAATCCCAGCATTTGGGAGGCCAAGGCAGGTGGACTGCCTGAGCTCAGAAGTTAAAGACCAGCCTGGGCAACACAGTGAAACCCCATCTCTACTAAAACACAAAAAATCAGCCAGGCGCAGTGGTGCACGCCTGTAGTCCCAGCTACTCGGGAGTCTGAGGCAGCAGAATTGCTTAAACCCAGGAGGCGGAGGTTGCAGTGAGCCAAGATCGCGTCATTACATTCCAGCCTGGGCAACAGAGTGAGACTCCGTCTCCAAAAACAAAAGAAAGAAATACCATTCATTATTCAAGTATTTTTTAGTTTCTATTATGCGCCAGGCATTGAGTTAGGTACTGAGCACACTAGGGATCAAAAAAGGCATGATTCATGCACTTATGGTGAAGCATCTCATAACAGGAGAGACATTAATAAAATAATTTCAATAATAAATGTTTTACTACAAACTCAGGGAGCACATAACCCCGCCTCCCCCATCCCCAGCAAAATCAAATTAAACTCTGAACTTTTTAGAACAGGGCTTCCTAACCCCTGGGCCACAGACCAGTACCAGTCCTGGTCCCTGTTAGAAACCAGGTCACACAGCAAGTGAGCAGTGGGCAAGGTGGCAGAGCTTCATCTGTATTTACAGCCACTCCACATCACTAGTATTCCTGCCTGGGCTCTGCCTCCTGTCAGATCAGCGGAGGCCTTAGATTCTCATAGGAGCATGAAACCTATTGTGAACAGGGCATAGAGGGATCTAGGTTGCGCACTCCTTATGAGAACCTAATGCCTGATGATCTGTCACTGTCTCCCATCACCCCCAGATGGGACTGTCTAGTTGTGGGAAAATAAGCTCAGGGCTCACACTGATTATACATGATGGTGAGTTGTATCATTATTTTATTAAATATTACAATGTAATAATAATAGAAATAAAGTGCACCATAAATGTAATGTGCTTGAATCATCCGAAAACCATCCCCCACACTCCGGTCCATAGAAAAACTGTCTTCCACAAAACTGGTCTCTGGTGCCAAAATGGTTGAGGACCACTGTCTTAAGAGAACTGATATTTGATCTGAGCTCTAAAGACACAAGGAATATCATATACAAAGATTAATGGTTGGGCAAATGCACAGACTCAAAGAACTGAAATAAGACAAGTGTTGCTAAAGCTCAGAAAGTAAGGCACAGTGATATGAGATGAGCAGAGGGAGATAAGACTAGATCATAAAGATCATTAGATTTGCAGAATCATTAGATTTTTTTTATCCTAAGAGCAACAGGAAGTCACTGAAGAATTTCAAGCAAAGGGATGACATGTTCAGGTTGGTGTTTTTAAAAGATGACTGAGGCCTGGAAAGCAAACTGGAGGTAGCTGCAGAGAAATCAATTAGTAAGCTGAATTGGAAACTGGTGCCATTCAATAAGGCGAGAAATAATAATACAATAGCTCTAAACAGTGTGAGTTGGAATTGAGTTTGCTTTCTGATATGCTGACTTTAAGAAGCCTTTGAAACATTCAAGTAGAAATGGTGAATAGGCCCAGACTTGGGAGTCCCAAATTTGGGAGTCAATATACATAGATGGTAATTGAAGCTGTACTCCAGTGCCTAGGCAGACAATACTGAATGACAGGAGGGCCTAGAACCAAGCCTGGAGCAACTCATTTAGTGACTGGGTCCCAAAGAATGAACATACAAGTCTGAAAAATAGCCAGAAATGAAAAATTAAAACCCAAGTATAATATCGTAGAGCCAAGGTGTGATACTGCAAAATATTTATTTGGTCTTCAATCCCATACAACTCCTAAAATCCTCAGAATCTCTAAGGTGTTGCCTTTTTGTATGCTAATGATTGACTGACCACCAGCAGCCCCTGCAAAGTTTCAGCATTGGAGCTGCTCACTGAAAGGACCAAGGCATTAGTGAGGTCAGACTTTCAGCCCCACCCTCCAACCCAGGGAGAAGAGGAGCAGAAGGTTAAGCTGATCACCAATAGCCAATTTATTCAGTCAGGCCTACATAATGAAGCTTACATAAAAACTGAAAACAATGGGTTTCTGACAGCTCAACACATGGAGGTTCCCAGAGAGCAGTAAGCTTGTAGAGGGCACAAAAGCTTCGCATCCCTTCCTATATGCCTTGCCCTGTGCATCTCTTCATCTGTATTCTTTGTAATATCCTTTATAATAAACCAGTAAATATAAGTGTTTCCCTGAGTTCTGTGAGCTGCTCTAGCAAATTAATTAAACCAAAGGAGGGGTTATGGGACCCAGTTTACAGCCAGTCAGTAAGAAGGACAGGTAAAACAATCTGGAGCTGACAATTGGCATCTGGTGGAGCATCGAGGGGCAGGGAAGGCAATCTTGGGGATTGAGCCCTCAACCTCTGGGAACTGACACTATCTCCAGGTAGATAGTGTTAGAACTGAACTGAACTTGACGACTCCAAGCTGACGTCCACTGCCGAACTGACTGCTTGCTTGGTGTGTGGGGAAATACGCCCACACATCTGGTCACAGAAGTCTTCTGTGTTAATTATTGTCAACTGAGGAAATAGAAAGATCTACTTGGGTTTTCCCCCCCACTCAGACAAGGGAACAAAGCGCTTTAAGGAGGGAGTGGCCAATGGTGCCAAATGCTGTTGAGAGTTTAATTAAAATGAGGATTAGTACTGATCATTAGATTTAACACCACTAGTCTTTGGTTCCCTTGGTGAGAGCTCTCTGGGCAGAGAAGCCAAAATGGAGTGTGGTGAGAAGTGAGTGGTAGAGAATAATTTCAAAAGTGTACTACTACTCTGAATAATAACTTCTCAAATGCAAAGTAAAATCAAACATGAACTGAGTTGCAGGTCACTGAATTCTGCAAGTGAACAAAACATTTCTACGATTCTGTAAGACCACTTATATCCTTACCCAGTTGTTTTCTTGACTTTGTTTTAGAATGAATCTCTTCTGCATCATCTAATACAAGGTTCATATATTCATCAAAACCCTAGAAAAATAAACAAACTGTCATCGTCAAAGAAAATCACATCCAACCCATTTTAAATGTGTATACCTATGCAGATACAAAATCCAACTAACTTCAAAGATTCACTCATCTCAAGCCCCGCACTCCACCTTCCACCCAAAGTCTTTTTTCTTTTTTTTGAGAAAGGATCTCACTTTGTCTCCCAGGCTAGAATGCAGTGGTGTGACCTCGGCTCACTGCAGCTCGACCTCCTGGGTTCAAGCAATTCTGCTGCCTCAGCCCCACCAAGTAACTGGGACTACAGGGCGCACCACCGTGCCTGGCTACTTTCTGTATTTCTGGTAGAAACAGGGTTTCATCATGTTGCCCAGGCTGGTCTCGAACTCCGGAGCTAAAGTGATTCATCATGCTCGGCCTCCCAAAGTGCTAGGATTACAGACATGAGCCACTGTGCCCAGCAAAATATTTAAAAATTAGCTGGACATGGTGGTGCATGCCTATAGTCCCAGCTACTAGAGGCTGAGGTGGAAGAATCACTTGAGCCAAGGAGTTCAAGATTGTAGTGAGCTCTGACAGCACCTGGGTGACAACGCAAGATCCCAACTTAAAAAAAAAAATTACTTAGGGTAGCCTGCTATCCCTATTTAACCCCACTGAGCTCTATTCAGGTATCACCTAACCCACAACAAACAATTCCATTAGTCCCCACCCTTCCTAATTTCCTTTCTTTTGTCCCCTCTCTCCATACTAACATCGTTGCTCAAATATTTTTTTTCAAATAATTTTTAAAAGTTAATTTTCAGCCAGGCATCGTGGCTCATGCCTGTAATCCCAAGACTTTGAGAGCCTGAGGTGGGAGAATCACCTGAGCCCAGGAGATCAGCCTGGACAACAATGTGAGACCTTGTCTCTATAAAAAATAAAAATTTAGCAGGCTGTGATGGTGCACACTTTTGGTCCTAGCTACTTGGAAGGCTGAGGCAGGAGGACTGCTTGAGCCCAGGAGGTTGAGGCCACAATGAGCCATGACTGTGCCACTGCACTCCAGCCTAAGCAACAGAACAAGGCCCTTTCTCAAAAATAAAATACAAATTTTCTTCTCAACACAGACAGAGGAAAGAAAATGAATTAAAAGTTAATTTTCCCTGTCTATTAAAAATTACCCAATCCTTACCTATCAACAATGAAAAAAGGCTAAATAGCGGCCCCCAAAAAACTTTGCTTAGGTTGGATCTTTCACTTTTTATACACTGTTCTGGCTAGCCACTTTCTGAGAAATCTTTTTCTATGACCAAACTGCTATGAGATAAAATTGCCTGGATACTCACAATGATACAGCCTTCTATCCGCATATTCACTTGCTCATAGAGCCACACCTGAATCCGCGATCTCTGAAATAATCATAAAAGTGGAAACGTTAAAAAAAGAAAAATGGGGCCAGGCGCAGCGACTCATGCCTGTAATCCCAGCACTTGGGGAGGCCCAGGCAGGTGAATCACAAGGTCAAGAGATAGAGAGCATCCTGGCTAACATGGTGAAGCCCCATCTCTACTAAAAATACAAAAAAAATTAGCTGGGCATGGTAGCACACGCCTGTAGTACCAGTTATCAGGAGGCTGAAGCAGGGGAATCACTTGACCCCGGGAGGCGGAAACTGCAGTGAGCCGAGATCGAGCCACTACACTCCAGCCTGGGGGACAGAGTGAGACTCCGTCTTAAAAAAAAAAGAAAAGAAAAGAAAAAAAAGAAAAAGAAAAACAGGCCAGCTGCCTCGATTCACACCTGTAATTCCAGTACTTTGGGATGCCAAAGCAGAATAATTCGCTTTGTGGCCAGGTGTTCAAGATTAGCCTGTGCAACATTAAGCAAGATCTTGCCCCCTCCCCCGCCCCCCTCCCAAAATTGAAGTACACAAAACCTAACCATTTTGGTCAAACGACAAGAGAAATATGGCTCCTAAAAAAAACTGTAATGAATGTAAGTCAAGAGTTTTAACTAATTAGCCCATATCTAAGAATTATTCACCAGTAATAATAATCTCAAAGAGAATTTTCATTTAATAAGTTCTATATTGGAACTATATAACCTAATAATTTTCCTGTGATCTTGGGACTCAACATTTCTTACTGCTTCTGGTTTCAATCTATTTAAGAGTGAAAGTTTTTGACAGCATAGCACAAAGCAGCAATTTCTAATGACCAAGGGCTTATATCTTGCAGCAAAATCCAGTTCCAAAACAAAGCTTTCTCATGTCACACACCTAACAACCAGGACAGGAGCCCTCAATTCAGGTGGTTAAAAATTATTATCACCTGAAATTAATGTTTTTCAGTTGTGCTGTCACACTATAAAATTTAAGTTGCTAAAGTTCCCCCCAAAGGAAAGCAGCTGCCACCAAATTCCTCTGAAGCTACCCCTTCTTTCTTTTTCCGTCTTTAAGTTTTCCAACAGATATTAAACACACCACCTCTTGACATGGTTTAAGTTGGTTTTTTCTTCCAATGTGTTTCATCTTAAAGGGGAGAGGTTCCAACGTTCTAGGCATAATCACTACTAACAAAACTACTGATGCCCAAATACCATGCTCAAGTCTGCTGATAATACTTTTTGGAATTAAAAAGTATTTTTGATCTTGCAAAGTAATAATACAATTCTTTGCATGTTGGGAAGTGGCATGGATACACACCACTTCACCACATTAGTGCTTTCTCAGTACTCCTTCCCCTCGATTACCCTTCAATCTCCAGTTACATCTATTTTTAAATTCTAGAACACAGCGATCACTCAGGTTAACACAAAAAACTAAATCAGTTCATCTCTTATTTAAAAAATAGTTATGAAACAAGCAACTTACGTACATTTTGTAAGTATCTGAAGATGAGGTTCTGCACCACAGTGGCTAAGGAAAAAATACAAAAGCAGCATAGACTGCTTCCTGAAACAACTGGACGACCCTGTTCCCGTCTCACCTTGGTATACTGAACGCGAGGTCTGGTGCTTACGCAAACAAAAAGTGCCCAGCTGGGCATTCATTAGGGGTCTTCTAAAGATTAAAGAACATCCCTTCTACTTTCATTCCCCTGGAGTTTCCCGAAACCTTTAACTCCCGTTTTCACTCCGCACCTAAAGTTCTCTTCCCTCCTTTCGCCGCCTCCATTCCTGCATTCCCCCACGGCAGGGGTCCACCCAAGACCACCTCCCCACCATCACGGTTCTTCAACTACCCGCGCTTTCTTCCAGTCTTGGTCGCCCCGGGGGCTCATGGGATGTGGATTCGTACTCCGCTACCCCAGGCCTGCTCTCAGTCTGCGCCTTCGCACCCCGTATTCTGGCCCGAACCTCCCAGTCCTGACATCCTGCGTAGGATACGATGGGCTGCACCATAACCTTCTGCACTTTCTGGCCCTGGCCACGGTACGCCATGGTGAAATTTCACAAAGAGCACAACCTCACGCTGCCTCTGAGAGCAATTTCCGGAATAAAGAACCGGAAGCGGAAGTATGTGAAGGTTACGCGGCGACATGGGCGTCTCCTAGGAAATGCCCCTCTAGCCACGAAGTCATGTTTCTCCGCTGCATGGCCTCCGAGGGAGGCCAAACTGAGGCGTCTGCGCTGTGGAAGGTGGACCGGTCCTATAGCGCCACCTGGAGGCAGGCGGGAGGAGGTGCCTTCGGTTGCCATGTCTCCAATTTCTTTTCTTTTCTTTTTTTTTTTTTTGAGGCGAAGTCTCGCTCTCTCGCCCAGGCTAGAGTGCAGTGGCGCGATCTCAGCTTACTGCAACCTCCGCCTCCCGGGTTCAAGCGATTCTCCTGCCTCAGCCTCCCGAGTAGCTGGGACTACAGGCGCGTGCCACCACGTCCTACTAATTTTTTGTATTGTTGGTAGAGACGGGGTTTCACCATGTTGGCCAGTATGGTCTCGATCTCCTGACCTCAAGATTCGCCCGCCTCGGCCTCCCAAAGTGCTGGGATTACAGGCGTGAGACACTGCGCCCAGCCCGTATCTCCATTTTCTGAGTTAGCTTAAAAAGCCAAAATCGTCCCACTGTGTATCTCTGTGTGTAAAGTGAGTTAATTTCGTGCCTTTCCTAAAAGTTTAGGCTTGATAACAGCGTTGTGGTGGACAGGGTAGGGCGGCAAGAAGCCCAAACTTCAGGCCTCCCGCCTCTGGCAGTCGGCCAGGGGCGGTCTGCATTCCAAAGCCAGACGGCTGGTTCGCTCCAGTTACGGATTCAGCTCAGCCACTTCGTGGAGCGAGTTTACTGTTCAGGTGGCAACTGAGGGTGGCGATCTACCATGAAGACGCTGAAATCTACATGCCGGGCGCAAATCCAGCTCTTTTAGAGTTGGGTGACAAAGGATAAATTACTCAGCCTCACCGTGTCTTGGCTTAGTTTTCAAAACGGAGATTAAAGATTAACTTTACTCAGGGGGTTGAAGATTCAATGAAAGAATTGTCTATGTGTGCACACAGTTAGGCGTCAGCCAGTGTCAGAACATGCCCTTCCCTGGATAACACAGCTACTAAGTGGAGGAGCTGGAATTCGTAGTTGTGCCTGACCCCAAAGCCCAACTACCTTTCCATTGTGTCATGGCTTGTGGCCTGGCAGAGAGTTCGTTTAATTGGCATACACATGTTATAGAAGAGGAAACTGAAGTTTAGACTTTTGAAAGGACTTGCCTTAAGGGAACACGGATTAGGGCAAATGGCAGAATCAAAATTAGCTTTTCTGAGGGCTTCTGTTTAGTGGGGATAATAGTAATGACAACCTCAGAAAGGGTTTGAATTGAAAGTGATTTTTAAACTACACGAAGTGGCCAGGCTCATGCATGTAATCCCAGCATTTTGGGAGGCCGAGGCAGGTGGGTCATCTGAGGTCGGGAGTTCGAGACCAGCCTGGGCAACATGGTGAAACCTTGTCTCTACTAAAAATACAAAAATTAGCCATGCATGGTAGCACACGCCTGTAATCCCAGCTACTGTGGGAGACTGAGACAGGAGAATCGCTGTCTGCAAATCGCCGGGAGGCAGAGGTTGCAGTGAGCCGAGATCATGCCACTGCACTCCAGCCTTGGCGACAGAGCGAGACTCTGTCTCAAAAAAATAAATAAGAATAAATAAACTACACAAAGCTAGCAAATGCTTGGCATAACTATTTCCTTTAAAAAATTTCAGCCGGGGCTGGGCACAGTGGCTCATGCCTGTAAATCCCAGCACTTTGGGAGGCTGAGGTGGGTGGATCACAAGGTCAGGAGTTCGAGACCAGTCTGGCCAATATGGTGAAACCCCATCTCTACTAAAAATACAAAAATTAGCCGGGCATAGTGGCAGGCACCTGTAGTCCCATCTACTCAGGAGGCTGAGGCAGGAGAATTGCTTGAATCTGGGAGGCTGAGGTTGCAGTGAGCCAAGATCGCGCCACTGCACTCCAGCCTGGGTGACAGAGTGAGACTCCACCTCAAAAAAAAAAAAAAATTTTCAGCCGGGTGCGCTAGCTCATGCCTGTAATCCCAGCATTTTGAGAGGCAGAGGCAGGAGGCTTGTTTGAGCCCAGGAGTTCAACACCAGCCTGAGCAACATAATCAGACCTTGGCTCTACAAAAACATTTTAAAATTAGCCAAGCCTGATGGTGCGTGCTTGTAATCCCAGCTACTCTGGAGGCTGACGTAGGAGAATCTCTTGAACCCAGGAGGCAGAGGTTGCAGTGAGCAGAGATCATGCCACTGCACTCCAGCCTGAGCAACAGAGCCAGGCCCTGTCAAAAAGAAAAAAAAAAAAGATTGCCTAGCTGGGTTTGGTGGCATGGCCTGTATTCCCAAGTACTAGGGGAGGCTGAGGTAGTAGGACTGCTTGAGCCTAGGAGTTCAAGAGTGCAGTGAGCTGTAATGGCACCTATAAATAGCCACTACAGTCCAGCCTGGGCAACATAGTGAGACCCAGTCTTTAAAAAATATTCCCCCATCCAAACCCAATAGAGTGTCACGTTGTCTGACTTCAAGACAGCATGTTTATTTTTCCCCACTACCCTCCCCCCCTTTTTTTTTAGACAGGATCTTCTGATGTGGCACAGGCTGACATGCAGTGGTGCAATCTCGGCTCACTGCAACTTCCCCACCAGGGCTCAAGCGATCCTCCCACCTCAGTCTCTGGAATAGCTCGGACCACAGGTATGCACCACCACACCTGGCTAATTTTTTGTATTTTTAGTAGAGACGGGGTTCTGCCATGTTGGCCAGGCTGGTCTTGAACTCCCGGCCTCAAGTGATCTTGCCTCGGCCTCCCAAAGTGCTAGGATTACACGTGTTAGCTGAACCCGGCCAGGATTACTTTTTTAAATCCAAGTAGATGATGTCTTCTTATTTGTTCAAACTTTCCTTTGAATCTTTCAAAAGTTTTTGGTTTTCTTCATATAGACCTTGTGATTTCTTAAGTTCAACCTTAGATATTTCATCTCTCTTGTTCTTAAAAATTGTATCTTTTCCTCAATTGTATGCTCTAGCTGATTTTTGGGGAAAAAAGGAATGATAAATGCAAGTACATAAAAATAAAATTTTGCGTGACTAAAAAGTGAAAACAAAGCCAAAACATCTGGGAAAAATATGTTTGCATTACATCTGAAAAATGACTAATTTTACTAATATGTAGAGTTCCTGAAAAAGAATGCTATTCTGGTTCTTTAATGATGTGTAAGAAATATTCCAAAACTTAGTAGCTTAAAACAACCACCATTTTGTTATAATTCATGACTTCATTGGTCAGGAATTTGGGCAGGTTCTCAGCTGGGTGATTCTTCTGCTCCACAAGACACATCTATGGCTTTGGTGTGTATCTTTGGAAAACTGGCCTTAGCTGGGTCCCTATCTCTATGTAGTCTCAGCTCTCACCACATGGTTTCTCTAGAAGGGTAGTATGCTTTCTTATATGGGGGATTAGGGGTCTAGCAAACCAAGGCCGAAGCTACCAGCACTTTTTTTTCTTTTTTTTTTTTTTGAGATGGAGTCTCACTCTGTCGCCAGGGTGGAGTGCAGTGGTGCAATCTTGGCTCGCTGCAACCTCCGATTCCTGGCTTCAAGCGATTCTCCTGTCTCAGCCTCCCGTAGTTGGGATTACAGGTACGCACCACCACGTCTAGCTGATTTTTGTATTTTTAGTAGAGACGGGGTTTCACCATGTTGGCCAGGATGGTCTTGATCGCCTGACCTCTTGATCCACCCGCCTTGGCCTCCCAAAGTGCTGGGATTACAGGTGTGAACTACCGCACCCGGCCGCTCTACCAGCACTTTTAAAAGCCACGCCTGGGCCGGGCACTGTAGCTCACTCTTGTAATCCCAGCACTTTGGGAGGCTGAGACCAGCGGATTACCTGAGGTCAGGAGTTCAAGACCAGCCTGGCCAACATGGCGAAACCCCATCTCTACTAAAAATACAAAAATTAACTGGGCATAGTGGCGGGCACCTGTAATCCCAGCTACTCAGGAGGCTGAGGCAGGAGAATTGCTTGAACCCAGGAGGCGGAGGTTGCAGTGAGTGGAGATCGCACCACTGCACTCCAGCCCGGGTGACAGAGCGAGACTCCATCTCAAAAACAAAAAACAAACAAACAAAAAAAAAAACCCAAAATTAAAATTGGCAATGGATGTGAGCAATCAGTTTGTAGCAAAGGAAATAGGAAAGTTCTTTAAACATGAAAAGATGCCCAGCTTCACTCATAAGAGAAAGGTTACAGTCAGAATGTCTGTCATAAAAGAAAAGAAAGAGAAAAGCAAACCAAACTACACTGAAGTGCTATTTCCCTTATTAGTTTGGCAATGATGAAAAAATAGTGCTACTGTAAATTATTAAGCTCTATTTCTAGGTACTTATCCTCCATACAAACTTACATGTGTGGTATAATGTAATCATCACATTGTTTAAAATACCCAGATGGGAAGCAACCTAAATGTCTATCAATAGGGACTACTATAAATTACTGCATCTTCATAGGGTGTAATTCTACGCAACTGTTATTAAGATTAAAGTTCTCTGTGCCACGATATGAAATGATATCCAATATACATGATGAAAAAAAAGGAAGGTATAATGTGCTTGAGATTTACTTCAAAATAACTCAGGGGAGCCAGCAGGACCAGATCTCAGATAAGGCAAGCCTAAGGATTTAGCATAATTGTAGGAATCACAATCACATGTACAAATACAAGCTTTGAAAAGTGAGTGCCTCCTTAAATTGTGCCTAAGTACCTTGCTTGCCTCACCCTCAGCCCAGCTAAGTAGGTCAGAATAGGGGGTGATGGATAGTTAGTATGGTAAAGAAGAAAGAGGATTGGCCATGAATCTGTAATTGTTGAAACTGGGTGACTATGTGGAGTTTATTATACTTTAATTCTAAATACATTTGAAATTTTAATAAAAAAGGCACGGTTCAAAATGTCATGTGTTTTACACGTGACACTGTATGTAAGTGTATTGCCTTACACGTGGCTAAAGTATCTCTGGAAGAATACCTGAGATACAGATAATGGAAAGTAAGATGAAACATTTGTTTCCTTTTGTTATTACAACTACCCTTAAGGTGTCTGCAAAGTGGGCTTGAGAACCACTGACCCAAATAAACATACCCCTGAGAAAGGAGTCTGCCAAATCTCCCAAATATTTCAGAACATTCTTCCTCTCAGCTTGAAGTTTCTTTCATCCCAATCAGAAGCTTCACAACTTGCTGAATGGCTGTGATTAACTATTCTCTGCCATGCCATAGATTCAGACTCTGCAACATTTTTAGCAGTTAAATCCAATATATAAATAACCAAATATAAATATAAAAAAAATAAAAAAAAACAAATATAAATAACCGTAGTAACAGACCCTCTCAGTAAATATAAATCAAAAATTACTTTTCTTTTTTTTTTGGGGGGGGGGGGGGATGGAGTCTTGCCCTGTTGCTCAGGCTGGAGTGCAGTGGTGTGATTGATCTTGGCATCTTGGTTCACTGCAACTTCCGCCTTCCAGGTTCACACAATTCTCCTGCATCAGTCTCCCAAGTAGCTAGGATTACAGGTGTGTGCCACCCCATCTGGCTATTTTTTTTTGTATTTTTAGTAAAGATGGGGTTTTGCCATGTTGGCCAGGCTGGTCTCAAACTTCTGACCTCAGGTGATCCACCCACCTTGGCCTCCCAAAGTGCTGAGATTACAGGCATGAGCCACCACGCCCAGCCAAAATTACTTTTTTTAATGTAAAATTAAATTCTAGATTGCTGTTCTTATTTAGGGTCATCACTTATTTTTTGCTCACTTTATTGTACAGTGTTAAGAGAATGGTCAAGGATTTTAATTGTGCTCATGCCCCTTAACTAACATCATTTTGCAAATTCAAAATAAATTGCAGTTTGGAGTCTTAATTATTAATGCAGTTAAATGTCTGGGTTGTAGGAACTTTCAAAGATTTATTGAGCAGCTTCATAAAATCAAGATTTTAAAAACACTCTTGAAAAGATCTACTAATCAAACCCAATGGCACACAATATATAAACACACTGACCCTGAAACTACAGTGGGGGAATAGTCATCTTTAATGTCCTGTAGAATTTAGTGTCAAAATGAGTATGTGAATTAATGATACACAGTAAGTACTCAATAAATGTTAGCTAGTTTAGAAGTGTTACCTATTAAGCAGTTACAACTGGAGACCATGTATTTCCTGTTGCTACAGCCAAATTCAAAGCAATCAAATACTTTACAGAACTGCAGAACTGTTGGCTGGGCGTGGTGGCTCTGTAATCCCAGCACTTTGGGAGGCCAAGGCGTATCACTTTAGGTCGGGGGTTCCAGACCAGCCTCGCCAACATGGTGAAATCTTGTCTCCACTAAAAATACAAAAATTAGCCAGGTGTGGTGGCACACCCCTGTAATTCCAACTACTGGGGTGGCTGAGGCAGGAGAATTGCTTGAAACTGGGAGGCAGGGGTTGCAGTGAGCCAAGATTGTGCCACTCATTGCATTCTAGCCTGGGCAACAGAGTGAGACTCTGTCTCAAAAAACATACCGTGCAGAATTATTCTGGCAAAATAAAGCCACCATTTTAGAAAAGGATCATAGAACTCTGATCAATATATTAATAGATCAAGTTTTGTCACTGCAATTGTAATTATTAAACATTAGTCTTATCTTTCAAATACTGATCAAGATGAAAACATACTATGTTCTGGCTTTAAAGAGGAACCAGAGATTTAGGGTTAAGGCCAGAACTTTAGGAATTATTATCTTGAGATAAAATATATGAAACATAAAACTATCTTATTTCTGTTATAACCAAACTGGAACATTTGGGCCCTTTTCTTACTGGTAAAATGAAAAACTATCAATCAAAACTAGTCTTTTGCTTTTTGTGAAAAGTTGATTCAACTTGTTGGGACGACTTTAGACTAACAGGAAAAATCTATGTTCTTTGGTAGCTAACAAACATATGCATTCCCACAATTTTAAAAATTGGCACACCTATTAAGAAACCTGGACTTTCATCAATTAAATTTCTTATCTGCCGCACTTTCATGCTTGAAAATTCTGTATCGTTGACTCTAAAGATCACGTTTATTCATTTATTTTTCATCAGCCTCTTGAGGCAGAGTAGGCCCAGAGAGACTCCCTAAGATCACTTTTAAACCCTCCCTCCTTTTAAAAACTTAATGGCATTGCTTGAGTTACAACACTAAGAAGTATCTGTGTCAGAAAAAAAAATCCTCACATTATAATAATATAAATTCTTACCTAAAGCACATGCAGCTAAAACTGAGCACACTTGTTAATTTGGCAATATATCCAGGTGAAAGATTTCTAAGCCAAATAATAACTGAAATTTGGGCACTTACAGGAAAGGCCAATAACATTCTGATTGGGGTCTCTTGTCAAGGTGGATCCTAGGCTGACAGGATGATATGATCTAAGATTACTTAGCTCACAACATCAAGAGTTTCCTACATCAGTTTTATTTAAAACACAAACAAGTATTTCTCTTTCTGTAAGGGCAAATGGTTCAAATAATGCGGAACACGAAACATTGACTAATACAAGTGCTTTAAATATGAAACAAAATTATTTTTTAAAAAAGCAAAAGAATAAAGAATATATACAAAAGGGACCTGGAATCTGTAAGCTGATTCCAAAAACGAAATAAGTAGAAAATTTGTGGTGCAACCTGAACATTCTACCCCTGCTTTGGAGAAGGGCTATCATACAACATTCAGTCAGCTGAAGATGGATTGGTAGAGGTGTGTCTATACATAAATTTCAAGTCATTTTTGCTTGTGCAGAATCATCCAAATCTTCCCAAGACTGAATGGGCAGTCCTGTGGCTTTCTTCCTTTTCCATATTCCCAACAAGGCTACATGAAGTTCAACTCTTGATGAGCCGCTTACAACAGCAGTTCCTTAGGAGCCAACATGACAGGTGGGTCAGATTTCCCTATGAGAAACAAAACTGGCCACCTACAGCAAAATATCAAAATGGGAAAGTCCTTCCTTCCTCCTCCTCCTCCTGATTATATACAACGTATCTCCTTTCAAGACTATTATTCCCATCATGCTTATTCCTTCACAAATCTAAACCTTGAGGTGATATGAAGGAAACCAACATCAAGAAAAGAAAACTCAATTCAGAAATGAAGAAAACTGGCAGGTATACAATACACCCCCAGAGCATCTCAATATCCCTGGCACAGTACAGTTCCATGTACTGCTACAGCCCATAGATAAACATTGGCAGCTTGAATAAGCTCATTTTTTCCCTCCGGTGGGTGAAGGCCACCAAATAAATACTGGGCAACAGGGGTTTGATGGGAGAGTTAGAAATAAAAAATTTACCAGATTTTGTCCCTGTGATAATTCAATGCCAGTAAGGAGGCAAGTACTGAAGAAGAAAAGGGACAATTTTCATACTACAAAAGAATTTCCTCTAATCATGTCACCATTTCATATAATGAATCCAGGGAATCCCAGAAATAGAAAATTAGTTTCAGGGGACCCCCTGAGGCACTTTAAAGCCTTTTAAAAAATTACAGTAATAATAAATTAGATATTGCTCTTCAGAGGCTAATGGAGCAGCAGAAGCATCAAAATCAGGTCCAAAGAGTTATGCCCACATTACAGGCTTCCTGAGCTGCTCAGCCCTCTTTAAAGCTCAGCTGAATCTCTAAATACCTTTAAAAAGACATACAATTTAACACAGACTGGGTATTTTTGTTTAGTGGTAGCACAAAATTTGGTCCTTAATGGTAGCAGCTGTCTTCATCCATTTCAAAGTCAGGTAATATTAAGTACATCAAGACAATACATAAAGAACACAACAAAGGAGAAAAAAGCCAAAACTGACAAACACCTCAAGGAGTCACTAAGTTCGCTTGCACCCTTTCACTTGACCTCCCTCTCAGTCTCTTTTTTGTGGAGAGAAGGGTATGACAGAACTTTTTTCTCAGAAGATGATAAACAATGGCATCAAATGGACAAAATGGTTATAAAGTAACTTTAAAAATCTGACCCCAAGGAATCCAGGACACATACAGATAATTCAGAGGTATACTTCTGATTTGGGGCAAATTCTAGACTAAAGAAATGATCATCTCAGGTAAATGTTACAATAGATGAAACTAAGTCCAGCTTTTTGGCGATTTTTTTTTAAGTGTCCTCACTACCACCTTCAGCTATCAATCATTTCTGATAGCTCAAGCAGAAGGTCATCTTCATCTTTCCCAGGATCCAGGTCAATCTCAGCTTCCAATTTGCCTCCTGAAATCTCCCATATTAGTTTCTCAAAATCATCCTCCACAGAGAGTGGGGGCTTTCCTGTTGAGGCAGAGCTGAGTCGGCGAGTTTTCATGCTCATTTGGGATGAGGAAGGGCCAGACACCTCTGGGGGTGAGGAATCTGAAGAGGACTGGGTTGGAGGCAGCACGAGACTGTAAGAAAAAAGAGATTATTAGAAAACTGCCCTTTTTTCAATAGTTGGCTGAATCACCTAGTCTCATGGACACAAAGAGTGAGCAAAAATTTGTTTCTAAGAACATACATAAAGAAACAATTCTTTTACTGATTTGGGATCAAGCATTTTTTTTTGCAGGCGGGGGCAGAGTCTCCCTTTGTCACCCAGGCTGGAGTGTAGTGGTACAATCGTGGCTCACTCCAGCCTCGACCTTCTTGGCTCAAGCGATCATTCTGCCTCCACCTCCCAAGTAGCCGGGTCTACAGGTGTGTGTCACCATGCCTGGATAATTTCTTTTTTATTAGAGACAAGACCTCACTACGTTGTCCAGGCTGGTCTTGAACTCCTGAGCTCAAGTGGTCCTCCACCCTCAGTCTCCCAAAGTGTTGGGATTACAGGCATGAGCCGCCCTGCCTGGCCAGCACCAAGCATTTCTATAACTCAAAGTAGGTGTTAAAGACATCTTTCAGAGGCTGGGCATGGTAGCTCACACCTGTAATCCCAGCACTTTGGGAGGCCAAGGAAGGTGGCTCACTTGAGGTCAGGACTTTGAGACCACCGAAGATAATGTGGCAAAACCCTGTCACTACTAAAAATACAAAAATTAGCTGGGCCTTGTGGCAGGCACCTGTAATCCCAGCTACTTGGGAGGCTGAGGCAGGAGAATTGTTTGAACCCAGGAAGTGGAGGTTGCAGTGAGCAGAGATTGTGCCACTGTACTCCAGTCTGGGTGACACAGTGAGACCCTGTCTCAAACAAAAAAACAAAAAACATCTTTTAGGTAATATAGCAAAATGTAAATAATGGCACCAAAGGAGAACAGCAACCCTAAATTTTCATACTTTCTTGCATTTAATTTGAAGTGCAGCAGATTTATTTGGATGTTGCTGAAGTTGTTTATCAGTGTTATTCTCTAGAGAGCCTAAACAGTAACAGGGGCCTGGAGTTTGTTTAGAAAGAATTACAAAGCATTACCTGTCTCTAGGATTTTCTGCTTCAGGCACAGTGACTGATTTGTCCTCAGAGACAAGCGGGACAACAGCCTGCAAAAGGAAGAGTCAGGTAATTCAGTGAGAGTTGGCTTTTTAATTTGAGCATATTCATTTTCTTTTGCTGCCTTCTTAGAATTGTGGCTGATTCTTGAAGCCTGTGAATCTAAGAATCGATAATCTAAAGGTTGAGTATATAAATAAGCAAAATATCTTGCCACCTAAAAATTAGCTTTTAAAAAATCCTGTCCTGCTACTTCACAAATATCAAACTGTGAATATAAAATACAGTAATAACCCAAATTACGGAAATGCCAGGAAGCGATATACACAAGATATAGATAAGAGTGCTAGTAGACAGTCTTTCCTGCTTTCCCACCACACAGAATAAAGCACCACGAAGTGAATATACGTCTTACCACAGCTGCTTTTTTGGCTGGGGGTTCCTGTAGGACACTGCTGGAGCTGAGTGGCTTCACAGCGGCAATGACAGCAGGGTGCATCTCCACTGCCTTACGTTTTGGGGCCAATTTGGGGGATGACACAACTTTAACCACAGATGGCTTCACGTTCACTTTGGGTTTAGCTACAAGGGGCAGAAAATATCTGATAAACAGCGAGAATAAACTCTTTTAAATGGAGAATAACTCAGAATAAAATATCAAAACTCCTTCAGTATTAGAAATATCACAAATAATTTATTTAAAAAGAGACTGAAAATGGTCCAAAGGCAATTTGTGGTCACCATGGTGGTCACTATAGGTGGTCACCATGTAGATATAATACCACTTAAATTTGTTACCATTCCTCTATTCCTTTTTATTCAATACCAGAGGGAAGATGCACCATAGAAAGTTTTACACAAAGCTTTTTAAATAGCAATTTTAAATTCTAAGAACTCATCTCGTTTTGCCTTTGTATAAAAATATCAGAAATATTACTGTCTACCTGTGGATATAAGGCAAATGAAATTCAACCCAGTTATTGCCAGGAAGTTACTGGCAACAACTGGGTTGAATTTGGTAATTTTGATAACCTGAAGCAATACATAGTATAGAAATACTTGCCTTTACCCCTTTTTTCCAAGGTCTGTGCTGCACATTTCACATTCAATACTGAGTCTCCAATCCCTGAGGTTTCTACCTCCACCTTCTGGGATGACTTTGTGGGAAGCCGCTTGGTCAGGTGCCGTGTGATTCCTGGCACAGCAGTGAGCACTGGTTTCTCTGCCACTTGGGTATTGTAAGAGGCCATATCTCCCCGAAGAGGTGTCAAGACTGATTTTTCCCTCTCCTGCTGTTTCTGCATGTGCTTCTCTCTCATGGTCTCACATCTCTTAACTTGAATTTTAGTGATGTCAACTCCTGTGGTCTCACCTGAAGCCTGTGGATAAATTTAAATGACAGAATTAAAATCTGATACCTCTAATAACCTCTATGATATAAGTACCAGGCTAACATCTAAGTTAAGCAGAGTCTCACATGATCCAGAATCTGAGAGAAAAGCTCTTTATTTGATGTCAAATAGACAATACCCTGTTAGAGATGAAAGATTAGAATTAGACATGTGTGGAATAATAAAAAAACCCAGATTCTACAGGCTGGAAAACCATGACTCTAAGTCAAATACTAATGATTCCTAAATAATCAAATACTTGCACAAAGATTTATGTACAAAGATATTATTTTATTTATGATTGTGTAAAACAAACTCTGAATGTCCAGGAAAAGACTTTATTTGTGTAATGGAGAATCATGTGGTCAGTAAAAACAAACTTCTTGAAGAATTATTAACATGATAAAGTTAAAGTAGGCTGTCAAATGATACACTGTAGAGTTCTCGATTATGTTCTAAATATGGGTTTAACATTAAACAAATTCACATGCATGCATATATAAACAAAAAGGTCGAAGAAGGCCAAGTGTGGTGGCTCATACATGTAATCCCAGCACTTTGGGAGGCCAAGGCAGGCGGGTCACTTGAAGCCAGAAGTTCGAGACCACTCTGGACAACAAGGCAAAACCCTGTCTCTACTAAAAATACAAAAATTAGCCAGGCATGGTGGTGCATGCCTTTGATCCCAGCTATATGGGAGGCAGAGGCACAAGAATCGCTTGAACCCAGGAGGCAAAGGTTGCAGTGAACCAAGATAATGCCACTGCACTCCAGCCTGGGCAACAGAGCAAGACTGAAAAATCTCAAAGAAATCCACGGAAAAGATAATGATGGTTACATCTGAGCTGTATATTTTTAGGGCTTGTTCATTTTTTAAAAAAATTAAATTTCCAACTTTTGTATGATGCATAGCATTAGAAAAAACTCAGTTTAAAAAATATTGATGGCCAATTAAACAAAAAACTTTAAAACAGCAGCAAATACTGATATACACAGAACTATAGGAAATTCTCATAAGAAATTATAAGTAAAAAAGATTGTTTACCTAATATATGAGTGAATTATTGAGAAATTTACTGTAAGGTAAAACTACCAATTATCTAGCCTTTGTTTGCCATGAACAAAACCATACAATGATCTTAAATTTACCTCTTTAGCTTCTGTTCTAATACTGCTCTGAGAATCAACTTCATTTCCTTCCTGAAGGTTCTTCTCTTCTTTCATCCCTATATTCACATTAAAGACATCATCAGTTATTTTATTTAAGCTGCAACTTCATGATAGATATGTTAAACAAAACTTTATTTAATGAAAGTAGTAAGACAGGACAAATAAAATTACAGTTAAAGTCCATTTGTGCTCCTAAAGTCTCAAAATACACATTAAAATAGCAAAGGTTGGCCAGGCATGGTAGGTCACATCTGTAATCCCAGCACTTTGGGAGACTGAAGTGAGCAGATCACACTTGAGGTGAGGAGTTTGAGACCAGCCTGGCCAACATGGTGAAAACCCATCTCTATTAAAAATACAAAAATTAGCCGGATGTGGTGGCACATGCCTGTAGCTCCAGCTACTCGGGAGGCTGAGGCAAGAGAATCACTTGAACCCAGGAGGTGGAGGCTACAGTGAGCCAAGATCACGCCACTGCACTCCAGCCTGGGTGACAGAGTAAGACTGTCTCAAAAATAAAATAAAACAAAAGCAAAGGTCTACACAGCACTACTGAAAAACTTCATTTAATTCAGTGTTTTCAACGTTATCTGAGTAAAGAAAGGTTGTCAAAGAACTCCTAGGAAGATCCCATGGAACACCCCTCTAGAATATTATGTGGGGACGTGGTACTAGAGACCAAGTTCTCTTGTTACCTGTTCTTTTGGTGATTCGCAGCAGCCGCCTTGCCCCTAGAGTGGCCTCATGTTGAGACGGAGAGCTGGTGCTGCTCTCAGAGCTCTGCTGCACCCTCAGTGCCTTCTCCAGTTTAATTTCTTCTAGTGTCTTGATGTGCACCTCCTGCATAGACTTTGTTTTACCTGCAGGCTCCTCTGATTGTCCTTTGCTGGCAACAATGGGTGGCAAAACTACTGTTTTTTTAATTTCACTATCAGTCTTTAGCTTGATGCAAGTTGCATCCTTTTTGCTTTTTTGTCTCTCTGCTTCCTGCTGCCGATGTTTTTTTTCAGCCAGGACCTCAGAGAAGGTTTTGATACGGATAGTGGAGGAGCTTCTTGCTCCTGAAGTAGAATCATCAGTTTTTGAAGGTCCTTCTGTCTTGAGTTTAGTTTGCAATTCTCCACGTTTCTGACTGGCTCTTTCAAGAAGAATTTCTTCTAATGTCTTCACATGGATCTCACCAACTTTATTAACTTTCTCTGTTTTCATAGGAGAAAAACATGTCATTATACTTGAAGTTCACCTCTTATTGACTTATGATCTCTCTATTCTTGGATCAAGACAGTCCAATAGAGAGCTATCATTTAAGCAGTCAATTAAAAGGATCAAAAGGGTAACATTTATTTCTTTTCTTTTCTTTTTTTTTTTTTGAGACAGAGTCTTGCTCTTTTACCCAGGCTGCAGTGCAGTGGTAATAATCTCGGCTCACTGCAACCTCTGCCTCCCAGGGTTCAAGTGATTCTCCTGCCTCAGCCTCCCAAGTAGCTGGGACTACAGGTACCCGCCACCAAGCCCGGCTAATTGTTTCTATTTCAATTTTAGATTATTACAAGTTTCAGGCAGTGGTCCTCAAGGAAAACTCTTTGGAGGCAAAAATCGATTTGCATTTCTATTCAGAAGCTTATTCTTCAGAAACTGAAAGCCATTACTAGTTGGATAAATTTGTCACTATAAACCTTAACAAAAATAGCAATAAATCATTCATTAACTTATGGCTATAAACATGTAATGAACACTGGGCTAGAAATACAATGGTAAGCAAAATAAAATCTCTGTTCACATGTAATTTACAGTCTAATAGATAAATAAACAAGCTATAGCAGAGTATGGTAATGATAACTGCTTTGATAAGGGACGTATAATGCTATAAAAGGACACAGCAGGAACACCTACCCTTGTCTACAAGAAAGTGATATTAAATGATAAAGGATAAAAAGAAGGTAAAACAAGTAACGAGATAGAAGAAAAATACAAAAGGCCCAGAAATTGGCATGCCACTGAAGAGCTATTTTCAACGATACATTAATCATTCTATATCTGTCTAAACTGAAGAGCAAATGTCACACTTCACAGATAGAACCATTCTCATTACCGAAGGGCTAAGAAAATAAATAATGAAAAGAGATAGTGTTGGCCAGGCGCGGTGGCTCAAGCCTGTAATCCCAGCACTTTGGGAGGCCGAGACGGGCGGATCACGAGGTCAGGAGATCGACACCATCCTGGCTAACACGGTGAAACCCCGTCTCTACTAAAAAATACAAAAAACTAGCCGGGCGAGGCGGCGGGCGCCTGTAGTCCCAACTACTCGGGAGGCTGAGGCAGGAGAATGGCGTGAACCCGGGAGGCGGAGCTTGCAGTGAGCTGAGATCCGGCCACTGCACTCCAGCCTGGGAGACACAGCGAGACTCCGTCTCAAAAAAAAAAAAAAAAAAAAAGAGATAGTGCTATGAAATAAATAATTTGGAGATCATACACATATATATGTAATCACTGAATAACAGCTTTTAATGAACCCCCACCCCCACACCTAAAAAAAACATCCTTCCAAAATCTTTTTTTTTTTTTTTTTTGGTAGAGATGAGGTCTTCCTAATGTGCCCCAGGCTGGTCTCCAAACTCCAGGCTTCAAGCAATCCTTCTGCCTCAACCAACCAAAGTGCTGGGATTACAGGTGTGAGCCACCATACCCAGTCTGAAATCTTAAATATACTGTGTTCTGTCTCACTTTCTGAACTCTTAAGTATGCTATTCCCTCTACTTGGAGTATTCCCTGCTGATCTCATTTCTCTTGCTACCTGGTTTTTTTTTTTTTTTTTTTTTTTTGAGACAGAGTTTTGCTCTGTTGCCCAGGCTGGAGAGCGCAGTGGTGTCGTCTTGACTCACCACAACCTCCACCTCCTGGGTTCAAGTGATTCTCTGCCTCAGCCTCCCAAGTAGCTGGGCCTAAAGGTACCCGCCACCATGCCTGGCTAATTTTTGTATTTTTTGTAGAGACAGGGTTTTGCCATGTTGGCCAGGCTGGTCTCAAACTCCTGGCCTCAAGAGATTTGCCTGCCTGGCCTGCCAAAGTGCTGGGATTACAGGCGTGAGCCACCACACTGGGCCTGCTTAGTTTCAAATGAGTTCCACTTAAAACCTGATACCCTCCAATTTAGTTTTTCTGATCACAGCACTGAACACTCAGTACACTGTAATTGCCTGTATCTTCAAGTTCTTTAATAAAAAATTGCAAGTTCTTTCAATCCAAGGTAGCAAACATTTCACAATTACCACTCCAAGAAAGTACAATATGAATGGTGACATGGAGGCCCTGTTTCCCTCCGCTACCAAAATTTCACTGAAATGACAAAACATTAAAAATAAATCCACACCAGCAATGAGAAATAAGGATGTCTCTGGCAGAGCATACATCTTGAAGAATTTCTAAAACAGAAAGCAGATGTCTGAACTTACAGAAAAATGGAAAAAGAATAGTTAAAACCATAGGCGTGAGTTCTGCTCCTCCCAATAGAGCCAAAGGAAACTGCCAAACTTGGGTTAACTAGTATTAAAAGCAACAGTGGGATCTGACATAACCATTAGGGTAGAATTTAAGGACCACCTATACAACAGATGGGCGAGTCAAGATCTCCTCCTGAGAACTGCTCACTAAAAAGAGGCAAGTTTGCCCACGAAGAGCACATTATGATGTTGGGGCTGGAGAGAAGCAGAGCATGAAAATCCCAGGCTTTCACAATACCAAGCAGAAAAAGGGGAGGGAGGAGGGATAAAATAGCAAATCTGAAAAAGGAAAAAAGTTGTTTCCATCAGAAAATAGTCTTATTGCGGCAATTGTATGAGCCCCCAGACTTCCCATCTTCAGTCTACACAAGCTGCCTGTTAGTACACCCTCTCCACTTAGCCAGACGTTAATGAAGTCTCCCAATCAGGAAAGAGGACAACTTGGGGAAGGGTCTTTAAAATCAAAGGAAACCCAAGCCAGGTACTTACAACTATAGAAAAACAATATGTAAGATAAACCAAAATAAATAAAAAGAAGTGGTTAAGAAGCCAAAATAATACACAAACTTTTTAAAATAAAAATAAAGACTTGAATTAGAAATCCCAGAGCAGGCCAGGTACAGTGACTCACACTTGTAATCCCAGCGCTTTGGGAGGCCGAGGTGAGCGGATCACTTGAGGTCAGGAGTTGGAGACTAGCCTAGCCAACATGGTGAAACCCCATCTCTACTATAAATACAAAAGTTAGCCAGGCACGATTGTGCGTGCCTGTAACCCCAGTTACTTGGGAGGCTGACACAGGAGAATCACTTTAACCTGGGAGGCAGAGGTTGCAGTGAGCTGAGATCACGCTGTACTCCAATCTGGAAAACAGACTGAGACTCTGTCTCAAAAAAAGAAAAAAAAAAATTGGTGGGCACAATGGCTCACGCCTGTAATCCCAGCACTTTGGGAGGCCAAAGTGGACAGATCACCTAAGGTTGGGAGTTCGAGACCAGCCTGACCAACATGAAGAGGCCCCGTCTTTACTAAGAATACAAAATTAGCCGGGCGTGGTAGCACGTGCCTGTAATACCAGCTACTCAGAAGGCTGAGGCAGGAGAATCACTTGAACCTGGGAGGCAGAAGTTGCGGTGAGCCGAGATCACACCATTTCATTGCACTCTAGCCTGGGCAACAAGAGCGAAACTCCATCTCAAAAAAAAAAAAAAAATTAGAAATCCCAGCTGAGAAAAAAGAAAAAAAAAAATAAGAGAACAAAGAAAGTTATTGAAAAATAAAATTTTTCAAGTGCCAAAATAAATTCATGTGAAGGACTGGATAATAAAAAAAGATAAGGCTGGCCCCAAATCAGCAATCTAAAAAGGAATAGGCAAACTACATATAGCCCATATGGCAACCACCTAATTTTGTACATGAAATTTTGCTGGAACACACCAGCAGTCATTCATTTACATATTGCATACATATGCATATGGCTGCTTTCACTCTATGGGGTAGCTGCAATACTGTGGACTGCAAAGTTATTTATATCTGACCCTTTACAGAAAAAAATTGTCAATTCCTTATCTAAAAAACAAAGTTGAACAAAGCTCATAGAAGGTTAGCCAAAAACAAAGAAACAAAAAGTATAAAGAGACATGCAGGCATATGTCCCAAAGTTCCAACATCTATCTAATACAAATTTCACAAGAAAACAAAAAGAAATGTGCAGCGGTCATACTCAAAAGAAATTAATGTTTTCTAGAGCTAAAGAAGACAAATCTTTAGATTCAAAGGGCCCACTGAATCAGTATTTATGTATTTACTGAATCAGTATTTATGTATTTATCATAAATACTGATTTAGGAGAATGAACAAAAATGATGCATGTTTGATCCATAACAGTGA
Source organism: Macaca mulatta (assembly GCF_049350105.2). Classification (NCBI taxonomy): domain Eukaryota; kingdom Metazoa; phylum Chordata; class Mammalia; order Primates; family Cercopithecidae; genus Macaca; species Macaca mulatta. The sequence continues at coordinate 61,580,409 of NC_133406.1, read as the reverse complement.
ACCTGTAGCATACTAGGGAGAGATAAAACCCTAGAAATCTCTGAATAATTCAGGTTGCGTACAACAGAATAAGAATGTCCAACATCGGACTTCCTTGTTATGATGCTAATATAACTTTAACATCCAAATCAGATAAGGATGGGGGATAAAAAGTAACCTAAGGCGGCTAACACCATTCATAAATAGAGATGTAAAAATACAAAATTTTTAAAAGCCTCAAACTGAATCCAGCAAGGTATTAAAAAAAAGATGGAAGGTTGAATACATGGATGTTCAATTTATTATTCCTTAAATTGTACATATATATACTTATGTAGTTATATTTCATACTTTAAAAAATTTAAAAATTATAACACAGGAAGAATATACAGAAAACCCCAATACCCAGATAACACCAAATTTTATTTATATTCTGGTGTATTTTTGAAGATTTTTTTAAAGGCGTATGTTTATATCTTTACAAAATTAGAATAATCTCATATATATGCATGATTCCCTAGACAATAAGTTTCTATAAGAAGAAAATAAACTAAAAAAAAAAAGATTCTTATGTTGCCCTAAATCAGGAGGTCAAAAGTGGTATGTGCTCTTTTGTTATCTTTCTTCACTAATGCAATTTGATTTTTCCGTATCATCATTGTTCAGCATTTGACTTTTCATGACAGCAATTATTTTTGCACATAACTATCATAATTTTATCTAAACCCTTTTTGTTGTATATTTAAGTTGTTTCTAATTTTCTACTATTTAGCCAGGTGCGGTGGCTCATGCCTATAATCCCAGGACTTTGGGAGGCTGAGGCAGGTGGATACCTGAGGTCAGGAGTTTGAGACCAGCCTGACCAACATGGTGAAATCCCATCTCTACTAAAAATACAAATATTACGAGGCGTGGTGGCATACACCTGTAATCCTAGCTACTGGGGAGGCTGAGGTAGGAGAATCGCTTGAACACAGGAGGTGGAGGTTGCAGTGAGCTGAGACCTCGCCATTGCACTCCAGCCTGGGCAACAAGAGCAAAACTCTGTCTCAAAAATAAATAAATTAAATAAGTAAGTTTCTACTATTAATGCTATGATGAACAATCATTTTACCATCTCTAAGCACAAAAAAGGAATTGATCCCAGTTGAGTTTGAGTTGACTTGATCAATTACTTAAAAAACAAACAGAACTACAAAAAAACCCAAAAATCCAAAGCCCTTAACGAGCAACAGGTAAATGTGAGAAAAAGCAAAGGCTCTTACAGCAAAGAAAAAAATTATCAGAATCTGGTCTTATGATTTATTTACCTGTTGCATCTTCATTATTTGGACCAGCTGACATGCCTAATCGCTCCTTAAGAGACTTGGAAACTTGAGCTGTGAAAAGAAAGATTTTAAAAAATCAAAAGTTGAACAGAAACTTTTTACAGCTTAAATGTAGGTTTGCTGGGCATGGTGGCACACACCTGTAATCCCAGAACTTTGGGAGGCCGAGGCAGGCTGATCACTTGAGGTCAGGGGTTCAAGGCCAGCCTGGCCAACATGATGAAACCCTGTCTCTACCAAAAAAAAATACCAAAAAAAAAAAAAAAAAAATTAGCCAGGCATGGTGGCGGGTGCCTGCAATCCCAGCTACTCAGGAGGCTGAGACAGGAGAATCACTTGAACCTGAGAGGTAGAGGTTGCAGTGAGCTGAGATCATGCCACTGCACTCCAACCTGGGTGACAAGAGTGAGACTCTGTCTCAAAAAAATAAAAAATAAATAAAATAAAGATTTTAAAAAATCAAAAGTTAAACAGAAACTTTTTATAGGTTAAATACAGGTTTGTTGGGCATATTGGCACACATCTGTAATCTCAGCACTTTGGGAGGCCGAGGCGGGTGGATAACCTGAGGTCAGGAGTTTGAGACCAGCCTGGCCAACATGGTAAAACCACATCTCTACTAAAAATACAAAAATTACTCGAGCATGGTGGCGTGTGCTTGTAATTCTAGCCACTAGAGAGGCTGAGGCGGAGAATCACTTGAACCAGGGAGGCAGAGGTTACAGTGAGCCAAGATCGCGCCACTGTACTCCAGCCTGGGCCACAGAGAGGGACTCTGTATTAAAAAAAAAAAAAATTAAATTTTTCTTCTCCACAGAACAGATTTATGTCAATCACAGATTCCCTAGAGTACTCTGGAAAGCTTAAAACATGCCAGGCATGGTGGCTCACGCCTATAATCAAACACTTTGGGAGGCTGAGGCGGGCAGATCACCTGAGGTGAGGAGTTCAAGACCAGCCTGGCCAACTTGGTGAAACCCCATCTCTACTAAAAATACAAAAATTAGCCAGGTATGGTGGCACATGCCTGTAATCTCAGCTACTCTGGAGGCTGAGACAGGAGAATTGTTTGAACCCAGGAGGCAGAGGTTGGGGTGAGCTGAGATCGCGCTACTGCATTCCAGCCTGGGTGAGAGAGTGAGACTCTGTCTCAAAAATCAAAAATACCAAAAGAAACAAAGAAAAACTTACTTTATATCTGAAAAGCAAAAACTACTGAATTAAAGAAAATAATTTTGTTATTGTAGAGCCTTCTAAAACCTTATTGTCAGCGAAAGAATTTTTCCTCCAAGTAAATTTAAAATATGCTCCTTAGTTATGAAAATCTTCAATATGATCGATACACAAGGAGGAAAGGAATGTGGCAAAGAAAGCAACTTTAGCTTGCTCTGAGAATACAAGAAAACCTCCAAACAGGAACATCTACTCATCAAAGCCCCTCGGGCAAGGGGAAAAATTAAAGGAAGCTTCTTATTTCAAAGAAAGTTAAAACCAAACACAATGAGAAGAAAAAAAAACACCTATTCTTTAATAATTTAATGCTAGTGTTTCACTGCAAGTCATAAAAGGGGAAAAAACATAAATCCAACCTTGGCTTTTTGTTCTCCTTCAACCAGAAAGAATTCTAATTCCCTGAGCGGCGCAATAGTACATTCCTATATTCCCAGCTACTTGGGAGGCTGAAGAAGGAGGATGGCTTGAGGCCAGAAATTTGAATCCAGCCTAGGCAACACAGCGAAATCTTGTCTTTAAACAAACAAAACAAAACAAAAAAATCTAACTCCCAGCCATCTCTTGATTTAGTCCACATGCCTCAAATAAACTTGCAAAATACCAAACCTATGCCACGACCTCGTCTTATCCAGATTATTTTAACAGCCTGCCAACTCATCTCCAGGCCAGTATGTTTGCCCCCTTCTAATCTGTCTCCATATTGCAGGCAAAGTAATGGTTTTAAAATGCACATTTGAACCTTTGATCCTTGTTTATAACCTTTCTTTTTTTTTTGAGATGGAGTCTCACTCAGTCACCCAGGTTGGAGTGCAGTGGTGCGATCTCGGCTCACTGCAACCTCGCCACCCAGGTTCAAGCAATTCTCTTGCCTCCGAGTAGCTGGGATTACAGGTGCCTGCCACTGCACCCAGCTCATTTTTGTAGTTTTTAGTAGAGACAGGGTTTCACCATCTTGGCCAGGCTGGTCTTGAACTCCTGACTTAGTGATCCACCCCCCTCGGTCTCCCAAAGTACTGGGATTACAGGCATGACCTACCATGCCCAGCCTGTTTATGACCTTTCAATGGGTTGTTAATATCTTAGAATAAGTCCAAACTTTCTAACATGGCTTAAAGACAACATTATGATCCAGTCACCACGCTCTTCAGCCCACTTCTATGTTTTAGCCATATGCAGTTCCTTGAGCATACCACTCTTAGCTCTGCCTTTGCAGGAGTTATTCTCTCTGCCTGAGACACAGCCCCTGGCTCTCGAACTTCATCTGGCTAATTGCTAACTCATGCCTTAGGTCCAAACTTTAATATAACTTCTTCTGTGAACCTTCCCCTAACAGATGGTAATAACAGGTGCCTCTCCTACATGTTACCATGAACACTGTGTACTTTTCTCTGTTACAAAATTTATCGCATTTCTAAGTATTCCTACCTGCCATTTATCCTATAAGCTCCTGAGGAGTGTGACGGTGTTTTTTTCAATGGTGTCTACCCAGAATCTAGCAGAGTAAGGATTAAATGTTTGTTGAGTGAATAATATAACAAATACAAAATAACCCATTTACCTGAACAAAAGAATGACAAACTACAGCTGTTAGCATTACAAGAAACAAGTGTCACAATTACATACACACACAAAGTATATAAGAACACAGGTACCTTTCTTTGGTGTTTTGTCAATGTTAGTTTCTGGAACTTCAACTTTCTTCCCTAGCCTCTGTGCCAGGCTACGCTTTAATGGAGGATCACTGTCACTGCCTATAAAGAGGGAGAACTTAGTTTAAGATTTCAAGTCAATCTTCAGCAAGGTCAAGAAATACAAACAAAAACAGACAACACAGCATAATTCTGTTAAGTGTTCTGCATACATATGGCATGTTTGTTCATCGGCTTCCTTAGAGCTCAATGTTAGAAACATAAAAATGTCCTAGAAAGAAGAGGTAGGAAGGCGAGATGCAGTGGCTCAGGCCTGTAATCCCAGCACTTTGGGAGGTTAAGGCAGGAGGACCACTTAAGGCCAGGAGTTCAACACCAGCCTGGGCAGCGCAGCAAGACCTTGTCTCTAAAAAAATTAAAATAAAAAATAGTCGGGCATGGTGGCACACACCTGTGGTCCCAGCTACTTAGGAGGCTGAAGCAGGAGGATCACTTGAGCCCAGGAGGTAGAAAGGCTACAGTGAGCTATGATCGTAATACTACACTCTAGCCTGGGCGATACAGCAAGGCCCCATTCTCAAGAAAAGAAAAAAAAGAGACAAGGAAAAGAGCAAAAAATTAAGGCCGGGTGCGGTGGCTCACGCCTGTAATCCCAGCACTTTGGGAGGCCGAGGCGGGCGGATCACAAGGTCAGGAGATCGAGACCACGGTGAAACCCCATCTCTACTAAAAATACAAAAAATTAGCCGGGCGCGGTTGTGGGCGCCTGTAGTCCCAGCTACTCGGGAGGCTGAGGCAGGAGAATGGCGGGAACCCGGGAGGCGGAGCTTGCAGTGAGCCGAGATCGCGCCACTGCACTCCGGCCTGGGCGACAGAGCGAGACTCCGTCTCAAAAAAAAAAAGAGCAAAAAATTAGAATGCACAAACATTTACCATATAAATTAACTGACTAAACTTACAAAGGAAAGGTCATAAACTCTGGTTGAGATTAAAGTTCAGAATTAGAAATGTGAAAAATCTTCATGTACAAAGAATCTGTTTTTTTTTTTTGAGACAGGATCTCACTCTGTCACCCAGGCTGGAGTGCAGTGGTGCAATCTCAGCTCACTGCAACCTCCACCTCCTGGGCTCAAGCGATACTCCCAACTCAGCCTCCCAATTAGCTAGACTACAGGCACACGCCATGCCTGGTTAATTTTTGTATTTTTAGTAGAGACAAGGGTTTGCCATGTTGCCCAGGCTGGTCTTGAACTCCTGAGCTCAGGTGATCTGCCCACTTCAGCCTCCAAATGCTAGGATTACAGCACTATGCCAAGCCCCCCGCCCAAAAATCTTAACTGGTCAGCTGCTGAATTAAGTAAATGCATCCAGGATGAGGAAGACAGGTTAAGAATTATAAAATTTTAAGTTTTTTAGTATGAAGACTTTAAGAGCCACATAACCCCTTTCTCTCCAATTCTACAAAAGAAATCTAAGGTTCTGAAATATTCTGTATCTTACCCAAGTCATCAACTAGTTAGTGATACAGCCAAGACCTAAATCAAGTTTCCTAATTCTAGTTGCTATTTTTTTGAGACGGAGTCTCATTCTTTCGCCCAGGCTGTAGGGCAGTGGCACAATCTCAGCTCACTGCCACCTCTGCCTCCCAGGTTCAAGCAATTCTCCTGCCTCAGCCTCCCGAGTAGCTGGGATTACAGGCGCACGCCACCATGCCCGGCTGATTTTTATATTTTCAGTAGAGACCTTTTTGTAGTAGAGATGTTTGTATTTTCAGTAGTTTCACCATGTTGGTCAGGCTGGTCTTGAACTCCTGACCTTGTGATCCACCCGCCTTGGCCTCTCAAAGTGCTGAGATTACAGGCATAAGCTACCACGTTCAGCCTTCTAGTTTTATTACACTGTTCAATACAAGTTGCTTAAAAGTCACCAGTTTTTAGAAATGGTTTTTTAGATTGCTTGACTGAACTTACATTGTTTGCAAGGTACCATTAAAAACTTCAAAAGACCCTACACAGAGTATGATTGTCTTTCTCCCCTCATTTATAATTTAAATAGAAAACAATCACAAAGTTTATACGTATGCTGATGTTAAAACAGCTCATTTCTATATTTTAAAAACTTTTAATTATTATTTTTAGAGACAGGGTCTTGCTATGTTGCCCAGGCTGGACTCAAACTCCTGGGCTCAAGGGATCCTCTAACCTCAGCTGCCCAAGTAGCTGGGACTACAGGCACGCACCACCATACCTGGTTTAGTATTATTTTTTTCTACCTAAAATGTCTAGATCAGCTTTATCCAAACTGAAAGTCTTATTAATTTGAAACCCTGGTTTGGTTTGTACTCTAAATACATGCTGAGACATTAAAATACTGCTCTTAGCTCTCCCCACCATCTTGGATCCTGTGGAGGCCTGCTGGGAACAGGACTTCTTAAAGGGAATATGTCTAGAAGGCTGTGGTCCAAGGGCACAGGTCTCCGGGAAAAAAGGGAGCACATAGTTTTTCTTAAAATTGAAGGTGTTTATGTCCCAGAAGAAACAGAATTCTATTTGGGCAAGAGATGTGCTTATGTATACAAAGCAAAGAACAACACAGTGACTCCTGGTGGCAAACCAAACAAAACCAAAGTAATCTGGAGAAAGGTAACTCAGGCCCATGGAAACAGTGGTGTGGTTCATGCCAAATTCCAAAGCAATCTTCCTGCTAATGCTATTGGACACAGAATCTGAGTGATGCTGTACACCACAAGGGTTTAAACCAATGAAAAGTCAGTAAAAGTGGATTTGTGCTATTGTAAATAAATAAAAATAAAATACTGCTCTTTAAAACCTAGAACTGGTATTGTTTCTTGATTTACAGCTACAAGAGATTTCTAAAGACTGCCTCATTTCTGTCTCTTCTAAGCTCTTTTTGTAAATGACTGTATAACGTGTAAAGTATTCATTTGACTATAACCTTGGGCAAGTTATTTAACCCTTCCTGAGTTTGAGCTCAGTGCAGAAAATATTTACTGATATCAAGTGCCAAACATTGCACATGGTTTACTCATGGTTGCCGAGGATTCGATGAGAATTTACATAATGCTCGATATACAGCAAAGCCACAGCAAATATTAATTTAATTCATGGGCATTATCTCATCACTGAAAGTTTTTATTACTTAGAGCGTAAAGTGCATAACTCATTCAACAACACATTCCCATCTCTCACTGTCTGAAACTTCGAAATGTTACTAAGTTCAGAACAGTTCTGAAGATAGGGTAGCGAGAATTGCATCAAAGAAAACACAAAATGAAGGTAAGGTTTCCTTTTTAGGACATTTAAAGTAGTATGAAGAAAATTCTGAAGTCAGAAAAAATTCTCAAAATAATTTTTTGAAAGCCAGGCGCAGTGGCTCACACGTATAATTCCAGCACTTTGGGAGGCGGAGGTGGGTGGATCACCTGAGGGCAGGAGTTCATCGAGACCAGCCTGGCCAACATGGCGGAAACCCCATCTCTACTAAAACTACAAAAATTAGCCAGGGGTAGTGCCATAATCCCAGCTACTCAGGAGGCTGAGGCAGGAGAATCACTTGAACCTAGGAGGTGGAGGTTGCAGTGAGCTGAGATTGTGCCAGTGCACGCCAGAGTGGGCGACAGAGCAAGACTCTCGTTTCAAAAAATAATAATAATTTTTTGGAGTCAGACACATTAGGGTAGTTATACAACAATTTACTAATATGGTAAAGTACCTCCCCCCAAAAATAAAATAGCAGCCAAGCATGGTAGCTCATGCCTGTAATGGCAGTACTTTGGGAGGCCAAGGCCGGCAGATCACTTGAGCCCAGGAGTTGGATACCAGCCTGGGCAACATGGTGAAACCCCATCGCTACAAAAATTACAAAAATTAGCCAGGTATAGTGGTGTATGCCTATGGTCCCAGTTACTTGGAAGGCTGGGGTGGGAGGATCACTTGAGCTCAGGAGATGGTGGTTGCAGTGAGCTGAGATTGCACCACTGCACTCCAGCCTGGGTAACACAACAAGACTGTCTCTAAATAAATAAATAAGCAAGCACCAATAGACTCAAGGACTCAAATTTTATATATACATATTTTCTTCTTTCTTCTTACGGATTCCTATATTCTAAGAGACACACATTATATTAACCAATGATTTTTTTCACCTCTAAAACACTCACATTTAAATATGTCCAGAGAAATAGAGGTGTTCTTTACCATTTTAAAAATCTAGTTCCTTTCAAAATGCTGGTCATGGTCATAATCTAATTCAACTGCAACACTTCAAATCTCTATAACTTCAATAAAAGGTACAAAGCACTCATGAAAACATGAGGAATTTATAAGTGCTTTCAGCCAATACAGGCGCACCAATAACAATGATGTGATCTGTTTAAAGAGAGTTTGGAGAAGCTATCATGTTAACGCACAAACAAGCAGAAAAGAAAAGATATGCACAAAACTTATCTTACCTGCTGAAAATTTTCGTTTCCCCAGTCTCTCAGTAAGACTCAATCTCACCAAGGGTTCTTCTCCTGAAATGGCAAAAGCAGAATTTCTCTATCCTTAGTCAATTTTTCTGTATTCAGTAACTACTAATAGGTACAAAGTATGTTCTGATATTAGCATGAACCCACCCAGAAAAGTCTCTTGAAAATCAGGTCTCAGTCTCAAGGAAGCCCACTACATTAAAAAAAAAAAAACAAACCCAGAACCTATTAATAACAAACAGCCAAACATACAGCCCAAACAGAAGCAACAGCACAGTACTAATTATTATTATTATTATTTTTGATAATAATAATAGAGTCTCGCTCTGTCACTCAGGCTGGAGTGCAGTGGTGTCACCTTGGCTCACTGCAACCTCCACCTCCAGGGTTCAAGCAATTCTCCTGTCTCAGCCTCCCGAGTAGCTGGGACTACGGCACACACTACCACGCCTGGCTTTTTTTTTTTTTTTTTTTTTGAGACAGAGTCTCACTCTGTCGCCTAGGCTAGAGTGCAGTGGCCCGATCTCAGCTCACTGCAATCTCTACTTCCCGGGTTCAAGCGATTCTCCTGCCTCAGCCTCCTGACTAGCTGGGATTACAGGCGTGCACCACCACGCCCGGCTAAATTTTGTATTTTTAGTAGAGACAGGGATTCACCACGTTGGTCAGGCTGGTCTCGAATTTCCGACCTTGTGATCCGTCCACCTCGGCCTCCCAAAGTGTTGGGATTACAGGCATGAGCCACCACACCCAGTCTAATTTTTGTATTTTTAGTAGAGATGGGGTTTCACCATGTTGGCCAGGCTGGTCTTGAACTCCTGGCCTCAAGCAATCCGCCCACCTTGGCCTCCCAAAGTGCTGGGATTATACATGTAAGCCACTGCACCTGGCCTAGCATAGTACTAATTAGTAATAGCAGTCGAGTATAAGACAGATTGTATTCTCAACCAATTGGTTATAAAGCTGAAACTACACTTTTGCTTATGCACTTTGATACATTAAATGAAACTGTACTCTACTCCAATGTTAACTCTCCAATATAACTCTCTTTGATCACCTCAGGAAGAAGTGAGCTCTCTTCTAATTCTTTGTTGTTTGAATTGCACAAACACTTGAATGTATTTATAATTCCTTATTAAACTTAAAATTATTAAATGAAAATACTTTATTACAGGCTGGGTGTGGTGGCTAAAACCTATAATCCCAGCAATTTCAGAGGCCGAGGCCGGCAGATCATTTGAGGTCAGCAGTTCAAGACCAATGTGGCCAACATGGTGAAACCCCATTTCCACCAAAAATACAAAAATTAGCCGGGTGTGGTGGCGGGTGCCTATAATCCCAGCTGCTGGGGAGGCTGAGGCAGGAGAATCACTTGAAACCGGGAGGCGGAGGTTGCAATGAGTGGAGGTCGCACCATTGCACTCCAGCCTGGGCGACAGAGCAAGACTCCATTAAAAAAAAAAAAAAGGGCCGGGCGCGGTGGCTCAAGCCTGTAATCCCAGCACTTTGGGAGGCCGAGACCGGCGGATCACGAGGTCAGGAGATCGAGACCATCCTGGCTAACACGGTGAGACCCCGTCTCTACTAAAAAATACAAAAAACTAGCCGAGTGAGGTGGCGGGCGCCTGTAGTCCCAGCTACTCGGGAGGCTGAGGCAGGAGAATGGCGTGAACCCGGGAGGCGGAGCTTGCAGTGAGCTGAGATCCAGCCACCGCACTCCAGCCTGGGCGGCAGAGCAAGACTCCATCTCAAAAAAAAAAAAAAAAAAAGAAAAATTAATGGCTGGTCATGGTGGCTCACGCCTGTAATCCCAGCACTTTGGGAGGCCAAGGTGGGCAGATTACCTGAGGTCGGGAGTTTGAGACCAGCCAGACCAACATGGAGAAACCCCGTCTCTACTAAAAATACACAAAACTCAGCAGGGCGTGGTGGCGCATGCCAATAATCCCAACTACTCGGGAGGCTGAGGCAGGAAAACCACTTGAACCCAGAAGACGGAGGTTGCGGTGAGCCTAGATTGTGCCATTGCACTCCAGCCTAGGCAACAGGAGTGAAACTCAAAAAAATAAATAAATAAATAACTTTATTATAGTTCTTTAGTCACACAGGAAGCCAATAAATGTATTGAGTGGGTATCAACAGTAAATGGAAAAAAAATGGAAAAAACAGTAAATGTGAGGGCTGCTTGAAGGTTGAAGAATTTCAACCTTTTAAATATTAGAGTTGAATGTACCAACTTTTCATCTTTGTATCTCATCAACATACTAACAAATTCCTGAAAATTCATCAAAGGTAAAAGATACTCAAGGATTTTGCATTCCCAATTATATAAAAGTAGAGGCTTGACAACTCTAAGACCTACCTATACCTTACCTTGTTTGGTGGAGAGAGTTACTGTCCTCACCACAGTCCTGACATTTTCTTTTTCAGGACCTGGAACGGGCTCAGGGTGAAGTAAAAGACTGGAAACTCCTGAAGAACCCTCTGAATAAGGCAAGTCAAAGAACAGCAAATAATTTATGGAAAATAATGCTACTGCAAGTCAAAAGATTTGTTTTTGTAACTAGTTAAGTCCAATACAGACTGATATTATGACTATAAGCCAATCAGCCTTTCTGTATCTGTTTGCCTACAGTCAAACGGGGTAGTGGTGAGGGGAGCCTTGGGCAAGATGTGAAAACAAAATATAAAATTATTTTGAGTGACTTAGGCACCCAAACTACTTTTATTTACCAATAAGGCTAATATTATTCTAAAATTAACCTCAGAGGTATACTAGCCATCAGGTGTATCAATCCAACCTATTCTATTCAAATTTAATCATCTGAAAACACAACTCCAAGGTTCCTATAAAGCAAGCCTTAAAACAACGTTCTTAGAACCATTTCTCTCTATATATACTACACTTCAAACTATAAATGGGGCGGTGGATTACCTGAGGTTGGGAGTTTGAGATCAGCCTAACCAACATGGAGAAACCCTGTCTTTACCAAAAATACAAAATTACCCGGGCGTGGTGGTGCATGCCTGTAATCCCAACTACTCATGAGGCTGAGGCAGGAGAAGAGCTTGAACCGGGAGGTGGAGGTTGTGGTGAGCAAAGACTGCGCCACTGCACTCCAGCCTGGGCAACAAAAGTAAAACTCTGTCTCAAAAAAAAAAAAAAAAAAAATTGGGGGTTGGAAATACAGATCAGTCAGGCTACCGTAAGCTCCAGAAGAAAATCCTAGCAGCTCTTCAGGAATAACTCTTCTACTAGAAAATGAAGTTTTTCCTTTTTTCTTTTTTTTTTGAGACAGTCTTGCTCTGTTGCCAGGCTAGAATACAGTGGTGCAATCTCAGCTCACTGCAACCTCCACCTCACGGGTTCAAGTGATTCTCCTGCCTCAGCCTCCCGAGTAGCTGGGGCTACAGGCGCATGCCACCACACGTGGTTAATTTTTTGTATTTCAGTAGAGACAGGGTTTCACCATGTTCGTCAGGATGGTCTGCGTCTCCTGACCTCATGATTTGCCCTCCTCAGCCTCCCAAAGTACTGGGATTACAGGCGTGAGCCACCACGCCCAGCCTTTCCTCTCTTAATATAACTTCTTTTTAACCACTATAAGAACTTACAGAATTAATATAGTTCTTATATGATGTTCTTTAGAGCTGTATTTTTCAAGATATACAGGTTCTTTCAGATTCTTTATTGTACTCAGCTCTCAATCATTAGGGACTGAAACACAGCTGCAGTGAATTAAAAGCAACCACAATTTAAGTAAGTTTGTGTTTTACTTCAAACAGGCCATGGAAATGAAAATCTATTTTCTCATTTTGGCTGTTGTTTCTAGAAGCGTCCTTAGTATTCTTCCCTAGCAACATAAAACTATCCATGCCAAAACTTGTGATGACTTACCACCTTGCTTCTTAGATTTTTCCTTCATTTTCTTTGACTTAATTTCCTCAAGAGTTTTTATTCCAAAATTCAAACATTCACCTGAAAATCCAAATAGAAATTTTATGAGGAACTAGAGCCTTTTCATCTTTGTATTCTATATGAATATAGCAGGCATTTATTTTTTGAATAAATGATCAACAGAAACTAAGTATAGGTATGTATGTGTGTAGCATGGGAAAAGGAAGAGGGAAGCCAATTATTGTGAACTAAATTTCAAAGTTAGTTTCAACAGTGCTGTAAGATTTGGCACCAATATAGCCTCTTCTTACCTTGCTTTATATTGACTGCAGGTTTCCGGACAGAAGTCACTCGTAATCCATTGTGAACTTCAGGACTTGATTGCAGGGTAGGTGTTTTGGTTTCATCACCTTCCTCAGAAAACTGATCTGTATGCCAACATTTAAGGCAAATTAACAATTAAAAATAAGCCTATAGCTTTAATCCTGATTCTGCCCAATTTACTATGTGACCCTATTTATTTGCCTTAAAGAAGGAGCCACACAGAACTTACCATCATCATCTTCATCATCATCTGCAGCATTAATTACAACTGGTGGATGCGTGGGACTAGGAACATTTTCGGAACTTTCTACTTTCATAACGCTCCGCAGCTGAGGGGAAGGATTGGACTGGACAGACAATTTGTTCTGCTGAACTGAAAGTTGGCTAGCCTTCACTTCCTCTTCTGGTGACTCAGGCACAGTGGGCAACACAGCTAAACGCGCAAAATCAGTCATAAATTAAAAACAGAAGATACAACCCCAATTTACCAAAAATTCCTGACCCCCTATAAAAAGTATGGTGTATTTATCTTATGAGCAGTTACGTCTTTTCACTAAATTTCCTCATTTAAGTTCTAAAGTCCTAGGGAGGGAAAAAATGTGCTTTTAGCTAATTAACTCTCCACTGTACATAAACACAAAGTGGGCACTCAAAACAGAATAAACAGAAGACTAGAAGAAGCATAGTACCTGTTCACAAATTCTAGACCTTTAATTTTAATAGTGTAATTCTAGGCTTTTTGCTCAGCAAAGTAGCTTTTAAGACCAAGCATATGACACTTATTTGAACCAAACCAGAACAGAGTAGGTCTACTTTTTTCCCTTAAATTGAGGTAAAAAGATGTAGCCATCAAATTTTAATCACGTAGCAAATGTGGCTTTTAAATCGCCAATTCCACTTATAAATTATTTTAAAATGGATTTTGGGAATAACTACTAGCTTTTTTAGTTTTACTTTATAGTCTAGAGTAGGGTTGGCACAAATATTTTTTGCAAAGAGCCAGTTTTTAGGCTTTGTAGGTCATATGGTTTCTGTCTCAACTACTCAGTTCTACAGCACTAGCACAAAACTAGTAATAGAAAACATGTAAATGGGCAAGGCTGCATTCCAATAAAACTTATTTTACAAAACAGGCAGAGGACCAGTTTTGCCGACCTTTGGCCTAGAAAATCAAATTTATTTTGAAAATGTTTATGGGTCTGATAAGAATATGAAAAATGAAGTAAGTATAATAACTTAAATGGCATGCCAAGATATAATGGTTCTATGGCCATGGATAAATCATTTAACCTTAATAAGATTCAGTTCACTCTGTAAAGTGGAAATAATTCTGCTGTTTCACAAGACTGAAAGGAGCCAACGTCTGAAAAGTACTGTTGTACAGTGTGCATAATAGCTGTTCATTTGATAGTATTCTTTTAAAATTAAAAACTGATCTCACTTTTGCTCGGAGGTAGGAAAAGGCCATCAACATATCGTCCTCTATTGTGATGGAAAGCGCAGTTTAATTTTTGACATCCCGTTGGCTGATTTTCCCAATAACAAGGAATTTCACTGCGTTTTTTCTGTAAGAGGGAAAAACACATTGCTTTCAAATAAAACAGTGATACATGTATTAAAGTGGTAGTTTGTTTTCTAGGCAAAGTTCATACAGGGTTCAAAAATCCGAGGCATGTGAGATGAGATGATTTTTACAAGGAAGAGAGGTTGCTGAAAACAACATAACTTAGGCATGATGGAGAGCTGAAAAGAGCAGGAGAGTAGTTTATGTTATTCTTTCCCTTTTTACCCTCATCCTGGAACCCCTAAAATGTCTATACTTAAAGAAGCAGGATGATACAGTAGTTTAAGTTTATGAAATCAAAGATAATAGGATCTGAATCTCTATTATGCTACTTATTGGTCAGATAGCCTTGGACAATTTATGCCTCTAAGCCTCACTTTCCTTAGCTATAAAACGGGAATAAATGGTTTCTTATGAAGAGCACATAAAATAAAGCACTAAGCACATAGTTCAAACTCAATAAACTGCAGTTATTACTTGAAGCTGAGAGTTCAAGGCTTTGAGAAAATTCTTTCCATTCATGAATTCTCCAAGTAAGGCACATGTAACAGCACACTAAGGATGTTAGGTATCCTTCCCAAGTCACCTTACTTTTATAAACGAAAATTGGGAGGAAAAAAAGAATACCTGTACATCTAGAATAAACTGCCGGATCATAGGATATATGTCCAAGAAAAATATATACATTAGTTCTCCAAAAGCTGTGTATAAGCAATGTTCACAGCAATATTATTTTCAATAGCTCTATACTTTTGCCAACCCACGTGTACATCAACACCAGAATGGATAAAGAAACCGTAAAGTATTCATACAACAGAATGTCATCTAGTAATGAGAAGGAATAAACCATTGCTATACTCAATGCCACACATGTGGAATGAAAGAAGCCAGACACAAGAGTGCATACTATATGATTCCGTTTATGAAAAGATCAAAACAGTCAAAACTTCTCCACGGCAGGGTAGGGATGGTGATCAGCTTTGGGGATGTGGTTAGTAACAAGGGGATGAAGGGGAAGATAGATTACTGCTAATACTCTATTTCTTGAACTAGGTGCTGATCAAGTAAGTATATTCACTTTATGAAAATTCTTCAAGTTGTAAGATTATGATTTGTGCACTTTTCTATATACATTTTAATAGTTCAAAAAAGGGGATAAAAAGATATGAGAAGTACTCCGAAAAAGTAACTAACCTCCGATGAACTGCATTATGTTGAATCTCTAATCATCATAAACAGCCTAAGGTTTAAAATTCCAGGAAAAAACACTAGCATTGAAATGTAAGATATGGAGAAGAGAAACAGAGAAACAATAACCATTACAAAAAGATGCTTAAATGTATCAAAAAGGGCAAATTCCAAAATCTACTATATTGAGAGACTGATAAAATTCAATAATACACTGTTTTTAGGGATGTGGAAGAATCAGGCAGTCTCAAACATATAATGGAAATGTAAATTAGCTCCACATCTCTGAAAGGTGATTTGGCAAAATCAGTTTTTTAAAAATATGTTCTAAGTTTATGTCATATGCATAATTACCTATTAACATTTTTTTAAAGTGTAGGTTACTGTGGGCACACTGCTCCGCAAGGAGCAGTAAAAATAAATAAAGTAAAACTAAAAGTACAGCAAATATCATTACTTTCAAAGAACTAGACAGAATTTCTTAGTCCTCTGTCACACCCAAAAGATAGATGTAATAGCTACCACTGTTTTTTAGACAGGAATAACAACAATTATTCAATTCTCCCTTTCTCAAGGCAGAACCTAAAGCCAATCTTCCTTGTTCCTAAGCCTGCCTTTGCTTAAATTTTACATCTTTCCTGGAAGCAATTTTCAAATTACTGAATGACTTCTGTAACAGAATCTTCTATATACAGAAGTCACATGACATTTATCTGCTCTGTTTAATACGTTTACTAGATTGTTTCTAATTGAAAAGTAATATATGTGCAACGAAGACAACTTGGAAAATGGAAATAGATGCCAATTATGCTATTACCCAAAGAGAATCACTTATTTTGGTATGAATTCTTTTTACTTGTAAAAAAAAAAAAAAAAAAAAAAAAACACAAGTGACTATATGCATACTAAAAAGAAAGGTATTCCATGTAATTCTGTACATTTTTCCTTAGTAATATCCTCCACATGCCAGGCGTGGGGGCTCACGCCTGTAATCCCAACACTTTGGGAGGCCAAGGTGGGTGGATCACCTGAGATCAGGAGTTCAAGACCAGCCAGACCAATATGGTGAAACCCCGTCTCTACTAAAAAATACAAAAATTAGCTAGGCATGGTGGAGGGCGCCTGAAGCCCCAGCTAGGCAGGAGGCTGAGACAGGAGAATCACTTGAACCCGGGAAGTGGAGGTTTCAGTGAGCCAAGATGGAGCCATTGCATTCCAGCCTGGGAGACAGAGTGAAATTCTGTCTCAAAAAAAAAACCAATTAAAAAAAAAATCCTCCACAATAATATTTCTCCTACATAATTATGTCTTCACATTTTTAACAGTAATACAGCACATGATCCAAAGTTAAAACAAGTTGATTCTCATTATTTGCAGTAGTTATGTTCTATAAAGTCACTAGGAACACTGAATTAGTAAATACTAAACCGTTTTTCCTAAGGGAAATCGAGTTGGGTTCCTGTGAGCCTCTGGTCACATTTTCATCAACTAATCAATACATAACTTGGTTTTGGGTGCATTTAATATTGTTCATTCATTAATACGAAACTCAAGACCAATAGCACTATAACTCACACTTGAACAAAGCTTATCTAACATCTATTTTCTTTTTTTTTTTTTGAGATGGAGTCTCGTTCTGTCGCCCAGGTTGGAATGCAGTGGCACAATCTCGGCTCACTGAAACTTCCACCTCCCAGGTTCAAGCAATTCTTCTGCTTCAGCCTCCCGAGTAGCTGGGATTATAGGCACATGCCACCATGCCGAGCTAATTTTTTTGTATTTTTAGTAGAGACAGGGTTTCACTATGTTGGCCAGGCTGGTCTCGAACTCCTGACCTCATGATCTGCCTGCCTCGGCCTCCCAAAATACTAGGATTACAGGCGTAAGCCACCGTGTCCGGCCTAACAATCTGTTTTCTCTGTAAGACACATCACAGCTTTCTTCTACTCAGGAACACTACAAAGCACTTCAGCAATAGGCCTAGGAGCCATTTTAAGCAGCATCACCACCAACCAAAAGCCATGGAACCAAATAGACCATGAAAAGGACACTTGTTTACAGTATCAGAAGAAGGCAGAGCTCTGTTCCACCTCACCTGGAAATGTGACTCAATTTGTGAACCAATGTGACACATGTCAGATGACTCAAATTTTTTGCTGCTATGAACATGTCTACAAATGACCAAGTACTGATTTGGGGGTTATAAATTTTAGCAAATAGGCAAATTTGCAAATATGGAACCAATGAATAATGAAAATGAACTGCATGCAGAAGCGGTAAACAATAAAAAGACTCCTTCTCATCCCTGTCACCTTCCCATAGCCACTGTTGTTAAGTTTCACCTTTATACTTCCAGAGATTTTAAAAATTCATATGCAAGTGAAAAACAAATATAAACTGTTTTCCCTCTTTTTTTTTTATTTTGAGATGGGAGTCTCACTGTATAGCCCAGGCTGGAGTATAGTGGTGTAATCTCGACTCACTGCAATCTCTGCCTCCTGGGTTCAAGTGATTCTCCTGCCTCAACCTCCTGAGTGCTGGGACGACGGGGTGTGCCAACACACCCGGCTAATTTTTGTAATTTTAGTAGAGATGGGGTTTCACTGTGTTGGCCAAGTGGTCTCAAACTCCTGACGTCAGGTCATCCAGCCACCTCAGCCTCCCAAAGTGCTGGGATTACAGGCATGAGCCACGGCACCAGGCTTCCCTCTCTTTTTTTAACCCATCTTGCTCTTCACCTTAGGTTTTCCACTTGACAATATATCCTAATTATTTCCATATCAATAAGTTAGTTTCCCCTTTAAAATTTTTTGTTAACAGCTACCTGGCACTCCACTGCATGAATGTAGCAAAACTTTATTTTAAAAGAAGGACAGTTAGGTTATTTCCAGTATTTTACTATTACAAATTACTACAATAAGTAATTCTGCACACATCTTATTTTGCAGGTAAATACCTATGTGTAAAAAGTATAAGCATTTAGTTCTTTCAAGCAATATAGCCAATAAGCCTCTGTGCAGAAAAGAGTTAACATAGCAACTCTGAGACTACTATCTTAGAAATGCCTGCTTGCAAGGCTTGTTCTTGGCTAGCATCTGGGAACTTGGCTTTTAGATGCTCCAAGCTAATTGGTAAGTGGGGGAGGGAGAAGGCTTGGTATGTCTAGACTGTTTGTGCAAACGATATGGTTAATGCTGAACATCTGCCTTCCTTTTGGGAGTCTGGAATTTGGGTACATGTTTGGTAAAGGGTGCTTACTTGGCCAGCACCAATGAAAATCCTGGATGTTGAGTCTCTAATGGATTTCCCTGGGCAGGAACACCACACACGCACTGCTGCATTTTCATGACTCGTAGAAGAGTGTGCTCTGTGTCACCCCTAAAGTGAGTGGGCATAAAAAAACAGGCACATGGATTCTTCCAGATTCCTCCAATGTCTTTTTCCCTTATGATCTTACAGTGTGTCTTCACTCTATTGCTGTAATAAATCTTAACTCTGAATACATTCTAGAGAATCTCTAAAATGAAGAGGTGCTCCTGGAGACACTGACATACCCTCCGTAGGAGTTGTGCCAATATACGCTCCATTAACAATGTTACAACAAGACTTTTCATGTTGTAACATAAAATATAAAAGCTGCAGAGTACTCCTTTATCAATTTATTTGATATCTGCTGCTATTTGCAAGACAGGTAGCTTAGAATGTAGTTAACAGACAAGAAATATGAAACCAGACTGGAGTAGCTGACCCCAGGCATATGAACTGCATATTTAGTCTCACCCCAACAATTCAGTCCAAAGTTGTTAGATGGGGCTGAGGGAGACAGGCATTCAGATGGGAGGAGGGAAAGACATGGTGGCCCAGAGCAGGGTACTGGAGTCTGACTGAGAATAGGAAGGTATCCCATGACCATGTGGAACTGGCATAGGGTGTTGGAACCCATGGAGAGTTAAGAGGACATGTGCATGAGAAGGTACCCTGACAAGTGTTGAGCCTGAGCAGGGTTAGCAATGTTTCTGTGCAGAAGAGATCCCAATGTAGGATGAAGAATATATACTCATGTAGGGTCAGTTTAGAATGGCATCAAAGACCAAGCGGGGTGAGGAAGGCAGGGTACTCCCAAGGGAACCTCGTACAGAGCTGGAATATGTGCGCAGGGTCAGGACAGCATCTCACATGGGAGAGCCGCTCAGCACAAAGTATCACAGCCCAAGGGTGTGAAAACAGTATCCATTGTAGGGATTGGGTTGGGGGTCAAAAGTAGGATGCCGGGGTCCAAGGAGGGTGAGAAAGAGGTCCCTACGGTGAAGGAAGCAGGGAGGCTTAGCACAGGGCACTGGAGTTGAACATGGTGAGAAAGGTGTCCCTGTGGAGAAGCTTTGTGTGTCATGCCAGAGCCTGAGAGGAAGGAAAAGGCTGTGACACAGTATTGGTTTTCATACTAGGAGACTGATCAAATAAATAAAAGTATTATGAACAATGAAAACCAAGTTTCTCACTTCTGGAGAAGAGTCACAGGTACGGAAAAGGAGAAGCCTACACTAAGTCCTGTGGTACTGATGAACTGGAAGCACCTATATGAACTATAATTTTTAATACTAAGTATCTATTATTGAATACATAGGCCCGGGCATGGGGGCTCATGCCTGTAAACACAGCACTTTGGGAGGCTGAGGCGGGTGGATCATGAGGTCATTAGATGGAGACCATCCTGGCTAACATGGTGAAACCCCATCTCTACTAAAAGTACAAAAAATTAGCCGGGTGTGGTGGCAGGCACCTGTAATCCCAGCTACTCGGGAGGCTGAGACAGGAGAATGGTGTGAACCCAGGAGGTGGAGCTTGCAGTGAGCCGAGATCGCGTCACTGCACTCCAGCCTCGGCGACAGAGCGAGACTCCGTCTCAAAAAAACAAAACAAAAAACAAAAAAAAGTTCTGATGTAAATGTCTGTTAAGTGTATACATTTATATATTCCTTAGCTCTGTCCACTGAGACGACCTGAAAGTGATGACACTCTAGGAGCAGCCCAAATCTTAACTTCTATATACCATTCTTCACTAAAAGAAACCAGGGCACCTTGGATAAATGGCTGAATCCAGGGCTGAAGTAGGAAAAGGACAGGATGAGCCTGGAAAATCTTGGCTAGGCCAAAAAGCAGAGATGCTCAAAGAATGACGGAAACATCAAAAGGACACAAAAATCAGCTTGAAAGGCTCCTACTGGCCAAATCTGGGTCAATCTGAGCATAAAGTCAGTAATGATAGTAACAAGAGTATGACACACTAGTTAAAATAGAAAACCACATATATCAGTCCATTTTTACACTGCTAAAGAACTACCTGAGACTGGGTAATTTATTTAAAAAAAAAAAAAAAGGTTTAACTAACTCACAGCTCCGCATGGCTGGGGAGGGCTCACGAAACTTACAACTATGGCAGGAGGTGAAGAGGACACAAGGCACAAACAAGGCTTACAAAGCAGCAGGAGAGTGCAAGTAAAGGGAGTCCCACATTTTTAAACCATCAGATCTCATGAGAACTCACTCATTATCACAAGAATAGCATGGGGGAAACCACCTCCATGATCCAATCACCTCCCATCAGGTCCCTCCCTTAACATATGGGGATTACAACAGAGGTGAGACTCAGGTGGGGATACAGAGCCAAACCGTATCATCACAAGTTTGCATTAACTCACATAAATAATGGGGAAAAAGCTGAAGTCTGATGAGAAATGGGGTAAAGGGTCTAAAAGTACCTCTCCACAAAATATTTATGGGAGGCTGAGGCGGGTGGATCACTTGAGGCCAACAATTCGAGACAAGCCTGGCCAACACGGCGAAACCTCGTGTCTACTAAAAAAATACAAAAAATTAGGCCGGGCGAGGTGGCTCACTCCTGTAATCCCAACACTTCGGGAGGCCAAGGCGGGCAGATCACAAGGTCAAGAAATTGAGACCTTCCTGGCCAACATGGTGAAACCCCGCCTCTACTAAAAATACAAACATTAGCTGGATGTGGTAGGCCCAGCTACTTCGGAGGCTGAGGCAGGAGAATCGCTTGAACCTGGGAAGCAGAGGTTGCAGTGAGCTGAGACCATGCCACTGCACTCCAGCCTGGCGACAGAGCAAGACTCCGTTTCAAAACAAAACAAAACAAAACAAAAAAAACCAAAAATACAAAAAATTAGATGGGTGTGGTAATGCAGGCCCACTGTCCCAGCTACTCGAGAGGCTGAGGCACAAGAATCACATGAACTCAGGAGGCAGAGGTCGCAGTGAGCTGAGATCACACCACTGCACTCCAGCCTGGGCAACAGCATGAGACTCTGTCTCAAAATAAATATATATATATAATTTGTGATAGTCCTGCTAAAGATACATAATCTTAATTTAATAATGAGGGGGAATACAAACAAACCCAAATTGAAGAATATTCTTAAAAACAATTTCTCTATAGCTACCATAAGTGTTAAGGCCAATGAAACGCAAGGCAGGACTGAGCGACTGCTGTCAACAGAAGGAGACAAAAAGAGTCACGACAACTATGCGCAACACTTGAATGTGGACTTGCTCTTTTTTTTTTTTTAGAGTCTCGCCCTGTCACCCAGGCTCTTTTTTTTTTTTGAGAGTCTCGCCCTGTCACCCAGGCTGGAGTGGAGTGGTGCAATCTCGGCTCAATGCAACCTCTGCCTCCCAGTTCAAGCGATTCTCCTGCCTCAGCCTCCTGAGTAGCTGGGATTACAGGTGCCGGCCACCACACACAGCTAATTTTTGTATTTTTAGTAGAGATGGGCTTTCACCATGTTGGTCAGGCTGGTCTCGATCTCCTGATCTCATGATTCGCCCGCCTCAGACTACCAAACTGCTGGGATTACAGGCATCAGCCACTGTGCCCAGCCTGGACTTGCTCTTTCTAAAATAAAAGATATTATTGTGAAAACTGGCAAACTTTGAGTGAGATCAAAGGATTAAATGGCGGTAATATTTCAATGTTAATCTTTTTCAAAAAATTATTGGGGTTGGCTGGGTGCAGTGACTCATGCCTGCAATACCAGAACTTTGGGAGGCCGAGGTCAAGTGGATCACCAGAGGTCAGGAGTTCGAGACCAGCCTGACCAACATGGCAACACCCCATCTCTACTAAAAATACAGAATTAGCCAGGCATGGTGGTGCATGCCTGTAATCCCAGCTACTAGGGAGGCTGAGGCAGGAGAATTGCTTGAACTAGGGAGGCTGAGGTTGCACTGAGCCAAGATCATACTACTGCACTCCAGCCTGGGCAACAAGAGCAAAACTCCGTCTCATAAAAAAAAAAAAAAAAAAAAAAAAAAAATTGGAGTCAGCTGGGCACGGTGGCTCATGCTTGCAATCCCAGCACTTTGGGAGGCTGAAGTGGGTACATGACCTGAAGTCAGGAGTTCGAGCCCAGCCTGGCCAACATAGTAAAACCCCGTCTCTACTAAAAATACAAAAATTAGCCAGCATGGTGGCAGGCGCCTGTAATCCCAGCTACTCAGGAGGCCGAGGCAGAAGAATCGCTTGAACCTGGGAGTAGGAGGTTGCAGTGAGCGGAGATCACGCCATTGCACTCCAACCTGGGCTGCAAGAGTGAAACTCTGCCTCAAAAAAAAAAAAAAAAAATGTGGGAGTCTTGCTCTGTTGCCCAGGCTGGAGTGCAATGGTGCAGCCCTCACTGCAGCCTTGAACTCTTGGGCTCAAGTATCCTCCCACCTCAGACTCCCGAAAAGGTGGGACTACAAGCACTAGCCAACATGCTCAGCCTAGTTTTCTAATTTTGATAGCTGTATTATGATTATGTAGGAGAATGTCCTACTTGCTTGTAGGAAACACTAATCAAGTATTTGGAGGTAACAGGGAATGTCAGTAATTTACTCCTACACGGCTTTAAACATTTTTATACTGTATTGACAACTTTCCTCTAAGTATGCAATTTTTTAAAAATAAAAAGAAATTAACAGATACTCTCCAAATATGCATATGTATTTTTAAAGCTTAGATAGTACCAAACTATCCTCCAGAAAAATTATATCAATTTATGCTTATATCATTTAGACATTAAGTGAACATTAGTAATGTTGGGAATTTCACTGGATCATTAAAAAAAATAAAAATTGGCTAGACACGATGGCTCATGTCTATAATCCCAGGACTTTGGGAGGCAGAGGCGTAAGGATAGCTTGAGCCGGGGAGTTTGAGACCAGACTGGGCAACATAGCGAAATCCCGTATCTATAACAAAATATATAAAATTCTTAAGTTTTTTATATATATACACACACACGTGTATATATGTATATACACACACATATGTATGCGTACATATACATATATATACAGATACATATATACACACACGTGTATATACACATGTATATACGCACATATACACACATATATTCATATACACATACACATATATTCACATATGTGTATATATACGTATGTATATGTGTGTATATACGTGTGTGTGTATATATATATACACATATATATTTTTTGAGATGGAATGTTGCTCTGTCGCCAGGCTGGAGCGCAGTGGTGCAATCTCAGCTCACTGGAACCTCCAACTCCCTGGTTCAAGTGATTCTCCTGCCTCAGCCTCTAAGTAGCTGGAATTATAGACACACGCCACCACACCCAGCTAATCTTTGTATTTTTAGTAGAGATGGGGTTTCACCGTGTTGGCTAGGATAGTCTCCATCTCCTGACCTCGTTCTGCCCACCTCGGCCTCCCAAAGTGCTGGAATTACAGGCATGAGCCACCGCACCCAGCCTTAATATATTTTTTAGAAGTCACTTTTGTCCCTATGTTTTTTATTGGCCCACCAGGTCCCCAGACTACTTATTAACAGAAATCAAAAACTTACATCAATCTCCATGTGCCGAAACCTGCACACCTGTCGAAAACAGCGCCCTTCTTGCCATAATGTGCAAACAGTTTCATTTCCTAGTGCAGCTTCACAGTGACGGAATGGGCAGCTGTCGCCCTGTAAACAAATAGAGAACACAGAAAAAAACTGTAGCACTGAAATACACCCTAGGTAAAATACCCATAACAATAGCTCCTGGAATTTAGATAAGCATAAATGAGTAAGAAAGGATAGGTAAGGTAGAAAACAATGGAGATGGAATGACAGGAACAAACTGAGAGCAACAAATTTATTATTTCCTATAACCTATTTCTTGACAGTACCCTTCATTTGATCTGGCATGAGTGACACAAGCTGAGACAAAGGGTTGAAAAAGACAAGTAGGAGTGTTAGATACTCTTTAAAAATATATTTTACAGTTCATCTTCAAAACTGACATACTGATTTGTGTAACTCTAGCTTGTGATGTAAATCAGAAAGTAAACAGAATTTAAATATAATTAACATATATACAATATGACTGTGCTTCACTGCATACTTTATGCAATGTAATATCTGAAATAAAATGCTACTGTTGTGCAAACTGCTATAGGTAAGATAAAATTATCATAGCTTTGCTCAAAACTCATCGTTTAAAACATAATATCACCGGGCGTGGTGGCTCATGCCTGTAATTCCAGAACTGTGGGAGACCGAGGCGGGCAGATCACGAGGTCAGGAGTTTGAGACAAGCCTGGCCAACCACAGTGAAACCCCATCTTGACTAAAACTACAAAAAGTAGCTGGGCGTGGTGGCAGGCGCCAGTAATCCCAGCTACTTGGGAGGCTGAGGCAGGAGAATGGCTTGAACCCAGGAGGCAGAGGTTGCAGTGAGCCAAGATTGTGCCACTGCACTCCAGCCTGGGTGGAGAACCAGACTTGGTCTCCAAAAAAAAACAAAAAAAATCAAGATGACTGAAGAACAAACTTTTGTAACATATACATTTATAGAATTAGTCATAAAATCACAGAAAGCAATAGGTATACGTAAATAGAGCTGCAAAAGAATCAAGCAGAAAAACAGAAGTTTTGACAAAGATAAAGCCATTCTAAATATGCAAAAGCTAAATATAGATGGCTCTATATTCTCAGTACTCAGCAGGAAATCTGGGAGAAGAATGAAGTCAAATTCAACCCATGACAGTTTCTGGAAGTACAACACAATTCACTCACTCATTTAATATAAAGTATATAAAATCAGTTAGTAAGGCATAGGTCAAAGTGCCCCCATTTCCAAAGCCACCCTGAACAGATTAACTGTGAACACTGAATGATGACTACATGCCACATGCCTTTTCACTTTTGTAGAAGATGGGAAAATTAGTTATATATAAAATGAAGAGAAAAAAACAATGAATTATTCTAAATACACTATCCTTTAAAAAACTGACAGCCAATAATAAACAGCTGGGCAAAAAATATAAATATACTAAAAACAACTTAAAATGTTGGGAAAATCTTATCCAATTCTATTAAGCAAATTGTAGAAAGAACTAATTTAAAGATGTCAATTCTTACTTTGGTACATGTAGAATAGAAAAAAAAATAGCAGTCTTCTCCTTGATTAGGCATGCTGGGTAGATTCTTAGATCAGAAGTGGCTTCTTGAAACAAGCCACTGCTTCCTCAAAGCAAGGACCAGGCTCCAAGTCCTCGTGAAATGAGTTTAATCTTCCAAATGACAACTCAATCACAGAAACTGTCTTTAAACTGTAAACCTAAAATGAGGAGACAATGAATGAAAATATTTCAGGTAAATTCTTCCTCCTTCAAATCACCATGGCTAATGAGATCATATTGCTAGAATCAAATTTTATTAATACAAACTTGCTTATACAGAGCCTTGTAAACACACTGATTGTGAATACTGTACATTCCCATCTGCAACGTAAAATTTTGGCTAGAAAGGCCATGCTGTTCTTTTATATCCTCTATGATGCTTATTACACGATTACAGCATTGTAAATAAGCATTGTTAACTAAAGATCTACATTTTATTTTTAACTCTTTTTAGAGACAGTCACTCTGTTGCCCAGGTTGGAGTGCAATGATGTGATCATAGCTCACTGCAACACTGAACTCCCGGGCTCAAGGGATTCTCCCACCTCAGCCTCCCCCAAGTATCTAGGACTATAGGCACATGCCACTACGCCCACCTAATTTTTTAAAAAAATTTTTTTGTAAAGACAGGATCTTGCTATGTTGTTCAGTCTGGTCTTGAACTCCTGCCTCAAGCAATCCTCCTCCCTTGGCCTCCCAAAATGCTGGGAATACATCTGTGAGCCATCCCGCCCAGCCTGATCTACATTATACATATATGTATAATTTGAAAGTCTCAAAACACTACATACATTTTAGATTATTAATGGGACTTAGGTTACTAACACAAGATACTTGCTAACAAAATGTATTAAAGTAGAATGTTTCATCTAAATGAAAAAGTTCAAATATTTTCACAAGCATTTTTATTTCAAAAGTATATAATCATAACTAGGTGAGAAAACCCTGTTTAGCTAGAATAACTGACGAAACAATTACTTCTGAAAGCATTTACGGATCTAGCTTACATTAATGAAGATGACTAGAGCTGTACACCAATTACAAACAAGAAGCAAAAAGTCTTCGGGGCTTTCCATAATAGTAAGTCCACAAAACAACAAATATTTTCTCCCCTAGTCCACGGCATACCCTGATCTCCACACTAAAACGTCCAAGCAAGCTTCTGCAAAAGCATATAACAAGAGCACATATAAGAATATGGAAGGGGTTTCCACAAACTTATATACACCATAAGATCAGGTTTCAGAAACAGTGATCTACAACTTGAAATCAATTAAGTCAAATTCAATCATATCTCCCACTAATAATTCTTAATGCAAGAATGGTATGCCATGATGAAAAGTCGCCTTGATGTTAACAACCCAGATTAGGAGTAACTGTCTGATACTAAACACGTACCCAAATGTTTAAAGTTTACATACCCTTGGACAAACAATTCAATTTCTAGAATTTATTATAAGGCAAAAGTATTAAAGGTAACAATGCACAAGAAATGTTATCACAATCTTCTTTTAATAATGAAATAGGCCAGGTGCAGTGGCTCATGCCTATAATCCCAGTACTCTGGGAGGCCAAGGTGGGCAGATCACTTGAGTCCAGAGTTTGAGACCAACCAGCCTGGACAACATGACAAAACCCCACCTCTTAAAAAACAGAAAAAAATTTAGCTGGCTGTGGTGGCGCACACCTGTGATCCCAGTTACTTGGGGGAGCTGAGGCACAAGAATCACTTGAACCCAGGAGGCAGAGGTTGCAATGAGCCAAGATTGCACCATCGCACTCCAGTTTGGGCAACAGAGCGAGACACTGTCTCAAAAAAGAAAAAAGGAAAGGAAAAAAATAATGAAATAATATCTAGAAACCTAACTGTTCAAAAACTGGAGACTGTTTTTAAAAATTATGATATATGGCCAGGCACGGTGGCTCATGCCTATAATCCCAGCACTTTGGGAGGTAGAAGTTGGTGGATCACTTGAGGTGAGGAGTTTGAGAATAGCCTGGGCACATGGTGAAACCCCATCTCTACTAAAAATACAAAAATTAGCCAGGTGTGGTAGCACACACCTGTAGTCCCAGCTACTCAGAAGCCTGAGGCAGGGAAACTTCTTGAACCTGGGAGGTGGAGGTTGCAGTGAGCCAAGATCACGCACTGCACTCCAGCCTGGGCAACAGAGTGAGACTCCATTTCAAAAATAAATAATAATTTAAAAAATTATGGTATATTCACATAATGTGACAATATACAGCCATTAGAGTTTCATACCAGAAAGTGAATGTTGCCGTAAAAAACAAAAACAAAAACAAAAAAATCTAAAAATATGTAAGTAGCTTTGTTATTGGATCACAGGTAGAGGCTGGAAGACTTTCGAGGTGCTTGATAGAAAAGGCCGAGAAGAAACTGCTGCTAAAGCATATGAGCATTAAAGGTGCTTAAGGTACTTATGGTGAGGTTTCAGTCAGAAATGAGGATCGAGTTATTGGAAAGTGGAGGACAGGCTTTTTTTTTTTTTTTTTTTTAGATGGAGTCTTGCTCTGTTACCCAGGCTGGAGTGCAATGGCACCATCTTGGCTCACTGCAACCTCCGCCTCCCAGGTTCAAGCAATTCTCCTGCCTGTCTCCCAAGTAGCTGAAATTACAGGCTTGCACCACCACGTATGGCTAATTTTTGTATTTTTAGTAGAGACAGGGTTTCACCATGTTGGCCAGGCTGGTCTCAAACTTCTGACCTCAGGTGATCCACCCACCTCGGCCTCCCAAAGTGCTGGGATTACAGGTGTGAACCACTGTGCCCGGCAGGAAAGGTTATTCTTGTTATAAAGTGACAGAGAACTTAGAATTGTGTTCTGTTGCACAGAAGGCAGAACTTGGAAGCAATGAACTTGGGTTTTAGCTGAGGAGATTTCTAAGCAAAGTGTGGAAGGAACAGCCTGGGCTTTTCCTGCTGCTTATAGTGAAATGCAAGGAGAGAAATATATTGAGGCAAGAACTATCAAGCAAAAAGGAATAAAGAATCTGAACTTGAAAATTTAGAAAATTCTCACTCTATCCATATTGCAAAAAAAAAAACAAGAATGTATGCTCTCTAGAGAAAAGGGTATGGGTGGGCAACAGTTTGTTGGAGATTAGGTGTGTGACTAGATTCAGGCAACCATCTTAGCAAAAAATGTTGCCAGCTCAAAACGAAAGACAGACATGTACAGAGGGGACGTGATGAGAAGATACACAAGGAGAAGATGACCATGTGGCTGGAGTGATGCATCTACAAACCAAGGAATGCCAAGGATTGCCAACAAACACCAGAAGCCAGAAGGGGTAAGGAAGGATCATTCCTCTACAGGCTTCAGAGGGAGAATGGCCCTGCTGAAATCGTTTCGGACATCTCACCTTCAGAATTGTGAGACAACAAACTTCTGTAGCTACCCAGTTTGTGATACTTTGTTATGGAAGTCCTAGGAACTAATACAGATTACAAGCATAGTCAAATGACCTTTGACAAAGGAGCAAAGGATAGTCTTTTCAACATGTTACTGGAACAAATGGATACCCACATATAAAAAAATAATTCTAGACACAGACTTTACACTTTTCACAAAAATAAAATGGATAACAACTTAAATATAAAAGAAAACCAATAAATTGGATTTCAATAAAAACCATTAAAATTTAGCCGGGCACGGTGGCGAATGCCTGCAATCCCAGCTACTGGGGAAGCTGAGGCAAGAGAATCACCTGAATACGGGAGGCGGAGGTTGCAGTGAGCCGAGATCACGCCACTGCACTCCAGCCTGCGCAACAAGAGCGAAACACCATCTGAAAAAAAAAACAAACCCATTAAATTGGAGTTCATTAAAATTAAAAAAGGTCTGCTCTGTGAAAGGTCTGTTAAGAAGCTTTAAGAAAGAAACAATGAAAAAGTCACAGGCTGGGAGAAAATATTTGCAAAACATAAGTGATAAGGTCTGATACACAAAATATATAACCCTTGAAACTCGAAAATAAGAAAACAACCCCCCAATTCAAAAAGGCAAAAGATCTGAACAGGTACCTCACCAAAGAAGGTATACAGATGGAAAATAAGCATTTGAAACCTTGCCCAACATCATACATCATTAGGGACTGCAAATTCCTTTTCTAATGGCTAAAATCCATTCAGGCACAGTGGCTCACATCTGTAATCCCAGCACTTTGGGAGGCCGAGGCAGGTGGATCATCTGAGGTCAGGAGTTCAAGATGGGCTTGGCAAACATGGTGAGACCCCGTCTCTACTAAAAATACAAAAATTAGCTGGCCATGGTAGCACACACCTGTAATCCCAGCTACTCAGGAGGCAGAGAGAGGAGAATCATTTGAACCTGGTAGGCAGAGGCTGCAGTGAGCCAAGATCGTGCCACTATACTCCAGCCTGGACAACAGAGTGAGACTCTGTCTCAAAAAATAATAATAAAAAAAAATAAAAATGGCTAAAATCCAAAATACCAAAAGCACTAAATGCTGGTGAGGATGGCAAGCAACAAGACAGAAGTCTGAAAAATCACAAAACATGGAATAGTATGCAGCCAATGAAAAGGAACAAAATCATGTCCTTTGCAGGGACATGAATGGAGCCAGAGGCTATTATCCTTAGCAAACTAACGCAGAAACAGGAAACCAAATACAGCATGTTCTCACTTGTAAGTGGGAGCTAAATGCTGAGAACACATGGACATAGAGGGGAACAACAAATGCTGGAGCCTATCAGAAGGTAGAAGGCGGGAGGAGGAAGAGGACCAGGAAAAATAACTAATGGATACGAGGCTTAATACCTGGGTGATGAAATAATCTGTACAACAAACCCTCACGACATACATTTACCTGTGTAACACCTGCACATCCTGCACATGCACCCCTGAATTTAAAATAAAAGTTAAGGCCCAGTGTGGTGGCTCACGCTTGTAATCCCAACACCTTGGGAGGCCAAGGTGGGTGGATCACTTGAGGTCAGTAGTTCAAGACCAGCCTGGCCAACATGGTGAAACCGCATCTCTACCAAAAAATACAAAAATTAGCCAGGCATGGTGGCACACAACCGTAGTACCAGCAACTCAGGAGGCTGAGGTGGGAGAATCACTTGAACACAGGAGATGGAGGTTGCAATGAACCAAGAACACACCACTGCACTCCAGCCTGGGTGACAGTGAGTGAGACCTGTCCAAAAAAAAAAAAAAAAGGCTATCTGAATAATTTTCAGACGTATATGCAACAAAGGAAAAAGTTTAATAATAATAAAAAGTCATTTGAGGTCAGGAGTTCAAGACCAGCCTGGCCAACATGGCAAAACACCGTCTCTACTGAAAATGCAAAAAATTAGCCAGGCGTGGTAGCCCACACCTGTAGTCCCAGCTACTCGGGAGGCTGAGGCACAAGAACCGCTTGAACCCAGGGGCAGAGGTTGCAGTGAGCCACCATTTTGCCACTGCACTCCAGACTAGGCAACAGAGCAAGATTCTGTCTCCAAAAAAAAAAAAAAAAAAAAGTTATGAAGGGGAATAAAAGGCTTAGAGGTCAATTTCACTCATGATATCAACATTCCAAAGAACATATTTGAAACTGTTACCGGTTTCAGAAAGACCAGCAACAAAATAACTGAAACAATAAAATGGTAGCTATGAAATGCAAAGACACAGCAGAATTTACAATTTTTTGGCAATGAATTTTATTTATTTATTTATTTTTTTGGAGATAGAGTTTCAAGTTTTGCTCTTGTTGCCCAGGCTGAAGTGCAATGGCACGATCTCAGCTGACTGCAACCTCTGCCTCCTGGGTTCAAGCAATTCTCCTGCCTCAGCCTCCCAAGTAGCTGGAATTACAGGTGCCCACCACCACACCTGGCTAATTTTTTTTCTTTTTTTGAGACGGAGTTTCACTCTTCCACCCAGGCTGCTGGAGTGCAGTGGTGCAACCTCGGCTCACCGCAACCTCCACCTTCTGGTTTCAAGCGATTCTCTTGCCTCAGCCTCCCAAGTTGATGGGATTACAGGCGCCTACCACCACACCCCGATAATTTATTTTTGTATTTTTAGTAGAGATAGGGTTTCACCATGGTGGCCAGGCTGGTCTGGAACTCCTGACCTCAGGTGATCCACCGGCCTCAGCCTCTCAAAGTGCTGGGATTACAGGCGTGAGCCATCTGGTCCACAACTAATTTTCAAATCAACTTCTGAAAAGAGCCCCAAAGTTGGGCGGAGTGTGGAGAAATGGAATCCTGAGTAGATAACACTCCCTTACTAATGTTTCAACAAATAAAAACTCCTTCATAAGATCTAAGAGCTGGCCGGGTGTAGTGGCTCACGACTGTAATCCCAGCACTTTGGGAGGCCAAGGTGGGCAGACCACAAGGTCAGGAGCTCAAGACCATCCTGGCTGACCCAGTGAAACCGTGTCTCTACTAAAAATACAAAAAATTAGCCGGGTGCCTGCGGTCCCAGCTACTCGGGAGGCTGAGGCAGGAGAATGGCGTAAACCCCAGAGGTGGAGGTTGCAGTGAGCTGAGATCGTGCCACTGCACTCCAGCCTTGCCTGGGCAAGACTCCATCTCAAAAAAAAAAAAAAAAAAAACCAGATCTAAGAGCTACAGTGTAAAACAAGAAAAAGTAAGAGATAAAGAAAAAAAGAAAAGTTTCTTTATATATCATCTTCATACACTAAGCTTCTGTAATTTTCACTAGGGAAAAAACAAATATAATTGCTATTCAAGAAAACGGCAAGGCGAGGTGCAGTAGCTCTTGCCTATAACCATAGCACTTTGAGAGGCCAAGGCAAGAGGATCACTAGAGGCCAGGAGTTCAAGAACAGGGCAAAAGAGACCTCATCTCTAAAAAAAACAAAAACAAAAACAAAAACAAAAAAATCCACTCCAGCTTTTAAATGATGCTCCAATTACTTTATAATAAATACCATCCCATGCAAAAACACAAAACAAAGATGCACATTCATACATTTCTTAAGTTTAAAAGGAAAAAAAAAGTATCCAGGTTGCCAAGAAAAACCCAGTTACTTTTTTTTTTTTTTTTTTTTTTTTGAGACAAAGTCTCGCTTTGTTGCCCAAGCTGGAGTGCAGTGGCATGATCTTGACTTACTGCAACCTCCACCTCCTGGGTTCAAGCAATTCTCCCGCCTCAGCCTCCTGAGTAGCTGGAATTACAAGCGCCTGCCACTACGCCTGGCTAATTTTTGTATTTTTAGTAGAGACAGGGTTTCACCACGTTGGCCAGATTGGTCTCGAACTCCTGACCTCAAGTGATCTGCCCGCCTCAGCCTCACAAAGTGCTAGGATTACAGGCATGAGCCACCACACCCAGTTAACCTGGTTACTTTTCAACAGAAAATAACTGCTTGAAAATATGAAGCCAAGAAAAATAACAGGACCTTCTCAACCCACTCTCTAGAAGTTAATGTAGGAAAAAGGAGATATTATTTTAAAATCCTCATGTGCTCAGCAAGTTTTAAAGGATATAGCATTGCTACAAATGAACATACCACTATGAAAAAGGAGTGGGGCTGGGTGCAGTGGCTCAGTAATCCCAGCAACCTGGGATTTCAGAGACGGGCAGATCACGAGGTCAGGAGTTCGAGACCAGTCTGGCCAATATGGTAAAACACCGTGTCTACTAAAAATATAAAAAATTAGCTGGGCGCGGTGGTGTGCGCCTATTGTCCCAGTTACTTGGGAGGCTGAGGCAAAAGAATCATTTGAACCCTGGAGGTAGAGGTTGCAGTGAACCGAGATCACGCCACTACACTCCAGCCTGGGAGACAGAGCGAGACTCCATCTCAAAAAATAAAAAAAAGAGTAAGAAAAAAACAAAGCTTAAAAAATAAGAAAACTCAGGCTGGGTGTGGTGGCTCATGCCTGTAATTCCAGCTACTTGGGAGGCTGAGGCAGGAGAATCACCTGAACCCGGGAGGTGGAAGTTGCAGTGAGCCAAGATTGTGCCATTGCACTCCAGCCTGAGCAACAAGGGAGAAACGCCTTCTCAAAAAAGTAAATAAAATAATAGTAATAATGAAGAAGAAAAAGATGACGATTGCGATGACGACGAAGAAGATGAAGACTCAAATTTCTAGCCCCTACCTTCAAAAATAGATTTCAGTAGAGGAAAGAACAGAATACACACTGATGAAAAACGTAATAACTGAATTACAAGAGATTACTGACAGGACATCTCCACGAATCCAAACAAAAATGCCAACATATGTCACTAAGAGGAAAATTGTATACGAAATGAAAATAATTCCAGAAAACTCAATTTCTATAAATAGAAATTCAAAAAAGGAATGGAATTTGTAGAGATTATGAAAGAAACAATATAAGAACATTTCCCTCAATCTGATGGACTTGAGTCTTCACATTAAAGGGGCTCATCAAATGCCAGGCAGAACTTTTCTTTAAAGACATCTCTGCTATACACAGACATGGTGAAATTTGTGAATTCCAATGGTAAAGACAAAATCATACAAACTTCCAGGAGAAATCAGATTGACAACAAAGAAAACCAGACTTGACATTATTAGACTTCTCATCTGAATCTCTACATGCCAAAAGACAAAAATGCTATTCATCCAGAATTTAAAGGAGATTATGACCTTTAAGTTTAAAATTTCAAATTACATTTCACAGATAGCTCTATACCACCTATGTACTCATACTTTGAAAAATAAGAAAGTATTCTAACTTAAGAAAAAGAATTTACAAAAATGTACTCAATGAAAGTAGAAAAAAAAAAACAGGCCAGGCACAGTGGCTCACACCTGTAATGCCAGCACTTTGGGAGGTCGAGACAGGAGAACTGCTTGAACCCAGAAGTTCAAGACCAGCCTGGGCAACATAGTGAGACCCAGTTTCTACAATAAATTAAAAAATTAGCCAGGTATGGCGGCATATGTCTTTACTTCCAGCTACTTGGGAGGCTGAGGCAGAAGGACTGCTTGAGCCCAAGAGGTCGAGGCTGCAGTGAGTTGTGACTGCACCACTGCACTCTGGTCTAGGCAATAGGGCAAGACCCTCTTTCGAAAAATAAATAAATAAGCCTGGGCAACATAGTGAGACCATGTCTCCCTCCCAAAAGAAAAAATTTAGCTGGGCGTGGTCCATGCATCTGTGGTCCTAGCTACTCAGGAGGCTGAGTTGGAAGGATCACCTGAGGCCAGGAGTTTGAGACTGCAGTGAGCTATGATCACATCACTGCACTTCAGTCTGGGAGGCAGAGCAAGACTCTATCTCTTAAAAAACAAAAAAAAAGCAAGACAAAACAAAACTTTGTGCCACATACATTACAAACTCAAAAAACAGTCATAATATTTTTACCAATAGCCAGGCATAGTGAGTCACGTTTGTAATCCCAGCTACTCAGGGAGCTGATGCTGGAGGAAGACTTGAAGGAGTTTGAGGCTGCACTGAGCTATGATCACATCACTGTATTCCAGCCTGGGCAACAGAGCAAGACACTGTCTCTAAATAAATAAAAATTTTAAAAATGTTTAAAACAGCTGCTTTGGACATCTGATTTATGATAGATAAAAAATCCTAAATAAAGCATTAGCAAATTGAACTAGCTGTATATTAAAATAGTAACATGGTCAGGTATGGTAGCTCATGCCTGTAATCCCATAGCTTTGGGAGGATTACTGACTTGAGGCTAGGAGTTTGATACCAGCCTGGGCAACACAGTGAGATCCCATCTCTAAATAAAAATTAAAATAAAATAAATAAAAATAACACTACATAATCAAACAGGTTTATTCTGGGACTAGGAATGGGTTAACATTAGGAAACTCATTATATTTAATAGAGTAAAAGGGGTAAAAAACAAAAAACAAAATTCTGTAGTAATTTTTGAAAGACTTCAAAAAAGAAAAAATGGTTAAAAAGTGAAGAAAAGTATTTGAAGTTGTCTTTTTTAAACTATTAAAATAGCTAAAAAAAAAAAAAAAAAACCAGAAAGGAACCTGAAGTGCAATATCCACTCAATAAAAACTTGGTAAACTATAAGGTACTTCCCAGCATAAATGCACATAATCACCAGAAATCATCAGCATATGCAATATGGTAAAACACTAGAGGTAAACTCACTCAAGATAAATGAAAAAAGGACACCCATTCAACTGTCTTCACCATCTTTCAACACTGTTCCTGATGTTCTAATATATGCATTAAGAAAAAAAGGTGTTAGGCCGGGCACAGTGGCTCATGCCTATAATCCCAGCACTTTGGGAAGCCCAGGCGGGCTGATCACTTGAGCCCAGGAGTTCGAGACCAACCTGGCCAACATGGTGAAACCTAATCTCTACTAAAAAATACAAAAATTAGCTGGGCATGATGGCAGATGCCTGTAATCCCAGCTACTCAGGAGGCTGAGGCAGGAGAATCACTTAAACCCGGAAGGCAGAGGCTGCAGTGAGCTGAGATCACGCCACTGCACTCCAGCCTGGTGACAGAGTGAGACAAAAAAAAAAAAAAAAAGAAAGGCCGGGCGCGGTGGCTCACGCCTGTAATCCCAGCACTTTGGGAGGCCGAGACGGGCGGATCACGAGGTCAGGAGATCGAGACCATCTTGGCTAACACGGTGAAACCCCTTCTCTACTAAAAAATACAAAAAACTAGCCGGGCGAGGTGGCGGGCGCCTGTAGTCCCAGCTACTCGGGAGGCTGAGGCAGGAGAATGGCGGGAACCCGGGAGGTGGAGCTTGCAGTGAGCCTAGATCCGGCCACTGTACTCCAGCCTGGGCGACAGAGCCAGACTCCATCTCAAAAAAAAAAAAAAAAGAAAGAAAAAAAGGTGTTTGGGTTTCTTCACAGCCGCTCAAGATGAACTGATTCTTCAGGAAAGTGAAATTAAAGCTCCGCCGCCCAGCCTGAATGACTGCATTGGCATGGTGGACGGCAGGGCAGAATCCACTGACAAGAAGATTTCTAGATTGGATACTGAGCTAGTGAAGTGTAAGGACCAGATTAAGATGAGAGGGAGTCCTGCAAAGAATACCGTTACGCAGAAAGCCTTGCGAGTTTTAAAACAAAAGCGGATGTATGAGCAGCAGCAGGAGAATCGCACCCAACAGTCATTCAACACGGAACAAGTCAATTACACCATCCAGTCATTGAAGGATACCAAGACCACGGCTGATGCAATGAAACTGGGAGCAGGGGAAATGAAGGCATACAAGTAAGTGAAAACTGACCAGATTGAGAATTTACAAGACCAGGTAGTGGACATGATGGAAGATGCAAATGAAATCCAAGAAGCACTGAGTCGCAGTTATGGTGGCCCAGAATTCAATGAAGACGACCTAGAAGCAGAGTTGGATACACACTGGGTGATGAGCTTGTGGCTGACAAAGACAGTTCTATTTAGATGAGGCAGTATCTGCACCTGCAATTCCAGAAAGTGTTTCCACTGACACAAAAAACCAATGATGGAGTTCTGGTGGATGAATTTGGATTGCCACAGATCCCTGCTTCATACATTTGCATTATTTAAGTACATCATGTAAAACAAACACATATTATGGGACCATGAAATACTGATCTTTCGAAACTTACCATAAGAGATATGTTTCTGTCCTTTCTTTGAAGGAAAGTTTAATTACATTACTCTTCTATTTTTTTCCTTTGAGACTCATTGCTTGGGAAATGCTTTTTTTGTACTAAAACTTGATTCTGGCCAGGCACAGTGGCTCACGCCTGTAATCCCAGCACTCTGAAAGGCTGAGGCAGGCAGATCACGAGGTCAGAAGTTCGAGACCAACCTGGCCAACATGGTGAAACCCCATCTCTACTAAAAATACAAAAAATTAGCCAAGCGTGGTGGCGGGCACCTGTAGTCCCAGCTACTCAGGAGGCTGAAGCAGCCGGGAGGCAGAGGTTGCAGTGAGCCAAGATCACCCCAACAGCCTGGGTAACAGAGCGACACTCTGTCTCAAAAAAAAAATCACTACTGTATCAGAAGTGGGTATTCTGATTCTGTGATTTCCTCAATACTACATCTTGAAATCAATAATGAATATTTCTTGATATCTGATGAATAGGACATTTACTCAATTTTTTCCAAAGGAAAAAAAGGCATAAATTACAAACATATATTAAAAAGATGAGACAGGCTGGGCACAATGGCTCACGCCTGTAATCCCAGCATTTTAGGAGGCTGAGGTGGGCGGATCACCTGAGGTCAGGAGTTTGAGACCAGCCTGGCCAATATGATGAAACCCCATCGCAGGCCGGGCGCGGTGGCTCAAGCCTGTAATCCCAGCACTTTGGGAGGCCGAGGCGGGCGGATCACAAGGTCAGGAGATCGAGACCACAGTGAAACCCCGTCTCTACTAAAAATACAAAAAATTAGCCGGGCGCGGTGGCGGGCGCCTGTAGTCCCAGCTACTCAGGAGGCTGAGGCAGGAGAATGGCGGGAACCCGGGAGGCGGAGCTTGCAGTGAGCCGAGATCGCGCCACTGCACTCCAGCCTGGGCAACAGCGTGAGACTCCGTCTCAAAAAAAAAAAAAAAAAAAAAAAAAAAAAAAAAAAAAAAGAAACCCCATCGCTACTAAAAATACAAAAATTAGCCGGGCATGGTGGCATGTGCCTGTAATCTCAGCTATTTGGAAGGCTGAGACAGGAGAATCACTTGAACCCAGGAGGCAGAGGTTCCAACGAGCCGAGATAGCACCATTGCACTCCAGCCTGGGCAACAAGAGCAACACTCCATCTCAAAAAAAAAAAAGATGAGGCAAAAAAAAAAAAAAAATCCAGAACCTGCAGATTACGTGCTTGCAAACTAGAAAATCTATCAACTAAAACAAACTGAAAATAATAAAAATATAAGATCTACCAGAAGCAGTAAATATCCTTCATACCAGCAATAATCATTCAGATGATGACACAGTACCATTCACAGTAAAAAGATATACAGGAAGAGACAATTCACAATAAAAAGATATACAAGAAGAAAATGAAGACGTATGCAAGACTCACATTAAATTAAAAACAAAACCAAAAAACTATGAAACTACTAAGGCACAGAAGACCTGGATAATGAATAAATAGAATAAAGGATTAAACAAATTACTTCTCCCCAAAACAATGCACACATCGAATGTAATTCAAGTCAAAATCCCAATGAGAGTTTATTACTGGAACTTGATTATAAAATCATCTAGAATCGTTATTTAAAAAGGAATGGGAGGCCAGGCGTGGTGGCTCACACCTTTAATCCCAACACTTTGGTTGGCCAAGGCAGGAAGACTGCTTGAACCTAGGAGTTTGAGACTGGCCTGGGCAACACAAGGAGACTCCATCTCTATAAAAAGTTTTAAAAAGTAGCCAGGTACAGTGGTGCGCACCTGTAGTCCCAGCTACTCAGGAGGCTTCAGCAATAGGATCTCTTGAGCCCAGGAGTTCGACATTGCAGTGAGCTATGATCATGCCACTGCACTCCAGCCTCGGTGACAAGAGCACAAGACCCTGTTTCAAAACGAAACAAAATAACCCAGTGCTTTTCTCCAAGAAGATGGAATTACAGGAGGACTTCACTTTGGCTATA
This sequence comes from Macaca mulatta, assembly GCF_049350105.2. Taxonomy (NCBI): domain Eukaryota; kingdom Metazoa; phylum Chordata; class Mammalia; order Primates; family Cercopithecidae; genus Macaca; species Macaca mulatta. The sequence goes on along the minus strand of NC_133406.1, from coordinate 61,540,699 downwards.
CTGTTTTTACCTTTTTTACAATGTACATATATTATCAAAACAAAGAAAGAAAAAATATGGGCCAGGGGCAGTGGCTCAGGCCTGTAATCCCAGCACTTTGGGAGGCTGAGGCTGGTGGATCACCCGAGGTCAGGAATTCCAGATCAGCCTGGCCCAACATGGTGGAACTTCATCTCCACTAATAATACAAAAATTAGCTGAGTGTAGTGGTGCATGCCTATAATCCCAGCTACTCAGGAGGCTGAGGCAGGAGAACTGCTTGAACCCAGGAGGAGGAGGTTGCAGTGAGCCAAGATTGCGCCACTGCACTCCAGCCTGGGGGACAAGAGTAAAACTCCGTCTCCAAAAAAAAAAAAAAAAGAAAGAAAAAAATATGTTTCCATTCAAAAACTAAAAGTTTGTAAACAATTATGTACAAGCAAAAATATCTGAACAATGACCTTTTAATTTCTTACTGATCCATGAAAATTATGCCTTAAATGACAAGAATGTTCACTCCTTTCATGACAAAAATGCCTGCTTCCCCCACTTACATTAGCTGGTTGTTCTCACAGGAACGTCTGTGTCTTCACTGAGTTCCAATCTATTACGCCTGTAGGTCGAACCAACACTCAATCCATGAATTAATAATAATGAGGCAGAAAAAATTTTCCTCTTCACACTGCCAAGAAAACCTCTCAGCCACAATTCAAACACAGCATGTGTTTTTAAAACATCTCCCAACTACTGGGAGATAAAGTCCATTCAAATAACCTTTGTCAGACTGGAGACAGCTAGGGTTAGTTATCTCCTCAAACACAAAAACAAAAACAAAAACAAAAACAAAAAGAGTTCATTTAAAGATGAACTTGAGAGTCAAAGGATCATGAAAACAAAAATCCATCTTCCATAGCTGAACAATGTAATTTAAAAAAAAAACAAAAATAACCATCAGTTTTTCAGTAAGATCCAATTTCTGGTCTTCAAGATTTCTTCACCTATTAAGAAAAAAACAGAAACCTTCCCCCATCTTTATTATCTGTATAATAAAAGCATACTTGTATGTAAAAATATAGTGTTTTATGTATATAATATACGTACAGATATATACTAACTGGCTTATACACACACACACATATATACACAAATGTATAGAAATATAACATTTGGGTAAGTTTCCCCTTTTAAAATGCACTATAAAAGACTTTAGATTTGGGTTCATTATAAAAATAAAGAACTTACTCTTATACCAAAGTATCATGAACTTATTGTTACACTAAATTTTGCCCAGCCCACAAAATAAAGACGAAGGTAAATCCTTACACATATATCAATATGTATAATATGGATGTATGTATATAAATCCATCATCGTCATCAGGGAGTGTTTAACCAAAAAAGATAGAAACGTATGGTAATAGAGTAACTACAGAGTGGTGCAGCAAGCTGTAGAAGGCAGAGCAGCATTATAGCCATTCTAAACTGGCACTGTCAAAACACAGAAAGCTTTATCTAAGGGAAAATTTATTTCTTATTTTGTATCAACACCAGCGTCACTGGTTTGCCATTAAATAGTGGCCCTGGAAAGGCTTGCTTACGCAGCCTAGGTCCAAATTCTTTACTACTAATGGCTACAGCTAAAGACTTTGTAAGTATATATTTACTCCAGTTAGTAAAAGGGTAAACTTTTGGAGTTGAGATTTCACTTCACAATGGCGTATTTACCATTTAAGAATTTCAAAAAAAAAAAAAAAAAAAAATCAAAAACAAAAACAAAAACAAAAACCCTTATTTTGATACATAGAAATGAGTTCTAAACTTTGAAACCAGCCCAGTAACAAAGCAATTTTGATTCTCATGTAATAAATACTACATAATTTCTAGGCTAAATCTTGCCAAATACTATCCAAGACAAAACTAAAGTCAAAACTTAAAAAAAAAGTGGACACCTTTTACTCACACTTAATACTAGTCAATTTTCCAGGAATTTTTTGGGCAGGGAATATCCCCAAATCTAAAATGAAAAAAAGGAAAAATTGGGATCTCACATTAGTTATTCAGTCTGAAACTTTTAATAGACTTTTACTAAAGTCATCATTTTCTGGCCTCCTACTCAATCACAGAAACATACTTTCAGAGTAAAAAGGGATCTTAAAATGAGATCAATTCACTCATTTCACCAATGATTCCTAACACATAAAAATACCGACCTGTTAGTTTTCATTAAGAATTCAATGGCCGAAACAACCGCACAGTTAATACAGTATTATGGGTCATTAAGTATGTTTTTAAAAAGATTACCTAAAATTACAGAAACAATTTTTGGGAAATATCTACTGGTTTTTTTCCAAGCATGTTCAAAGGGCTCTCATTACAATTCCCATTCAATCTTTTCCAATTCTTGCAAACGTTTTAGTCTGTTTTTACCCATAAATCATTTGAAAGTACCTACACAATCCTTGTTATTTTTATAATATTTTGTAAAGGTTAAAACAGGTATTTCAAAGACTAAAAGTATATTTTCCTAATTGTTTTCTAATATTTCCCTTTTATGTAAGATCCAATTCTAAATATAAAGGGTAACACTATCACACTCGACAATTTGAAATTATAAAGCTGACCAGTATGAGGAGGCAATTAGAAATTTCCAAATATAAAACAATTTCACGGGTTTTCTTTTTGCCAAGTTGTAATTAAGCATCAGGGTTTTTAAGGAAACAGAAAAACGGAGGCAGGAGGAATGCCAGCCTAGAGTACTTCTTTCTCATTTCGTTGGTTTCAGAGCAATACAATTTCCCATGGTGGGGGAAATTTTACTTAAAACCAATTACTAGTTCAATCTACCAGGCAGAAAGCCTAAGGCCTTTCAATGCTGCACTATATTTTTTTTAATTAAAAATATCTTTTCTCTCTCATTGGTATAAGCAAAATTTTCAAGTGCTAGCGACAATGAGTTATAGCTATGAAATTTTTAATCTTCATTTTATCAAAATTATATTGCCTCTGAGGAATTTTCAGCCCTTTTGTGATTTCAGGTTTCCCCAGATGTGTTTATAAAGATAATGATTATATTTAACAACTATAGCTATTAAGATACAGTAACACAGCAAAAAGTTGCCCATTTTAAACGGAGAAAAAGAAATTAAGGCAGTATTTCTTTTTCATTGCTTTGAACAACTTCATTCTCAGGATCCCAGCTCAGAACCAATGTAGAATAATCGTAGTTAACATTTTTCAAGTTCATTTTCAGAAACATTAGTTGTTCTATATTGTCAAAGTCCAGGCTCATGATCTGTTTTGGATGAAAGTGGCTATTTTTAGTAAAGATACATTCAGATTGCCAACTACACATGGGGCAACTTAGATACTGGATGGCAACCTGGGTCAAAGCTGGCCATATGCTTATCTTCCTCTGCCAGTAAATTAAAGGGTCATCACCTCCTGAGAGGTCTGAATACTTCTCTTTGAAGTACTCATCCACAACTGCTACAGCAGAAGGGAACATGAAGCTTTTGCTTCCAAGGGCACAACTGTCTACAGCTGAGCTATCGACAGAACCTGAATTGGAGGTGCCTTCTTTTAGAGATGAGGTAAATGAATCAGTTCCTACTGTAACTGAGGGACAAGAAACTTCTGAAGTTGGAATTTGGCAGATCTCTGGTGAAGATTCCATATAATTACAGACCTCTTCTGCAAGGAACTGCTTATAAGTTTCTAAATCAGCACCTTGAGGAAAAAAGTCTTCCAAACTGTTTTTAAAGCAAGGGTCTAACAAAGTAGCCAAGATACAGGGCTTGGATTTAAGCATGGCACTTAGTAGGGTATCCGTTTCAAGTTTCAGAGATAAACTATCCACCAGATTGAGGGCCTGAGTAATACCTCTGACTTGAAAATCTTCTCTGAGTTTCTGCAAGGAAAGGAGTAGATGATGGATTAGGGGTAGCACCTGATTCAATCCTGCGGTCTTCACGCTCACTTTCTGGGTAGCCTCCTCAAATGGCGTAAGAATATCACAAACATAAGTCATTAGAGTCCACTGAAGGGAGGTGAGCACAACTCCACTGGCTCTACCAAGACTATGGTGAACTGAGTAGCAATGCTCCAAGAGCCATTTTAACATATAAAAAGTAGAAATCCAATGGCCAGTTTCATCCTGCTTCAAATTCTTCCATGGAAGTTGGTGATCATTTTGGAACTCTTGCAGTATCTGACGGGCCTTGACCGAATGACTAAAATGATGACAGGTTTTCCTAGCAGCCACTAACATATTCTCAATGCTTTTGTGCTCACAGAAAAAGTCCTGAATGACCATATTTAAACAATGCAGGAAGCATGGCACATGGGTAAAACCACCATCTTTGATTGCATGTACCACATTAGAGGAATTGTCAGAAACAATGAAGCTAGGGATAAGGAAATTTGGAGAAAGCCACAGACCAATCTGGTCATTTAATTCTTGTAAAATATTGGTTATCAAACAGTCTTTAGCCAAACCTGTAACACAAAGCACTGCCCACTTTCTAAAATCGGGGATCCTGCCATTATTGAGAAAAGATGCAGTTTCCAAAGAAACCCAGTGTACAGTCACAATAAAATAGTCAGTGGATGGGTCATGGGTCCATATGTCAACAGTCAGGTGTATTTTTTGGCTTTGAACATTCTCTAAAGTTAAGAAAATTTTTTCTCTGACACAATCATATAACTGAGGTACAGCCTTAGTGAAAAAGTAAGTCTCTGATGGCAACCTATAATCAGGGGCCACAATCTGCATGAACCTCTGAAAGGCTGGGGTTGAGAAGTAGTTGTAAGGATGCATATCCTCCACAATCATTTGGATAATTGCTTGACTTATTTGACTTGAGACTGGATTTCCACATGTTGTTTCTCTCTCCTGCGCATGCATCAGAGTGCCTTGCTCTGCAACGGGAATAGGACTTTCAGATCTATTTTCAACCTCTAACATAGGTTCATCTGAATCAGAGTCACTAAGGTCCTCAGCTGTTAAATCTTGGCTGCCTGTAGACTTTTCTCCATGCAAGGCATCACTCAAGACATCACTTCTCTCAGTCTCAGCTTCATCTAATCCATTTGCAACAGCACCACTGTCTTTGTTGGCAACAGCCCAATGGATAGGATGTGTGGCTTGCAGGTGTCGTTGAAGTGTTGAAGTCCCTAAGTGGGACCCTGGCCTACCCCGGCTCACACTTCTTTTACATATATTACACACAGCTCTTGAGATGTGCTGAGGATCAGTGTAAAAAAAATTCCAAACGGCAGATGTCTTGGCTCTAGTTCCAGGAATTAAAGCATGCTTGACAATGTTACTTTTGATGAGAAATCTCCCTCTTTCTGCCCTTAGGGCATCAGATGCTGATTTATCATGCTTCTTACCCATTCTATTATCATCTAATGGATCAGTAGGAATATATTCAAAGCTTCCATTGCTTCCAGAAGAGGGAGATAAAGATACATCCAAGGTAAAGTCCTCCTCTCCACTAGTAACTCCAAACTTGTTGGCCCTGGTCCAATGAGGTGAATGCCTTGCTTGCAGATGTCGCTGAAGAGTAGATGTACCAAGATGGCTACCTGGTTTACCCCTGCTGACGCTTTTCTCACAGAGGTTACAAATAGCCCGCCAGGTGTACTGGGGGTCAACATGAAAGAAGTGCCACACAATGGAGGTCTTGGCTCTAGTACTAGGCAGATAGATCTGTTTTTCTATATTGCTCTCAAAAAGACTTTCTTCATCCTGCTCAGCGTCATTGGAAGCTAACAAAGCAGGGGCATCTGCAACAGGCCTCCCAGATCCCAAATCCTTACTAAACTTCTTGGCAAGAATCAATTTTTTTCGACGCCTTTTCCCCTTAATTCGCAAACCCTTCTTTCTTTTCTTTTTAGCAGGCTGTTTGGCCTCTTTATTCACTCCTTCCGCTACCATCTTTTCCTCTACCACATCTTCTTCATCTGTATTAGAATTAATAGGAACACATCCCAGAATCCCAGAATCACTAAAAGTGCTGCATCTTCTGCCAGGAGAGAGTGAGGAAACTGGTACACTTAAAGTACATACACTCATTCTCTTTATGTCTCCACAATTCGTACCAGAATCCGTTAGAGGGTTTATAACTCAAGCAGAAATACAGCTGTCCCTCTCTACTTGCATTACCTTTTCTCCAATTTCTATGGGGAATCAAATTCCCACGGGACCAATAACTTCCAAGCCCGGTTATTTTTGGAGGAAAAGTGACAGCAATGGAGAACATTCCCGAACTCTTTCTTAGAGGGCTTTAAGGTCCCTTCCAATTTTCTAAGTTCTGAATTCAAATAGTCCAGTGTCCTCATGTTACAGAAGTTAAGAACTGAGTCCCCCTTTCCCAGAGTCACAGAGTTGGTTAGTAGCAGCTAGTAGCCAGGTCTTCCAAATCCCAGATCCACAGTCTTTCTGCTTCATCAAGAACTATATCTGCTTCAAATGCCTTCGCCTTTTAAAATATATATTTTTATGATGCCTCATGATAGCGGCATCAATTTCCCTTAATTCTGAAATTAACTATTTTCAGGAAATCTCATTTAAACAAAAACATAGTGCATCATTCAACATTCATCATTTAGGACTGTGATTTGCCAATACAACCCAAAAAGTCAATTCTGGAAAGCCAACACAGACTCCGCATACTGGTCACAGCAAATGCTAGTTGAGCCCTTTCAGTTCTAACTAAAATACAACCTTTTAAAAATGTAACTGGCTGGAAAAAAAATGCTTTGAGAATAAAATTTTAAAACAAGGTTAAATGCTGCATTTTCAAAGTACTATTTGTATCAAGAGTTAATTCAAGTTTAGTTTTCAGATATTTTTAGACTGGAAAAGCTTTTACAGCCTGTAAGTAACTCACAAGTTGGACGCTATAGGGATAGCAAAAAGTGAAATAAGAACTTTAAACCACTTCCATTTCTTTTCGCTTGATCCCTCCCCTTCCCCCAATACCTACATACATTTACCCTAAAAAGCATCGCTATCTCTAGTTCCACAGCCTCCTTCTCAAGGTCCAGAACCAAGGCCTGGAAGATGTCAACAATATAGGCCTTCCCCATAGGAATCCGCACCGATTATGGGAGTTTAGGGGTGTTCTTCATTACGGTTTCACCAATCCTACAAGGAGAACGGAAGTGTCCCTGTTGCTCTTGACTCCGACGCTGAGGGCCAGGGGTGGGAGTGTAATGAGGGTGGGGAATGGGTGTAGGATACCGGAATAAGGTCGGTGGCTTTCTGTATGTGGAGTTTGAGACAAGCTCCAAAGTAGTGGGACCCTGGAGAGGAATGAGAGTAGGTAAATTCAGCGCCCGGCACTCTGTCTGATTGATTTAGGCAGTGAGGGTCCGCTCAACTCGAGAAACTGTTGCCCCGAAGAAAGCAATCTAGTGTCAGTTCACTCTTCGGATTCGGGGGAACAGTCGGCTTTCGGGGGCTGCTCCGGGCTCCCCCAGATTAGCGAACACCGGATGTGGGGGAGGGGAGAAAGGTTGGCTGGGAAAGGAGCAGGCGCCGTGGGGGTGGGGTGAAGGGGGGTGGGGGTGGGGAGGATGGGAAAAGTGAGCTGGAGCCTGGGGCTCCCAGCCCGCCCCGGCGAGGGCCGCGGCCGGGAGGTGGGGGGGAGGGGTCGTTACGGCGAAGCTGGAGGATCCGCTCTGACTTCCCGGGATAGGCCGCGACCCAGGGGCGAGGGGAGGCCGCTGCCACTCCCCTCGCCCTCTCCCCCACCTCCCCGGCCCCAAGCCACCCGGGAATCAAAAAAACGGGTCTAGTTACCAGAGAACAGAAACTTTACCGAACCGATGACACTATCCCCGACTCCCGCTTGCTGCCACGTCTTTCTTCTTGCTTGGCCGCTGCCGTCCGTCGTCCTCCCAGCAGCAGCACCAGCAGAAAACCAAGACTGCCAGCGTCAAAGATGGCGCCCGGCTACAGGCTCCGCTCTAAGGCCCGGCCGGTAAAAGTGCCAGCACGACGCAGGGCGCGAGGGTTCTGGAAGATGTAGTTCTTCTATGAGGCGATGCCTAAGATGGCTGCTCCGGGTCACAGGGTCACGTGACGGGGGAGGCGCTGGGTCGGGGAGTCCCTTCCCTTCAAAGGAATGCCTTGAAGCTGGCTTTCATAACGTTTTGTTTTTGTTTTTAAATCAAATGAGGTAATAAGCGGGAGGGCCGCAGGAACTGAGACTACCATTCAGTAAACGCTCAATTTATTCTTACCAAAGTGTTTTCTTAATGAGTAAATCTCCCAAACCATGTATATATTTAATTTAGAAATAAACTGTACTTTTCCTAAGCATGCAATGTAGAAGGATTTGTTAGTTTATTTTTACTTGAAGAAGTGAGATTGAGCTTTGGGGACGTTTCTTTGATTTCTTAAAGCAAATCTGTATACTGGAAAACTAATTCAAGCTCGTGACAAAATTCAGGAGGGTTAGTTGGAGGTCGCAATCAGCAGTCTCATCCCCGCTTCATTATTAACATTGTCCCTTATTTTCCCTTTTGAATGCTTTTACCTTTTCCCCCTGGTTATAAAAGTAATACACGTGGCGGGGCGCGGTGGCTCACGACAGTAATTCCAGCACTTTGGGAGGCCTAGGCAGGGGGATCACAAAGTCAAGAGATCAAAATCATCCTGGCCAACGTGGTGAAACCTCGTCTCTACCAAAAATACAAAAATTAGCTAGGCGTGGTGGCACACGCCTGTAGTCCCAGCTACTCGGGAGGCTGAGGCAGGAGAATCGCTTGAACCCGGGAGGCAGAGGTTGCAGTGAGCTGAAATCGCACCACTGCACTCCAACCTGGTGACACAGTAAGACTCCATCTCAAAAAAAAAAAAAAAAAAAAAGGTAATACACGTGTTTTTTTAGAAACTTAATACATAAATATATAGAGTAGAAAGTTAAAATCTCTATTAATCTCATTCTTGAGAAATAGCTCTCATTAACTTACCATATATCCTTTCTGGCTTTTACACTGAAAATATCCTTAAATATATTACACGTATAATAGAAGCCAAAGGTCCCCCTGGAGTAGTGGCTCAGCAGAACTCTAATTAGGTGGCAACATTTTACCTAACTTGGGTAAAGGATATAATGCTACTAAGAAAGAAACACTTGATGATAAAGCAAATGGGACTTCAGGCACCTTTTATTTCCTCGTGTGCTTGTTCTTCCAGCTGCCAGCTTGGTGGTGCTCAAGTCCCAGGCAGCCCAAGACTGGGAATTTATCAGAGCAGAGGGGTCCTGAGCCTCCTCATATCTGGGCTTTTATCTCCGTTCAAAGGAAGAACCACAACTTTAGAATCTTAGCTCCAATCTCTGCCTTACGTGACAATGCTCTGGCATTGCCATGTCAACAGACCTAATAAGCAAGTTCCTGGTAGCCAATTTCTTTTTTTCTTTCTTTCTTTTTCTTTTTCTTTTGTTTTGGTCTTTATTTTTTTGGTCTGTGTGACTCTTACTGGTAACCAATTTCTGTCTGTGCCACAACACCTAGGGTTTTTAAAATTTACCAGAGGGCTCTCCACATAGCTTAAGGGTTTTCCAACCTAGGGCTTTCCAAGATGCAGTCCTGGCCTGACTAGTATTTATAGTTATATCATATTTCATTAAACCTAACGTGTCATTGATTGTAAGATACACTTTTATTTTACAAGCCTCTAAGTGGAAGAAAAAAACCACCAATTGCCAATTAAACTGACAGGCCGGCCAGGCAGGGTGGCTCACTCCTCTAATCCCAGCACTTTGGGAGGTTGAGGCGGGCAAATCACAAGGTCAGGAGTTCAAGACTAGCCTGGCCAACATGGTGAAACCCCACCTCTACTAAAAATACAAAAATTAGCCCAGCACGGTGGCACACATCTGTAATCCCAGCTTCTTGGAGGCTGAGGCGAGAGAATTGCTTGAACCTGGGAGGTAGAGGTTGCAATGAGCCGAGATCACACCATTGCACTCCAGCCTAGGTGACAGGCTAGGAAAGGATGTATACCTTAGAATGAATGAAAATATGAACAGGCTAAAACTCTACATTTTGTTTTGCAATTTGCTTTTTTCACTTTACAGTATATCTTGAATATATTTTAATGGTCATCAGCACTTAGAGGCCTACCATATTCTTTTTTATTTTTATTTTTTGAGACAGAGTTTCGCTCTTGTTGCCTAAACTGGAGTGCAATGGCACAATCTCGGCTCACTGTAACCTCCGCCTTCCGGATTCAAGCTATTCTTCTGCCTCAGCCTCCTGAGTAGCTGGGATTACAGCCATGCGCCACCATGCTGGGCTAATTTTGTATTTTTAGTAGAGATGGGGTTTCTCCATGTTGGCCAGGCTAGTCTCCTGACCTCAGGTAATCCGCCCGCCTTGGCCTACATTCTTTTTAATAGCTCCCATCCCGCTCTCTGTAAGCCTCTTTTTACAATTTATTTCACCAGTCCCTTACTGATAGAAACAATCATGTCACATTTTCCATTAATATCTCTCAAGGGGGGAAACAAAAATAATACGGTAATAAGGACATTGAAGAGGACAAGCTGGGCAGGGTGACTCACGCCTGTAATCTCAGCGCTTTGGGAGGCCCAGGCCAGCAGATCACTAGAGGTCAGGAGTTGAAGATCAGCCTGGCCAACATGGCGAAACCCTGTCTCTACTAAAAACACAAAATTAGCTGGGTATGGTGGCACCCACCTGTAATCCCAGCTACTCAGGAGCCTGAGGCAGGAGAATCACCTGAACCCAGGAGGCAGAGGTTGCAGTGAGCCAAGATTGCGCCACTGTACTCCAACCTGGGCAACAGAGAGAGACCCCGTCTCACCAAAAAAAAAAAAAAAAAAAAAAAAGAGGGCAGAAGAAAAAGCCTGAGGCTGTTGGAGAGAGAGAAAACTAGTTGGGAAACCCTCTAAGAGTCAGGAGAGTGCACATGCCAACCTTCCCCACCCCCCATATATACGCACAGTATTCTCAGGGGTGTGTGTATGTAACAAACACTTGTATGTTACAAGTGGGGGTGAAGTATCTAAACCAAGAACACAATGCCAGATTCCCGCTACTCATACTGCATTTCAAATTCTAAATGGATTTTAAACAGTCTCTAGACCTCTTCAGTGAGTGACAAAACCTTTTGGGACATTCAGTGTGTTTTTGCTTTGAGAGCAAAAGTTCGGGAAAAAAATGCAAAATTACTGAGACAAAATTAGGTTCAGGAGAATCTTTATTTAGACTAGAAAAGGAAATCAGAACAAATTACACATAAAAAAAAAAAAAAACCACTCTGCGCGGTGCCTCATGCCTGTAATCCCAGCACTTTGGGAGGCCCAGGCCAGTGGATCACTTGAGTCCAGGAATTCAAGACCAGTCTGGACAACATGGTAAAACCCCATCTCTACTAAAAATACAATAAATAAATAAATAAATAAATAAATAGCGGACATGGTGGCATGTGCCTGTAATCCCAGCTACTCAGGAAGCTGAAGTTTAAGGACTGCTTGAACCCGGGAGGTGGAGGTTGCAGTAAACCGAGATTGTGCCACTGTACTCCTGCCTGGGCAACAGGGCAAGATCCTGTCTCAAAAAAAAAAAAAAAAAAAAAAAAAAAGAATACTTTGTGCCTGGTGTGGTGGCTCATGCCTATAATCCCAGTGATTTGGGAGACTGAGATCAGAAGATCACTTGAGTCCAGGAGTTTGATACCAGTCTGTGCAAGATAGTGAGACCTCATGTCTGCAAAAATATAAATAAAACTTTGTTCCAGAGACATTAAAAACTAAAAAAAAAAAACTCATGATATTTTTACCAATAACTGGGTATGGTGGCGCACACCTGAAATCTCTGCTACTCAGGAGACTACAGTGGGAGGTTACAGTGAGCTCTGATCACAACACTACACTCCAGCCTGGGTGACAGAGTGACACTGTCTTTTAAACAAATAAATAAATTTACATATCACTATAATCCTCTACAATACTTTTTTTCTCTATATGAGGCTGCATACTCTTTGATTGCCTCTTCATATGACAACAATTTTGTAATATCTTCTATAAAGAGAATGAAAAGAGGCCAGGAATGGTGGCTCATGCCTTTAATCCCAGCACTTTGGGAGGCCAAGGTAGATGGATCACCTGAGATCAGGAGTTCAAGACTAGCCCGACCCATATGGCAAAACCCCATGTCTACTAAAAATACAAAAATTATCTGGATGTCATGGTGCGCACCTGTAATCCCAGCTACTTGGGAGGCTGAGGCGGCAGAATCGCTTGAACCTGGGAGGTGGAGATTGCAGTGAGCTGAGATTGTACCACTGCACTTCAGCCTGGGCGACAGAGCGAGACTCAGTCCAAAAAAAAAGAAAATAGATATATGTATGATTATTGTCAAATTTGGTACAGCTTCTGTCAACTTTCATATATATATATATATATATATATATATATATATATATATGCACTAAGACTTTATTGAATTATTATTGAATTATTTAATACCCTCTTTACCAGGCAAGAGCTACCATTTTTACTAAATCTATTATTTATTGCTATGTAACAAATCACCCCAAAATGTAGTGGCTTAACCAACAAACATTTGTTATTTCACATGTCTATGGGTCAGAAATTCAGAAGCAGTTTTGCTGGGTGGTTCTGGCTCAGAGTTTCTAATGAGTTTGCAATCAAGTTGGTCAGGAATGCAGTCATCTGAAGGCTTGACTGGGGCTGGAAGATACATTTCCAAGTCAACTCATATAGCTGTTAACAGGAGAGGAGACCTCAGTTTCTCACCCTGAGGGCCTCTCTGTAGGGATGCTCACAATATAGGCAACAAGCTTCCTCTAGAGTGCATGACGAGAGAAATATACTAAGACAGACACTGTAAGCTGCAATGCCTTTTACCTAGCCTTGGAAATTACATACCACCATTTCTTCTGTATTCTACTGATTACACAGATTAACACTGGCATAATGTGGGAGGGGACTAAGCAAAGGCATGATAACAGGAGCCAGAGATCATTGGGGTCTTTCTTGGAGGCTTGCTACCACACCAGCTGTTGGTGATAACTGACTCTTCCATTTAAAGTTTTAGATGTGGCCGGGCACAGTGGCTCACGCCTATAATCCCAGCACTTTGGGAGGCCGAGGCAGGCAGATCACCTGATCAGAAATTCAAGACCAGCCTGCCAAACATAGTGAAACCCCGTCTCTACTAAAAATACAAAAATTAGCTGGGCATGGTGTTGTGCGCCTGTAATCCCAGCTACCTAGGAGGTTGAGGCAGGAGAATCACTGGAACCTGGGAGGCAGAGACTGCAGTGAGCCAAGATCACACCTCTGCACTCCAGCCTGGGCAACAGAGCAAGGCTCCATCTCAAAAACACGTAAATTTAAAAACTAAATAAAATTTTAGATGTGTGGCCAGGTGCAATGGCTCACACCTGGATTCCCAGCACTTTGGGAGGCCAAAGCAGGTGGATCACCTGAGGTCAAGAGTTCAAGACCAGCCTGGCCAACATGGTGAAACCCCTCTCTACTAAAAATACAAAAATCAGCCGGGTGTGGTGGCATGCACCTGTAGTCCCAGCTACTTGGGAGGATGAGGCAGGAGAATCGCTTGAACCTGGGAGGCAGAGGTTGCAGTAAGCCCAAGTCGCACCACTGCACTCCAGCCTGGGTGACAGAGCGAGACTCCGTCTCAAAAAAAAAAAAAATTTAGACGTAGGAAGAATTTTCCACAGACTAGCTTCTGATGCCATATGATTCAAACCTTGTCTCTCCTCAGTGATTTACATTCTTCCAGTGCCAGATGCTGTAGGGCAGGTTTAAAACAAAATGTGACCTCTGGCCCTACAACTTTGGGTCATAATGCTAGGTGAGTCACTACAGTGGGCAATAGGGGTATTCTTGAAAACTGTTTCTAGCCCCATAAAAGTGACTATAAATTACATAAATATAACCCCAAATAATTGCATCCCAACCCCCTTTTAGCCAGATCCCAAAATGCCCAGTAAGAGGAAAGTACTAGAAAGAACAGCTGAGTGAAAAGAAACAGGGCTTTTAACCATTGCCATTAAAATCTTACTTTTGCAAGTTTTAGAATGACTGCATTGTTAAGGCGCTGCCCAGAGCCTTGAAGGGAGCTTGTGAAAGAAAGGGTACCTGAAGGTTAAGCTTCATTATTTGCATATCAGGTCTTCTCTCTTTGGGTGGTGGTAGGATGTATTGACTCTCATATAATCTGGATTCAAATCCTGACCTAGCGTTCACCCTGAGGCTCTAATCAACCCTGCGGGTAGCCCTGTGTTTGTACTACCCGGCATGAGAGATCGGAGTGGGTGAGGAGCTACCATGTGAGTAGCTAGTCCCTTCCCCCAGTGTTCATCACTACTATCCATCAGCTTGCTTTTTTGTTGTTGTTACTGTTGTTGTTTTGAGTTTCGCTTTTCTTGCCCAGGCTGGAGTGCAATAGCGCACTCTCAGCTCACTGCAACCTCCGCCTCGTGGGTACAAGCGATTCTCCTGCCTCAGCCTCCCGAGTAGTTGAGATTATAGGCACCTGCCAACACGCCCGGCTAATTTTTTTGTATTTTTAGTAGAGATGGGGTTCTCCATCTTGGTCACCATGTTGGCCAGGCTGGTCTTGAACTCCTGACCTCAGGTGATCCACCCACGTCCGTCTCCCAAAGTGCTGGGATTACAGGTGTGAGCTGCCACGCCCAGTGTCATCTTGCCTCTTTTTATCCCTGCCTTTGGGTCTCAGCTGTCTGACTTGTGTGAGAAGATAGTGACTAACAGAGCATTCTAGCAAGAAGCTTTAGACAGGAGTCACAAATAACCTACTAACTACGGATGACACAATGTAAGCTTCTTTCTCCGACTGTGGGATCTGAAAACCAACCCTTCTAGGCCTGCCTTCCCCTTCCAATGCTTCCAGTGCATCCTTTTGCTGTTTTATTTCCTCATAGAGGATTTTTTGTTTGGTCCTCAAATAACATTGTTTCATTCAATGTCATTTCATTAAAATGATGATGAGAAAAAAATAAATCAATTCCTGGCCGAGTACACTGTCTGTGTGGAGTTTACACATTTCCCTCGTGTCTGTGTGAGTTTTCTCCAGGTACTCCAGTTTCCTCCCACATCCCAAAGATGTGCAAGTTAGGTGGACTGGTGTGTCTAAATGATCCCAGTCTTTGTGAGCCTGGATGTGTGTGAGTGTACCCTGTGATGGAACAGCAGCCTGCCCAGGTTTGGTTTCTGCTCTTCTCCCTGAGCTGCTGGGATAAGCTGCAGCCACCAAGACCCTGAACTGGAATAATTGTGTACATAATTAGCTTGTTCTTACTAATTCTTTTTTTTTTTTTTTTTTAAGACAGAGTCTTGCTCTGTTACCCAGGCTGGAGTGCGGTGACACAGTCTCAGCTCACTCAACCTCCACCTCCTGGGTTCAAGCATTTCTCCTGCCTCAGCCTCCTGAGTAGCTGGGATTACGCATGCCCACCACCATGCCCAGCTAATTTTTATATTTTTAGTAGAGATGGGTGTGATGGTTAATACTAAGCGTCAACTTGATTGGATTGAAGGATGCAAACTATTGATCCTGGGCGTGTCTGTGAAGGTGTTGCCAAAGGAGATTAACATTTGAGTCAGTGGGCTGGGAAAGGCAGACCCACCCTTAATCTGGGTGGGCCCAATCTAATCCACTGCTAGCGTGGCTAGAATATAAGCAAGCAGAAAAATGTGAAAAGAGAGACTGACCTAGCCTCCCAGCCTATACCTTTCTCCCATGCTGGATGCTTCCTGCCCTCACACATCGGACTTTTTTGTTTTGGGGCTTCAGTTTTGGGACTCAGACTGGTTCTCCTTGCTCTTCAGCCTGCGAGCCTGTTGTGGGACCTTGTGATGGTGTGAGTTAATACTCAATAAACTCCCCTTTATATGTGTATCTATTCCATTAGTTCTGTCCCTCTAGAGAGCCCTGACTAATACAAGGGCGTGTCACCATGTTGGCCAAGGCTGGTCTCAAACTCCTGACCTCAAATGATCCACTGGCCTGAACCTCCCAAAGCACTGGGATTACAGGCATGAGCCACTGCTCCCAGCCTACTGACCTTTCTTAAATGTATCTATAACTCACATTTATTTCAATGGTAAATATTGAATGTTTAATGTTCAATGTTTTGGTCTTTAGAAGTTTGAGCCTGGACAACACAGCAAGACCCTGTCTTTAAATAAACAAAAAAATACAAAATTTAGTGGGGCATGATGATGCACCCCTGTCACCTCAGATATTTGGGAGGGTGAGGCAGGATGATCACTTGAGCCCAGGAATTTGAGGGTGCAATGAGCTATGATCATGATACTATACTCCAGCGTTGGTGACAGAGTGAGACTCCATCTCTAAAAAAATTAAAATTAAAAGAAATATGTTTGAGGACATTTCTATGACCAGAATTATGCTGTAGGAACTCAAATTTTGTTTATATCAGTTAGCCTATAGTAAAATTGGTTTTGCTATCACTGTTTCACTTAAAGTTGAAGTTGAAGTTTCCAAGAACATATTGATAATATTAAATGAGAACCTTACTGTGGTGGTGGTGGTGGTGGTGGTGGTAGTGGTTGTTGTTGTTGTTGTTTTGATACAGAGTCTTGCTCTGTCACCCAGGCTGGAATGCAGTGGCGTGATCTTGGCTTACTCCAACCTCCTCCTCACAGGTTCAAGCGATTCTCCTGCCTCAGCCTCTCGAGTAGCTGGGATTACAGGCCCCTGCAACCACGCCCGGCTAATTTTTGTATATTTAGTAGAGATGAGGTTTCACCATGTTGGCCAGGCTGGTTTTGAACTCCTGACCTCAAGTGATCTGCCCACCTCAGTCTCCCAAAGTGCTGGGATTACAGGCGTGAGCCGGTCACTGCGCCCGGTCTGTATTTAGTTTTTTTTTGAGATGGAGTTTTGCTCTTGTTGCCCAGGCTGGAGTGCAATGGCAGGATCTCAGCTCACCACAACCTCTGCCTCCCGCGTTCAAGCGATCCTCCTGGTTTGGCCTCCCAAGTAGCTGGGATTACAGGCATGAGCCACCATGCCTGGCTAATTTTGTATTTTTAGTAGAGACGGGTTCTCCATCTTGGTCAGGCTGGTTTTGAACACCTGACCTCAGGTGATCCACCTGCCTTAGCCTCCCAAAGTACTGGGATTACAGGCGTGAACCACAGCTGAGGCAGCTGGCGTGACCCCAGGCTGTGGCAGCTGGACCATTTGAGGTCAGGAATTTGAGACCATCCTGGCCAACATGGTGAAACCCCGTCTCTACTAAAAAAAAAAAAAAAAAATTAACTGGGCTTGGTGGCATGTGCCTGTAGTCCCAGCTACTCAGGAGGCTCAGGCAGGGGAATCACTTGAATCCGGGAGGCAGAGGTTGCAGTGAGCTGAGATGGAGCACTGCACTCCAGCCTGGATGACAGAGCCAAACTCCATCTCAAAGAAAAAAACAAAAAAAAGGTAATGCAGTCCCTGTGTTGCTTCATCTTCTGATTTTTCAGGAAAAGCTAAGAATTCAGATTTTTAGTGAAAGTTTCTGATTTGTAAATTTAGCAGCTAATTCAAACAGAACAACAAAATAATCATTTTATGGGCATATGCACCCTTTACTTCAGTTCTAGCCGGCTTAGAAAGGAGGAGGTGGTCATTGGAAACTGGTGTTTCAGGAAGTACTTCCTGAAGGAGGTGAGACTTGAGCTTAACCTTAACCTGGGCAGAGGTGAGAGGTAAGTGAAGAGGAGTGTATTAGTGTCTTCACACTGCTGATAAAGGCATACCTGAGACTGGGCACTTTAAAAGAAAGAAAGAGGTTTATCGGACTTACATTTCCAATACAAGGGAATTGTGGCTGGGGGGCCTCACAATCACGGCAGAAGGTGAAAGGCATGTCTCACATGGCCAGAGACAAGAGAAGAGAGCTTGTGCAGGAAAACTCCCCTTCTTAAAACTATCAGATCCCCTTAAAACTTTGCTATTACGAGAACATCACAGGAAAGACCTGCCCCCATGATTCAATTACCTCCTACAGAGTTCTCCCACAACACGTGGAAATACAAGATGAGATTTGGGTTGGATGATTCAATTACCTCCTACAGAGTCCTCCCACAACATGTGGAAATACAAGATGAGATTTGGGTTGGACACAGCCAAACCATTTCAAGGAAGAAAGAAATTATATCGGCCTGGCACGGTGGCTCACGCCTGTAATCCCAGCACTTTGGGAGGCCGAGGCGGGCGGATCACAAGGTCAGGAGTTCAAGACCAGCCTGGCCAATATGGTGAAATGCCATCTCTACTAAAAATACAAAAATTAGCCAGGGGTGGTGGTGGACGCCTGTAGTCCCAGCTACTCAGGAGGCTGAGGCAGGAGAATCGCTTGAACCCAGGAGGCGGAGGTTGTAGTGAGCCGAGATCGGGCCACTGCACTCCAGCCTGGGAGACAGAGTGAGACTCCGTCTCAAAGAAAAAAAAAAAAAAAAGAAAAGAAATTATATTACAGAGATCAGAGATCCCTGAAGGGATGATGGAGAAGAGCTCACAGGTTACAGAAAGAGAGGACATTGTAAAAGTAGGTTGGAGTTAGATTGTAGAGTGTTTTGGATGTTGAGAAGGCATCGGAATCATACTCCATTGGCAGCAGGAATTCCTGGAAGACTTTGAACTGGAGACAAAATGGTAGAAGATGTGACATTAGCAAAGTTGTGTTTTAGAAAGGCTGAACTAGTGGTAATGTTGGGCAGAAGTGACAGCAATAGTCAGTGAAAACATCAATGAGTGGTCCCTCTTGGTCCTATCTGTTATCCCCTTTTTCTTTTACAGTTTAATTTATCCCTCTCTAGTTGTTCCCCAAAGCCTAGTAACATACATGCATCCTATTCTATTATGCTCAATCTTTCCTTTCCCTCTGGCACTGCTAATTTCTTATCTTATCTTCCTGCCAACTTCCTTAACTGCTTTGTTGGCTCTCATACACTCTTTAATCTGTTTCATTTGGGTCTATGTTCTCATGGATTCCCTGAAATTACTGTGGTAAGGTCATTAGTTTTAAATTGAATAGATCCTTTTCAGTTGTTATTTTTCTTCATGTTATTAGCATTTATTGACAGTTTATTATGTGCCAGCACTGTGTTAATAGCTTTATTTACATTATCTAATTTAATCCACACAATAACTTTATAAAATAGGTGTTATGATTGTTAACCCCTTTTTACAAATGTTTATAAACTTCTAGTGACCTCTTAAAAGTGTCATTGCTGATAAGTGGCAAAGGCAAGTTTTAAACCCAGGTCTGTCCAACTACAAATCAATATGCAAAAGTTTGACCTCATCCACCATTTTCTTTAAAATCCCCTTCCTTCTTTTGAAAGACAAAATTCTTTCATTCCTTTTTTTTTTTTTTTTTTTTTTTTGAGACAGAGCATCACTCTGTCACCCAGGCTGGAGTTCAGTGGCATGATCTCAGCTCACTACAGTCTCCATCTCCCAGATTCAAGTGATTCTCATGCCTCAGCCCCCGAATAGATGGGACCATAAGGGCCCGCCATCACACCTGGTTAATTTTTGTATGTTTTGTAGAGACAGGGTTTTGCTGTGTTGGCTAGGCTGGTCTCAAACTCCTGGCCTCAAGTAATCTGCCTGCCTCAGCCTCCCAAAGTGCTGGGATTACAGGTGTGAGCCACTGTGCCTGGCCAAGACAAAATTCTATCCTGTTTTTTTTCCCAAACTCTCTGGCTGCTCATTCTCTAGTTCCTTGGCAGTTTCCTCTTTCTCCCCTCATTTAACTGTGTGTTGTTGTTGTTGTTGTTGTTGTTGTTGTTGTTGTCGTCGAGACAGGATCTTGCTCTATTGCCTAGGCTGGGGTGCAGTGGCGTGATCTCAGCTCACTGCAGCCTCAACCTCTTGTACTCAAGTGATCCTCCCACTTCAGCCTCCTGAGTAGCTGGGACTACAGGTGCACACCACCATGTCTGGCTAATTTTTGTTTTTTTTTGTAGAGATGGGGTTACACCATGTTGCTCAGGCTTTTCTCAAACCCCTGTCCTCAAGCGATCCACCTGCTTTGGCCTCCCAAAGTGCTGGGATTACAAGGGTGAGCTACCGTGCCTGGCCCTTTGAAACATTTTCTAAGTCAAAGCAAGCAAGCAAGCAGGAGAGGCTATATTAATATCACATTAATTGACTTCAGAACAAGGAATATTAGCAGCAATAAAGAGGGGCATTAAATAATGACAAAGGAGTCAATGCACCAATAAGGCATTAGCAATCTGAAATATTCATGCAACTAACAATAGAGCTTCAAAACCCATGAAGGCTTTACGCAGGGATAACTGAAAGGAAAAACAGAGAAATCTGCAATTATATTTGAATCCATCAGCACTCTTCTCTGAAAAATTGATGGAACAAGTAGATGGAACATCGGTAAGGATATAGATGACCTGAACAACAAACACTGTCAACCAACTTGAGTTCACTGATGTGTTCAAAGCATTTTGCTCAACAGCAGTTGAATATACATTCTTTTCATGTGAAATCCCACAACAAACTTGAAGAATTATGTCTTGACCTGAGATTGTCAAGAATGGGCTTCCCACTCTTACAGAGTCAGAGTTTTCCAGGACACCTCGGGCAAACTCAAACTTTGTCAGATTCTCTGCTTCTGAGTACAGCTTACTTATGGACCTAGCATTTATTTAGCCACGTGGAGACCTCCCCTGATGTGTCTGCCTGGTGTCTCCCTAAGCACTGATGGCTTTACATGGCTGGTTTCTGCTTTGATGTTTGCTATCCGCTACAGGGAAGAAACATCTTCCTTAAATGAATGCCATATCTGATACATAATATAAATCGGTTTATCTGCAGTGGCTCATACCTGTAATCCCAGCACTTTCAGAGGCTGACTCGAGCGAATCACATGAGGCCAGGAGTTTGAGACCAGCCTGGCCAACATGATAAAACCCCATCTCTACTACAAATACAAAGTGAGCTGGGTGTGGTGGCAGGCGCCTGTAATCCCAGCTACCTGGGAGGCTGAGATGGGAGAATCGCTTGAACCTGGGAGGTGGAGGTTGCAGTGAGATGAGATTGCACCATTGCACTCCAGGCTGGGCAAAGAGAGCGAGACCCTGTCTCAAAAAAAAAAAAAAAAAAAAAAAAAAAGAAATTAATTTATCAAGAAACCAGCAAATGTTTCAGGCCCAACAGCCTTTTTTTTCCACTTCCTCATTTCTTCTTTTTCTTGTTTGTTTGTTTTTTTTTGAGATGGAGTCTTGCTCTGTTGCCCAGGCTGGAGTGCAGTGGTGTGATTTCAGTTCACTGCAACCTATGCCTTTCAGGTTCAAGTCATTCTCCTGCCTCAGCCTCCCAAGTAGCTGGGATTGTAGGCATGCGTCACCACGCCAAACTAATTTTTTTATTTTTAGTAGAGATGGGGTTTCACCATGTTGGGCAGGCTGGTCTCAAACTCCTGACCTCAAGTGATCTGCCTGCCTCGGCCTCCCAAAGGGCTGGATTACAGGCATGAGTCACTGCACCTGGCCAATTTGTACTGTTTTAAGCCACCAAGTTTGGGCAATTTATTACAGCAGCAGTAGAAAACTAATACAGCAGTCAAATTTATCCATCTTTCTTTTTTTTTTTTTTTTTTGAGACAGAGTCTCACTCTGTCACCCAGGATGTAGTGCATGGTGAGATCATGGCTCACTGCAACTTCTACCTCCCCAGATCAAGTGATCCTTCCACCTCAACCTCTGGAGTAGCTGGGACCACAGGTGCCTACCACTAGGCCCAGAAATTTTTTGTAGAGATGAGGTTTCGCCATGTTGCCCAGGCTGGTCTCAAACTCCTGGACCAAGGTGGTCCTTCAGCCTTGGTCTCCCAAAGTACTGGGATTACAGGAGTGAGCCATCGCACCTGGCCCCATCTTTCTTTTTATAGTTGTCTCGGTTTGAGTACTTGTATACAAAGACCTTTACCACTCTGAGATTATGAAACTTTTTCCCCAGTCTCTTTTTGGAACTGCCATGGTTTTAGATTGTATTACTTTAATATATTTACTAATTAAAAGAATTAGTACACATCTTGCACTGATAGCGTAACAAAAAGGACACACGGTTGGCAAAATTATTGTCCATTTGACCTTTGGACTGGGGCCTGTCTTTCCCTGCAGGAGTCTGCTAGCATAGGTGGCGATGGCTGTTTACTGTCTATGCAGCTGACATTCAAGACTGCAAAACTTAGGCTTGGGGCACAGTGTTCTTGGGAGAGTGAAGGAAAGAGAGCAGGAACTCTTTTTGTGAGAAAGGATGTGTTTTCCTCAGTTGGAGTAGAGAGGTGGGACGTCCACATTCCTGAGAAAAGACTCAGATAAGTACATAAGCCTGAGGGCTGGCTACATAATGTGTGGGGCCCACTGCAAAATGAAAATGTGGAAACACTTGTTCACAAAATAGAAAAAAAATACTGTCGGCTGGGCGTGGGGGCTCACGCCTGTAATCCCAGCACTGTGGGAGGCTAAGGCCAGCAGATCACCTGAGGTCAGGCATTTGAGAGCAGCCCGACCAACATGGAGAAACCCCACCTCTACTAAAAATACAAACATTAGCTGGACGTGGTGGCACATGCCTGTAATCCCAACTACTCAAGAGGCTGAGGCAGGAGAACCGCTTGAACCCGAGAGGCAGAGGTTGCAGTGAGCCGAGATCACGCCATTGCTCTCCAGTCTGGGTGACAGAGCAAGACTCCTCTCAAAAAAAAAACAACAACAAAAAACCATACTGTTAAAGGTGCTAAAATATAAAGCTTTGCCCTTTCTTCTAGTCCAAACTTGTTCAACCCACAGCCTGCAGGCTGCATGCAGCCCAGGACAGCTTTGAAAGTAGCCCAACACAAATTCAAATTCATAAACTTTCTTAAAACATGGGATTTTTTGGAGTTTTTTTTTTTTTTTCCAACTTATCAGCTATCATTGGTGTTAGTATATTTTATGTGTAGCCCAAGACAATTCTTCTTATTTCAATGTGGCCCAGGGAAGCCAAAAGATTGGACATCCCTATATCTAGTCTTTCTTGACGTGGCATTTTAAATTTACTATTTAATGCCATTCTTAGTAAAGAAAATTAATTCTTTTTTTTTTTTTTTTTGAGACAGAGTTTCCCTCTTGTTGCCCAGGCTAGCGTGCAATGGCGAGATCTTGGCTCACTGCAACCTCCGCCTCCTGGGTTCAAGCAATTCTCCTGCCTCAGCCTCCTCAGTAGCTGGGATTACAGGTGCATGCCACCACACCAAGCTAATTTTTGTGTTTTTAGTAGAGACGGAGTTTCACCGTGTTGGTCAGTCTGGTCTCGAACTCCTGACCTCAGGTGATCCACCCGCCTCAGCCTCCCAAAGTGCTGGGGTTACAGGCATAAGCCACCACGCCCAGTCAAGAAAATTAACATTTAACATAGTTAGCATGACTTCATCTTTATATTGTGCAATGCCGGCTTTATGGTTTATTTATTTATTTATTTATTTATTTATTTATTTTTATTTTTTTTTTTTTTTGAGACGGAGTCTCACGCTGTTGCCCAGGCTGGAGTGCAGTGGCGCGATCTCGGCTCACTGCAAGCTCCGCCTCCCGGGTTCCCGCCATTCTCCTGCCTCAGCCTCCTGAGTAGCTGGGACTACAGGCGCCCGCCACCGCGCCCGGCTAATTTTTGTATTTTTAGTAGAGACGGGGTTTCACTGTGGTCTCGATCTCCTGACCTTGTGATCCGCCCGCCTCGGCCTCCCAAAGTGCTGGGATTACAGGCTTGAGCCACCGCGCCCGGCCTTATTTATTTATTTATTTGAGACAGTTTCACTCTTGTTACCAAGGGTAGAGTGCAATGGAGCAATCTCGGTTCACTGCAATCTCCACCTCCTGGGTTCAAGCAATTCTCCTGCCTCAGCCTCCCAAGGAGCTGAGATTACAGGTGCCCGCGACAAAGCCCGGCTAATTTTTGTGTTTTTAGTAGAGATGGGGTTTTACCATGTTGTCCAGACTGGTCTCGAACTCCTGACCTCAGGTGATCTGCCTGCCTCTGCCTCCCAAAGTGCTGGGATTACAGGCATGAGTCACAGTGCCCGGCCTAATTCCAGCTTCTTTTTTTTACTTATTTTTTTATTGAGATAGAGTCTTGCTCTGTCTCCCAGGCTGGAGTGCAGTGGCACAATATTGGCTCACTGAAACCTCTGCCTCCCAGGTTCAAGTGATTCTCCTGCCTCAGCCTCCCGAGTAGCTGGGATTACAGGTGTGCACCACCACACCTGGTTGATTTTTCTATTTTTAGTAGAGATTATTTTTAGTAAACTAAAAATTTTCTATTTTTAGTTTAACCATGCTGGCCAGGCTGGTCTCAAACTCCTGACCTCAAGTGATCTGCCTGCCTCGGCCTCCCAAAGTGCTGGGATTACAGGCATGAGACACCACGCCTGGCCTTTCATGGTTATTTCTTGATCTTATGCTAAACAAGGGGCAGACTATTCATTAGTTTACTGGGAAAGGGGTGAAGATTTCCCAAAACTAAAGGTTCATCTTCCTTTCAGACCATAGAGGGTACCTTCTAGACACTGCCGTGGATTTGTAAACTGTCATGGTGCCAGTAGGAGTGTCTTTTAGCATGCTAATACATTCTAATGAGCATATAATGAGCAGTGAGGTTGACTAGGGGTTACTCTCATCACCATCTTGGTTTTGATAGGTTTTGACTGGCTTCTTTATCACATTCTGTTTTATCAGTGAGGTCTTTGTGACCTGTATCTTGTGCTGACCTCCTATCTCATTCTGTGACTAAGAATGCCTAACCTTCTGGGAATGCAGCCCAGCAGGTCTCAGCCTCTTTTTACCCAGCTGCCATTCAAGATGGAGTCGCTCTGGTTCCAATGCCTCTGACATACCCACTCTGAATCAGGCTGAACTTCCATGAAATGCGGGTCTGCTAGAATTGTCTACTCATAAGGCACTGCAAACCTATATATAAATGGGAGGCAGTGAATGATGGACATGCATATTATGAGTATCTTCTCTTCCCATGTGCATTCTCCATTGTCCCAACAGACTTCATTTACAAAACACGAGTTCAAAGATAAGAATTTCTTTCAAAGGTAAGAATTTCTTTTTTTTTTTTTGAGACGGAGTCTCGCTCTGTCGCCCAGGCTGGAGTGCAGTGGCCGGATCTCAGCTCACTGCAAGCTCCGCCTCCCGGGTTTACGCCATTCTCCTGCCTCAGCTTCCCGAGTAGCTGAGACTACAGGCGCCCGCCACCTCACCCGGCTAGTTTTTTGTAATTTTTAGTAGAGACGGGGTTTCACCATGATAGCCAGGATGGTCTCGATCTCCTGACCTCGTGATCCGCCCGTCTCGGCCTCCCAAAGTGCTAGGATTATAGGCTTGAGCCACCACGCCCGGCCAACAAAGGTAAGAATTTCAAGATGGCAACAGCACAACATTAAACCAAGTGCAGGGCCCTTCTGAGTGCCAGGCCCCATGCAACTGCTCGGCCAGCGTGCCCAGGAAGCTGGCCCTGCATGGGAAATCGCGCTCTTGTGAAGGGCTCCAGGTTCCTTTCATTTCTCCTGGAGAGTCAAAGAAGCACTGGAGATAAAAAGAAAAGGTTAGAGTTTTCTGGCTATGTTGTCATATTCTTCTGAAATGATCCTAACCCTTCGGGTAGAGACAGACATCTACCTTCCCAGTCTGGAGCTGGGAATGCTGAAGGAAACGATTGGCAAGAGGAAAGGGAGGCCTGTTTACTTCCATTTCCCTCTAACTTCAGGGGAGCAGGACACTGGGTTATTGACCGAGAGTTTCTGGAAATATTTGCAAGTCAGTATAGGCCCTCAGCCCACAGGAAACCCAGAATTGACGATAAAGCCTGTCATAGTAAGGGGGTGCTGAAGGAGGACAGATGCCAGATGGACAGCAAGACCTCATCTTCCGTTCACCATTAGAGGGTAGGAGTTTCTAGAGGGAAGGAGGGAACTTAGTAAACCTCTGTATTTTGTACTAAACAGTATCCCGAATGAAGACACACAATCAACATAATATGGGTTTGAATAATTAGTTCACTTTATTTAACTAATTAAGGAATCAAAATGGGTTAGTTATCTTTGTTTGTTTGAGGCAGAGTCTTGCTATCGCCCAGGCTGGAATGCAGAGGCAAGAATACGACTCACTGCAGCCTCGACCTCTTGGGCTCAAGCGATCCTCCCACCTCAGCCTCCCAAGTAGCTGGAACTACAGGCAAGCACCACAATGTCTAGCTAATTTTTGTATTTTTTTGTAGAGATGAGGTTTTACCATGTTGCCCAGGCCGGTCTTGAACCCCTGGGCTCAAGCCATTTGCCTGCCGTGGCCTCCCACAGAGCTGGGATTACAGGCGTGGACCACTGTGCCTGGCCTTGGTTATCTTTATATCTACTTTTACATCCTATCCTAATCTTGAAAAGATTTCCTCATATTTAGCATTATCGAGTGTATGAGATAAGACAATTAGTCAAAATTCCCTGGCAACCAATGTGAGAAAACAAAACCATAAATTGAAAGAAACAAATTAACATTCAATAAAAAATTTTTCATTGATTCATTTGCAAAAAATTCTTAAAACAAGAAATAAACAGAAAAGTTACCTATCTAATAGGAGACAATCTACAGTGCATTAATCATTCTTGATTTGGAAGAGTATGTAAGTGTGATTGGCTGATCGCGGTATCCAGCTTGTTGGTGTGTAAACAAGCAAGAGCTGCGTTAGGGCCCAGCGTGGTGGCTCACGCCTGTAATTGCAGTACTTTGGGAGGCCACAGCGAGTGGATCACCTGAGATCAGGAGATCGAGACCAGCCTGACCAACATGGTGAAACCCCATCTCTACTAAAAACACAAAATTAGCCAGGCCTGGTGGTGGGCGCCTGTAATCTCAGCTACTTGGGAGGCGGAGGCAGGAGAATTGCTTCAAGTTGGGAGGTGGAAGTTGCAGTGAGCCGAGATCATGCCATTGCACTCCAGCCTGGGTGACAAGACCAAAACTCCGTCTCAAAAAATAAAAAAGAGCTGGCTTAGTTTATTCCAGGACCTGCCCCCAACTGATACGTTGTCCCTCCCACCCTTAATGGGTGACCAGCTGTCTTCATAACTTCTAATTTAGATCCCATAACTTTTCATCCCCTCTTAGTTATGAGAATTCTCTCATGCCAACGTTTAAGATTTTGTTCAGTCCATTTAAGCTTCATTCTCACATAGGATACAAACTTCTCCTTACTTGACTATGGGGTTGTCCTTTCTCTGCCCTTGCTGCTGCCCTGGCTAACCCTGCTTGGTCATCAGTACCAGACTGTCATGGTTCCCTCTGTGTGGCATGAATTTAAATGCTGGCCACTTGGTGGAGTAATGGTCTGTTTTCACTCACAACACTTCTGACACCAAATGGTGGGGTTTTTCCCCAACAGCCGACCAATTTTCCAGCTTTCTGGACACCAGTTGGGTGTCCTGCAATTCAATTCTTACACTAACCTGCCTGTCCTTATCTACAATAGTTTGACTTATTTAACCCAAATATATATATATAAGTAGTTACAGAATTGCTAAGCCATGCCTCTGTGAGATACAAATTTACCAACCAGAGTGCAGTTTTTGTATGTAGTTCTTTGTGTCCTTATCTACAGTTACAAGTCAAAACATTGTTTTCCAACTTTAATTGTCAGTTCTTTTTTTCTCCATCCCTTTCAGTTAGTTGATATCATACATTTATAATACAATTAGATTCCTTTGCCACAGTTTGACATCTTGGGTTCCCTTGACAGTCTGTTCATTTTTTAAAATTTAAAATTTGCATATAAAGCCCCTTTGTCTAGTGTATAGTTTTTTTTTTTTTTTTTTAAAGACAGTCTTGCTCTATCGCCCAGGCTGGAGTGCAGTGACGCGATCTCGGCTCACTGCAACCTCGCCTCCCAGGTTCAAGTGATTCTCCTGCCTCAGCCTCCTGAGTAGCTGGGACTACAGGCGCACACCACCATGCCAGGATAATTTTTGTATTTTTAGTAGAGACAGGGTTTCACCATGTTGTCCAGGACAGTCTCGATCTCCTGACCTAATGTTCCACCTGCCTCGGCCCCCCAGAGTGCTGGGATTACAGGTGTGAGCCACCGCACCCAGCCATGTGTATAGTTCTTGTGTTTGCAAATGGATATAGTCATGTATCCACCACACGGTACCATACAGAACAGCTCCATCAGCCTAAAAATTCCCTTTGCAGCCCATTTGTAGCAAACTTCCCTCCTTTTTCCAAACCTGGCAACAACTGATCTGTTCTTCATCCCTATAGTTTTGGCTTTTCCAGAATGTCATATAAATAGAATTGCACAGCATGTAGACTTTTAGGCCTGGCTTCTTTCACTTAGCAAAACGGATTTAAGATACGTCTATATTATTGTGTGAACCAAGAGTTCATTTTTTACTGTTGAGTATGGATAAACTCAAGGAATGGATATCAACAGTTTATCCAATCACCCGTTGAAGGATATGTGGATTATTTCTAGTTTTTGGTAATTATGAATGAAGCTGCTATAAACAGTCATGTGTGAGTTTTTGTGTGAACATAAGTTTTCAGTTCACTTCGGTCAATTTCTAGTAGTGAAATGGCTGAGCCATATGATAAGTTATGCTTATAAGAAAAGGCTTAACAGTTTTTCAAAGTGGCCCTGATGCTTTGCAATCCCATCAGCGACCAGTGAGGGTTCCTATTCTTCTGCATCCTCACCTACATTTGGTTGCCCACACTTTTTTTTTTTTTTTTTTTTTTGAGACGGAGTCTCGCTTTGTCGCCCAGGCTGGAGTGCAGTGGCCGGATCTCAGCTCACTGCAAGCTCCGCCTCCCGGGTTTACGCCATTCTCCTGCCTCAGCCTCCCGAGTAGCTGGGACTACAGGCGCCCACCACCTCGCCCGGCTAGTTTTTTGTATTTTTAGTAGAGACGGGGTTTCACCATATTAGCCAGGATGGTCTCGATCTCCTGACCTCGTGATCCGCCCGTCTCGGCCTCCCAAAGTGCTGGGATTACAGGCTTGAGCCACCGCGCCCGGCCGCCCACACTTTTTTTTTTGAGAGCGACTCTTGCTCTGTCACCAGGCTGGAGTACAGTGGCACAATCTCAGCTTGCTGCAACCTCAACCTCCCCAGCTCAAGTGATTCTCCTGCTTCAGCCTCCTGAGTAGCTGAGATTACAGAGGCACACCACCACACCCGGCTAATTTTTGTATTTTTTGTAAAGAAGGGCCATGTTGTCCAGGCTGGTCTAGAACTCCTGGCATCAAGTGATCTGCCCTCCTCGGCCTACCAAAGTGCTGGGATTACAGGCATGAGCCACTGCACCTGGCCTGCCTATACTCTTTAAAATGGAAATTGTCCACCTCACTCCACTCCAACTTCTTCCTTCCTTTTGACCTCTACCTGGATTATACAATAATCTATACTCCTGCTTTGCAGCCTGTTGGTATTAATGAAGGTAATAATCTTAGAGTACTGTGCACGACTTTCCTGCTTTCCTCACAGTTCTAGGAAGCAGTTTCAGCAAACGTTCTTAGGCTGGTGCAGGAGATAACTACACACTGCTTGAGAAGAATTCCCTTCTGGAATTCCCAAACCTCTGCTTTTGTGTGGCCTCTTAGTTCCCTGCTCATCTCAGCCTCTTTTTAATCTAACCAGTGAATCCACTGAAGCACTAAGGTGATCACGGGTCTGCACCAATCTATCCCATAAGATAGACTACTTGATGTGGCTTTACGGCTGGGTATCTGGGTCTTCATTCATCAGGAAGGAGCTGAGTGCCAGGCCCCTGCTCAGAGTCCCTGCCTCCTAACTGGGCAGTTAGCACATTCTCATAGTCATTGGAGTCCTCATTTGACATCTCTTCTCTATGTTTCATCTGACTGTTCTCACTCTGTGTGAATGGCTGAAAGTCTGCATAATCCCCTGAAGCAAGGGATGTCCTTTTGACACATCGGACGTGGGTCCCTGGATCATCTGTCTTGTCCTCAACATGACCTATGTTTGAGGATGGCACATCTTTCTCAGCCTGCTGCTGGCTTCCACTGGGATCTGCTGCTGGAACATTTTCATAGTCTCTGCAGCACTGAAAAGTCACCCAGAGCTGCCTCTCCTGGATGGCACCGAGATCCAACCCTGTCATGTTGACATAGTCATTTGAGGTCTGAGAAGAACCTTCTCCATTGCTGAGTGAATCACTGTCCTCAGTTTCTGGAGAATACAAACTGGTGCAGTCACCAGCATCTGCACAGCCCTCATCTCTTTCCTCAGTAAACTCCAGCTTCTGGGCACTGGGAAGAACAAAGAGATTTCTGGAAGGGCTCTTGGTAGAAGCTAGAGTCTCAGCAATCTCTTCTGCTGTGGGGACATTGACATACTCATGTGAATCCTCTGAAGAAATGCTTGTGCAGTCTCTGGAAGCTCTGACATTGATGCAGCGTGCTGAGGGAGTGAGGCTGTCACACATCTGGGGGACCATGGCATTATCATAGATACCTACTGCGTACTCCACAGCATGGACGTGGGCTCTATGCTCCTGGAAGGCATTGCCTGCTTGGGAGGGCTATGAGGAAGAAAAGGAAGCCAGCAATCAGATGCAAGCAGAAATATGGACAAAGCCTTTCTTCTTGGCAAATACCACTGGCATAGTTCACTTGGCTCTCCACCTCGAAGAAAATCTCTAAATCAGGGTCCCGAACTGCAAGGCTCTACATGCCAGGTAGGTATAAGGGAAGAGGGATGAGTTTAAGAAGAGCAACAGTGCAAATGTGATGATAAATTGCAACTGGTTTTTGGCCACAGTATGGGAATCAATTTGGGGGGTGGGGAACGGGTGGGACGAAAGTATTATCAACCAAAGAGCCCATTGAGAGGAAGTGCAACGTAGTGGCTAAAGGTGAGGCTTAGACTAAAGGCACAAATCCTAGCCTCACCACTTTGTGCCAAGTAAGTATGAGCACCTGACCTAGTCTCTCGGTGTTTTCATTTCCCAATTTATAAAATGAAGATTATCGTAATATTTACATCATAAGTTTGTTTTTATTTTTGTTTTTGAGAGGGAGTTTCGCTCTTGTTGCCCAAGCTGGAGTTCAGTGGAGCGATCTCAGCTCACTGCAA
Organism: Macaca mulatta; assembly: GCF_049350105.2. Taxonomy (NCBI): domain Eukaryota; kingdom Metazoa; phylum Chordata; class Mammalia; order Primates; family Cercopithecidae; genus Macaca; species Macaca mulatta. The sequence goes on along the minus strand of NC_133406.1, from coordinate 61,509,501 downwards.
TCTCTGCCTCCCATGTTCAATCGATTCTCCGGCCTCAGCCTCCTGAGTAGCTGGGATTACAGGTGCCTCCTACCACCGCCTGGCTAATTCTTTTGTATTTTTAGTAGAGACAGTGTATGTTGTGTTACCAGGCAGCAGACACACAAACCTGTTGGTCCTGTAACAACCTCATTTGATCAAACACTTTCTACATCAGCTACAGTGCTGAATGACTTACAGACATTTCTGCTCCTGAGGGTAATTGAAATAATTGACATAAGCCCTGGAAGTAATATCCAAAGCAGGGTCGTAAGTGTGTTTTGAGCACCAATGGCATTGTTGGAATATTTGCATACCCTCCTGAGATGATTACTTTGAAGGGAGCGACATTCATTTGAATAAGCATGTTGTCATGTCTTTGTTAAAATAATCAATTGGCAGGGCATGGTGGCTCACACCTGTAATCTCAGCACTTTGGGAGGCCAAGGTGGGCAGATTGCTTGAACTCAGGTGTTTGAGACCAGCCTGGGCAATATGGTGAAACCCCATCTCTACACAAAATACGAAAGCTGGCCAGGCGTCGTGGTGTGTGCCTGTGGTCCCAGCTACTTGGGGGACTGGAGTAGGAGGATCGCTTGAGCCCAGGAAGCAGAGGTTGGAGTGAGGGAAAAAAAAAAAAAATGGCTGGGCACAGTGACTCATGCCTGTAATCCCAGCACTTTGGGAAGCCAACGTGGGCAGATCACAAGGTCAAGAGATCGAGACCATCCTGGCCAACATAGTGAAAACCTATCTCTACTAAAAATACAGAAATCAGCTGGACGTGGTGGCACATGCCTATAATCCCAGCTACTTGGGAGGCTGAGGCAGGAGAACCGCTTGAACCTGGGAAGCAGAAGTTGCAGTGAGCCAAGATCACACCACTGCACTCCAGCCTGGGTGGGAGAGCAAGACTCCATCTAAAAAAAAAAAAAAACTACATCTATACATACCAATCAATTTCAGTTCTGACATTGTGCACTTGAATATCTGTACCCTGGTGCCCTTTTTAAAATTCCAAGCACTTGCCTCTGTCCTTAATTTTTCTTTTTGGGTCTAGGGAGGTCCTGAGGCTAGTCTTCCCAATTTATTAATAGGACCGCAGGGCGAGCGCCAAAGGACATGCTGTTTGTTTGCAGTGAGACCAGATCCAAGCCCTATAACTCTTTCCCCTCAGTTCTTCTGCCAGAGACATGTCATTCTCCCGAGAAGCATGACTCTTACCACATGCTCAGGGCTCTCAGAATTTCTGGAGAGGAGGCTCTCAGTACTGAAAATGCGCATACTCCTTGACTCATGTCTCCCTGAAAGGACAGAGAACAAATTCTGAAGATAGCCAGTCCTCTGAGTGCTTCAGCCCAAATAATCCCTGCATCATGGATGAACTGGGTTTGTATGGTGTCTGGAATTTCCAGCCTTGGGTCCTGTGTTCTCCTGTGTTCTGAGGTCAGAGCTATGGGGATGACACTCTGAGAACCGGAAGCCCCTCAGCTTCTGTGGCATTGGCGGATGCTATCACGGGGATTGGGAGGCTGAGAAACACGGTCCTGTGGGAGAACCTCCTCCCCGCCCCTCCTCTGCCTGTGATGCTGGCACTGAGTTCTCCTCCTTTGTGTCTCCCCATGCCTGGACACACGTGGCTTTCTTCTGTTGCCTTAATATTAAGAAAAAACAAAACTCGGCCGGGCACGGTGGCTCAAGCCTGTAATCCCAGCACTTTGGGAGGCCGAGACGGGCGGATCATGAGGTCAGGAGATCGAGACCATCCTGGCTAACACGGTGAAACCCCGTCTCTACTAAAAATACAAAAAAAAAATAAGCCGGGCGAGGTGGCGGGCGCCTGTAGTCCCAGCTGCTCGGGAGGCTGAGGCAGGAGAATTGCGCGAACCCGGGAGGCGGAGCTTGCAGTGAGCCGAGATCTGGCCACTGCACTCCAGCCTGGGCGACAGAGCCAGACTCCGTCTCAAAAAAAAAAAAAAAAAAAGAAAAAAAAAAGAAAAAACAAAACTCCCAGCCCAGATGACCCTCTGCTCCCTCTTTGGAGCCCTCCAGGTTCCCCCGGAGTTGCAGCTGACGGTCTGTCTATCCCATTCTCCCTGATACTCTCTGAAGGGCAAACAGGTTTGAGAACTTAGAGAAAGTTGCTTCTGGAGGGTGAGAGGCACATTCTGGGAGTGGAAGTTTGAACATCTGGACTCCATAGATTAGAAGGAAAAACCTACCCAGGTCTTCCTGTCGCCAAGGCAAGATGTCATAAATATTTTTGGCTCTTTGTCTGTTTTGTGGCAGAGTCAGCAAGGGCATGACGGTAACTCGGAGGTAAGGAACTTGCCCTGCAAGGCAATGAGAGAGATGGGAGTCAAGGCAGGGGTCAGCTACACAGAGTGAAGGAACTCATGGGAATGAGATGGCCCCTGGAAATGCTCCCCATCCTTGCCAGTTCTCACAAAAATACACTTTCAGATTTGAGTTTTCATTTGAGTGAGAGGAATAGGGGATTCCTATTTGAATTTTCATTTGAGTGAGAGGAATAGGGGACTTGATGGACAGAAAGTAAAGAAGAAACTGGACACAGGGGCACCAGGGCAATGATTTTCCCAGGGGAACTCCATCAGCACTGGGCCTTTGGAGCCACAGTTCAGGATCTTGAGTGAGGCAATGACCAGTGTATCAGGTAAGAACTGAGGACTCTCCAGGCCAATAGTTTATCCCTGGTAAATAAGCTGGGCTTTACATTCCAGGCTAGATTATTAATCCTACTATGTCTAAACTCAGGACAAACAAGGGACTCACGCTTCTTCCGTTTATTCCAGTTCCACAGGATGCAGAAAACTGCAACGACCAGGAGGATGGCAAGGAGTCCCGCGAACCCAGAAAAGATGTTGCTGATCTGGTCTTTATTTCTAGAAAAACAATCAAATGCCATGTGCTAGCTGTAGGAGGGTGGGGAGGCTGGAGGAGACATTTCCTTCAGGAGTTAGAGCCTGAAGATTTGGAATTGGAGCCGAGTGAAAGAAAGCCCAGGTGGGGGGCGGTGGAAGAGAGGGTTATCTCTGAATATTGACTTTATGAAGAGAGGGAACTTGGACAGGGGAGAAGGGAACTGTTCTTTTCAAATGCCTACCGGGTGCCAGGGGTTCGCATGTGAAATTTAACCTCCTTTCTTCCTTTCTTCCTTCCTTCCTTCCTTTCTTCCTTTCTTCCTTTCTTCCTTTCTTCTTTTCTTCCTTCCTTCCTTCCTTCCTTCCTTCCTTCCTTCCTTCCTTCCTTCCTTCCTTCCATCCATCCTTTCTTTCTTCCTTTCTTCCTTTCTTCGTTTCTTTCTTTCTTTTATTTTTTATTTTAGGTGGAGTCTTTCTCTGTCGCTCAGGCTGGAGTGCAGTGGCATGATCTCAGCTCACTGCAACCTCCGCCTCCTGGGTTCAAGTGATTTTCCTGCCTCAGCCTCCAGAGTAGCTGGGATTACAGGCACGTGCCATGACGCCCAGCTAATTTTTGTCTTTTTAGTAGAGATGGGGTTTCACCACACTGGCCAGGATGGTCCCTGTCGCTTGACCTTGTGATCCGCCTGCCTTGGCCTCCCAAAGTGCTGGGATTACAGGCATGAGCCACCACGCCCGGCCCTTGAAACTTATTTAATCTTTACAACAATCCTATCTCACTTTGTGTCCAAGTAACCTGAGCTTTAGATTCAGAAAGGTAAAGTAACAAGTCAGAGATCACCTAGGTAGGAAGGAGCAGAGAAGAAATGTGAATCTAGGTCTGTTTGCGTCCAAAGACTGTGCTCTTTCCACTCTGCCACACTGTCCTCCAAACCTGCAAAGTCAGTCATTTGGCCTTGCCCTTTCTCATCCCCTACTCGTGGCCTTCCTGGCTTGCTTGGAGGAGAGGATTAGCCAATTTACAATTAGGGAGTGGCTCTGTGACAGAGTCCATCTTGCATGAACTTGAATAACCCCCGGCACCAATTTGTGGAGCTGGTCTCCAAGCAACACGCTGTTGTGTGGAGTTTAACCAATTCACGTTCTGTGCTACCTTGCAATTCCCTGGCAGGGCTGGCGTCACTGCTCAGTTTTGCTTGGGTGTTGAAATGCGTCCAGATGATTACAACTCCAGATGGCTATGCCTAATGCAATAGAAAGCTGCCAACTGAAGTTACAGCAGGACTCAGGAACTGACGTGCTACCCCCAATTATTAGAAACCAGGGCATTTAACAGGGAAGGTTTTTGTCCCCTTGAGTTTTAGGGTTATTTATACAACTTTCTTTCTTTCTTTCTTTCTTTCTTTCTTTCTTTCTTTCTTTCTTTCTTTCTTTCTTTCTTTCTTTCAGACAGAGTCTCGCTCTGTTGCTCAGGCTGGAGTGCAGTGGCATGATCTCGGCTCACTGCAACCTCTGCCTCCCAGGTTCAAGCGATTCTCCTGCCTCCGTCTCCTGAGTAGCCAGGACTATAGACACCCGCCACCACGCCAGGCTAATTTTTTTTTTTTTTTTTTGTATTTTTAGTAGAGATAGGATTTCACCATGTTAGCCAGGCTGGTCTTGAACTCCTGACATCAAATGATCTGCCCGCCTCAGGCTCCCAAAGTGCTGGGTACAGGCGTGAGCCACCGCACCCAGCCTATTCAAGTTTCTAGTGGGCATTTCTAACTAGCTGCCTAACAGACATCTCAAACCAAAACATCTCCCCACATAAACCTGCTACTCCCCACGTGTTTCCCATCATCTAGTGACTTAGTCAAAAACCTTGGAGCCATTCTTGACTTGGAGCTCTTTTTCTTTCATGCCCCACTTCCAGTCAACCAATAGATTCTGTCTGCATTACCCTGGGCATTTACCCCAAACCCAACCACCTCTTGCTCCTCTGTTGCCACCACTTGGGTCTAAGCCACTGTGTTTCACAGGAATCTTTGTAATAACGTTCCTGATTGGTTTCCTTGCTTTAACTCTTGGCCCCAACATACTATCTTCACGCAAAAACCAGTGTGATAATTCTAAACAGTAAGTCAGATCACATCCCTCCACTGCTCGTCACTCTCCGTGGCTTCGAGTAACTTAGAATAAAGTCTATAGTCCTTCCTCAGTGACGACTTTATGGCACAATATGATCTGGCCTCTGCCTACCTCTGACCTTATTTCCTACCACGTTCCCTCTGACTTTGACTACCAGGATCCCTTGCCCACGCAAAGCACAGTTCTGTGTCAGACCTGCCACTCCCTCTCCCAGGAACCCTCCTCTCCCAGCTGTCTGCATGACTGAGTCCCTCTCATTCAGGTCTCTTCTGAAATGTCAAATGTCATCTCCTCAGACAGGTCTTCCATGGCCACACCCTATTACTTGCAGTCCCCTGTGCTCCATTTTTTCTTCATATCACTGATGACTGATTGATGTATCTTTTTTTTGAGATGGAATTTCGCTTTTGTTTCCCAGACTGGAGTGCAGTGGCACAATCTCGGCTCACCGCAACCTTCCCCTCCCGGGTTCAAGCAATTCTTCTGCCTCAGCCTCCCGAGCAGCTGGGACTACAGGTGTGCATCACCACGCCTGGCTACTTTTTGTATTTTTAGTAGAGATGGGGTTTCATCATATTGGTCAGGCTGGTCTCGAACTCCTGACCTCAGGTGATCTGCCTGCCTCGGCCTCCCAAAGTGCTGGGATTACAGGCATGAGCCACCACGCCTAGCCTGATTGATTGATACTATACATTCATATGCTTACCTGTTTATCATTTTTTTATTTAAAAAAAAACAAAAAAACCAAACAACAACAACAACAACATTGAGACAGGGTCTCCATGTGTTGCCCAGGCTGGGTTTTGAACTCCTGGGCTCAACTGATCCTCCTGCCTTGGCCTACCAAAGTGCTTGGATTATAGGCATGAGCCACCACATTCAGCTCTGTTCTTTATTTGACTCTCCCCTTTGACTATAAGCTTCCAGTAGTTATGGACTTGTTTATCCTGTTCACCTAGTGCCTTAAATAGTGCTTGGTACTTTGTAGGGCCCTGATGAATATTTGTTAAATGAATGAATGACTGAATTAATAAATAAATGAACTAACATAGAAATAGTTTTAAGTGTAGTACAGCCGTTATGGAAAACACTATGGAGGTTCTTCAAAAATTAAAAATAGAACTACCAAGGCAGGGCGTGGTGGCTCATGTCTGTAATCCCAGCACTTTGGGAGGCCGAGGCAGGCAGATCACCTGAGGTCAGGAGTTTGAGACCAGCCTGGCCGACATGGTAAAACCCTGTCTCTACTGAAAATACAGAAAAAAATTAGCTGGGCGTGGTAGCACACGCATGTTTTCCCAGCTACTCAGGACGCTGAGACAGGAGAATCTCTTGAACCCGGGAGGCGGAGGTGCAGTGAGCTGAGATTGTGCCATTGCACTCCAGCCTGGGCGACAGAGTGAGACTTTCTCTCAAAAAAAGAAAAGAACTACCATACGAGCCATATAATCCAATAATCTCACCACTGGGTATATATCTGAAGGAAATGAAATCATATTTGAAAGACATGTCTACACTCCCATGTTCATTGCAGCATTATTCACAATAGTCAAAATATGGAATTAACCTAAGTGTCCATCAATGGATGAATGGATGAAAAAATGTGGTATATATACTCAATGGAATACTAGTCAGCCTTTAAGAAAGAAGGGAATCCTAGGCCAGGCGCGGTGGCTCAAGCCTGTAATCCCAGCACTTTGGGAGGCCGAGACGGGCGGATCACGAGGTCAGGAGATCGAGACCATCCTGGCTAACACGGTGAAACCCCGTCTCTACTAAAAAATACAAAAAACTAGCCGGGCGAGGTGGCGGGCGCCTGTAGTCCCAGCTACTCGGGAGGCTGAGACAGGAGAATGGCGTAAACCCGGGAGGCGGAGCTTGCAGTGAGCCGAGATCGCGCCACTGCACTCCAGCCTGGGTGACAGAGCCAGACTCCGTCTCAAAAAAAAAAAAAAAAAAAAAAAGACATATCTTTATTATATTTATCACTACATTTTATTCATGACAAGTTTTTGGATCTCAACACACATCCTTGGAAAACTCAGCCTTTCATTTCTGTCATGGTGACACCTGGGAAAGACTGACAATAGGATTCAGGGCCTCTGAGAGGTGAGAAATCCAACCAGTCTAAGCAACTAGCTTTAAGGACCAGTGTTACCACAGTTTTTCCTCTACCAAATATCTTCTTTCTTTCCTCAATACCTTCCTTTCCCCCTAGCACCCCTGAGCAAATGCCTCCAAGCCTAGAGTTTGGTGGTCTTAGTAGACCCGAGCCTGGGTATTGAGAGGAGACAGCACTGCTGTGTAAGAAGCTCCTAAGTGTGGACTAGGACCTTCTGCCTAAATCAGGGCAGGGTGGAGCTCACCACCCTGAGTCACTCACCTGTCCAGGCTGCGGGGAGTCACATGCAGAGTGCTGGACTCCAAGGTCCTCCCTCTGATTGTCGAAAGGGTTGGAGTGACACCATCCATTGTATCAGGAACCTTTGAGATGCTCTCTGGTTTCAGCTTCTAAGTTTCTCTTAATCATAATCAGTTAGCCAGCATGTCTGCCACTTCTCCCCACCCCCACAACAAACTGCCTATCTTGTGTCTACCTCTGAAATGTCAGGCCAAGTTGACCCAACATACAAAAGCAACAGGTTTGGTTCTACCTGGACGTGGCTAATGCCCGCTGCAGGAGGTGCAATCTCATCCGGACGTGGTGCTTCCAAGTGAGGTGGCTCAGGGAGAATCTATGGCCTCTGCCTTCTGGTGGAAATGTGAGGGGCACAGAGGGGGAAACTGCCAAGAGGCTCAGGAGAGGCTCCGTGAGAAGCTCATCTTCCTTCAACACCCAAAGCAGAGTGAAAAGAGCAAACCACTTTGCCAGAATGGAAACAGAGAGTCAGTCACCGGAAACGACACCACCAATGTGCTAATGAAGCACAGGGCACAGGAAACGCTGCTCAGCTCTTAATCTGCTAGAAGAAAACATATCTTTAACCCACCGTTCCCTGGGTTTGCCAGGTGCTCTGTGGTCTGTGATGAGTGTGATTAAAAATGGGGCAGGGTAGTAGAGAACTTGTGATTCTTCACCCTGGGTTTCTGAGACACTTAGAGTTTTACAAGTCTTCAGTTTTACAGTGTTTTCTAAGCAAGTTAAGGAGCACTGGAGGTTGCCTTTTAGAGTCAAATGCAGATCTCCAGGACCCTCTTCTGATTCAGTGGGTGGAGGGTGCAGAGGGGGCAGGCTTTGGATGTCAATGCTTTGCAGGTGAATTTGATGGAGCTTTCAGGTGATTTTGATGGAGCTGGTCTGTTTCATGTTTTGGGAACCTCTTCTCTGGGCACTACCTTAAGAATAGAGGTTATGCTGGGTTAGCAGGACCCCTGCTCCCCAAAGGTGACCTTTCACAGCTCCTGGCTGCTGGTGATCTCCTGTTCTCAGGGCTCTTCTGAAGATCAGTTGCAGTCTTACTTGTCACACATCTGTCTCAGAAGCTGAACAAGTTCATCCCTAAGAGCTACCCAAAGTGTTCCAAACTTTGAAGATCATTAAAAATTTGTTGCTAACTCCCCTCCCTTCTTGAGCCTACTAATCTCCAGAAACACTCTTTGCATCTTGGGAGAGTCCAAAGAGAAGGGGCCACTAAGACTGTTGTGAGGATGTGAAGAAGAACTTCTCTGATTGCACTTTCCACGGTGAAATGAATTCCCAGATGAATGGAAGGGCAGACCAGCAGTACCCTCCTAGAACCATGCCTCCCTCCCATCTCTTCCCAGTGGACATTGAGGTCCTCAGCTTTCCTGAGGTGACAGCCCCTGGCTTGTCTGCATCCAGACTCTCACAGAGTCCCCAGGGGCTGCAGACTGGCCGTGGCTGGCTTTCCACAGAGCTTCATCATCCAGGTCCTGGACCCCTTCCCTCCTAGGAGCTTCACCTGGTAGGAAGCAGAAATAGCTCAGAGGCAGCTGGTGCTGGAGCTGGAACCTGGGTCTCTGCCCACTTCTCCTTTGGATCAGGTCTGAGTAGGAACTAGGACTACTCACAAGATCCATCATGCTGGTGGCAGGGACTGGGGTCCTGGGCCATTGGAACCAATAGGGACTGTGTGTGAATCAGGACCTTGGAAGGCAGTACAAGGAAAGGACACATGGAACCAAACCTCAGAACCATGAATGCTACTCAAAAAAAAAAAAAAAAATTCTTTCTTTTTGAAAGAACTTTTCCATTGCATGTGATCATTTCAAGGCCTCACTTATCTTATCTACCCAATCTGCTGCAGTTAGACCAATCTTCCCTCTGATTGTCCGATTCTCTCCTGCCCCCACATCTGAGGGGAATCACCACCTCAGAGGCAGCTGCACACGTTACCTGCCCCAGGCTGCAGGTGAGTGCCAGGTTTCCAGGCCCCGGCTGTGCCCCTCATCCTGCTCTCCTTTCCTTCCCCATGGGGCAAAATCCAATCAAACTGACAAACTAAAACAAAAAGTCGGTAGCTGAAATGATTCATCATAATAGCGGGGAAAAAACAAAACACTGGGAAATGGGGTGTTTTTTTTTTTTTTTTTTTTTTTTTTTTTTTTGAGGTGGAGTTTTGCTCTTGTTGCCCAGGCTAGAGTGCAATGGCGTGATCTTGACTCACTGCAACCTCTGACTCCCTGGTTCAAGCGATTCTCCTGTCTCAGCCTCTAGAGTAGCTGGGATTACACGCATGCACCACCACACCCAGCTAATTTTGTATTTTTAGTAGAGACGGGGTTTCTCCATGCTGGTCAGGCTGGTCTCGAACTCCTGACCTTGGGTGATCTGCCCAACTCGGCCTCCCAAAGTGCTGGGATTACAGGCAGGAACCACCGCTCCCGGCTAAGCAGTGTATGTTTTAAATCCGATTGCTCTAGTGGTGTTGATGGTGTTGTTTTTTTCTGAGACAGGGTTTCACTCCTGTTGCCCAGGCTGGAGTGCAGGGGCATGCTCTTGCTCACTACAACCTCCACCTCCCAGGCTCAAGCCATTCTCCTGCCTCAGCCTCCCAAGTAGCTGGGACTACAGGCACACGCCACCATACATGGTTAATTTTTGTATTTTTAGTAGAAATGAGGTTTCAACATGTTAGCCAGGCTGGTCCAAACTACCGGGCTCGAGTGATCTGCCCACCTCGGCCTCCCAAAATTCTGGGATTACAGGTGTGAGCCACTGCACCCAGCCTGCTCTAGTGTTTTAACCACTTTTCATGATTTTCTGGGGTCGGATGTTACATATGATTGTTACCAGACCCCAACGCTTACCCAAAGTTAGCCGTTGGGTTACGGGTTTCTGCGTTATAGTCCCTTCAGTGGTTGCCAGAAAGGTGTTACAGGAAAGGGGTCCTGATGCAGACCCCAAGAGAGGGTTCTTGGATCTTGCCCAAGGAAGTATTCAGGGTAAGTCCACAGAGTAAAGTGAAAGTAACTTTATTAGGAAAGTAAAGGAATAAAAGAATGTCTACTCTATAGACAGAGCAGCCTCAAGGACTACTGGTTGCTCATTTTTATGGTTATTTCTTGATGATATGCTAAACGAGGGCTGGATTATTCGTGCCTCCCCTTTTTAGACCATATAGGGTAACTTCCTGTTGTAGCCATGGTGTTTGTAAACTGTCATGGTGCTAGTGGGAGTGTGGCAGTGAGGATGACCAGAGGTCACTCTCATGGCCATGTTGGTTTTGGTGGGTTTCAGCTGCCTTCTTTACTGCAACCTGTTTTATCAGCAAAGTCTTTATGTCCTATATCTTGTGCCAACCTCCTATCTCATTCTGTGACTTAGAATGCCTTAGCTGTATGGGAATGCAGCCCAATAGGTCTCAGCCTCATTTTACCCAGCCCCTATTCAAGATGGAGTTGCTCTGGTTCACATGCCTCTGACAGAATTCTAAAGTGTTAAGACTGGTTTTTGGCCAGGCACTGTGGCTCACACCTGTAATCCCTGCAAGTTGGGAGGCTGAGGCAGGTGAATCACCTGAGGTCAGGAGTTTGAGACCAGCCTGACCAACATGGAGAAACCCCATCTCTACTAAAAATACAAAAAATTAGTTGGCCGTGGTGGCACATGACTGTAATCCCAGCTACTCAGGAGGCTGAAGTAGAAGAATTGCTTGAACCAGGGAGGCAGAGGTTGCAGTGAGCTGAGGTCATGCCATTGCACTCCAGCCTGGGCAACAAGAACAAAACTCTGCTCAAAAAAAAAAAAAAATATATATATATATATATATGTGTATATATATAAAATATATACTATATATATTTTTGAGGGGAGTTTTATATATATTATATATATATATATTTTATATATATATATATTTTTTCTTCTTTTTGAGAAGGTGTCTTGCTGTCTCGCCCAAGCTAGAGTGCAGTGGCGTGATCTTGGCTCACTGTAACTTCTGCCTCCCAGGTTCAAGTGATTCTTCTGCCTCAGCCTCCCGAGTAGCTGGGACTACGGGCGTGCACCACCACATTCGGCTAATTTTTGTATTTTTTTTTAGTAGAGACGGGGTTTTACCATATTGACCAGGCTGGTCTCCAACTCCTGACCTTGTCATACACCTGCCTCGGCCTCCCAAAGTGTTGGGATTACAGGTGTGAGCTACGCGCCCGGCCTATTTATTTACTTTTTAAGACAGAGTCTTGCTCTTGTCGCCCAGGCCAGAGTGCAATGGCACAATCTTGGCTCACTGCAACCTCCATCTCCTGGGTTCAAGTGATTCTCCTGCCTCAACCTCCTGAGTAGCTGGGATTACAAGTACTCACCACCACGCCTGGCTAAATTTTTTATTTTTAGTAGAGACGGGGTTTTGCCATGTTGGCCAGGCTAGTCTCAAACTCCTGACCTCGTGATCCACCTGCCTTGGCCTCCCAGCTTGCTGGAATTACAGGCGTGAGCCACCGTGCCTGGCCTAGACTGTTATTTTTGTATGTGGTTTTTTTTTTGTTTTTTTTTTTTTTTTGCGATGGAGTCTTGCTCTGTCAATCAGGCTGGAGTGCAATGGCGCTATCTCAGTTCACTGCAACCTCCATCTCCCAGATTCAAGTGATTCTCCTGCCTCAGCCTCCTAAGTAGCTGGGATTACAGTCAAGTGCCACCACACTCAGTTAATTTTGTATTTTTAGTAGAGATGGAGTTTCACCATGTTTGCCAGGCGGGTCTCAAACTCCCAACCTCAGGTGATCCGCCTGCTTCAGCCTCCCAAAGTGCTGGGATTACAGGTGTGAGCCACCGTGCCCGGCCCTAAACTGGTTTTATTTATTTATTTGAGACAGAGTCTCGTTGTGTCGCCCAGGCTAGAATGCAGTGGCATGATCTAGAATCCCTGCAAACTCCACTTTCCGGATTCCAGCGATTCTTCTTCTTCAGTCTCCTAAGTAGCTGGGATTACAGGCCATGCCACCATGCCTGGCTAATTTTTGTATTTTTTGTAGAGACAGGGTTTCGCCTTGTTGGCTAGGCTAGTCTTCAACTCCTGAGCTCAAGTGATCCAGCTGCCTAGGCCTCCCAAAGTGCTGGAATTACAGGCATGAGCCACAGTACTTGGCTTAAGATTGGTTTTAAATAGAAATAATTTATGTACCTAAGTCCACAAAGTCCCTTGGTGGGGATGGGGGAACTACATGTTATTTTCATGATGTTGCTAACACCAGAAACTTTGCAGAAGTTCTCTTTGTGAAGGCAGAAAGCACATGTTAAAAGCATCAACCTGAGTTCAAGTTCTAAATTACTTCCTGGCTGACCTTAGCAGTTCATTTAATCTTTTTGGGTGTTTCCTTGGTTGTAAAATGACAATAATACTACTACTTATGTAATGCTGTTGTGAGAATTAATTGGACCAACAACGAAAAATGCTTGGTGTAGGACTAGGCGTATTTAAGAGCTCATTCAATGGGGCTACTATTATGACACTAGCTCATTTCTTTATTCTTAATGGATCCCTTTGGTCTTTCTCTTTTTTTTTCTTGATGTTTACTTGCCTGCCTTTCAGGTGTTACTTTATGCTTTAAATACATATTGATGGGACATCTCCCACGGCATTGCACTAGGCATTGGATTTGTACATAAAACAGACAGTCCTTACGGCAAAGTGGCCAGTCTGGCATACTGCCGTCTTGCAGCTGCACACTGCATTCCAAGCAGACCCAGTTCATTGTCACTTTTGTATTCTGGGCCTTTACATGAGTTCCTTCTGTTTTCTTTTTTTTTTTTTTTGAGACGGAGTCTCGCTCTGTCACCCAGGCTGGAGTGCTGTGGCCGGATCTCAGCTCACTGCAAGCTCCGCCTCCCGGGTTCCCGCCATTCTCCTGCCTCAGCCTCCGGAGTAGCTGGGACTACAGGCGCCCGCCATCTCGCCCCGCTAGTTTTTTGTATTTTTTTTAGTAGAGTGGGGGTTTCACCGTGTTAGTCAGGATGGTCTCGATCTCCTGACCTCGTGATCCGCCCGTCTCGGCCTCCCAAAGTGCTGGGATTACAGGCTTGAGCCACCGCGCCCGGCCGAGTTCCTTCTGTTTTCTTCCTTTCTTTCCTTTCCTTCCCTTCCCTTCCCTTCCCTTCCCTTCCCTTCCCTTCCCTTCCCTCCCCCTCCCCTCCCCTCCCCTCCCCTTCCTTTCTCTTTCTCTTCTCTTTCTCTCTCCCTTTCTTCCTTCCTTCCTTCCTTCCTCCTTCCTTCCTTTCTTTCTTTCTTTCTCTCTCTCTTTCTTTCTCTCTCTCTCTCTCTCTCTCTTCTTTCTTTCCTCTCTCTCTCTCTTTTTTTCAGAGTCTCACTGTGTCACCCAGGCTGGAGTGCAGTGGAGCAGTCACCACAGCCTCCTAAATAGCTAGGACTACAGGCATGCACCATCATGCCTGGCTAATTTTTGTATTTTTTTGGAGAGACAAGGTTTCGTCATGTTGCCCAGGTTGGTCTCGAACTCCTGGGCTCAAGCGATCTACCCACTTTGTTATTGGAAAGGAGTCCTGATCCAGACCCCAAGAGAGGGTTCTTGGATCTCACACAACAAAGTATTCAGGACAGGCCTGGCGCAGAGGCTCATGCCTATAATCCCAGCCCTTTGGGAGGCTGAGGCAGGCGGATCATTTGAGGTCAGGAGTTCCAGACCACCGTGGCCAACATGGTGAAACCCCATCTCTACCAAAAATACAAAGCTGGGTATAATGGCGTGTGCCTGTAATTCCTGCTACTTGGGAGGCTGAGGCAGGAGAATCACTTGAACCCAGGAGATGGAGACTGCAGTGAGCCTAGATAGCACCACTGCACTCCAGCCTGGGTAACAAGAGCAAAACTCTGTCTCAAGAAAAAAAAAAGGAAAGAAAAAAAGTATTCAGGGAGAGTCCATAGAGTAAAGTGAAAGTAAAGGAATAAAGAACGGCTACTCAATAGACAGAGCATCCCTGAGGGCTACTGGTTGCCCATTTTTATAATCATTTCTTGATTATATGCTAAACAAGGGGTGGATTATTCATGCCTCCCCTTTTAGACCATACAGCGTGACTTCCTGACATTGCCATGACATTGGTAAACTGTCGTGGCACTGGTGGGAGTATAGCAGTGAAGACGACCAGAGGTCACTCTTGTCACCATCTTGTTTTGGTGGGTTTTGGCCGGCTTCTTTACTGCAGCCTCTTTTATCAGCAAGATCTTTATGACGTGTGTCTGTTGCTGACCTCCTATCTCATCCTGTGACTTAGTGTCTTAACTGACTTGGAATGCAGCCCAATAGGTCTCAGCCTCATTTTACCCAGCTCCTATTCAAGATGGAGTTGCCCTGGTTCAAATGCTTCAGCCTCCCAAAGTGCTGGGGTTACAGGCATGAGCCACCACACCCCACTGAGTTCCTTAATTTAATTTAGTTAATTTTTTTTTTTTTTGAGATGGAGTTTCACTCTTGTTGCCCAGGCTGGAGTGCAATGGCATTGTCTCAGCTCACCACAATCTCTGCCTACCAGGTTCAAGTGATTCTCCTGCCTCAGCCTCCCAAGTAGCTGGGATTACAGGCATGTGCCACCATGCCTGACTAATTTTTGTATTTTTAGTAGAGACGGGGTTTCTCCATGTTATTCAGGCTGGTCTCAAACTCCTGGCCACAGGTGTTCCACCCGCCTCGGTCTTCCAAAGTGCTGGGATTATAGGCGTGAGCCACCCCACCTGGCCCGTTAATTTTTTTTTTTGAGACAGAGTCTCACTCTGTCACACAGGCTAGAATGCAGTGGCATGATCTCGGTTCAGTGCAACCTCTGCCTCTAGGGTTAAAGCAATTCTCATGCCTGAGCCTACCAAGTAGCTGGGATTGCAGGTGTGTGCCACCATACCCGGCTATATTTTTTGTATATTTTAGTAGAGACGGGGTTTCGCTATCTTGGCCAGGCTGGTCTCGAACTCCTGAATTAAAGTGATCTGCTCGCCTTGGCCTTCCAAAGTGTTGAGATTACAGGCATGAGCCACTGTGCTGGGCCTGAGTTCCTTCATTTTAACAGCAGCTTCTTTTTCTCGTGTAAAATTCCAGTAAAGTCACACTTTAAAACTTTACACTGGCTGTTTCTCAGTTATGTGGCTGAGGTGTTTTGTTACTTTCTTCTTTGGACTCTTACTGCTTGAATTTTTACAAAGTTGTTTTTTTTTTTTTTTTTTTGAGACGGAGTTTCCCTCTTGCTGCCCAAGCTGGAATGCAATGGCATAATCTCGGCTCACCACAACCTCCGCCTCCTGGGTTAAAGTGATTCTCTTTCCTCAGTCTCCCGTGTAGCCGAGATTACAGGGATGTGCCACCATGCGCAGCTAATTTTGTCTTTTTAGTAGAGACAGGGTTTCTCCATGTTGGCCAGCCTGGTCTTGAACTCCTGACCTCAGGTGATTCGCCCACCTCCGCCTCCCAAAGTGCTGGGATTACAGGTGTGAGCCACTGCACCCAGCCGAGTGTCATTTTTATAGACAAAAACTATTGCACCTAGACAACATAGTAAGACCCTTGCCCTAAAAAAAATTTTTTTTTCTTTTTTTTTTGAGATGGAGTCTTGCTGTGTCCCCCAGGCTGGAGTGCAGTGGCACAACCTTGGCTCACTGCAACTTCCGCCTCCTGGGTTCAAGCGATTCTCCTGCCTCAGCCCCCTGAGTAGCTGGGATTACAGGTGCACACCACCATGCCCAGCTAACTTTATTTATTTATTTTTTTTGTATTTTTAGTAGAGATGGGGTTTCACCATGTTGACCAGGCTGGTCTTGAACTCCTGACCTTGTGATCCGCCCGCCTCGGCCTCCCAAAGTGCTGGGATTACAGGTGTGAGTCACCATGCTTGGCCTAAAAAAAATTTTTTTTTAAATTTAGCCAGGCATGGTGGCAAATATCTATAGTCTCAGCCACTGGGGAGGCTAAGGCAAGAGGTTTGTTCAAATCCAGGAGTTTGAGGCTGTGGTGAGCTATGATTGCACCACTGCACTCCAGCCTGGGTGACAGAGCAAGACTCTGTCTCTGAAACAACAACAAAAATAAACCAAAATTATTATTTAAAAAAAATGTGCCCCAAGTGCCACCAGCTCTGCGAGCCTTTCCCTTCTGAGACCTGGGTTTCCTCTTCTGTGCCCCCATTCCACTATGCATGAATCTTTGTGAAAGCATCTCTCAAGCCGCTGGGGTTATTTGTTGAAATGTTTGTCTCCCCAAGTAGCCTTTGAGAACCTGAGGGCAGCGGCTATGTTTTATTTATTGCATCTCTGGCATTTAGCACAGTGCCTGACCACAGGAGTTGATTGGGCCATCTGAAAAGGTCTCTTAGGTGCTTCTTGCTGCTGTGAATTTGGGACATAACTGTGTGATGGTGTCAGAGGTGTTAGAACCACAGCCACTCCATCTTGAATAGGGGAGGGGTAAAATAAGGCTGAGACCTACTGGGCTACATTTTTAGGAGGTTAAGCCATTCTTAGTCACAGGATGAGATAGGAGGTCGGCACAAGATACAGGTCACAAAGACCTTGCTGATAAAACGGCATGTAGCTGGGCGCGGCGGTTCACACCTGTAATCCCAGTACTTTGGGAGGCTGAGATGGGTAGATCATGAGGTCAGGAGATCGAGATCATCCTGGCTAACACGGTGAAACCCCGTCTATACTAAAAACACAAAAAAATTAGCTGGGTGTGGTGGTGCGTGCCTGTAGTCCCAGCTACTCAAGAGGCTGAGGCAAGAGAATCGCTTGAACCTGGGAGGCGGAGGTCACAGTGAGCTGAGATCATGCCACTGCACTCCAGGCTGGCAACAGAGCGAGACTCCGTCTCAAAAAAGAAAACAAACAAATAAACAAAAAAAAACAACAACCAACAACAACAAAAAACACAAACAGCATGTGATAAAGAAGCCAGCCAAATCCCACCAAAACCAAGGTGGCAACATCTGGTCATCCTCACTGTTTATTATACACTAATTATAATTCATAAGCATGCTAAAAGACTCTCCTACAAGTGCCATGACAGTTTACAAATGCCATGGCAACATCAGACCCTATTTGGTTTAAAAAGGAGAGGAGCCCTCAGTTCTGGGGATTGGCTACCCCTTTCCCAGAAAACTCATGAATAACCCACACCTTGTTTAGCACATAATCAAGAAATAATCATTTATTTATTTATTTATTTATTTATTTATTTATTTATTTTTGCCCTACCAAAGTGTTAGCAGTAAGTAGCTTTTGAGGCCGGGCATGGTGGTCCATGCCTGTAATCCCAGCAATTTGGGAGGTTGAGGTGGGAGGATCACTTTGAGCCTGAGTTCAAGACCAGCCTGGGCAACATAGCAAGACCCTGCCTCTAAAAACAAAAAAACCTAGTAGCTTTTGTATTTCTGTGCTTCCTTTTTTTTTTTTGAGACCAAGTTTCGCTCTTGTTGCCCAAGCTGGAGTGCAATGGCATGATCTCAGCTCACTGCAGCCTTCTGCTTACTGGGTTCAAGTGATTCTCCTGCCTCAGCCTCCTGAGTAGCTGGGATTACCAGCATGAGCCACCATGCCTGGCTAATTTTTGCATTTTTAGTAGAGATGGGGTTTCACCATGTTATCCAGGATGGTCTCCATCTCCTGACCTTGTGATCCGCCTGCCTGGGCCTCCCAAAGTGCTGGGATTACAGGCATGAGCCACCACGCCTGGCATTTCTGTGCTTCCAAATGCCAAAATTGGGCCGGGCGTGGTAGCTCACGCCTGTAATCCCAGCACTGTGGGAAGCCGAGGCAGGTGGATCACAAGGTCAAGAGTTGGCGACTAGCCTGGCCAACATGGTAAAACCCTGTCTCTACCAAAAATACAAAAATTAGCTGGGCGTGGTGGTGCGTGCCTGTAGTCCCAGCTACTTGGGAGGCTGAGGCAGGAGAACTGCTTGAACCTGGGAGGCAGAGGTTGCAGTGAGCTGAGATCACTCCATTGCACTCCAGCCTGGGCAACAGAGCAAGACTCTGTCTTGAAAAAGAAAAAAAAAAAAAAAGAACAAATGCCAAAATTGTCCTGTATGAAAGACAATCCCAATTAGGCTTTGTTTTTGGTTTGAGGGCTGGGACAACCATGGTACGAAGACACAGGAAGCCTTAATGGTGGCAACCCCCGCCCACCCTTCCTCATGTATTTGCATATATCCTGGAGGCCTCTCCAGTCCAGACAAGTCTGAAACAGAAAACAAAGGCAGCAAATGCCTCCTTTTGAAGTTAAAATTGTGAGAGACTGGGGTTAGGAAAGAAAGATTTAGAAAAGTACAGAAACATGTCTCTGCTCCCTGTCTCCACTCTACCCGAGACCCTTGAGAAGAATGAGGAGTATGTATTTGCAAGCAGAGTGTGTGAGCAGACTCGGGGAAGTTTCTGTTCCCTTGCTTAGGCCAAACTCTAATGGAAGAGGTGGGTTGGTACTGCTAATGGGTAAGAGAACCCTTTTCCTTTTCTTTTTCATTTTTTTTTTTTTGAGATGGAGTCTCACTTTTTTGCCCAGGCTAGAGTGCAGCGATGCAATCTCAGCTCACTGCAACCTCCACCTCCCAGATTCCAGCGATTCTCCTGCCTCAGCCTCCCAAGGAGATGGGACAGGCATGTACCACCATGTCAGGCTAATTTTTGTACTTTAGGTAGAGACAGGGTTTCACCATGTTGGCCAGGCTGGTCTTGAAGTCCTGACCTCAGGTGATCCACCTGTTTCAGCCTCCCAAAGTGCTGAGATTACAGACATGAGCCACCGCGCCCGGCCTGAGAACCCTTTTTTTTTTTTGAGATGGAGTTTCGCTGTTGTTGCCCAGGGTGGAGTGCAATGGCGCGATCTCGGCTCACCACAACTTTTGCCTCCTGGGTTCAGGTGATTCTCCTGCCTCAGCCTCCCATGTAGCTGGGATTACAAGCGCCTGCCACCAAGCCCGGCTAACTTTTGTATTTTTAGTAGAGATGGGGTTTCACCATCTTGGCCAGGCTGGCCTCGAACTCCCAATCTCAGGTGATCTGCCCTCCTCGGCCTCCCAAAGTGCTGGGATTACAGGTGTGAGCCGCTGCACTCAGCCTAGAACTCTTTTCTTAAGTCTGGTGCCCTGAGAGCAAAGCAGGCCTCTGCCTCCTTGTTCCTTCTGGGGTTCTCTATTTGGCAGCCTCCCCAGTGTCCCTTGAGACCTACCAGCTGCACAGCCACAAAGCAGAGGTAGCTGTGAGGCGGGTAGGGATGAGCAAATACCTGCAAACAGCCCCACACCATCCCTTAGCCCAGAGGAAGTGAGTGCAAACAGCCCATTGTGAGTGAGCCGGCCTCTCTCTTTCAAGCGCATACACAGAAAGATTCTGACCCAGAGCTGTGCAGAAAGGGGGCACTCCTCAGCAGAGGGGACAGGGTAACTAGTCACATCAGGAATTAGATGAGGGCACAGCGTGTCTCCGTGGAGGTGAGGAGGGTGGAGGGCCTGCCTGGGGACCAGGCAGTGAATGTGACAACAGGAGTGGGGAACCAGAACAGGGAAGGCACAGGTGAAGGCGTTCTTTTTGGTGCCCGTCTTGAGTGAGTAGAACCCGTCTTGAGTGAGTAGAACATTTCACTTACTAACCAGGGTGTTATTTATTTATTTATTTATTTTTTTGAGATGGAGTCTCGCTCTGTTGCCCAGACTTGAGTGCAGTTGCGTGATCTCGGCTCACTGCAACTCCACCTCCTGGGTTTAAGTGATTCTCCCGCCTCAGCCTCCCGAGTAGCTGGGATTACAGGCACCTGCCACCATGCCCGGCTAATTTTTGTATTTTTAGTAGAGACGGGGTTTCACCATGTTGGCCAGGTGGGTCTCGAACTCCTGATCTCAGGTGATCCACCCACCTTGGCCTCCCAAAGTGCTGGGATTACAGGCATGAGCCACCGTGCCTGGCCCGCTCCCTGGTTCTTATCACCACTTGACATGCTATATATTTACTTGTTTCTTTAAATTTTAAAATTTAGTTTATTTTAATTTTTTAGCAATAGGGTCTCATTCTGTCACTCAGGCTGGAGTGCAGTGATGTGATCATAGCTCACTGCAGCCTCAAACTCCTGGGCTCAAGTGATCTTCCTGCCTCAGCCTCCTGAGTAGCTGGGACAGCAGGTACGCACCACCATGCCTGGCTTACTTGTTTGTTTCTCCTCCACAAGACTACATTCTAAGAGGTAAGGGACTTTATTTTGTTTATCTGCAGTGCCTGGCACCATCAATACTTGTTAAATGAGTGAGTGAGTAAATCAATATCCAAGGGAGAGGAGACAAGATGACAAACAATGACTAAAGGGAGACCCCTCACTGATCTTGGTGACTGCAGGATAGTTCAGTGCTAGATTTGATTTAGAAAAAAATAAGGAGGCTCGGTGTGGTGGCTCACACCTGTAATCCCAGCACTTTGGGAGGCTGAGGTGGGTAGATCAGCTGAGGTCAGGAGTTCAAGACCAGCCTGACCAACATGGTGAAACTCGTCTCTACTAAAAATACAAAAAAAAAAGAAAAGAAAAAAGAAAAAAATTAGCTGGGCTTGGTAGCCCACACCTGTAATCCCAGCTACTCGGGAGGCTGAGATAGGAGAATTGCTTGAACCTGGGAGGTGGAGGTTGCAGTGAGCCAAGATGGCGCCATTGCACTCCAGCCTGGGCAACAAGTGTGAAACACCATCTCAAAAAAAAAAAAAGGGGGCCGGGCACTGTGGCTCATGTTTGTAATTCCAGCACATTGGGAGGCCAAGGTGGGTGGACCACCTGAGGTCAGAAGTTCAAGACCAGCCTGACCAACATGGAGAAATTCCCTCTCTGCTAAAAGTACAAAAATTAGCTGGGTGTGGAGGTGCATGCCTGTAATGCCAGTTACTCAGGAGGCTGAGGCAGGAGAATCATGTGAACCCGGGAGGCAGAGGTTGCAGTGAACCGAGAGTGAGCCATTGCACTCCAGCCTGAGCAACAAGAGCGAACCTCCCCTCCCTAGGGAAAAAAAAAAAAGAAACATAGAAAAAGAAACATATTCGCACTTTAGGGGTGTGGATAAGTTTGTCTTTATTGCAGTTACAAGCGACTGAGCCTGATGTGAAGCCTGCCTGCACATGCCCGGTATGCAGTATGCGTTCAATACACACACAATAATGCTACATTCCAGGGAGATAAAGCAATGAAAGAGAAATTCCATGTAGACATTCTCCAGCGGTTATTAATGGCAATTAGATGTGAGAGCAAGAATGGAAAGAGTGTCAGAGTTGGAAAGACCCTTAGGTTCCCGAGCAAACGAGGTTCAGGGTCAGCATTATAACACAGGCCTTCTAGTTCCCAGACCAAGTTCTTTCCACCACGCCTTGGATGAGACATCTCACTTCTTCTCTCTAATTTTATGCCATTCCACTGCGTTAGATCTCTGCATTCCCAAAAAACTGCTCTTTCCATCATAAATTTCAAAGCAGAAGGTTATCATTCCACTGCAGAATCAGCTAGATAATAGTCTCAGTAGGCTAGACTACAGTCATTAAGATTTGCTGAATTTTACTTGTGCATGCATTGATAATTGTAATGGGAGATAATTTGAGACAGGATCCAAGTTAGGCTTGCTTGTTTGTTTAAACACAATTTGTTACATTACCACCCAACTTTGGACTATTTGTTTTGTTAATTAATATCATAGCATTTCAGAGTTGGCAGGGACCTTAAGGATGAACTAGGTCAGTATTTTTTGTTTTAGTTTTTTTGAAATGGGATCTTGTTCTGTTACCCTGGCTGGAGTGGCATCATCACAGCTCACTGCTGCCTCAACCTTCTGGGTTCAAGTGATCCTCCCACCTCAGCCTACTGAGTAGCTGGAACTATAGGTGTGCACCACCATGCTTGGCTAATTTTTTTAAATTAATTAATTTTTTTTGAGATGGAGTCTCACTTTGTAACCCAGGCTGGAGTTCAGTGGCATGATCTCAGCTCACTACAGGTTTTGCTTTCAGGTTCAAGCAATTCTCCTGCTCAACCTCCTGAGTAGCTGGGATTATAGGCATCCACCACCATGCCCGGCTAATTTTTGTATTTTTAGCAGAGACGGGGTTTCACCATATTGGCCAGGGTGGTCTTGAACTCCTGACCTCAGGTAATCTGCCCACCTTGGCCTCCCAAAGTGCTGGGATTATAGGCGTGAGCCACAATGCCTGGCCAAAATTTTTAATAGAGATGAGATTTCACTATGTTGCCTAGGCTGGTCTCGAACTTCTGGCCTAAAGCCATGTTCCTGCTTTGACCTCTCAAAGTGCTGGGATGATAGGCCTGAGCCATTGCGCCCAGCTGGTCAGTGTTTTAAAGTCATCTTTTAAAAGCTACAGCTGACCTGGAAGCCAATAACATTTTTTTTCTTTTCTTTCTTTCTTTTTTTTTTTTTTGAGATGGAGTCTCATTCTGTCTCCCAGGCTGGGGTGCAGTGATGCAATCTCAGCTCACTGCAACCTCTGCCTCCTGGGTTCAAGCAATCATCCAGCCTCAGCCTCCCAAGTAGCTGGGACTGCAGGCATGTGCCACCACGCCTGGCTAATTTTTTGTATTTTTAGTAGAGACAGGGTTCTGCCATGTTGGCCAGGCTGGTCTCGAACTTCTGACCTCAAGTGATCCACCCGCCTCGGCCTCCCAAAGACCTGGGATTATAGGTGTGAGCCACCGCGCTTGGCCCAAAAACATTTTAAAAACGTGCTATTTTTGTTGAACGCCTGTCGACCCTAAATTATCTCTCAGGAGTTCCTTTCTGATCTTCAAAATGTAATTTGGAAATCACTAATGCACTTTAATGATCTCCTTGTACAGATGGGAGACTAAGCTGGTCAAGAAGCAGAGTTGAGGTCGGGGCATGTGTCTCCTGCCTTCCAATCAGCGGCACATCAGAATCTTACTCTTGATTTTGCCATTTTAGCTCCTCCATCAAAGAGTAAACAGAAAAACATTCAAACCCCATTCCCTTTCCTACTTGGTCAGCAGCAGCAGCTCAATTCAAAAGGTTTGATAGAAAGACATAGGAATTTTTTTTGTTTTTTTGTTTTTGTTTTTTTTTTGAGACAGAGTCTTGCTGTGTCGCCCAGGCTGGAGTGCAGTGGCACGATCTCAGCTCACTGCAACCTCCACCTCCCGCATTCAACTGATTCTGCTGCCTCAGCCTCCTGAGTAGCTGGGATTACAGGCGCCCGTCACCAAGACTGGCTAATTTTTTGTATTTTTAGTAGATACAGGGTTTCTCCATGTTGCCCAGGCTGGTTTGGACCTTCTGAGCTCAGGCAATCTGCCTGCCTCTGCCTCCAAAATTGCTATGATTACAGGCGTGAGCCACTGCGCCCAGCAGGAATTCTCTTTTTTTTTTTTTTTTTTTTTTTGAGACAGGATCTATCTCTGTAACCTAGGCTGGAGTGCAGTTGTGCAATCTCAGCTTGCTGCAACCTCCGCCTCCTGGATTCAAGTGATCCTGTCACCTCAGCCTTCAGAGAAGTTGGGATTACAGGCATGAGCCATCATGCCCAGCTGATTTTTGTATTTTTAGTAGAGATGAGGTTTCACCATGTTGGCCAGACTGGTTTGATGCAGGAATTCTTTACTCAAACGGTTTTGGATGGTCATGGATATATTTGTTCTTCCTCTTAAGCATGGTTGAAGGCAATCTCTAGGTACCAGTTCAGCTCTTCCCAGCCGTACTCCCTCTTTCAAATGAGTTATCATATATACTTGCTTTAAATAGGCCAAGACATGAAGATCTGGAGTTATAAAACACAAATCAGTCTTTCAATGGAGTGTTCCTGGGTCTAGCATAGCAAGAAAGCTTAAATCAATTGTGCTGTGTTTGGAAAAAGAATGTGCTAAAAGGAGATGGTCTATATGTCCTCTGTGATAGGAGACACCAGAGGAACCAAGCGATGCTTAACACAGGGCCCAGTTCTATTCTAGAGTAGAGACAGGCCAGGCATGGTGGCTCATGCCTGTAATTCCAACATTTGGGAGGCTGAGGTGGGAGGATAGTTTGGGCCAGATGTTTGACACCAGCTTGGGCAACATAGTGAGACACCATGTCTTAAAAAAATTACAGGCATGGTGGTGCATGCCTGTAGTCTCAGTTACTTGCGAGGCTGAGATGGAAGGATAACTTGAGCCAAGTCTAAGGCTGCAGTGAGCCTTGGTCATGCCACTGCTCTCCAGCCTGGGTGACAGAGCAAGACCCTGTCTCAAAAACAAAAAAAAAAAGAGTAGGGACAGATATATCCCCTGTGAGTGTAACAGCACTAGCCACTCAGACAGTTCTATTATTTTCCCTTGCTTAGAGTTCATGAGCAGAGGTTAAATTTCTGACTGTAATCTGGCTTTCCAAATGTGTAGATCATTTCAATTCTTCTTCTTCTTTCTTTTTTTTTTTTTTGAGATGGAGTCTTGCTCTGTCACCTATGCTGGAAGACTGGAGTGCAGGATCTTGGCTCAACCTCTGCCTCCCAGGTTCAAGCGCTTCTCCTGCCTCAGCCTCCCGAGTAGCTGGGACTACAGGTGCATGGCACCACGCTCAGCTAATTTTTGTATTCTTAGTAGAGACAGGGTTTCACCATGTTGGCCAGGATGGTCTCAATCTCTTGAGTTTGTGATCCACCCACCTCAGCCTCCCAAAATGCTGGATTACAGATGTGAGTCACCACACCCAGCCTGTTTTCATTTTTGTTTGTTATTATTTATTCTCCATCCCCTATTTTAAAGAAACTAAGTGGGCAATGTGTTCATGCCTGTGGAGAGCAACGTAGGACAGAAAAGAAAAGTGGGGATAAGATCTCAGATCATGTAAGTAGTTTCCTTTTCTTGAGATGGAGTTTCGCTCTTGTTGCCCAGGCTGGAGTGCAATGACGCTACTTCGGTTCACTGCAACCTCCTCCTCCCAGGTTCAAGTGATTCTCCTGCTTCAGCCTCCTGAGTAGTTGGAATTACAGGCATTCCCCACCACGCCCGGCTAATTTTTGTATTTTTTTGTTTGTTTGCTTGTTTTGTTTTTTGAGACGGAGTCTCGCTCTGCCACCCAGGCTGGAGTGCAGTGGCCGGATCTCAGCTCACTGCAAGCTCCACCTCCTGGGTTCATGCCATTCTCCTGCCTCAGCCTCCCAAGTAGCTGGGACTACAGGCGCCTGCCAGCATGCCCGGCTAATTTTTTGTATTTTTTAGTGGAGACGGGGTTTCACCGTGTTAGCCAGGATGGTCTCGATCTCCTGACCTCGTGATCTGCCCACCTTGGCCTCCCAAAGTGCTGGGATTACAGGTGTGAGCCACCGTGCTTGGCCCAAAAACATTTTAAAAACATGCTATAATTTTTTAGTAGAGACAGGGTTTCTTCATGTTGGTCAGGGTGGTCTCAAACTCCTGACTTCAGGTGATCCGCCTGCCTCAGCCTCCCGAAGTGCTGGGATTACAGGCATGAGCCACCGCGCCCGGACTTTTTTTTTTTTTTGAAATGGAGTTTCGCTTTTGTTGCCCAGGCTGAAGCGCAATGGCGCGATTTTAGCTCACCGCAAACTCTGCCTACCAGGTTCGAGTGATTCTCCTGCCTCAGCCTCCGAGTAGCTGGGATTACAGGCATGCACAACCACGCCTGGCTAATTTTTGTATTTTTAGTAGAGATGGGGTTTACCCATGTTGGTCAGGCTGGTCTTGAACTCCCGACCTCAGGTGATCTGCCCGCCTTGGCCTCCCAAACTATTGGGATTATAGGCATGAGCCACTGCACCCGGCCATAAGTCTTTTTCAACCAGGGCTAGCTCCTCCTTCAGAAGCAGACTATTAGAATAGCCAGGAGAGTTTGGGATGTTCTTCAATGTGTGTGACACTTTTCCTAAAGGAATTTGGGGAGTGGACAAGGTTCTTTCTTCCCTACGATGTGTATTTTGCGTGTGTGTGTGTGTGTGTGTGTGTGTGTTTGGAGATGGTGTCTTGCTATGTTGCCCAGGCTGGACTTGAACTCCTGGGCTCAAGCGATCTTCCCGCCTCAGCCCCTTCACCTCCCCAGTATGTGGGACAACAGGTGTGCACCACTGTGCCTGGCTCCACCCTGTGATATTTTAAAAGAGGGTTGGGGAACTTCGTTGTGCACCTGGATGAGAGCTGCCGGAAGGAGTTGACTCAGATATGAAAGCTCAGAATGTAAATGACCTGCCGGGAAGCTGTTTTGACCTGAAACTGGGCTTAATATGAGTCTCTAGCAAGACTGAATTAATGGAAGACATTTTTTAAACTATAGGGAAGGGAGGGGGAGGGTGGAAAACCCGAGGGAAAGGCAGCTAATATAAGGGAAACTACTTCTCCTAAAAGACATTTCATATAAAACAAATCAAAAACAAAACCAAAAAAAAAAAAAAAAAAAGGACAGAAAAAAAGCAAGGACTGCCAAGACTGCCTCTTATTCTTCCAAAAGCTCCAGCTCCTGAATTGTGGATTCTAACCAAGGTGGGTGGAGCAAAGCTTGTACTACAAGGGAATGAAGCCAATGCAAGGGCCCAGAGGTAAGGGAAGCGTTGTCAGAGTCTAGTGGTAAGCTGAATTCTGTGCCTGTTTAAATGGGGTTGTCCTTGTGGTTGTGGCATTTCCCTTCTCAACTTCAACAGACAATCAGCAGCATTACTCAAAAGTGGAGACGCATGGAGGACAGCACAGTTACAAGTGGGCATGAGTTTTTATTCTCAGTGCACAGCAGTATTGGTTTCTGTTCATCAGCAAAAAGCTTTATTGGTTCCAAAAAATTATCCCTTTTAAAACTCCCCTTCTTCTTCTGGTCTCAGTGGAACAACACATTTGAATTTTAGATTTGACAGTTTATAGCATTTTTTTTTTCCTAAGAACCATATAAATACATGCAAAACTTTGTACATAGAGCTTAAATCATATCAAAATGCAAATATAGATTGGGTGCGCTGTTAAGCTGAATTGCAAATTATGGCAACACACACTGGGGTATACATTGCTTTGATATCACCATTTGTTTGTTTATGTCATGCAGACCACAATAGTCAATCTTGTTTTGTTTTTCTTTTTTGTACAAAAATACCAGTGCTTGTTATACTAGTTACTAAAAGAAGAAGAAACTCAAAATTCCTATCTGCGTGCTAATTTGAAAAGAACAACATAGATAGATTTGTTGGCACATATATATGGCATATTCACATATGGCATATATACATATGGGGAGAAAACATGAACCAAAGGCCAATTCAGTAATGGGAGCTCATCTCCTTCCATCTCTCCTAATCAAGAGCAAAGGGAACAGCAGGCCTAACAGCAGGGTTGGGAAGGCAAAAGGACTGGCACTGAACTAAGTGAAAGGGCATCTGGTCTATTCAGAGGAAGAGGTTGGAATGGCTTAACAATAGCAGGCATTTATAAGTGCCCACCCTCACCAATGCAGTGGGGGTGGTCCCTAGATAAGAAAGGTGAGGAAGTCTCTGCATATTGTGATGGTACCACAGGCTGCTTCAATTGTAAGGCAATGAAGCAGGAAAGAAAGGAAGGGATGCATTTAGAGGCTTTTCCGCACAAGCGAGTGTGCCATGTCCCTCTGGGTTTTCAGCAGTGAGGTAACCGTTCAGATTTAACCGTGCCAATTCTCCTCTCTGAAGCTCAAGGGGAAGAAGAAACTCAAACCCTGAAGAACCCACAAGTGCCCAGTGGGATTTCTAGGTGATCTCTCTCTTAACCCCTTTAGGGATAGGAGAGTCATTCCAGAGGACAGATGATACTATGGGAGGGACCTAGCTTTAAGACTGTCACTCAGAGCTAGAACCAGCCATTGTTTTATCATTTAGAATTCTGTCCCCATTTAATATATTGCACAAAATCTTTCTAGGGGAGAAAAGCCATCATAAATAAGATCCTTGCACAAAAACTCACTAATGGAAAACCCCAGGGGGAACCGGAAATGAAAACTATGAAAAATGCAAACCCCAAATCAGAGTATCCTTACAGACCAGGAGAGATTCGTGTCTTTGGTACCACTCTGCCAGCTATTCTTCAAGAAACACAAATCCAACGGAGGCCCCTAATCCTCATGACAAGTCAGGAAAGAGTCTGTCTATCCGTCTGCGTGGGGAGGGGGGCGCGGTGGGGAGGATTCCTTTCCTAACAGCTGTGTCCCTTGCTGGGTGTTTTCCTGACTATCCACGGTTTACTACCCGTTTTTCTAGGTTTATTAAGAGAGGAAGCTAGGATGATACGTTCTCCTTCTCCCCATCAGACCCTTTTCAAATCCGAAGCACCATTTTGGGGAAAAGGGTTATTAACTTATGCCGTATTTACCCACTGCAAGTTGGATCAGTGAAACTGAATAGAAAAAACTTATATAAAAAACATATGCACATAGACACTTAAACTTACTTAATTCCATTATCAACAAAATTTATATTAAAAAAGTCTAGAACCCAACATTTTTTTTCCCTAAGTATAAAGATGGCTGTTTGCAGAAAGAAAGTATGGTGTATTGGTTTTAAAACCAATTACAAATATACTAAGTCACCTGTCATGCCAAACAGCTGGTTATGTGCTCCCTTCCACAGAGCTACATGACGGCACTTTATTTTAAATCCTTTAAACAAAATACATATGGCTGACTCAAAAATATCAGTTTCTGATCTAAAGAAAACTATATATTTTTGCATATATTTCTATATTTTCTCTCCTATTATGGAAACTAGAACACAAGAAAAAAACCATTGACTTTTAAAAAGTAGACACAAGCTCTCAAGAGTAACCTGTCAGGTACCATGAGAGTCTTTTGCAAACAGGAATGGTAAAATAGCCTTCAAACCTTGTTATTGGCTTGCTATTTAAAATGATCTGAGGTAATACAAGACTTGATAGAATTAAATCTTCTAAAGTAGTTGATGAATATATATGTGAACACCTAACACCTTGGGTGAGCTGTTTTTTCCCCTATGAGTATTTAAGACACAAAGAAGAATTATTGAAGCATGTACATTTTACAAAACCAGAATCAAATTTGCTTTCCTATTTCCTACGATGATGGATTATGTAGTCATGGGGATATGCAGGGGGTATTGTTTCTCTATGTTTCCTACTGTGGACAGCTCAGGTGAAAGGGGTGAGGGAGGACAGATCCGGAAGAAAAGGCTAGGTGGATCAGGTCATCTTCCTCTCGCATGGGAATTTGGCCGTTCATATGTCCCCTCTTCTTGACTCTCATCACTCTAGAAAGAGGCGGGTGGGCTTAATTTATCTAACGAGAGGTGAGAGTCAGGAACATGAACTGGCCCCTGCACAGAAGTCAACACCAGCAGGGATACAAATGGAGCTCCTGTAAATGTGGCTCCACCTTGTCCCAGTAAGGAACACTTAAAAAATCTCCTAGCAAAGTCCCCAACTCCTGAGAGGCAGAGGGGAAGGGGATGCTTTGGGCAATATTCAGGGAAAAAAAGGCACAGGGCTTTACTGGGCAGCAGCTGCAGCATGTGGCTGAAGAGGGGCTGGAGGAAGGGGGAGTGTGCTGGGGGGGGTCTTTTGCTCCTTTAAGTCGGCAAAATGTCACAGGGGCCTCCCACTTTGGATATATATTTTCAAAATCAGAATATTTGAGAAAAGCTGGGACCTTCTCAGATACTGGGAAAGTTGTGACACGTGCAAAAACTAGAATTAGAAACTGGAGAGAATGTCGAAGCTGGTCCCCAGGCACCACAGCTCAAGGTTTCCGGCCCCTGCAGGAAGGTTTTCTCAGATCATACTAGAATGGCTCTTTGGCCTCTCCCAAGGCTTCTGAACACTCGTTCCCCACCTGTCAGGTCCTGCCCTGGAGAGCCTTGGCAGATGGCTTTGAAAGCAGTGGTCACCCCAAAGAGGAGCCCACAAAAGTCTGCTTTGATGGTCTGTCTTGTCCTCGATTTGGCAGTGGCTGGCCCTCAATATTCAAGCCCAGTAAGGAGGCGGGGTTGAATATATACCACACATATGCAACCTCCATGGGCAAGGCTGATCTCCCTGGCACTTAAGAACCACATATACCTGACAAGATGGCAGTTTAAAAGCACAAGGTAACCTGGCAACAACTGAGAAATATTCTTACCAGCACTTAATTGCTTCAAAGGGACCCTTTTAACAAAGAAACTGGTTGGATTCTAGAACTAAATCAAGGGTTCTTTTGGGCCAAAAGGGAGAAGGATCAAAGTTTATGCAATTCACCCATATCCTTTCCATTTTCTTAATCATCATTAAAAAAAAAAAAAAAAGGAAAGGAAGGGAAGACAAAGACAAAAAAGAACCTTGGAGAGGTTTGACTGGAAGGGCAGAAAGAGTTAGAGGCCTATAGGCCTTTAGGTGTAAGTTTTCAAAGTGGGAGAATTGAAAAACAATCATACTACTGGCGGATTTTAGACATTCCATCTCTACCTCAACATATTTCACTTGGGGATATTTGTCTCCCTCTGAACCCTCAACTTAGCTTATAAATGGCACAGACTTTTAGGACAAAATCCAGAATTCAGGAGATGAACATCAGGGGAGAATGTGGGGTGGGGTGATGCCAAGAGGATTGTCATCATTTCTTTAAAAATGACAAGTGACTATCAAGGAGTAAATTCTACCATGACCTGCCTGGGGTTTGACTGGGCCCCGCTGCAAACCCCAAGTCAAAGTTAAGTTGAAATCCTTGTAAGTCTGTGCTCTTGCCTCTTCGTGGTCAGGTGGGGGTTCACACACACTGCTGTTTACACAGCAGTTGACATGACGATGAAAAGTCCCATCATCACCTCATAGATGCGACAGGCGAAAATGGAAATAGGGAAAATAGGGATGAGAGTCAGAGAAAGAAAATTCAAACCGATGTCTCTAGGCTCTGTAGAGAGCTGTCCGACTGTGGGAGCTGCGCTTGGTTGCAGTCCACTGCATTGTTGTTTGTATTGGCGTATGGAGTGACCTCACCATCCAACAGGAGCACCCCAGTCCCAAACTTAGAAGCCTTGTCAGGATTTTCCTCCTCTTCCTTATCCAGGAGTGGTGTTCGCGGCAACTCCTCATCTATGGCGAATTCAGGGTGGGTCATGAAGTTGTGGATGGAGTTTTGGTTGTAGGGTTTCTGAATGGTTTCGTGGAGGGAACTATGGAACGCTTTGACCACTTTGATCTATACCAGGGGAAGGAAAAGGAGGATGAGAAAATAGGGAGGTGAGAATTGGCTGGCAGAACAAGGAGATGGTGGTTTTAGGAGAGAAACAAAACCCAAACTATAGAACATGACTGCTCAGCAACCAAAACCAAACACACATCAGAGGAGATCATGGGGCACTAGAAACATCACACGGCTCAACTTTCAAGCAGTGGGGTGGGCTGGGGTGAGTGATGGCAAACAACTAGGACATTTTGAAAGCTGCATTTAAAGAAGTAGAAAACCCAAAGCAACGTTAGCATTCCCAAACAATCTACTTTTAAAATGAAACAGAAAACAAGAAGTTTCATTAGTTCTTTTAGATGGAGGGCAAGGGCATGGGAACTAGATGCAAATTGATAGCCAAACTTAAAAAGATGATTCAGACATGTGGATTTCTGTGCTGAGGCCAAACATTTTGTGAATGGGGAATGAAAAAATTATGCATTGAGGTTTAGTTATCTGTTTAAGGACCTCAAAGAGCCAGCATACACCAATCTGCACATAATACACGTTGGGTGACGAGTGACCACGAATACTGTGCAGCCAGGCAGACAAACCAGTCTTCATTTGTGTCAGCAGCATGCAGGAACTTAAAACTCTCCAGTAATAATTTGCCCTTTCAGCCAGGAAACATGCATATTTTTACATCCCACGACCACCACTGTGTCCCCTCCCAGCAAATAACAGAACTTCACTCCTTCAGCCCCTTCCCTAGAAGAAGTGGATAAAATACAGGTGTCAAAAGATGCTTTCCTCCTGCCTATTGAGAAAAGACCTGGCTCTCATGATTCAAATGCACGTTCATGTCTCTGATACACAGCAATGGTGCCCAATCATGCTGCTTTCTCCAGCTGTTTCCAAATTGTGAAGAGGAGCGTAGTCTTATGTGGAGAAGGGAATGAAAGGGACCAGTGAGAGAAACCTAACTCAGGAGGCGGTGCTACAAACAAGTGGCCTTTCTGATGGGGTGGGTGAAGAGGATGATGGAAAGGAAACCATGTGCAGTTTGTGCGGTTTTACTGGGCAAAAGGAGATGCATTGCCCAGTGTCATAGTCTCTGTCCTACTGTGCAAAAAGGAAGGGATTCGGTCAGTTCAGAGTCATGAAGAAAAAACTGACAATAATTGATTCCTGTGAACAGCTTTTGCTTGTCCACAGGCACCAGCAATTTTGGCAGCTCTGCTTTTCTGAACTGTAGGTCTCTCTGAGGCATGGCTTAGAATCAGGGTTGGTAGAATTGGGGTAGAGGGAGAGGGTTGGAGCTCCAAGAAGTTAGAGAGAGGGGCCAGGGGAAAGGTAAATGGTTTTAGGACAGTTTTAGTTGTTGGAAGGTGGCTGATCCTAGTCTTGTCCCAAAAATCTTCACTCAGAAAAGAAATGGGAGTAATGTGGGGGAAATTGTTGAGGTTGGGGGGGTAGGAGTGATGAAGGTGAGAGTAAGGTACCTCTTTCATTCCTCTGCTGTTTAAGCAAAAAGTATATCCCAGGAGAATAGGCAAGAATTTGGAGACAGCAGAGGATACAAAGAGTCAGCCAAATTAACTGTTTGGATTACCTGTTTCAGTGCTTCCTACCACCATACAGAACTTTCATAAATACCACTCAAAGGCGGCTCACTATCAATACTGCTGGTCTATTTTCTCTGGAGGAGAATGTGTCTCTGCTGGCTAAGGCTTTCTTTATCTTGCCCCACTCTACTACAGCCCACCCAGGACTGAGGGTGCTCAAAGCTCAGAAGGCAAAGGACTCCTTGCCACTCAATAGCATCAGCTCAGTACCTCAGCTAAGAGGAATCAGGGAGCATAGGCACACACTCACCATGCTGAACAGAAAGTGAGGACCACATTTTTATTATCTGATTCCTATTTGACCATCTGATGGGGGAATTTTACCTGTCATGTTGCCTTTGCTCCAGATCTAGGTGAGATCAGATGGAATGGGGGCTCCATCTGGTCTTCAGGAAGTCTCAAGTTTTCATTGATCTACATAAAATCTCAGAGCAAGGCAATTTGGATTAAGTGAGTCCAAACCCAATGCCTTCTCCTTTGGCCCTGGCACAGATACACTGGCCAAGAGATGGGTCCAAAGCCATCCCACCCCATCAAAGCCGTCACTGTCAGGAGTGATGACATAGCTCACATTTTCCATATGCTTTCAAGATCTCAAAATTTCTACCAGCTATCACAGGAGGGCAGGTGCCTTTATCCACCAGTACATTATCTTCAATATCAGTGAGTTTCAACTTCCTGCTTCCATTCAATTGAATACTTTATGAAAAAATTACATGTGAAGTCCACTATAGAAAATAAATTTGCAACAATTGGGGTTGGAGTGAGGGTCTGGAGCCCTGTTTGTTGGCTTTTCCTCTCACCTGTTGCGGTGACCAATAATACTGTTACAGGTAAACAATGAGGGAGATAAAAGTGAATTGGGGATGGGTAGATGGAAAAAATACGGGAAACATCTTTTGGGGAGCAAGAAACAGTCATCCAGCTAGACTGCAGGACTTCTGGAATCTAAAGGGAAACCAGCCACCTGTAAGGAAGCTCATGTGAAGAGGGGTCAGAGAGCTAGGGGTGACCAGCTGGCTTGCTGGGTGGAGAGAAGGGGGAGGGAGGAGAGGGCATGGGGCTGTGCCAGGATGCCCCAACTCCAGCACTGGCCTCAGAGAACACATGCTGATGAACAACCACACACCATATCACCACCAATCCACCCAGGGCTGGCATCTCCCTTTCCTGGAGCATGATGCCTGGTGCATGAGCAGTGTATGGGGACAAGACAGGGCTAGTGAAGTAGGTGCACAGAAAGCTTTGAGCACTCTCCACACAGCCAGTCAACCCTTCCCTCCCTGGTCATTATTTCTCAAAACCTTGGGGAAATGTCTCTTCTAGGGCCCTGGCCTACAGGTGGAAGTGGCTGGTTGAAGGGCAACTCTTTTCATGACTCAGGAGACTGGGTATGAGTGCTGAGGGCTACTCTCTGCAGCTCAACGAGTGGGCGGGTGAAGACTCCATTTCCTCAGCCAGAATATTGCGTAGTTTTCTGCTCCTGTTTTTTTTGAGATGGAGTTTTGCTCTTGTTGCCCAAGCTGGAGTGCAATGGCGTGATCTCAGCTCACTGCAACCTCTGCCTCCCGAGTTCAAGCGATTCTCCTGCCTCAGCCTCCAGAGTAGCTGGGATTACAGGCGCCTGCCACCATGCCCAGCTATATTTTTTGTATTTTTAGTAGAAACGGGGTTTCACCATGTCATGTTGGCCAGGCTGGTCTCGAACTCGTGACCTCAAGTGATCCACCCGCCTCGGCCTCCCAAAGTGCTGGAATTACAGGCGTGAGCCACCACACCGGGCAGTTTTCTGCTCTTATCAGAAACCAGGAGAAAAGGATTAGGGCCTCCCTATGCAGGGAAATCTTAGAGATCTATCTAAAGAAGGTTGGACAAACAGTTGGTTTCATTTGGAGATCTGGAATGGGAAAGAGGGTTTTAAAATGTATGGCTATAACTTTTAGGAGCTCCAACTAAAAAAGGACAGCTGGAGAAAGAGCAGGTGTGGCCCGTCTCTCCTCTGATCTTCTGGTGTTTGAGGGTTTGGAGCACACCCTCTACCAGCTCCTCTACAAGATCCCAGTAGGCTCAGTCTTCTGCTTAGTCTCCTTCCACCATCAAACCATCAGGATATCTGACACTAACTCTTCCTACCAGAAAGGGATGATTAAAACAGAACAGAAGCTAGTTAGAAGGGGATGGCAGAACTAGAAGGAAAAAAGGAATTAAGAGAGGAATATGAAAGAACGGGTGCGAGAGGTTCCTGGATATTTGCAGGGCAAGACTTTGTTAGTTCTTTCTTGCCTGTTTTTTTGACCTAAAGAAATTGTATGTATCTCTATCAAGTCCCACCCCCATCAGAACACTTTGGCTAAAGAGACAAAACAAATCTAAGTCTGGTCAACCCGCACAGTCCGTGATCATGTGAACCACAGACAAGGCGACTGTTCTTTCTTCAGCCCCTTCCCAGAGGTGGGAGTGGGTGAGGTTGGGAATGGGGGAGGAAGGAACAGACTGACCACTCAGATATTTGAAACCCACATTATATTTAATACAGATAAACTCCTTCCCACATTATCAGCAAAGAGCTGGCTACCTTCTCTCTCCTCTCTGAGTCCCATTTGGGGAAGGGAAAATGACCAAGAATAAGAGGGCATAAGCATTAGCAAGAATCTAAGAATCTACCAATAGGAACACCAGCTCTTAGGTTGTGAGTTGATAACATTCCAATGGAAAGTCGGGCTGAGAAAGGGGTTCCTGAAACTTTATTCGCAAAAAAAGTGCCGGCTATTGGAGAAACAATCAAACTAGAGAAAAGGAGAAGCAAAATAAAAGGGACTCCTCTTCAGAAACTCCTAAAAGTTTAGTAAATGAAGAAAAAACGTTATTTTGACTCTTTTATATATTTCTCCCACCTTGATGTGAAATAATTGATTTTTTTTTTCTTGAGACAGAGTCTTGCTCTGTCACCCAGGCTGGAGTGCAATGGTATGATCTCAGCTCACCGCAACCTCCGCCTCCCGGGTTCAAGTGATTCTCCCGCCTCAGCCTCCCAAGTAGCTGGGATTACAGGCACACACCACATTGCCCGGCTAATTTTTGCATTTTTGTAGAGACAGGGTTTCCCCATGTTGGCCAGGTTGGTCTGGAACTCCTGACCTCAGGTGATCTGCCCACCTTGGCCTCCCAAAGTGCTGGGATTACAGGCAGGAGCCACCGCACCCAGCCAAGATTAACTGATTTTTAAACCGGAGTCCCTGAAAAGTAAAAAAATGGGGATATTCAACCATATACATTTTGAACTGACCTACCTTCTTTTCTTCACCTATAGCTACAATTTTTTTTTTTTTTTTTTAGACAGAGTCTTGCTCTGTTGCCCAGGTTGGAGTGCAGTGGCACAATCTTGGCTCACTGCAACCTCTGCATCCTGAGTTCAAGTTGATTCTCCTGTCTCAGCCTCCTGAGTAGTTGGGACTACAGGCACCTGCCACCACGCCTGGCTAATTTTTTGTATTTGTAGTAGAGATGGGGTTTCACCGTGTTAACCAGGATGGTCTTGATTTCCTGACCTCATGATCCGCTTTGGCCTCCCAAAGTGCTGGGATTACAGGCGTGAGCTACCGTGCCCGGCCAGCTACAACTTTTATGCTAAAATTGCCAGTTGGCAATACAGTGGTAGCCAAATGGACTATTATTATTGACCAAGTTTAATATTGGCTCAATTATGACAAGTCCACTAGTCAAAACACACCCACAGGCACATTAGCTCCCTTCCTTCCTTTCCTCAAAAGATCCCAAACCTTGACCCCATGTAAAGAAAGTTCCTGGGTTTTCATTTGGCCTAATCTCACATCTAAGCTTAGGAGGTAGAGTTCAGACTCAAAGGAGCAGGAGAAGAGGAGAGAAACAACAACATATCCCAGCAAAGCGACAAACAAACAGACAAACAAAAAAGGCAAAACAAAACAAAACTCAAGAAAAGGAAGAAACGAGCAATGCAGGGGAACAATCAGAAAACAGAATTATTGTCTTTAAAACAGTTAAGGTTTAATAGCTTTTCTACATTACAAAAATAAAATACAAGGGCACACAGGCTGGTTTTA
This sequence comes from Macaca mulatta, assembly GCF_049350105.2. Taxonomy (NCBI): domain Eukaryota; kingdom Metazoa; phylum Chordata; class Mammalia; order Primates; family Cercopithecidae; genus Macaca; species Macaca mulatta. The sequence goes on along the minus strand of NC_133406.1, from coordinate 61,472,204 downwards.
GAGTGGGATTTTTGTCTTTTCTTCCCTTAAATCAAAATATCAAAGGGAAAAACCGAAAGAAAAGATAACCATGGTTGGTTAAAGTGGATGCCACGTGCTGTCTTGTGGTCATTTTAGCAAATCATGCATCATAATAGACTATCACTCACTGCCCATAGGAGGAGATGAAACAGCAGGAACAGAAGTGGTGGGGGAAGATTTGACTGGTGCAACTGCTACATAGGATGAACTAGGAACAAGTTTTACATCAAGGTGTTGACCCATGTTCTGTCGCCTTAGGACTCCCTTAAAAGAGGCTCCCGTCTGGAATGTGTTAATTACGTCGATCTGCAAAGAATCAGAGAGTGAGACAGCTTTGCTCCACAGTCGGAGAGGTGAAGAAATAGGAAGGGAGGGTCATGGAAGGTTTGGGAAGTGGGGATGGAAGTAGATGGGAAAAGGGGACAGGAGACAGCTAGAGAGAGCTTCCCTCCCACACAAAGCAATGGTGAGGAGAAGGGGAAAAACGTTAATTGCATATCATACTTCATTTAGGGAACAATTTGCCAGGGAGTCCCAAACGCCCAGCCAGAATCTAGTTTTCTCTTCCCTTTGAATCCATGGTGGGCATTTGAGGTGTAGAGGGGGCCAAGAGTATTTAAAATTTGAAGGGACTTTTCCCCACTCCATCACTCCTAACAGCTAGACAGATTGTTCATTGTTTTTACCTGTACTCTTTTTTTTTTTTTGAGATGGAGTCTCACTCTGTCGCCCAGGCTGGAGTGCAGTGGCGTGCTCTCAGCTCACTGCAACCTCCACCTACAGGCCCATTTTTACCTGTACTCTTAAAAATAAGGTAAACAATTTAAGATTCTGAAGGCAAATTATGTATTACTGAATTTCAAGGCTCAGGAACCTCTTAATCAATTCAATCGACTACCTATTTTTGCAGATTTTCCAGGAAAATAACTCATGTGTTTAAAGAAAAAACGGGGCCGTGTAGTAGCCAATATACAAGTGGCCATGATGGAAAGGCCCCTGGGCCATGAGTTGCTGGGGGCTCATCCTCCTCTGGGTATCTTGTCTGAGTTATCCCTTCCCTGTGCTGAAGTAGGCAGGGTGGAGCTCAAGAGCCCAGTGGCCAAGCCCACTAGAGAGAATGCTACTAAGTGCATTAATGCATTAGAGATTCTGAAATGTCTGGCAGAAATGCTGACAGTAACTCGGCAATTAGACTGAGGGAGGGGGAGGAATAGGTTTTGGTTAGCGGTTGTTGAAATAGCTACAGTTCGAGACTTACACAAGTAGTCTCTGGTTTTCAGTGCGCTGTTCCTCAGAGATAGAGGCAATTATTTTCTTGCTTTCTTTTTTTTTTTCAGACAAAGTCTTGCTCTGTCACCCAGGCTGGAGTGCAATGGCACTATCTTGGCTCACTGCAACCTCTGCCTGCTGGGTTCAAGCCATTCTCCCGCCTCAGCCTCCCGAGTAGCTGGGACTACAGGTGCGCACCACCACGCCCAGCTAATTTTTTTATTTTTAGTAGAGATGGAGTTTCACCATGCCGGCCAGGCTGGTCTCGAACTCCTGACCTTGTGATCCACCCTCCTCGGCCTCCCAAAGTGCTGGAATTACAGGTGTGAGCCACCGCGCCCGGCCATGCCATTCATTTTCTGACAATGGTCCTGATCTAGGGCCTCAATCAACTCTACCATCCTTATCCCTGACCCTAAGTAACAGGGATGAAATCAAAAGGAATTTCCTTTAGCCTTCATGAAACTGGTAGAATAATCTTAGAAATATCTATCTGCTTAATGCCAAGGGTTAATCTACCAGGAATGTAGGAAAGGTGCTGATTCCATTAACTGGACTTCATTTTCCCAGGAGGGAAGATGAGAAAGCAGGCAGAATATGAGTGAGATAGTTCTTTTATAAAGCTTCCTGAGAAGCCATGAGCTGTTTAGGGCTAGTTTCTGGATCCAGATTACAGTTTGAGCTGAAACACCACTGCTTCCTCACATTATTCAGTTTTAGTTCCCTGGGACTGAGGAGCTTGAACCTGCAGGAGGAGAGGGTTTACACTTGGGGTTGGGGGGTGGGTGGTGATTCCAGCTCCATAGAAGAAGGGACTGTAGAGATACCTTCTTCGGTGCTTGTTGGAGTTACAAGGTCCCAACCCTCACAATTCTAGTCTCTAAGTTTCCTAACACCTCCCATACCAAAGCACTGTGATGAGAATGACAACAAAGATCAACGTGGAGATGACAGGGGGTTTTGTTAGAACCCAGCTGAGGTTGAAGGGTTGATGTTGGGAGCGGACCTCAGGGATCCAGGTACACGTTAGCATCATTAGCCTCATCAGCTTCCAGAGTCAGGTGCATCCTGGGATGGTGTGAATTTGGTCACGGTGGCATCTTGAACATGCCTCACTTTAGGCTTTAATGCTATTGTGGCCTAACTGCCTCACATTCCACCAATGGGGAAAGGTAGTATACCTAAAGCTATGTGGGCAGTGAAACCAAAAGACCTTATAGAGAGGTGCATAGTCAAGGAAATAGAAATTGGTAGTGGAGGGGAAGGAAGACCCATAAATCTCAGCCTCCCAGGACAGAAGACTGGAAAGGAGCAAGGAGGCACTGGACTGAGGGAATCGTGGCTAGGAGAAAAGATATCATGTAGTAGAAGAAGTGCTTGATCCTGGAGAAAAGAAAAGCAAAGACAGGTTATTTCGGAAAGAGCAGACCCACAGGAAAGCACTGGGGGCTTTAGAGATGGGAGCCAAAGGCGCCAGGTTCTATGGGTACTTGGACTCAGCAGCCTGGACGGTGGGGTGGAGTAGGGAGTGGGCATGGGGACTCTGGATGCCACGAGGCACTTTGTGCAGGTCCCGCTGGAATTTTTCTTTCTGGAAGGAGGAACTCGAGAGAGGGAAAAGGAACCCTAGTGTTTCCCTACCTAGCCCTTTTCCACTTTTCTTTTTCTTTTCTTTTTTTAAAATTTAGCTCTTTATATAATGTCCCTTGTAAAAATGAAAGAATAAAAACAAACTAAAAAAGAGAGGCAGGGTAATTTTTTTTTTTAAAAGAAAGGAAAGAGAGGAAAAGGAAATAAAATAAGACAATTTATTGCTTCTCCTCAGCATCCTCCTTGGTCTCCTCCTTCACTGAGAGAGCTTCTAGCTTTTCCGCCACTTTTCCGGCATGATTGTTTTTGCCTGATCCTGGCCAATTCGCCTCCTGGAGTCTGTCTTCTTGAAACTCAATGACCAAAGGAAGCCAAGTGGATGCATTCAAGCACCGCCTAGACCATGGTCAGGCTGCTCAGTGACACCTGGTCACTTGCCACCACAGCTGCAGTCCAGCCTCACGGCAGAGGTGACCAAGCCCTCTGAGAGACAAACTGAGGACCACTGTGTAAAGCACCTTCTGGTGAGCTCCAGGCAGTGCCCGGACTCCAATGCCTGCCCAGTTGGATGTGAGGCCAGCAACACGGAGAAGTGCTCAGGCCTCCCCAGGAAGCACCTGTGTCCCCAGGGAGCTGCATCGCCCTGGATAGGTGAGACAGCCACAGTACCCTGGAATGTTTATCTGGCAGACAGAAAAAGCACCCGCCTGGAAGTATAGTCAGGTGCAGAGTGAGTCTGCAATCCATTTTTCTTTTTCTTTTCTTTTTTTTTTTTTTTTTTTGAGACAGAGTCTTGCCTTGTTGCCCAGGCTGGTGTGTAATGGCACAATCTTGGCTCACCGCAACCTCAGCCTCCTGGGTTCAAGTGATTCTCCTGCCTCAGCCTCCCGAATAGCTGGGATTACAGGTGCCCACCACCACGCCCAGCTGATTTTTGTATTTTTAGTAGAGCCGAGGTTTCACTATGTTGGCCAGGCTGGTCTCGAACTCCTGACCTCATGATCTGCCTGCCTCGGCCTCCCAAAGTGCTGGGATTACAGGCGTGAGCCACCACACCCGGCCTCTTTTCCACTTTTCTATCTGTTGTCTTGCCTATACGAGATAAGTTCCTACTAGGTATGCAGTTTAGAATGTTCACTTCATCTATCTCTCTTATATACTAAGGAGGTGGGGTTGACTGGGGAACTTTCTTTCTTTTTTTTTTTTTTGAGATGAGTCTCACTCTGACACCCAGGCTAGAGTGCAATGGCGTGGTCTTAGGTCACTACAACCTCTGCCTCCCGGGTTCAAGCGATTTTCCTGCCTCAGTCTCCCAAGTAGCTGGTACTACAGGCATGTGCCACCATGCCTGGCTTGTATTTTTAGTAGAGACAGGGTTTCACCATGTTGGCCAAACTGGTCTCGAACTCCCGACCTCAGGTGATCCACCTGCCTCGGCCTCCCAAAGTGCTGGATTGCAGGTATGAGCCACTGCCCCCGGCCTTTTGTTTTTTTGAGACAGAGTTTAGCTCTTGTTGGCCAGGCTGGAGTACAATGGCACGATCTTGGCTCACTACAACCTCTGCCTCCCGGGTTCAAGCAATTCTCTTGCCTCAGCCTCCTGAGTAGCTGGGATTACAGGTATGTGCCACTACGCCCAGCTAATTTTGTATTTTTAGTAGAAACGCGGTTTCTCCATGTTGGTCAGGCTGGTCTCGAACTCCTGACCTCAGGTGATCCACTCACCTCGGCCTCCCAAAGTGCTGGGATTATAGGCGTGAGCTACCATGCCTGGCTGACTGGGGAACTTTCTAAAACATTTGCAAGGCCAGTTTTAGACAGTGAAACTTAATAACTTATTTAGAAGATCTCCAGCCAATCAGCAGAGAGAAATACACCTGTTCTCTGGAGACCACCCTTGAGATCTTGGAATTTACAGTGTTTTTCAGATGGAAAATCTCAGGATTAAAACAATAAAGCTATGTGGGGTGAGAGCAGGGGAAGACAGAATTATCAATGCCTAGATCAGCCCATTCACCCAGGAGAAAGTAGTTACAATTGATGCATGGAAAGTGGGAAAAAAAAAAAAAAGTTATTGTGGGGCTATAGGCAGGGGATATAAGAGCAGCAGGGGTGGCTTCTATCCCATTTCAGAAATTGCAAGAAGGGAAGACGCTTGAAGAAATTATTGCTTCCTCCTTGTCAGGAAGCCAAGTTTGAATCCTGCAAAAGATGCTCAGACATCAACAGACTATTGTCATTTTTACACATGAAACCATCAGGTTCCCCACCATGGCCTTACACTTTGAACGGGAGAGATATAACAGGGTGAGTTTCTTTTACAAAGACCCTTCCAGATAGCATCTATTCCTATAATGGCAGTGTCTGGAAGCTAGATTAAGTGAATGCTGGGTATGTTGGCATATTGATATTGTCTAACTCCTTCCTTCTGAAGGGAGGGAAAAACGGAACATAAGAGACCTGAGACCTTCAGCATAAGAGACCTTATGCTGAAGCTTGCCCATTTGACAGAGGATAGAAGGGTGGGCTTTAGGGTCAACCCAGAGCTAAAGGACTATGCTAATGGCCTCCCATGGTCTAGGTCATTTGACTCCTCTCCTCTCAGAGGACCCCACACAGATCCCTTTGCCTATCTGTCCTGAAGCTGAGGATCTAGGGCTGCCCATCAGTAGTGAGCCTTTGGAAGGGAAGAGATGCTGGCCAACAAGAACTGCTGCCCTCCCAACACCTTCCAATATGGGAAGCTTCTTCTCCCAAGGGAAGGACAGACCACTATCAGAGTACCTGAGTCTGGATACGGTTCAGGCCCCGGAACCAGAGGATCTGGCCTCGGCGCAGCTCCATCTCAGCATGGTCAATCTCATCCAGCCCCTCAGCATCCTTGGTGATCTCCTCTTTGGTGGTGCCATGCCCAGCCTCCTTCAGGAACTTCAGGGATCGGGTAGGTATTGCGGAGATGAACTGAAAACAAGTGCAGTGAAGAGGGAGACATCAGAATCAGCGTGAGAAGAGCTGTCAGTCAACTTACATGAGCCAGGCCCTTGGGCAGGTTACTCTTTGTCCTACCACGCTTCCCACTGGAAGAGCAGTGGGCAGAAGTACCAATCCATCCAGGCAAGCATTCTCCAAGTGCCCACCAGTGGTCAGGCTCTTAGGAAGGCTTTCTGTATTTATGAACACACACAAAAGAGAGCTTATGTTCTAGTAATCAACCAGCCATCTGCCTGGTCATATACTTCATTTTTCTCTTTCTGTCTCATTTCTTCTGTTCCATTTTGCAATCTGTTTTTAAGGTTAACGTAACTATACTGCATGGTATGCAGTAGGAAGGGACAGAGACCAGGACCTGGGGGAAAACAGTCTGGGGAGAAGATGGTGATATCGTATATGTATGGGAAGGGGTTGAGAAGGGTATTGGAAATGAATGACCCCTTTCTTAGTTGCCATATGCAAAGTAGTTTCTGTGTTACAAACTCTCGTGAAAGGATATCGAAAGTTTTCTTGGGCTTGAGATGAGGAAGTGGATGGGATAGTCCATGGAAGAAGGGACACATGAGTATTATCAGAAGACAAGGAGCAGTACATTGGGCTTGAAATTCAAAATAAAATTTCCCGGTGAGCTCAGCACCTGTCAGTCATTTCTTTCCAGACAAGATGAGGAGTAGCCAGGGCTCACGTGGGGAAGAGGGACTGTATGGGCAATCTGATATGGAGTCAAGTGTTTTGAAATGGGAAGAATGCTAGAGCTCTGCTTCTGAATGTGGAAAGAGCTGCTGCGATACAGAAGGAAGGCTGCTGTCTGGCATAAGGCCCCATGGCCACATGTGAGGCAAGAGCCAGAACAGAGTTTCAAACAACAGGTGAAACAACCAAGCTTTACCAAAGCATAAAACTGCTTTAGGAACTCACTGATTTAAAAAATATATATATTCACCAAAAAGAACAGGGTGGAGGGAATTGGGTCAGACATTAATTAGGGAGGGCTGGGTGCAGCGGTTCATGCCTGTAATCCCAGCATTTTGGGAGGCTGAGGCAGGAGGATTCCTTGAGCCCAGGAGTTCGAGATCACCCTGGGCAACACAGTGAGACCCCCATCTCTTTATTTTTTGTTTTTTGAGATAGAGTCTCACTCTTGTCACCCAGGCTGGAGTGGAGTGTCATGATTTCGGCTCATTGCACTCTGCCTCCTGAGTTCAAGCAATTCTGCCTCAGCCTTCCAAGTAGCTGGGATTACAGGCACGTGCCACCGTACTTGGCTAATTTTTTTTGTATTTTTAGTAGAGACGGGGTTTCACCATATTGGCCAGGCTGGTCTCAAACTCCTGACCTCAGGTGATCTGCTCGCCTTGACCTCCGAAAGTGTTGGGATTACAGGCGTGAGTCATTGTGCATGGCCTGAGACCCCCATCTCTTAAAAAAAAAAAAAGAAAAGAAAAGAAAAGAAAAAGAAATTAATCAGGGAGGCATCTAGGTGTAAAATAAATAACTAGCAGGTTTAGGGGGGAAGGCCTGAAGGTCCAGAAAGAGCTCTTCGAGGCCAGTTAGGGCAAAGTGTCTATTACCTGGGTGGCTGGGCACTAAGGGATTGTTTGCAGAGACCTGGGGTCTGTAAAGAGAGGCATAGCCCAGGCCAGAGCGGAGGATGAGGGAGGTTTGTAAAGCGGTATTAAGGAAGAAGTGCAACTATTAGACTTGATGATACTATTATAATCTTAATAGCTTAAAATTTGAATGAGTATTTATAAGGTATTAGACATTAATCTAAGTCTTTTCTATATAGTAACTGATTCACTAATTAACAATGACCTTGTTTTCCTAAGTTGAAGACACTGAGACACAGATTGGTTATGTAACTTGCCCAAGATGATTCAGCTTATAAAAAGGAGAGCTGAGGCCGGGCACAATGGCTCAGGCCTGTAATCTCAGCACTTTGGGAGGCCACGGCAGGTGGATCGCCTGAGGTCAAGAGTCTGAGACCCGCCTGGCCAACATAGTGAAACCCTGTCTCTAATAAAATACAAAAAATTAGCTGGGCGTAGTGGCAGGCACCGTAATCCCAGCTACTTGGGAGGTTGAGGCAGGAGAATGGCGTGGACCTGGGAGGGGGAGGTTGCAGTGAGCCGATATCGCGCCATTGCACTTCAGCATGGGCAATAAGAACGAAACTCCGTCTCAAAAAAAAAAAAAGGAGAACTGGGCTGGGCGCGGTGGTTCACGCCTGTAATCCCAGCACTTTGGGAGGCCAAGGCAGGCAGATCATGAGGTCAGGAGTTTGAGACTAGCCTGGCCAACAAGGTGAAACTCTGTATCTACTGAAAATATAAAAATTAGCCAGGTGCAGTGGTGGGTGCCTGTAATCCCAGCTACTTGGGAGGCTGAGGCAAGAGAATTGCTTGAACCCAGGAGGCAGTTTGCAATGAGCCAAGATCACACCACTGCACTCCAGCCTGGGTGACAGAGCAAGACTCTGTCTCAGGAAAAAAAAAAAGAGTTGGATTCAAACCCAGACAGTCATTCCCAGAGTCCAACCACACGCCACACTGCTACTCTAGAGATCTTGTAAATCTGAATTTATCTCAGGTAAGAGTTAAGCATTCCACCCAGATAAAGCCATGGCAAGAAACAGAAGAGGCTGGGAGCCCTGAATTATGTCAGCCTGGCAGCCCACAGCCAGGTTGCTGTCTCATGAGAATAAAGACACATGTCTTGTAAACTCTTCTATTTCTAAGACCGTTATTATATTTATTTTTTTGTAGCAAAATTCCATTGAAAAGTTTAGTTTCTGTCCCAGAGAAGCCAAGGGATTTTTCTACCTCCAGGCATGGTTAGAGAAGAATTCTGAAACTTCTGAAGTGATCACTCCACCTTGAGATCCTATGAGATGGCAAGAACTTGAAAACTTGAGTGGGGGTGGGGAAGAAGGAAGAGAAGATGAAGAGGAGGAGCTGGGGGGTCTCCACAGTTGCTTGATCCATCTCCTGTAGAGGAGGAGAGGTCTGCAGGCTGTGAGAATGCACCAGGAGGGTGTGCCGGTACTCACCTGGCCCCAAAGAAGTTCTCCAATCCCAATGAAGAGACACCACAACCACTGGGACAGGCTGAGGCTTGTACAACTGAAGGGTTTACCCCCAAATTCCACGATGAAAATCTAGAACAGAGAAAGGGGCAGCCCACCATCAAGGAAATGACTAACAGGCAGCTGGCCCTCCAGCCAAGGCCCCCAAAGCCACATCATCCCACTGCCTCAGGATCCTTGGGTGCAAGTCCTGATTTGCTTGCAGGGGAAGGGAAAAGAAGAAATCTCAAAGGGGAGACAGACAAAAACAGCCTTTACAGAGCACTGTGATGGGGAGACAGACATAGTTACTGTGACTATGATTCACAGACGATCTGGAGGAGTTAGGGGAGCTGGAGGCTTCCTGTGACTAAAAGCCAGTTAGTGACAAGGAGAAGGTACAGTGGTGGAGTGAGGAACTGAGGATGAGGTGGGAGGATTGCCTGAACTTGGGAGATTGAGGCTGCACTCCAGCCTGGGTGACAGAGAGACAGAGAGATCCTGTCTCAAACAAACAAAAAAAAAAAAAAAAAAAAAAGAAAAAAGAAAAAAAGAAAAAAAGGCCAGGCACAGTAACACTTTGGGAGGCAGGAGGATTGCTTGAGGCCAGGAGTTTGAGACCAGCCTGGGCAACAGAGTGAGATCCCATCTCCATTTTTAAAATTAAATTTAAAAAAAGGAATTGAGGATGGGGACAAATAAAGGGAGGTAACCCGCTGAGGGATGGGACAGGAGCTCTTCTGTTACATAGTCAGCTCATAGTCTCGTACCGGAGGAGTGCAAGCTGGGCTGACTATGTAATATATGTGTACAATCCCATTACTTCTCTTTCTCTGAGTTGCACAACACTTTTTATCATAAGCCCTTCAGAACAAAGAGGCAGGGACAGGGAGAGTCTATACTAGATGTGCATGCACATTTCATATAGGCTGACAGGAGCCACAGAAAGGGACTAGAAGAGAACGACACTTCTTCTGGTCACTCTGTGAAATTTCTGTGTATTTAGAAAGATCATGAAATGATTTTAGAAGTATTATTTTATTTCCAGTCAACATGCTACCCTGCACTGGAGCTCTTGACACACTGGGGTCCAATTCTAGAGCAATGGGCAAAAGAAAGCAAATTGGGAATCCCAAAGTCCCCCAGTTCCCTCATTCCTTTTCTTAGGTATGTAGGGAGCCCTGTCCCAGTCCCCATAATTCCCTCATTCCTTTTCCTAGGTATGTAGGCAACCCTGGCTCCCAGCTTCTGCCCTTTGTCAATCCCAGATCTCCTGCCCCAACTGCAGACAGAATCTCACCTGGCAGATGAATGTGCCCAAGACTACAGAGCAGAAGATGATGTTGCGGTAGATGCCTGAAAAGACGTTCTTCTCTCCGTGGATCTTTCGGGAGTTGATTTCATTGAAGAGCTGCATCAGCACGAAGGTGTTAAAAACAATGGTATAGTGCTGGGTGGGTGGTGAATGTAGAGGTGCCTTCCTCCCACTATCAATATCAAAGAATTTCTCACCTAGTGGGGAGAGGAGAAGCACTGGAGGTTAAGTGTGGTCTGAACTAAGAGTCAGAATGTGTTGGTACAGCTATACTGCTTGCTTATGGCTGGTGTCCATTCTAATTGATCAATATCTGAGCTGTACTAGTTATTTATTTTTTTGACATAGGGTCTCACTCTGTCGCCCAGGCTGGAGTGCAGTGGTATGATCACGGTTCACTGCAGCCTGGACCTTCCTGCTCAAGTGATTCTTCCACCTGAGCCTCCCAAATAGCTGGGACTACAGGCGTGCACCACCATGCCTGGCTAATTTCTTGTTGTACTTGTTATTACATATTTCAAATGTTAGTTCTGGTCTTATTTTACCTTCCCTCTCAGTTTGCTGCATTGATACCTGCTCTCATGTAGTGCAGCATGGTAGTAAGACTATGTGCGCTGAAGTCAGGCAATCACAGGTTTGAATTTTAGTGCAACTATGTACTCATTATGGGACCTGAACTTAATTTTTTGCATCTATAAGAAAGAAATAGGCTGGGTGTGGTGGCGCATGCCTGTAATCCCAGCACTTTGGGAGGCCGAGGTGGGCAGATCACAAGGTCAGGAGATGAAGACTATCCTGGCCAACATGGTGAAACCCTGTCTTTACTAAAAATACAAAAATTAGCCGGGTGTGGTGGCGCATGACTGTAATCCCAGCTACTCGGGAGGCTGAGGCAGGAAAATTGCTTGAACCTGGGAGACGGAGGTTGCAGTGACCCGAGTTAGCGCCACTGCACTCCAGCCTGGGTAACAGAGCGAGACTCCATCTCCAAAAAAAAAAAAAAAAAAAAAAAAAAAGAAAGAAAGAAAGAATAAAGCCTCCCTTGTGAAATTATTATTGAGTACATACAGTACACACAGTACACACAGTACTGTCTGTACTCAAGAGTACTGTATGAGTACGTACAGTAGCATAATGCACCATGTAGCAGAGCACAGGAAGCACTGGGAGGTGAAGCTGCACTTATTCCTGGTCTGTGTGCTTGCTCTCACGCTACCTTCTTTCTCTGCCTCTACCTCTAACCAGCACCCCAGCTGCTAGCCCACCCCCAAAGTGGCTCACCCGCAAAGACAAGGATAAAGATGACAAGGAGCTGATAGAACGCATGGCCCAAGATGTTCTTCATCATAGTGCGTGAGATCAGAGGCTTATTTCGGCCATAGGGGCGCCGCTTCAACAGAGATTCCGTAGGGGGCTCTGTGGCCAGGGCCAATGAAGCAAAAGTGTCCATGATTAGATTAACCCATAACATCTGCACAGCTTTCAGTGGGGAATCCTGGTGGGAAGAAGAACCAGTCCTTTTAGCTTTTCTCAGAAACCAGCCCACCTTTGCCCTGTCGATGGCCTAGCTCCCACGACCCACCTAGACTTGGAATCTGGCCACTTCCTAGCTGAGTGACTGTGAGAAACTTACTTAACTTCCTTGAGCCTCAAGTTCCTCACCCGTAAAATGGGGATAATAATACCTACCTCACAAGGTCATTTTTGAAGAATACAGATAGTGCATATAAATGCTTATTATAGTGGCTGACACGTAAGTGCTAAGCGAAGGCCTGTAAGTTACCATCATTCCACATAAGCAGATGAAGACAGCGGACTTAGAAGAGCTAACTCCTGTCCCAACGTCACAGGGAAACCCTGTCTTTACTCTTCAGTAAACACACCGTACCCTCCACCCCATATTCCTTAGCCCCTGACTCATCCCTCCCGTCTCAGCCCACCCACACCCCCTTCACCTGAGTGATACAGGCTCCAGCAAAGGCTACAATCACGGCCACCACGTTGACAGTGAGTTGGAACTGCAGGAACTTGGAGATGCTGTCATAGACGTTTCGTCCCCACATCACTGCCTTCACAATGCTAGTGAAGTTGTCATCTGTTAGGATGATGTCTGAAGCCTCCTTTGCTACATCTGTGCCTGCGATGCCCTGAGGTAAGATGGGAGGGAAAATAGTGAGGGAGTGGATAAAGCCCAGGCTCCGTTTCCTGACCTCCAGGAAGCTTCAGACTTTGGTGTAAATACTACAGGGCACACTAGCCACACAAAAGAAAACAAAGAGCAAATGTGTCACTGTCACTCTATAGAAAGGATGGCTGGGGCCTGATGTCACCAACCTTACTGTTGAGCCCAGACTGGGAATTACAGTCATCTGTGATATCCCTTGCACCCTCCCCTCCTACTCCCTCAACCTTAGAAACTAATTAAAAGGTAGAGAGCAAATCCTGTCTATTCTACCTCCAAATTCTTACATTTCTGTTGCCACTGCCAGTATCTCATTTAAGCTCATGTCATTCCGACACTGTTGAGAAACTCTGCATTTGTTCTAGGAGCAGTAGTATGGCAGCACAGTTCCAAAGTTTCATCTTTGTTCAAAATTTTCTTTTTAAATTAAATTAAAAAAAAATTCGAGACAGGGTCTTGCTTTGTTGTCCAGGCTGGAGTGCAGTGGCACTCAGCTCAATGCAAGCTCTGCATCTGGGGCTCCAGTGACCCTCCCACCTTGGTCTCCTGAGTAACGGGACTACAGGCATTTGCTCATCCTGCTTGGTTAATTTTTAAATTTTTTGTAGACATGGGGGTCTCTCTATATCGCCCAGCTTTATAATCACTATTATGAAATAATCTCCAAGTTATGTTGTTAAGTGGAGAAAGAAAGGTAGAAAAAAGAGTTTATGGTATGGTATCACTTATCTAAGGGGGCAGGCCATAAATATATTACATTTATTTATTTATTTATATTTTTTGAGACAGAGTCTTGCTCTGTTGCCCAGGCTGGAGTGCAGTGGTGTGATCTCGGCTCACTGCTACCTCAGACTCCTGGGTTCAAGTGAGTCTCCTCTCCTGCCTCAGCCTCCTGAGTGGCTGGGATTATAGGCATGCACCACCATGCTGGGCTAATTTTGTATTTTTAGTAGAGACAGGGGTTTCATCATGTTGGCCAGGCTGGTCTTGAACTCCTGACCTGAGGTGATCCACCCGCCTTGGCCTCCCAAAGTGCTGGGATTACAGGCATGTGCCACCATGCCGGGCCCGCATTTGATTATATTTTAAAGGAGCAAACCGAAGAATAAACCAAAAATGATAGAAAAAAATTACCTATTGAATTAAGAGGTAAGCAACAAGGCAAAGGCAATGAGGGTAGAAGCCGGATTTCTATGAATATACCTTGTTTTGCACATTTGACTTTAGAATCATGTATTTTATTTCTCTCGCTTCTTTTTTTTTTTTTTTTTTTTGAGACAGGGTCTTGCTCTGTTGTCCAGGCTGGAGTGCAGAGGTGTGATCTTGGCTCACTGCAGCCTTGAACTCCTGGGCTCAAGCAATCCTCCCACCTCAGCCTCCCGAGTAGCTGGGACTACAGGTATGTGCCAGCACACTTGGCTAATTTTTATTTTTTTTTAGAGATGGGAGTCTCACTATATTGCCTGCCTCAAAATCCTGGCTTCTAGTGCTCCTTGCCCCTTGGCCCCCCAAAGTGTTGGGATTGATTACAGGTATGAGCCACCACACTGGCCTAAAAAGCAATCTCTAAAATGGAAAGTAACATGATATAAATGATCTGGTCGCCACTTGGTGGCACAAGTGCACACAAAAAAATGTTACAAATGCCTTAAAAACAATAATTTGATGGCACATTCCTGGTAGCATATACCTATGGATAAAAGGAACTATAAGAAAAATATTGAATTATTTTTGGCAGAGTAATTGTATTATTAATACTATTGATATTTTGTAACCACTTGAAATATTTTAGAATAAAACAAAAAATAATCATGTTAATGCCATTAGGAATCAAAATTTTCAGCTTAAGGGATACAAACATAAAATCAGGGAAGTTAAATACAATTAGAAGCTGGGTGTGGTGGCTCATGCCTGTAATCCCAGCATTTTGGGAGGCCAAGGTGGGCAGATCACTTGAGGGCAGGAGTTCGAGACACCCCCTGGCCAAAATGGCGAAACCCCATCTCTACTAAAAAATACAAAAATTAGCAGGGTGTGGTGGTGCATGCTTGTAATCCCAGCTACTGAGGACGCTGAAGCAGGAGAATTGCTTGAACCTGGGAGGCAGAGGTTGCAGTGACCCAAGATCATGCCACTGCACTCCAGCCTGGGCGACAGAGTGAGACTCTGTCTCAAAATAAATAAATAAATATATAAATAAATAAAATAAAATTCGAAAGTTATAAATTAGGAAGTTAGACATCTATAATTCTTTTAAAAATTATTATTTATTATTATTTCTTCTAAAAGTGGAATAAAAAGAAATATATAATTCTAAAGTTAAATGAAAAACAGAAATACGGAGCCTTGGAACATGTGATTTTAAATGAACTTTCCAAGTGATTCTGATGCTCTTGGCCTCAGAAGTGAAAAGCAGAGTACCCAGTGGTGCCAGCCACACAGTGCGCTTCCCATAGGAAACATGAATCTTCTAGAGTTTGCCCAGTTGACAACATCACATGTTTATGGGCAAGTTTATGTTGGTCTGGCTTTCCTGCATATGATCCTTCATGACTTCCCTCCCTCTGATCTACTCTTCATACTTGATGGGTCCCCAATTACATATATAACGATTGACCAGGTAGATAGGAGAGATGGAGTTGGACAAAAAAGCACCCCGTGGGCTATGCCGGTGTAGCAAGCAGCAGGCAACCAGAAGCCGGACCTGGCTTTCTGATGGAGAAGGCAGCTTGCAATCAGAGAGACGCTGTGCTGAGCTTACCATGGCAAAACCAACATCCGCTTTCTTCAGAGCAGGTCCGTCATTTGTGCCATCACCAGTGACAGCCACAACCTGCCGCTGTTCCCCAACAGTGCTGTCAATGATGCCTGGGGGAAACAGACACACCACAGTGAGGTTTTCTGGTCTCCCTCACCCCTCAGTTCTACCACCCGCCACTCCTTCTACTTTCCTCTTTCCTTCCCTTTTCCCTTTCCTAGAGGTTCTACAGGAACCACCCAAGGGCAGTAAGTTGTTCATGGGTAGCACTGAACTACGTTTGTCCTCATCTGGTACCCTAAGGCAGCTATGAATAACACATTGGATGGATTTCAAGGCAGAGACCTAGGGGTCAAACTGCACCATTTCCAGCTGGGCAATTTGGGTAAGTTACTTGTCTTCTCAGCCTCAAACTTCCTCATTTGTAAAATGGGAATACCTGCCCTGCCTAGTTCACAGTACTATTGGTAAATAAGACATGATCATGTTTTTAAGAACCCAACAACTTGCCAGGTGCAGTGGCTCACGCCTGTAATCCCAGCACTTTGGAAGGCTGAGGTGGGCAGATCACCTGAGGTCAGGAGTTCAAGACCAGCCTGGCCAACATGGTGAAACCCTGTCTCTACTAAGAATACAAAAATTAGCCAGGCATGGTGGTGGGCGCCTGTAGTCTCAGCTACTCAGGAGGCTGAGGCAGGAGAATCACTTGAACTCAGGAGGCGGAGATTGCGGTGAGCCGAGATTGCGCCACTGCACTCCAGCCTGGGTGACAGAGCAAGACTCTGTCTCCAAAAATAAAAACAAAAAATAAAAAAATTAAAACCCAACAACTTTATTGTGTGTCATACTCACCAAGGGCTCGGATGTTTGCTAACTGTATGTTCTCCCCATATAGCCTGGGAGATCTCCTAGGACCTCCCTATTTGGACAGGAGAGTGACTTTGGCTGGTGGTTCTTATCTGTCTTCGCCCTGGCCTGCCTTCAGCTGTTGCAGGCACCTATTTGGAAGCCAACCTCACCTTTCACCAGAGTGTGCTTGTCAGTGGGAGAAGATCGCGCCAGGACCCGAAGCTTAGGCCAGATCTTGTCCAGCTTTTCTTGCTCTACCTGCCAACACCAGACCACACCTGGATCAGTCAAACTCAGAAAAGCTATCCAGGAAAGTCTTGCTTCTCCATATACTTGGAGCCACTGGGAGATTGGGTACGCCACAGTCCCACATGACAGTGTTATTCTGGCTTCAGCAGAGATTAAACAGCCAACCAGTCTCCAAGGGTAGATTCATGGATGATGACCATTCAGGCCCTGCTTTTTTTCTTTTTCCTCCCAAGTCCCTACCTGGGAGCCAATCCCCCATTTCCCAGACCTTTAACGGGAGGTGGGCCAGGGTTGGCTGTTGGCTCGGGTGGGTAAAGTGGTGCTTCGGAGGTCTTAGGTATGATTTCTATGTAGCTCAGGAAGCTTGGATCTGTGCCACTGCCAGACCACATTCTCCTTTAGCCACTGTTAGCCAAAGGGCAGGGACACAGGAGGGGTGGGCTAGCGGGAAGTCAGTAAAAAAAACTGAAAAAGCAGAAAGACATGAAAAACTAGTGACACTGTCTCAAAAGATAGCTAGTGAGCTCACCAGCTTCATTCACAAGCAACTCCCATTTTTTTGTTTTTGAGACGGAGTTTCGCTCTGTTGCCCAGGCTGGAGTACAGTGGCGCGATCTCGGCTCACTGCACCCTCCGCCTCCCAGGTTCAAGCTTGTCTCAGCCTCCCCAGTAGCTAGGACTATAGGTGCATGCCACCATGCCGAGCTAATTTTTGTATTTTTAGTAGAGACAGAGTTTCACCATGTTGGCCAGGATGGTCTTGATCTCTTGACCTTGTGATCCACCCGCCTCGGCCTCCCAAAGTGCTGGGATTACAGGCATAAGCCACCGTGCCCGGCCAGCAACTCCCAATGTTACCATATGAGCAGCTTTGGTACAAGGAGATGTTTCACTATAAATAGCTTTCACTTTAGAAAACACCCACTTTCCCGCACATGACCCAGATGTCTTATGCTGGAACCCGCCTTTTCCTCGTCAGGGGAGGTCCTGGATCCCCCTACCCAGGACCCACCTCGCCTTTCTCGTTGCGGATGAGCCGGTTGAATTCTTTGCCTTCTAAGCACAGGAAGTCATCCCCAGGTGTTAGAATGCCACATTTGGTGGCAATGGCCCGGGCTGTGTTGATGTTGTCACCTGTCACCATTCTGACAGTAATGCCAGCTTGTTTGCATTTGGCAATAGCATCTGGCACCTTCAGAGAGTGAAGAAAGGGGAAAGGTGCAGATGAGGGTGGTGACCCTGGTAAGCTGTCCCTGTACGTCTGTCCCATTGTGGCAGACAGGAGAGAGGCACCCTAGAAGTGGTGCCATGTGGCATGGGCTAGGTCTGGTCATGTTGATATTGTTAGGTGCCACCTCACTTCTGTCCTACCTACAGCAGTCACATTTGAATTTGCCCTATTGCACCACGAGTTGAAGGGGAAATTTGCTTTGGGAGCCAGGTGTAAAAACTTGCTCTCCACTCACAATCGAGACTCCTTGGCAGGGCATGGATGGCATTTTGCGATTTGGCCACTGCTTTCTTTTCTAGCAGAAGCTTCTGCCACTCTCCACCCACCTGGCCCATGCTCCAACCATATCAGCTCTTTGTAATTTCCCACATGCATGACACCCTCTCATGCCTCTGGGCCTCGACAATTAATAGTCCATCTGTCTATGCTTCTTAGAAGCAGAGATTTTCAATCCCCTAGTGTCTAGAATAGTTATCAGCACACAGCAGTTACTCAAAAAGAATGTGTTGATTGAAAGGAGGGAGCTAAAGACAAAGTTGGTGTCCTGATTAAATCAATCTCCTGACAATACTTAAGTGTCAAATAATGAGCCCAATAAGCCCTTTGCTTCTGAACACTCAGACAGCATTAACCCTAGGAATGCCACATTCTATCAAACTGGTACTCCACAGCAGTCCTGTGAAGCAGGAAGCACAGAAACATCTATCCCTGTAAGTGAGAAGCAGTTAGGTTACCTGCCTGGGGTCACAACTAGAAAGGGAACTAGTACTCCACTTCCTGAGACTCCTGGGTGGCTTCCCACCCTCTCACCTCTGGGCGCACAGGGTCCTCAATGCCCACCACTGCGATACAGGTCAGTTCAGTGAGGATCTCATTCTCATTGTCCCAAGAGGGCTCTGCGTCATTGAAATCCCGGTAAGCTATGCAGATAGTCCGGAGTCCATCACAGGCCATGGGCTCGATGACAGTGCGTATCATATCATCTCTGTCTTTATTCCTGAATGGCACTGCTTCCCCTTTCCGGTCCAGGATTCGATTACACCTGGGGAGGCGCACAGTAAGAACACGGTGTCTCCCTTCCCACTCAATATGTTTCTACAATCATTGACAGACATTTTGGCCACTCTGTATTATTCCTAAAGACATTGCTCCAAGCATGGCCAAACATTTCCTTCGTCCATCACCCAGCGGAGTCCCTCTTTCCAAGGTGGGTGGGCTGTGGATGGAGTAAGGTCTAGGTAGGTAGAGAGTAGGATTCTCCCATGTCATCTATTCTTACCCATATGTGAATGCAATGCGAGTCATTTGTGAATCCCCTGCTCTTTTGAACTTCTTGAAGGCAGAGAGACTTTTTCAATCCGAGTATTCAGAATAGTGCTCACTGTGTGGTGGTGGTTTAGGGGGAGGTTTCCTATACAAGAATGTGCTGATGAAAAGAAGGTGGCTAAAGCCAAGTTGGGGTACTGGTTAATTCAGCCCTACTGGCCCTATACCTAAGTAGGGTCAACTTTTGATGATCTATGGGTAATCTATTAATAGTCACTTTTTTTTGGTGAGACAGAGTCTCACTCTGTCACCCAGGCTGGAGTGCAGTGGTGCGATCTTGGCTCCCTGCACCCTCTGCCTTCTGGGTTCAAGCGATTCTCCTGCCTCAGCCTCCTGAGTAGCTGGGATTACAGTGCGCACCACTATGCCCGGCTAATTTTTGTATTTTTTTTTTTAGTAGAGACAGGGTTTCACCATGTTGGTCGGGCTGGTTTCGAACTCCTGACCTCATGATCCGCCTGCCTCGGCCTCCCAAAGTGCTGGGATTACAGGCGTGAGCCACTGCGCCTGGCCGAATAGTCACTTTTAAAGTTACATAAATTCCCTGTAATCAGAAATGGGAATGGGAAGGAAAGAGAAGGAAAAGAGAACACAGAACAAACATTTCTAGTACTTGTTATGTACAAGGCATTTTACATACATTGAATCATTTAGTTACAGTGAGGAGCTGAGTACCGCTCTCTCTGTTTTCAGATTAGGAAATGGGAACTGAGGATCGTCCAGGTCTGAATCCTGGCTGTGCCACTGTCAGCTGTATCACCTTGAGTGAGATACTTAACTTCCTTATATCTCTGTTTTCTCATCTGTAAAACTGGGATCATCACAGTACCCACCTTCCTGAGTTGTGAGGATTAAATACAACAAGCCACCGTAAGCACTTAAATAACATGCGTGGCTTGAGTAGACGCTTGGATATTAGTTATTATGGCACCACCTGGCTGGAGGGCTCCCTCATCCGCATGGGTTCAGTGTGGGGTGTGCACCCATGCCTTCCTGAGGAGAGGCTCTTGAAGGGAAGCAGAGCTGTCAGGGGTGCTCACTTGCGCAAGATGATCTCAGAGGCGCCCTTGCTGTACATACGGAAGCCACCGCTGGGATTCCTGATGACGGTGCTCATTGACTTGCGCACTGAGTTGAAGGTGTACACTTTGTAGAGCTTCTCCTCGGGCACTTCATTACGCACAGCCTGGTAATCCTGCTTCAGATCTGTGACAAAGCCTAGCAGGGCACACTCGGTCTTGTTTCCCACCTGCCGAGGCAGGCCTCCCTCCTTCTCTGGAGGCTGGGAGAAGAAATATACACAGCACTAGTGAGTAAGATGCCTTGACAAGGCAGAGAACTTAGGGAGGAACGAACTCATTTACAAAGCCTTCACATTATATACCTGGAGCTCATGGGGGAAATAACATTTGTTTTTTGTTTTTTTTTCTTTTCTTTTTTAGAGATGGAGTCTCGCTCTGTTGCCCAGCCTGGAGTGCAGTGGTATAATCTTGGCTCACTGCAACCTCCACCTCCCGGGTTCAAGTGATTCTCCTGCCTCAGCCTCCCGAGTAGCTGGGTCTACAGGTACCTGCCACCATGCCCAACTAATTTTTGTATTTTTAGTAGAGATGGGGTTTCACCATGTTGGTCAGGCTGGTCTCAAACTCCTGACCTCAGGGGATCTGCCCACCTTGACTTCCCAAAGTGTTGGGATTACAGGCGTGAGCCACCGCACCTGGCATCTTTTTTGTTTTTCTTTTTGACATAGCATCTTGCTCTGCTGCCCAGGCTTGACTGCAGTGGTGTGATCTCAGCTCACTGCAGCCTTGACCTCTTAGGCTCAAGTGATCCTCCCACCTCAGCTTCCCGAGTAGCTGGGACTACAGGTGCGCAATCATGCCTGGCTAATTTTGTTTATTTTTGTAGAGATGAGGTCTCACAATATTGCTCAGGCTGGTCTCAAACTCCTGGGCTCAAGCGATCCTCCCACTTTGGCTTCCCAAAGTGCTGGGATTACAGACGTGAGCCACTATGCCCAGCCTGTTTTTTTTCAAGGATAGGCAGAGAGTGGTCAGTAGTAACTGTGATCCTTGTGCCATCCAGGGCTTAGGGATTTTGTAGTTTGCTCTAGTGGTAGTGCTGGTGTCTCGCCTTGTGTGGGTCTTATTCTAATACTCTGTGCTTGTTTCTAGAAAGTGAGTAATTTACTTCTGATAAGCCCAATTCTACTTTGGGATACGTTCTACTTGCCCTCCTTAGAGACATTGCCTTTACATGCTAGTTGGGAGGGTATTTCCTGGCCATAGATTCTTACAGGCCCTTGCCCTGAACCCTCCATTGACTCCCAGGTACTTTTCCATAGTCTCACCCAAACATGTTCACTCCAGAGTGAGAAATGGTGCTCACTCTCACCCGGGATGAGAATTTAGGGATGGCAATTTAGGCAGTGTAAACAATAAGCGGGTTCATTTCAGAGAAAATGGATGTTCCCTTCCAACCAACCACCCATTCTGAGTGTCTAGGCAAAGGAGATGCTTACCAGAATCTTGGAGGTATAAGCACTGTTGATGGAAATGCCATTGACAATGAGGTCCAGGACTTTGGGCAGGAAGACATCAGGGCTTGGGATTTGACGGTAATGGATGCCCCCAATATAAGCTTGTACCACAGTCATTCGGTTCATGGTCAACGTGCCCGTCTTATCAGAGCAGATGGCGGTGGCATTGCCCATGGTCTCACAAGCATCCAAGTGCCGCACCAGGTTATTGTCTTTCATCATTTTCTACAAAGGAGAAAAGACTTGAGGGGGGACTAACTGGACTCTCCTAAATATAGGTCAAAGCCATTTCCTAGCCAATATCTCTCCATATTTCATCTTCCAGTCCCACACAAAAATCCAAGATACTGGCTGGGTGCGGTGATTCATGCCTGTAATCTCAACACTTCAGGAGGCTGAGGTGGGCAGATCACCTGAGGTCAGGAGTTCAAGACCAGACTGGCCAACATGGTGAAACCCTATCTCTACAAAAGATACAAAAAGTAGCTGGGCATGGTGGTGCACACCTGTAATCCCAGCTACTTGGGAGGCTGAGGCACGAGAATCAGTTGAACCTGGGAGGCCGAGGTTGCACCATTGCACTCCAGCCTGGGTGACAGAGTGAGACTCTGTCTTAAAAAAAAAATAAAAAAAAATCCAAGATACCATTTTTGTCATTCTCTGAAGGTTCTACAGGGTCATTTCAACATTGATGCATCTGACAGAGATGGTCCTTCCATTAACACCAGGGACTTCTGCTCTTGTGAGGCACCAGCCAAAGTTTACAGATGATAGAATGGCTTATCTTTTCACTAAGGGTTACATGGTACCCTTTCCTCCCATCTCTATCCTAAAGGAAGAGATACGATTGTTCCAGTCTCACCTTCACAGAGTAGGCCAGTGAGATGGTGACAGCCAGAGGCAGCCCCTCTGGCACAGCCACCACCAGTACAGTGACGCCGATGATGAAGAACTTGACAAAGTACTGGATGTAGATGGGAGTACACTCAGGGAGCCATGGTCTGCGATTTATCACAAAGTTGTCAATCACGAAGTATAGAATCAGGATGAAAACTGTGAGAGCAGACATGAGCAGACCTGTCCAGAGAAACAAGTCACATGAACCCAGGCCTGAGGGCATTCCTAGGGCCCTAGCCAGAGATAGAATGGCATCAGTTGTAGCCTTTGTTGCCAATTGTTAAAACCACCATCTCCAGGAAGACTTACTAAAATCCCCGCCCAGTCTCTGTTGCTTATACATTATAGCATAAGGAACAAACACTGGTTTCGTATTTCAAAGACACAGGTTCTATTCTCAGCACTGCACTAACTTGACTTGTGGCTTTGGACAAGTCATTGACCCTCTCTGGGCCTGTTTCCTAGATCAAATTCCTCATTCATAAATCAGGGGGTTGATCTGTTTCCTGAAACAGCATTCTATGATCCTATTCCACACCCACCCTCTCCCTACGATTCATAATGTCATGACTGTATTTGTCCATTTCCTAGTAGTTTATCAATTTTGACTTCTCCCCTACTAACCTCCGAATGCTGGACAATTCACACCTTGTTTACAGCAATGCCTCTGTGGTGCTAGTGTATCACCTGCATGGCTAACTCTTAGAACAGTGCTTCCCAACCTTTCTCTTGTCATGGCACACATAGAAGATGCCAATAACAGTAAATATTTATGTGGGCACCTACTGTGGGCCAGGCAAGCACTTCACAACAACCCTGTGAAATAGGTTACTATTATCACTCCCTTTTTAAAGATGACGAAATGAAAGTACTGAGAGGTCTTTGGTATGGCCCATTGGTAGAGTGACCAAACCATCCCGAGACTACTGAACAGTTTCCAGGGATGTGGGGGTTTGCTAAAATTGAGAAAATCCCAAGCAAACTTGGACGGTTGGTGACCCTACACATTACAGTACATGAAAGAATCTGCTGAAGGTCAAAACCGACTGGCCTAGGGATTCTGATTGCCATGGGTGCTGCCTGAATGCTTTGAGGGCTGATGGAATCAGTATCTGGGGACAACTGTCCCTAACTGTGGCACAATATTTGGGAAAAGCTCTGCTTTAAATCATTGTCTGGTTTTGGTTTTTGCTTTTCCCAAGGGCCAGATGATTCAGGGGCCTCCAAGCAAGGCTAGAGATGATGATATCAATGAAAGCAAATTCTTCTGTACTTTACTTGATTAGGGCCAGGACTCAGGTGGAGAAGCAAGCCACTGAGGGTGCAAAATTAAGAAGGAACTCACTCTTCAGGTGGTGGAAGGCATCTGACTTGCCTCACCCTATTCCTGGACTGGCCTAACATATAAAATAAAGCAACAAAGGAGACTAGTGGCCAGCCATCAGGTAGCTTGTACTCTCTAAGAAGAACAAGGCAGGGGCCAGGTGCAGTGGCTCACACCTGTAATCCCAGCACTTTGGGAGGCTGAGGCCGGCAGATCACTTGAGGCCATGGGATTACTTGAGGCCAGGGGCAGATCACTCGAGGACAGGAGTTCAAGACTAGCCTGCCCAACATGGCGAAACCCTGTCTTTACTAAAAATTAGCCAGGCATGGTGGTGCATGCCTGTAATCCCAGCTACTCGGGAGACTCACTTGAACCCCTGAGGTGGAGGTTACAGTGAGCCAAGATTGCATCACTGCATTCTAGCTTGGATGACAGAGTGAGGCTTTCTCACAAACAAACAAATAAGCAAAAACAACAATAAAAAAACAAGGTAAGGATTAGGAGAATAGTACAAGGGTTAGGTGGGGTATATTTAATGTTTCAGACCTGTGTGTTTGATTCTGCCCCTGCAATTCATCTCATCCATGTATAGTTTATATGCAAGAGATTTCACAGCAGTTAAAATTAGCTGGGCACTAGAACGGACACAAAGAGGTTAGGCCAACTCAGTCCAGTAGATCTTTCTGTGAAACGTAAGAAGTTCTCTATCTGTGCTGTCCAATATGACAGCCACTGCTAGCACATGTGGCTCGTGACCAACTAAAATGTGCCCCAGCAACTGGATTTTTAACTTTATTTACTTGTAATTAATTTAAATTGCAGCAGTCACATGTGGTGAGCGGCTGCTATGGTGGGCAGCATGGATCCCACCATCCAGTGTGTGCAAACTGAATCAGCGGTGTTGGCATCCTGTGGGGGTTTGTTAGGAATGCAGAATCTCAGGCTCCACACCAGACCCTCTGAACTGAATCTACACCTTAACAAGACCCCCAGGTAAGTTGCACACAGCTGTATAAAGTGCAGAAATGTGCTGATTATGATTGTGGTAAACAGAAAGGTGGAATCACAGAATAAACAGTGGTAAAAGACTATTCTCTGGCAGGGCACGGTGGCTTATGCCTATAATCCCAGCACTTTGGGAGGCCGAGGTGGGCGGATCACTTGAGGCCAGGAGTTCGAGACCAGCCTGGTCAACATGGTGAAACCCCATCTCTACTAAAAATACAAGAATTAGATGGGCGTGGTGGTGTGTACCTGTAGTCCCTACTACTTGGGTGGCTGAGGCAGGAGAATCGCTTGAACCCAGGAGGTGGAATCTGCAGTGAGTTGAGATGGTGCCACTGCACTTCCAGCCTGGGCAACAGAGAAAGACTCCATCTCAAAAAAAAACCCCAAAAAACAAAAAACAAAAAAACTATTCCTTGAGGGATATGTCCACTGAAGTAGCAATCTTCTATTTCTTCTTCCCACTCCCCATTCTCCCCCTCCATTGAAAGAAAGTGGTAAGACAGGAAAATGCAGAGGCAAGTGATGGAGAAGCCACTTTCTCATATGCAGAGTGCATTTAGAGAGGGCCTGTCTAACCACAGCCTTCCTTCTTCCTCCAGTCCTTACTTGGTATTTATTGCTTTTTGCTTGGCCAGATCCTACTACTATGCTAGGGAATTGCCTCTAGCAAGCTGCAGCCTTCTCTATCTTTAAGGAATTTACAACCCAAAATAAGAGACAGGTAAGTAGTTATTAAAATCTTCCTTCTTGCTAATGTAAATCTCCCCTACTGTAATATATGCTCTTTACTTCTCATTCATTTGGATTAAGAGATCTCACGGCCATTAACCCTTACACACAGGAAAACATTTCTCTCTGAAAAAGCCTAGGGAGAAACCAAACAGTGGCGGAGATAGGGACACAGCTGCCTAGCCCCAAGTAGCCATTCTGAAGTTTCACCTTCTTTCTGCCAGTCTCAGTTGGTGCAGAAAGAAGGGGATAAAAGTGATGAGGATGCAGGATAACACTGATAACCACAATGAGGCTGCACCCTACTCACCAGCTTTCCCAATCTGAACAGCCAGGCGAGTCAGCTTGCCCTGCAGCACTGACTTCTCCTTTTTAGGCACCTTGACTGCCTTCTTGTCTTTTTCCTCATTGTCGATTCCCTCCTGGCTATTGAGTGGCTGGATTTCCAGGGCCACTCCGTCTTGGGTCTTTGCTAGAGTGTACACACAAATAGGACAGGTGAGCAGGCAAGGTGGTAGCACTGAGTGGCAGGCAGGTGGAAACCAAAAAACCTTCCTGTCTCTTTCCCAGAATCTACCTTGGACCTGACATCAGTCCCGACCACTCGCAACCCATGCTAGACATGGAACTTGCCTTCAACACTCTATTAGGGCCTTTGGAATAATATTCTAATGACTTCAGATGAAACTGGGGTGCTTTTAGGATATGGATTTCTTCTTCAGTGGCAGCTTCCTGGCACTACCTGAGTCCCAAGCCAGATTTATTCCAGCAAGGGGATTAATCATGTCACTAAGCGCTATTAAAACAAC
The DNA here is from genome assembly GCF_049350105.2 of Macaca mulatta. Taxonomy (NCBI): domain Eukaryota; kingdom Metazoa; phylum Chordata; class Mammalia; order Primates; family Cercopithecidae; genus Macaca; species Macaca mulatta. The sequence continues at coordinate 61,446,050 of NC_133406.1, read as the reverse complement.
CATCCTTCCTGGAACTCAGTGCTTAAAATAGTGAATCTTTACTGCAGATAGGGGCTGAAGGAGAGGGTTGGTAGATGTTTCTAGAGCACAAGATTGCTCTGTTAAATGGTTTATCTCTCTCTCTCTCTCTCTCTCTCTCTCTCTCTCTCGATTGTCAGGGAAGAAACACATACCCCCAGACCCAGGGTATTTTCCAGCTCCTTCTAGCAGTTGAAGGATAGGAAAAGAAAATTCCCTTTCTTCCCTGCCTAACAAAGGTAGAGAGATACAGAGTGGGACCTAGGGTTAAGTCTTTTGGGGAAGAGGGAAGAAGCTGGTGTGAGGGACCTCCTGTAATAAGAGAAAGCAGGGATAAAGAGAGACATATAAATCCATTTTGCTTTTAAAAGAAGAGTTAAAGAACTAAAATTAAAGAATTATTTCTGTTTAGCTCTGGTTTTCTAATGTGATGACTTTATTTCTAAAGACTGCTGTGATGCGGGTTACAAAGTATAAACAAATCTCTAGGAGTGTCACAAGAGAGCAGTTCTTGCTGGCTCCCAGCACCACTCCATTTTCACCCCTGCAGGGCTCAGCCCCTTGCTTAGGATACCCTTCCTGAGTAGTCCCTGCTGTCAGACTCACAAACAAGAAGACAGAGATGGAATGTGAACACAGCCACCAAAAGAGAAACACACATCAGATCAGGAGGAAGAAAACAGACTGTGGCAAGAACAAAGAAGAGAGGTGGGGAGAGAGGTACAGAGAAAGGGCTCTCTCCAAGCACCCCTGAGAAGACCAGCAGAGAAGGGATCCAGACCAGAAGAGGACACCGATGAGGAAGCTATCAAGAGGAGGGTGCAGGGACTGCCCATCCCACCTCCCTCCGCCATGAGGACCCTGAAGTCTTCCAACCCAGGAACTGATGACTGTTGGTGTTTAAATCAGGCTGAGGGCAATGAAGCGGAGCTCAGCTCCCTGGGAAGAGCAGATCAATCCTACACACTCCCCAAGAGAAACCTTGACATGACATTCTGTGAGCCAACAGCAGAGGGTGCTGTTGTCCCATCTTAGATTGGGATCAGGCCCTTGAGACCACCCCAAAAATCTCTGCACCTTCCTCAGGATGAGGCATCTGAGCCACAGCAGGAGATAACAGATTTATGGAGAGGAAAAGGGAGAAGGCAGATGGCCTGGAAAGGTCTGGTTTGAGCGTGGGCAGGTAGAGATGGTAAATGAGTGGTTGGAGAGGTTACCTTTGTTGCGATTTTCAGGGACTCCTTGCTTTTTACCTGTTTGAACAAGAAAGAAAAAAGTGGGGTCGAAACCCAAAGTGACTATTAAGAGATCCAATTTGTTGGTCCTGCTCAGAGCCCAGAAGGGCGACAGTTAAGTGGTCGGGTTGCAGGGAAGGGACATAAATGTAAAGGAAGCTCACATCTCTGCTTTCATTCATTCTTGCTAGAGGCTCTCATGAATCCTCGGGATAGCCACCAAAACGCTCACGTAGGTGAGTGCATACTCACACCTGAGGTGCTTTCTCTTGCTCCTGGCCTGAGTCACATTGCTTGGAAAAATAGGGTGGGGATTAGGAAGTGAGAGGTTTGAACTGTTTCTGCCTGATGGCAAAGACTCTGAAAGGTGTCTCCGTGTTACTTCAACAGCACCAGGCAAGCTTCCTCCTTATTCATCTGCAGGCAGCTGCAGAAATGAATTGTTTAGTTCCTGAGGGAATGTGTTTTGTTTCCTTTTCATAAACTGTCCTCCACTAAACAGCTCAAGATGATTCTCCAGCCATGTGGTAGAAACCTTCTCTCCCCTAAGGGAAGAAGGAATGCTTAGGGAAACGGGTAGACTTGGTTTTAGTATCTTTTCCTCTTTCTCCCTCTTATTCTTTCCTTCAGGAATAACTGAGGGGCAAAGACTGAACTAACTGTTCCTACTCTTCTAGCTGTGTGTCTCTTCCACTGAGAGCCCACAGTTTCGGCAGAAATCTATTTTATTCTTCTGGCCAGTTTTCTCTTAGTCTTGATGGTTCGTTTAACCCCCCATCTTTGAGGAAGAAAGTTGGGGGAGGAGGAGTACATGGAAGGCATTTGGGGCTACAGCACCTAGCCAGTTTATTTAGGGCAGGCTTTATAACTTACCCCTTTACAAGCCACCAATAGACACAAAAATCAAGCTCAAATTCAACCTGATTTGGGAGCCTAAAGCCAGGATCTGGTTTTCATCAGAGCCCCCTGGAGCCAAGGATTTACATCTTTATCTCAGCAAGGAGTTTGGATATCTGCTTTCTTCATCGCAGCAGATTCTTCTAACCATGCTTTCTATCCAGATCTGCTCCCTCACTTCCTTGTTTGTCCATGGGGATGAGAGGAAAGAGAATCTCAGTCCAGATGCCCCTTACCTTTCTTCTTCTTCTCCCCTTCGTCATCCTCATTGACCCCCAAGAGAGTAAGGATGATTCCAGTCTGAGAGTTGACACCAACAGCCGTCACCACCATCCGGCCAGAACCTTCCATGACATGGGTCCCTACATGGGAAAGGAGAAGATGGGAAGGAATGTTTTTTTTTTAATACCTAGACATGATTTGATATGAAACACAAATTTAGAAGAAAAAAATAGTCCTCCCTACCCCATGGATAATGATGTGTTTAGCACAGTAGGAAAAGGTCAAGAGCTGGGCACATTTAAAACAGACCAGACAAACTGGGAGTAAGGAGGAAAATGTGTCTGACTGCTTTAGGGTAAGCCCTCCCTCCTGCCCCCACTCCCACCCCTGCAACCAGCAGAGCCCCTTCAAGGGCCTTATTACACTTGTTTCACGGAAAACTTCATTTAGGCTGCCTGATATCCTTGTATTCCACCCACCAAAATGCTGCTGCCCCAGTTGAATCCCAGGGAAGGAGATGGGACACAGTCAGAAGAGAGAACAGGGTCTGGATCCTGTGGCCTGGGTGTTTGCAGGGAGGTAAATGGGAACTTGGGTAGCCAGGGCCTATACCTGAGAGCAACATGGGGTCTTTGTCCAGGGACTTCTTGACATGATCGGATTCCCCTGTCAGAGAGCTCTCATCAATCTTCAGATCATTCCCTTGGATCAGGATCCCATCTGCAGGCAGCAGATCACCTAGAGCACAAAGGGGAAGAAGGGACAGTGAAGGAGATAGTAAGAGACTGGCTGAGGGTAGGGACCTCCAACTCCTTCAACCCCATCTCACGGCTGCTCCCGTGGGCCCTATCTGGAGGGCAATGGTCGTGAGTACATGGAGGGTCTTTACAAGACTTCAGCTCTGTACAACCTGGGAGAAGGCTGCTTTCCAGGCATTATAAATTCAAACTCTTATTCATCCCCACACCTTTCCATGGCCTGAATATTACACACTTTTAACCCTAAGACACACAGAGTACAAGTCTGACAATCTCGTGGCAGAGCTTCAGCTACTCCTTTCTGAAATTCCTTCCCACAACCTCTTTAAACTCTAACCTAGAAGTGAATACAGTTTTGGATCTTATCTTTTTGGGTTTTCAGCAATTCCCAGCCCCCTCATACCAAAGGACCTATCCCTTAAATGGGGGTGGTAGTGGGGTAAGCAAAAGAGACACGGAGCTCTCACCGTATTTGACTTGGGCAATATCACCGACCACAATCTCAGCCACAGGGAGCTGGATGAGTTGACCATTTCGGATGATGGAGAACTTTTGCTCCTGTTCAATGCGGTTCTGCAGCCCCCGGAATTGCTTCTCTTTGCTCCAATCATTAAAGGCAGTCACTAACACCACGATGATCACTGAGAAAAGGATGGCTGCCCCCTCAATCCAGCCAGCTTGTGCCTCACTTTCATCTTCTGGGGTACTTGCAACTTGACCACACACTATCCCAGGAAGGGAGAGAAATAGTCACTGAAGGGCTTTTGTTGACAATAAGAAATGGGAGTGGTGCTTCCACAATCCCAAGATAGAAAGTCAGGAAAAGTGAATAATAGCAAACACAACTGTTGGCTGGAAGAGGATATCAGAGGATAGTAGGATTGAGTATTATCTTATCACGAGTGTAACTATTTATGTTAATCCAAAAGAGGTAAATGACTAAATAGTACAAACTATCAAATTTAGGCAAGTCACATGTAAGGTCACACTTATGGTTCCCAACATGGTCAGGCTTTTGCTACTGTTTCCCATAATGTGAGACAATTGGTGGCGGGGGGCACTTTGAGATGCAGGGTTTTGTTGGTTGGATAAGGGTAGAGAATTCCTGGCTGGGGATGTTGGTTCACACCTGTAATCCCAGCACTCTGGGAGGCCAAGGCAGGCAGATCGCTTGACCCCAGAGGTTTGAGACCAACCTGGGCAACATGGTGAGACCTTGTCTCTATGTTATAAAAATTATTAAATAGGCTGGGCAAGTGGGTCACACCTGTAGTCCCAGCACTTGAGGAGGCCGAGGCAGGTGGATCACCTGAGGTCAGGAGTTTGATACCAGTCTGGCCAACATGGTAAGGCCCTGTCTCTACTAAAAATACAAAAATTAGCCAGGTGTGATGGCACACACCTGTAATCCCAGCTACTCAGGAGGCTGAGGCATGAGAATCGCTTGAACCCAGGAGTTTGCAGTGAGCCTAGATCAAGCTGCTGCACCCAGTCTGGGTGACAGAGCAAGAATCCATTAAAAAAATAATAAATAAATAAATAAATAAATAAATAAAATGTCTTAAAAGGGTAGAGGATTCCTGACATTCTGAAAAAAGATTTAATGGAAGAAAGAGGGTGGGGGTATGGTGGGGAGGAACCCTTGGAATAAGGATGAGTTGGAAGAATAGCTTAGTACTACTGCTGGTTTCCTTTGGAAAGCCCACTCTGGATAATGGGGGGAATGTTTTAAGCTATAATCTGTCAGCTACCAATACTAAGTGCTTTTTGGTGGTGGTGGAAAGCACCCAGATAAGAGTCACGCTGAGTTGTTTAGGACACTCACGTTCATTTTCTTCACCAGCAGGGCGATAAAAGGACAGGACCAGGGAGATGATGGCTGCAATCTCCAGGATGATGAGTGTGACATCTTGAAGGGCTTCCCACACTAATTCTAAGAAGGTTTTGGGCTTTTTGGGGGGGATCACGTTGTGTCCGAACACCTGCCTACGTTTCTCCAGATCTGCAGGGTTCCCAGATAGACCTGAAAAGGAGATAGGAGTGGATGAATGAATGCAAAAAAAAAAAAAAAAAAGAAAATGATAAAAGGCAGTTTTGAAGTGGTGATGAGTCATGATCACGCCATTACACTTTAGCCTGGGCAACAGAGAGAGACACTGTCTCAAAAATAAATAAAATAAAGAGCCAGGCATGGTGGCTCACGCCTGTAATGCCAGCACTTTGGGAGGCCAAGATGGGTGGATTGTTTACATTTAGGAGTTCAAGACCAGCCTGGGCAACTTTGTGAAACCCTGTCTCCACAATAAAGACAAATATTAGCCAGGCATGGTGTGGTGCACCTGTAGTCACAGCTACTCAGGAGGCCGAGGTGGGAGGACTGTTCTGACCTCAGGAGTTTGAGGCTGCAGTGAGCAGCAGTGATCATGTCACTGCACTCCAGCCTGGGCAACAAAGTGAGACCTTGTCTCTAAAATAAAATAAATAAAAAAGATCCCCTGCTTCCTGATTTGCTCAAGTATGAGATCCAGTTAGAGACAACCATCCTAATCTACCCAGGACTCAGAGAGGGTGGAACTTTCAGGCTAAAAATGGGCAAAATGAAACTGGTCAGCCACGGGACCACTCACTTATCTTAGTGGCAAGTATAATCTGGATAAATTCCTAACCAGACATAACATCTTATCTGCTACTGATTGAGTATGCCCCAGGGTCCAGCTCTGAGAATATAAATATTAAAGTGGTTCTTGGGATTCACATAGAACTTTTATGTCATATGAACAGGTACATGCTGTGGTGATTTAAATGCAGAGTGAGCTGCCATCCATTGGCTCACACACAAAGGCCAGGAAGAAGAAGCTCCTTGCTCAAGGTCATGCAGGATGGAGGCAGAGCCCACACACGTGTCCTGATTCTAAGATCCAGGAGCTTTAGGGGAGCATCAGAGCAGAGTCTTTGAGACTATAACTTGCGGGCATTCCCTTTAAGCACATGTGCCCCTCCTTTTCTGTCACACACATATACACACCTGTGTGCCTATGTGTGTGCATGCACACACACTCACAGAGGCACAAACACACACCACTGAGAGGTACTACCATTCTACTAAAGACTAAGTAGGTACTAAGGGAAGTACTACTACTCAGATTGAATAAAAAGCGAACAAGAAAGGTGAGGCCACAAAGTTTTCAGATACTACACAGTACTTGATCACCAGCATCCTCCCCACCAACATATGTTTGCTTACATACCTCTGTGTACACACACCACATACCACACATACCATACAGACACATATACACCACAAACCACATACACCACTCACATCACACACCATATGCACAATATACAGACACATACACACCAAACACAAACCACATACACAGTACATACCACACAGATATACGACACACACACACACACAGACCACGTACCACATACATACCATACCTACTCTCTAGACACCTTCTCAGAAGGACAAGAGATAGGCAGAATTATTCTCAGTGCTTTCCTTATAGTTGGGTCCTTTCACAGGTCCCCAGGTAGGGCTACTCTTGAAGGGAAGAGGGGAAATCCTACCGTGGCGATTAATGCCAGTTGGTATTCATCAAGTTGTTTACATGCTGAAGCAAAGTATTACTGGTTTTGACACTGGAAGTTGTTGGCTGCTGGTTTGAAGGGTTTCCCACAGGCAGGGTGGGGTGGCTTTTGTCTTGAAAAAAGGTTAGCAGCTGAGGAGGGTCAGAATCAGAGGAAGGGAACTTCAACTGAGCTTCACAGAGAGAACAAGACGAAGTGGATGACGGGGGCTGCAGGGACAAAACAGGCAAAGGACTTGGATGCCAGAGGCCTTCCTCACACTTTAGTCAATGGGAAGGGCTATTCTGTTGCTGAGGAAGGAATGCAGATGTGATATAAGGGCAAATGTCTACTCTTCACTGAAAATCTTCACTGAATAGAACCCAAGAGTGGGCCAGGCATGGTGGCTCATGTCTGTAATCCTCAGCACTCTGGGAGGCCGAGATGGGCGTATCACTTGAGATCAGGAGTTTGAAACCAGCCTGGCCAACATGGTGAAACCTCGTCTCTATTAAAAATACAAAAAAATTAGCCGGGCATGGTGGCGCATGTCTGTAATCCCAGCTACTAGGGAGGCTGAGGCAGGAGAATTGCTTAAATCTGGGAGGCAGAGGTTGCAGTGAGCCGAGATCACGCAACTGCACTCCAGCCTGGGCGAGAGAGAGACTCTGTCTCAAAAAACAAACAAACAACAACAACAACAACAAAAACCAAACAAACCCAGGAGTGTTACCTTAAGTGTCAAGAGGAGAGATTTGCGTTAGGACCTGAGGAAGACATCTGAACAGATAAAGATTTTGAAAATGGGAAAATAGGTACCCAAGGGAGTATTATTTGCAGAGCTTGGGATGGCCTCCATTTCCCTATGCTATAAAACAAAAAGCACCAGGAGACATACTCAAGATACTCGTCTGTCTGGGAAGGTACATGTGGGGGGTGGAAGATGAAAGTGAGGGGCAGGGGATGAACTGGCATCCACACCTGTGCAGTCAGGGGTGTGAGGGCCTCTTTTGAGACCACATTCACTTGCTAGTGCTTAGGAGAGAGACACAGGAGCTGGTTAGGGAAGTGGTGCCTGATGTCTTACCCAGGGTCTCCTGATTCCCAGTGCCCAAGCACATCACCCTGGCCTCCAGCGCAGTGGCACAGCTGAGCCCCGCAGAGCTGTGAGGATTGGCCAAACCTCCAGAAGCAAACTGAGTTGCTCTCCAGAGCCTCCCTGCCCCCACCAGCCGGAGAAGTCAGGTTCCTAGTAGGAGGGACAGCCAGGGCCTGGGAAAGAAGTGTTCTGGGTAGGGCATCTTTAGCCCCAGACAGGCAGAGGCAGACTTGCCAGGGGGCAGGGCCTTGCTGGTCCTTTCTCCCCAGGGACCAGAGATGGCAAGGCTGTGCCAAGTTGGACCTGCTGTGCTGGAAAGCCAGGCTTGCTGAAGGGAAGCAGGAGTGCTGGTAATTTGTTAACCTACCTGGGATGCTTCTCAAAGAAGCAGGATTCACAATGTAAAGGGAGGAGATGCCCTTTCCTCCTTACCATGGGTTAGTAGATGATTATGAGGGCAAAGCAAGATACCAGATATTAAAGATCATAAGGCGCACCCCAACAGCCTAATGAAACCCTCCCTCCCAAAAAGAGGGACGTACGAGGGGTGGAGAACAGGGTTACCGTCCCTCTCTGCTCTCATGCTAATACCCCGTAATCATCCATGATGCCCAGCCCCCTATCTCCTATATCATGTAGTCGAGAAATCCTACCAGCTTCAAAATATATCTAGTCCAATCACTTTCCATTTTCACTGTTATCATCCTGGTCTAAACCATCCTCTCTCATCTGGATTATAGCAATCGTCTTCCAACCGGTCTCCTTGCCTCCACCCTCGCTCTCCTGTTCTCAGTCTCTTCTCAATGTATCAGCCAGAATGATCTTTTTTAAGATCTAAGGCAGTACATGCGATTCATCTGCTCAAAACCCTCTGGCTTTTACTTAGAGTAAAACTAGGCACCAAGGACTTGATGGGCTTCCAGGCCCCTTATGACTCCCCCCCGTCCCCCAGTCCTTATCTCCTACTAGTTTCTCCATGTTCACTGAGATCTGGCCCAGCCAGACTGCCTACTGTTCTCTGAACGCACTAGACATGCGTCTACATCAGGGCCTCTGCACAAGCTGTTCCTTCTGCCCAGATTCCTCTTTGCTGGAGAGGGCTCACTTCCTCACCTCCTTCAGGTCTTTGTACAAATGTCTTCTTTTTAGTGAGGCCTACCCTGACCACTGTATTTACCCGGCACTCTTGATCCCCCTCATCCTGCTCACTCATTTCCCTCCACAGGTCTTCTTACCTAGCATATAATAGGATGCATTCATTTATTGTTTGTTCACCTCCTCCACAAGGGCAGGATTTTTGTCATCGTTCCTCAGGCCTACAGCATTGCCCGGCACATCGTACACATGCAAATTTGTAGAATGAACTGAGTGATAACTAAGATTGCTAACATTTAAGTGATTACTATGTGCCAGATGCCTCACCAGGCACATTCATGCCTTCTCATTCAAGCATCACAAACCCCTACATGGTAGCTACTATTAACCCGATTTGACGTAGACCCAAACTAAGGCCTGGCAGGGGTATAACTACTTGAGCTTAGTAAGTGGCAGAGTCTATGCCACCCCACAGCGGGCCACTGGATGCCAACCTAGACACAGAGGACACTGGGGCATGGAGGCAGCTGCACTCAGCTGAGGCTTCAATCTAGTGTGACTAACTTGTTCCGGTTTGCCCAGGACTTGCCAGGTTTTAGCACTGAAGTTCCTGCCTCCTGGGAACCCCGCTCAGTCCCAGGCAATCAGCGAGGGTTGGCCTCCCTACTTCCTTCATCACAGGGCAGGGTTGCATGCTGCTTTCCTCTGTACCTCTAAGCAAGCCAGCGCTCTTCCCGTTGTCTACAATTGGGGTGGATTAGTCCTGTCTTCTTCCTTCCTGGCCTCAGGGATGGTAACATCGCCACCAGGTTCATCAGAGTCCAAACCTATGAATTTTGTACTCAATAAAACGTTTCTTATGGCCTTTTTTGGACCCAAGCAAATGAAATGACCTAACTGCCCTCAAAATCACTTGCTTGCTTCTTTTTTCACCATTTTCTACTCATCTGTGTGTTCCACCTTAAGTCACCCTGAGCTCGTACAATAGCAACCTTAAGAAGTCAAGTGGCTGTCTCAGTTCCCAGTATGCCCTGCAGCAGGGCAGGGCAGGTCAAGGATCTTAGCTGTAGTAGCCTTGGGAATCCTCTCTGACATGTGGTAAGGCATGGGAAAGCCATGTGGGACTGGGAGATCGGCCAATCCCCAGTTTTGGGCTTTCCATTCCAATTCTTTCTGCCCTAGAGAGTCTTTCAGGCCCTGATCTCAGCAGCTGTAATTTCACACAAATACTTGTCCAGCTCGGGAAAAGGCTCTAAAAGGCCCTGATCTCTGCAGTGGTTTCTCAGATACTCACACAATCTCCTGGAGAGGGGAAGGAAAAATTGGCAGGGAGAGAATGCTGGAAACACAAGAAAAGGGTTTCCCCTAGAAATTCCTCAGGAAACTGAGGGGAAATCTTATCCTCAAGAACATGAAAGAGAAAGCCCCACCTAGAGTGGGAGTGCTTCTGGCCCTGTGAACCAGACTGAACACATGAGCTGGGAGAGGCAAACAGAATGTTCAGCTGTGAAGTCATCACCCCCACCCCATGCTGGGGAGTTGCACGGCCCCTGCCCAGGCTGGGTGGGAACATGAAATAAACAGCAGTGGAACATTTGTGTCTGCCATGAGTGTGCAGGACCTAGGGCCTGGGAGGAGAAATGCAGCCCAGCCCTCAGTGGCTTGGCTCCAGCAGGGAAGGGCCAACGACATTGGCAGAGGCACCACTTATCAGAACCAGCTCAGCCCCAGAAAGGGTGGGGCTAGGGTAGACATCAGGAGGGACTTCCCAGCTGTCTGAGTTATGATACCTTGCCAAAGGAGGCAGCAGAATCTTCTCCCACACATATAGTACCAGGGAGAATTTTCTCTGGGTTGATTTGAAGGCAGTCCTCTTTTGGTACTTGAGAAGAACAGCAGCAATAAACCTTTCAAGTCTTTCCTTAAAAACCCTGGATTTGGGCTTCATTTGGCGGCTCACGCCTGTAATCCCAGAACTTTGGGGGGCCCAGGTGGGAGGAGAGCTTGGGCTCAGGAGTTCAAGACCAGCCTGGGCAACACAGAAAGATTCTGTCTCTACAAATAATAATAAAAAAATAGCTGGACATGATGGCATGAGCCTGTGGTCCCATCTACTTAGGAGGCTGAGGCAGGAGGATTGCCTGAGTCCAGGAGGTTGAGGCTACAGTAAACCATGATTTTGCCACTGCATTCCAGCCTAGGCAACAGAGCAAGACCCTGTCTCAAAAAAAGAAAAAAAAAGTTAAAATTAATTTAAAAAAACCCCCAACAACCCTGGATTTGGGGACTGAGGGGGAGGAGTAGCTTAAAATCAAAATAGGGCCATGCAAGATCTAGCCATCTCTGGCTAATAACCAAATGCCACTCTTCCAAGTATACCGCAGTTTCCCTGCTTCAGCATCTCCAGTTTAACACACCCACGGCTTGGAGATTTGCTCCCTATCTGCTAGACTTCTTTAAAGCCATCGATTCAAGGTCACAGCCAGAGGATGATGAACCTGGAGTACAATGCTGCTTTCCTCACTCTGGCCAGCAAAACCCTTCCCAAGGTGGGCCACTTCCTCAGGGCATGCTTCCCTTTATCCCGCCCCCTGCTCTTCGCCTTTTTTTGAAAACAGCAGCTGTGGCCCAGGGAAAAAAGGCTCCCTAGACAGCTCTCTGCTTAGCTTTCTGCTCTGCCACTCTGCCATCTTCTGTACTTCATGAATGTGCTTCTGTCGATGTCATATTCCCACCTTGGAGCTAAATAATAAGAATGAAAGCCCCACTTTCGGTAGATGCAGTATCTGCTTCACCCAACGAGGGAATGCTATTTTTCTTCCCACCAACAGCTAATGGTTCAATGCAAGGCAAGGTTAAAAACCAAACCAGACCCCTCAAAAACTTGCAAGTGTTGCTGCTGAATTGTCAAAGGAGCATAAAAGGCTCCAGGAGAGAAAGCAGGAAGGGGAAGCTTCCTGCTTCCAGGTTGGGGAAGCCTTAGCCACTCTCCATCCCTCTGACCCCAGCTGGGCAGCATTAAGCCAGTGAACCAAGAAGCCCAGCTCCAGGCAAGGAGGGCTAAGTAGAAAAGAACTGGCAGAGCCTGGGCTGGGCTAGGAAGAGAGAGCCCACAGCCTTCAAGAGGCCTAATTCAGCCCTAGGCATGAAACTCAAACCAGACAGGGAATTCCCAGGATGCAAAGTGGAGTTCCCTGCGGTGGGGGATGCAAAGAGGAGGACATTTTGGCTTGAGTCTCTCTCACATCTTGAACTAGTTAGTGATAATCCATCTGCCCAAAGTTTGGTAGGCAGAGTGGACCACAGAATGTTAATCTCTGAGGCCATGCCCAGATCACTGTTATTAGGGTCACTTATTTGCCATCCTTAGCAGAGTTGGGGCAAGAGATGATGGCTGCAGGGCAGAGGGCACAAAGAAAGAGGAAAAATAGCGGTTATGCTTCTAACCTCAAATGGAGGAGCTCCTAAAAATTGATATTCCTGAACAGACTATAAGCTCTAAAGATAGGGAAGAAAATCTCAAAGAAGCCAGTTGCCCATCTTCCTGTCACATCTGTTCCATCCCATCTTCACTCGCCTAGTCCTCTGCATCCCCCTAACACCACCGTGCTTTAGAGCGGCGGTCTCTAAGTCGGGGGCATGCATCCATCTGTTAGAGTGTGAGGAAAATATCAGACCATTTTGTATCACCTCATCCATTTCTATGTTTGCCTATCTTATTATGTAAATAAAAGTGTTAAATGTATTAATAGTAAGGCAGTAGTTTTGTAGGTGAACATTTATTTGGAATATGTACTCAATTTTTTCCAGATTGACAATACTACCAGAAATTTCAATCTGCCACACTGAGAAAGAGCCCAATCCCAGTATATCTCAGCTTGTGGCAAAATGGACAAATCTTGGTAAAACATGCCACTGCCCTCAGAAGGCAGAGTGACAGGAACACAGTTAAGCCCCAGAGATCTTAAGGTGATAGGAGATGTTCATCTAAATCCTCAAGCTAATAAAACAAAATTGTAATTTGGGCTGGCCATCTTAAAACACATTTTTTTCCCCTCCTGCCATTTACTCCCCAAGGAATCTCAGCTCCCTAAACCTAGTAACCACCCAGTAATTAAGGAAGGCAAAAATGCTTGCATCTTATGCCAAGAATATTCAGCAGGTGGTAGCAATTATCATAGAGCGTGGCCATGCTAGAGCTTCCCTGGGTGATCCCTAGATGATACAGGTGTACCATCTCCAGCTTCTAAGCCCCCATCCCATCCCCTGCAATGCCTTCAGCTTAAGTCCCCATACTGTGTTCCCATAGACCCTGCTCTTCCTCATCAAAGCCCTATGACCAGATTCCTGAAATTGTCTTCATTCATATGCATCTTCTTTTAGCCTACAAGCTCTGTGGAAGGAGGGACTACACCTGTCTTGTTCACCCTTGTGTCCCTAGCACCTAGCAGTTATTAAGTATTAGATGAATGTTGTTGAAAAAGAATTGGAGGACCTCAATATCTCACTGTCACACCTTCAACTCTGCAGAGGAGAAAAGAAGTAGAAGGGTACAGAAGGAACATAAAACAGAAAGTTCCACCAACAATCTTTTAGATCCAAATTCAACCAAAATAGTCTTCAGCCTTTTGAAAGAAGGCCTACAGTTAATAATTTACTGTTTATTCAAGGCTCCCCTTCTCTCCCATTCTGGTCTGAGCCCAGACCTTGCCTCCAAGGAATGGCCTAACTCTTCCTCAGAAAACACCATTCTTCCTCCTAAAAAGGATAGCATAGCTAAGGACCAATGTGCAAAATTCTATAGGGAAAAAAGAACACGTATAACCTCTACCTAGGTCAAAGAATCTCTCACCTAGGTAGGACCATCCGTTTTTTCTACACACAAAAGGGGATTGAGACTAAGGAAAATACCTCTTCTTTCTTCCCCTTAAGCCACAGGTAATTTTTATCCCAGATTCACCAAAGGCTGCTTCTACTCACGAGGCCATAAGATTCCACAGGAAAGCACTCAGAAGGTGAAAGGCTATCTTCCAGCCTATACCAACGAAACTGCTCTGTTCTTTGGGGATTGGAAAGATTGATTGAGGTGGGAATGGGATAGGGAAAGAAGAAGAGAAAATAAAAGGGGGGGAAAAAAACTGGAATGGGGAACAAAGCAAGCAAATGAAAAGGATTCCATTGTGCAAAATGCTCACATTGTCCCTCCTGATAAACCCAACGCAACACAGCTCGCCCAGGAGCTCCAGCCTCACCCCCACATCTTTGCTTTTGTTTATATACAGCCATAAAGACTGAAATCTTTAGTTACCTCAATGTAAATATGTATTCTCCTTTGTGTCTCCCGCCACCCTTTCTTGTTGCCCTAAATTTTCTCCTCTTTTTGGCTCCTGCTGTCAGCCTTATTTCTGGCTGTTGATGAAGGCCATGTAGCTAAACATCTCCAAGCCTTCTTAAGTCTAACCAACTCTTGGCCACGGGGGCAACTCCTCTTACTCTAACTAGCTAATGTATACTCGAGCAACACAAGTATCTAAACATTGGGCTGAGGCAGGGCGCGAGGGCTCATGCCTGTAATCCTAGCACTTTGGGGGGGCCAAGGTGGGCAGATCACTTGAGCCCAGGAGTTCAAGACCACCCTAGGCAACATGGAGAGACCCTGTCTCTACAAAAACTACAAAAATTAGCTGGGCGTGGTGGTGGACACCTGTAGTCCCAGCTAACCAGGAGGCTCAGGTGGAAGGACTGCTTTGGCCTATTAGGTGGAGGTTGCAGTGAGCCTGATTTCACCACTGCACTCCAGCCTCAGTGACAGAGCAAGACCCTGTTTCAAAAAATAAAAATAAAATTGAAAACAACAACAAAAAAAACATTGGGTTGGTGGCAGCTCATGCCTGTAATCCCAGCACTTTGGGAGGCTGACACAGAGGCGGCAAAACCCCATCTCTACCAAAAAATACAAAAATTAACCAGGCATGGTGGTGTGCATCTGTGGTCCCAGCTACTTGGGAGGCTGAGGCGGGAGGATCAGTTGAGCCCAGGAGGCGGAGGTTGCAGTGAGCTGAGATTGTGCCACTGCACTCCAGCCTGGGTGACAGAGTGAGAATCCGTCCCAAAATCATCATAATAATAATCTCTTTCTCTCTCCCTCTCTCCAGGCTAAAGGGTTTAAATGACCTGTCTAAGGTCTTACTACCAGGCAGAATGGGATGGAATATTTCATGCCCTCTGACTTACACTCCATTAATGCTCTGCTGCTTCTTATGCTAGAGCAGTCACACAGAGAATCTTAGAAGCACAGATAGTGCTGGGACTACAGGCATGAGCTACTGCGGCCAGCCGAAAGAGATAATTAAGTCCCACCTGCCTTTAGAATTGTGTAAATCTATGATAATAAAACCACGTTAGTGTCAGAAATGTAATAAACCCCAAGTTCCATAAGTCCCCTTAACAGCTAGAGTTTAAAAAAAAATTCTATCAGTCTATACTAAAGATGCTATCAGTCCATAGAAAATAAAGGAAAAGGTTTATATTCTAGGAATCAATCTCTCTGACCTTCACTTTCACCTTGGTTCCCAACTAGCAGAATTCAAGCACCAGGTAAATTTCTTTATTCTTCTTATTGGTCCACTGGGACCTCCCACAATGACAAAATTACGTTGGGCTGTCAGGCTGTGTGGCCTTCCATGAACAGGCTGGCTTTTTATAGCATCAGCGTATTGGGGACCTTTTCTCTGCCTACCCTAACTAAACAGGTGAGCATTACCCTTGCCTGGGTAGATACTCTTATGTCTTAGCTGTTCTGTATCTCCTTTTCTTTCTTTTTTTTTCTTACTTTTTTTTATCTCTTTATTCCTCTCATACACTAGGAGGTCACTGTTGGTATTGGGGACAAAAAATTACTAATGGAAAGGTTGTTTTCCAATACCCTGTCTCCCCAGTTCCAGAGCAAGCCCTATGGTAACTCCTACATTAATACAAACTGATGAGGCAGAAGAACTGCTTCAGTCTAGGAGTTCGAGACCAGCCTGGACAACATAGCAAGACCCTCATCTCTTATAAAGAAAAAAAAAAAAGGCCAGATGCGGTGGCTCACGCCTATAATCCCAGCACTTTGGGAGGCTGAGGTGAGTGGATCACCTGAGGTCAGGAGTTCAAGACCAGCCTGGCCAACATGGTGAAACCCCATCTCTACTAAAAATACAAAAAACTAGCCGGAAGTGGTGGCGTGCACTTGTAATCCCAGCTACTTGGGAGTCTGAAGCAGAAGAATCGCTTGAACCTGGGAGGCGGAGGTTGCAGTGAGTGAGCCAAGATTGCACCACTGCACTCCAGCTTGGGCAACAAGAGCAAAACTCCTTCTCAAAAAAAAAAAAAAAAAAAAGAAAAAGAAAGAAAAACACCAGGACGCATATTTGTGATCTAAGGAAGCAGTACATGGCAGTAGACAACTGTGCCAGTGGTAGGAGTCCTAGGCTATAGCATGGCCAGGGGCTGTAATGAGGGAAACACTTGCCATTGGAAGGGGCTGAAACCAGGACTGGGAAAGGATCCAAGAGCATTAGCTATGTCTGTAACATTTGATATTCAATGTTGACAGAAAGTAGAATGTATGTTGGCCTTTGGGAATGGACGCTCTCTGGGAATCAGAAAGTAAACAGTGGCAGCTCTGGGAAGGGATCTGGAAAACTGGAGGAAAGCCGGAATCCTGTTGTCAGGAGCTCTCTAGGTTCCAGCTTCTTTGGACTCCCGAGTGCCTGTTTGTGAGAGAGACAGCTGACCAAAGGGATCAAAAACAGCATAGGAAGGGAAAAAGAAAGATCCTGTTTAAATTCTGACGGGTGTTTGTAAAGTACTGCATGATCTCAGTGAAGATATAATTAAGAACAGACCCTCAGCAGTCAATATGGCTGTAAAAGTGACCAAATAAAGAAATCTAGCTGGCAAGAAGGAGACAGAGCCCAAACGGCTATGATTAAGGGCTACCGTTAGAAGGCAGAGACTGAGCCACATGAAAGCCATTAGATATTGCCACCTTACCCGTGGGGTTTGTTTTTTTTTTGTGATTAAGAAGTGAGCAAATGAAATGGACGGTGGTTGCAGTTACACATACAGTAACCTCTCCAGATACGACAAAACATTGCACTCCATAGGCACCCATATTCTGGCAAGTATCTAGAGACACATGGACTCTGTTTTAATCTGAGAAAACTTATCTATTGAACACCTAATTATAAGTATGAGCACTGCACATATATTATTTAATCTCAGTAACTCTATGGGCTAGGTGTTATCAACTCTTATTTTCAAAGAAGAAACAGACTCAGGGAGGCTGAGTAAACTATGGAGGGCTACTTAGCTAGTAAATGGTGGAACTAGTGTTTGAACTCGAAGCCTGTGAGATAGGAAACCAAATTCTAGAAGTAAAGAAAATAGGTAGGGAAGCTTCCTTAGGTTGTAAAGAAAATAAGACATAAACTAGGTATAGATATCTATGTAAAAATCTCTTTCTCTTTTTTCATCCTAAAGAGTCTAGGCTCCAAGTCACTAACTTATAATACAGCACTGGCAAAGGATAACAGCTTCTTAGAATTGGTGAGAAATATGCTGTGGTCTCTGAGGAAGGTTCAGAAATAGGAGGCCGCATGAGGCTGAAAGCCCCTAATGGAAAAGATCTTTGCTCCATCTCACACTACTCAACCATGAACTGCCAGGCGTACAGGGCCAAATAAGTATCTGCTACGGAGATGCTAAAACCAGGCAAAAGTGAAAAAGCAAGTTTCCTTTTGTTCTTTCTACATTTTTATGAGACAAAATTTCATCACACCATGGCACACCGGGCAACTGGGCTGGGCCAGGAAAGCCTGAAGCTGGATTTTTCATTATCTTTGAACTTTTTTTTATTTTTTAAGAAGAGATTAAGACCGGGCACAGTGGCTCATACCTGTAATCCCAGCACTTTGGGAGGCCGAGGCGGGCGGATCACCTGAGGTCAGGAGTTTGAGACCAGCCTGCCCAAGATGGTGAAACTCCATCTCTACTAAAAAGACAAAATTAGCCAGGTGTGGTGGCACATGCCTATAATCCCAGCTACTCGGGAGGCTGAGGCAGGATAATTGCTTGAATCCAGGAGGCAGAGGTTGCAGTGAGCCGGGAATGAACCATTGCACTCCAGCCTGCCTGGGCAACAAGAGTGAGACTCCATCTCAAAAAAAAAAACCCCCAAAAAACAAAAAAACAAACAAACAACAACAACAAAAAGATTAAGAAGAACTACATTAAAAGTGTATCCAGCAGAGTTGAAAAAATCACTTATAATTCTCTGACACAAAACAGTGAGTGATCCAAAGATATGATGGGTACAATTATATACCTTGTGATTTAGCATTCCATTTCCTTCTTTTTCCTTTTTATTTAAAATAAATAGAGGCTGGGCGTGGTGGCTTATGCCTGTAAGCCTCCTCATCCCAAAACTGTGGGAGGCCAAGGCAGGCAGATCACCTGAGGTCAGGAGTTTGAGACCAGGCTGACCAACATGGTGAAATCCCATCTCTACTAAAATACAAAAAATTAGCTGGGCATGGTGGTGCACACCTGTAGTCCCAGCTGCCTGGGAGGCTGAGGCATGAGAATTGCTTGAATCTGGGAGGCAGAGGTTGCAGTTAGCTGAGATCATGCCACTGCACTCCAGCCTGGGTGACACAGCAAGACTCTTGTCTCAAAAAAAAAAAAAAAAAAAAAAAAAAAAAAAAAAAAAAAAAAGAGATGGGGTGTCATTGTGTTGCCCAGGCTGGTCTGGAACTCCTGGGCTCCAGTGATCCTCCTACCTCAGCCTGCCAAAATGCTGGGATTACAGATGTGAGCCACCCACCCTGCTTGGCCTATCATCCCATTTCTAATGGTATATAATAGAGAAGTTCTCAACTGGGCAGCTGGACTTACTCACTTTTCTGTACCCTTCCTTCCTCCATTCGTTCAACTGTAAGATCAGTATAGGGAAGAATTAAAGTATTTTATAATCAGACATATAGAAGAAGGGACTTGATTATTTACTGACAACAACATTTATATCATAAACATTTTAAAACTAAATGGACACTGATACAGAAAAAGGAGAAAAGAGGCGTCAGGAGCAGGCGTGATCATGGCTCACTGGGCCTGTAATCCCAACGCTTTGGGAGGCCAAGGTGGGAGGATCATTTGAGCCCAGGAGTTTGAGATGAGTCTAGGCAAGATACTGAGACCTCATTTCTACAAAAAAATCAAAAAAGCTAGCTGGGTGTGGTGGCACACACCTATGGTCCCAGCTACCCAGGAGGCTGAGGTAGCAGGATGGCTTCAGCCCAGGAGGTTGAGGCTGCAGTGAGCCATGATCATGCCACTGCACTACAGCCTGGGTAAAAGAGCAAGACCCTGTTTCACACACACACACACACACACACACACACACACACACACACACGCACATACACACAAGAAAGAAAAAGAAAGAAACAAAAGAAGAAGAAAGAGAAAAGAAGAAAAGAAAAAGGAGAAAAGAATAATCTTCAGAGAATAGCAGTTTCTAAACATCATCTCTGTGAAAGATACGGCTCTTCATGGCCTCACCTCCTTTCAATGCTTCAGAAGCCATACCTTTCCAACCTGACAAAAATATACCAGTTGGGCCTCTAGAAATGTGCCTTCTCTAGAAGCTGGGAAAAGAATATTTTGAAACACTAGCCACCTTCCTCCAACTCCCCACCCCTGATATGGCCTTTACCTTCCACAGGGGAGGTTTTCAGTCTACTGCAGAGATTCTGTACACCTCCATAGTGGACGTTAATCTGGGTCAGAGCATCCCTCGAACGCAGCTCCATGAGCTTCCTCAGTTCCATTACTGTGCAGCCAAAGTCCCCTTCACGGCTCTCGGCCATCGAGTTGGCAGGCAAGACACGGTCTGATGGGTTCGTCATTTTGCCTGTTGTTACCAAGCCCCTCAACCAGAGAAGATGTAGTGTTTCCCTTCAACTGACCAGTGTCTCCTGCCTTCCTGTCTCAACTTCTTCCTACTTCTTGCTTCTCTGGGGGCCCAGTGAGGGAACAGATCGAATGTATCTTGTGCAATAAGCTCCCGAGTAGCTGTCCGAAGTCTAGATCCTTTCTTCTGTATGAAATCTGGCAGCGAGAGGAGGAAGAGGATGGGGGAACTGAGTGGAAGGTGGACTCCGTGTCACGTTGATTGGTGTCCCCAGGTGGTGATGATAGTGGTTGTCCAGGATAGGTAGGTTCCTAGCTTAGACCAACTTGCCCAGATGAAAGTGTAAACAGGATGTGCATGTTACCATGGCAGCAACCTTAGCAACAACCAGCAACTGTAGTGGTAGAGAGGCATCAGGAGGAGGAAGAGGAGAGCTTCCTGGATACTGATGACAACCGGATCTCTGCAATAAAGGTTCAAAGATAGACAAAAAGAAACCATTAGAGCAGCCATGAGTATCCAGAATCTGCAAGGGCAAGAGGTACCCAGTCTAAGCACAAGGGTTTAAGTGACAGTTGAGGTCTGAGCTAAACTGATAGCTGAGGCCTGAGCTTAGGGAGCTGACTCAGGAGAGGCCCGTTCCTCCCTGGGAGGCCCCCGCAGACTGCAAACCCCAACGTAGAGGAGTAATTTCAATATACCCTAGTCTTTATATCTCACCTCTCCCAACCAAGCAACATAAAACCCACAGCTTCAGAAACTTGGAAATAAATGGTTACAACCTCTAATGGCTCTAGTGTTTTCCCTGTCTATTTGAGGGACCTGTGACAGGATACTTTAGTCTGACATTATCTATAAAAGATGAGAAGAGGTCAGAAAAAGGAGTTCAGATCTAAGTCATCTGAATGGTTGCCTGTCAGTCGGCCTACCTCTCCCACACCCCACACTCTTCCCACTCCCAACACACACATTTACACACAAGGAAGACAACCTGATAGAAGATGTCAAAATCCTCCAAAGCCCCTTAGAGTACTCAGCTTCCAGGTGTATGGAAATTCTGTAGCCTGTTGCAGGTGTCAACCTGGCAGGCACCAAGTTTTGGTCTCAAGGCTAAGCTCCACCCTACTCCAAGAGGCTTTTGGGGAGAAGAGGAGAGTAAAATGCTTTGTCAGTTGGCGATACAGGGTGAACTTTTTTTTTTTTTCTTTAGTAAGGGGGACAGAAGGACCTCTGAGGAGGAAAGATAGGGAGTTTGAAGCCTGAGCATTAAAGTTTCTCTGGAGTGGGAGTGATAAGACACCTCTCAATTCAGATAGAGGACAGGGCCACAGCAAGGTCAGCAGGGAAGACAAGCTAGCCTGTGAGTAAGCACCAGAGTCTCACTCATCTCAATAAAGGCACCAGAGAGAGGCCAGCATTTCTCCCCTTAGAAAGATGCATTACCTCTCATGCATGCTAACTAGGGGGTGTGGTGGACCTATGTGTAGGTGAGGATACAGAGGGCTGAAGGTGGGAAGAGAACTTATCCTGAGGCCCCTTCTCAGTTTTAAAGTGGGGCCGCTGTGTGTCATAACACTGACAGGTGTCACTGCCACACATCAGCCTTTCAAATGTGAAGGGGCTCTTAGCACAGCACCAGGACATGGGACCCCAGCCCCAGTTACATAGTCCCCACTGATGACTTCAGTTACCAGGGGGTGGCAAGGAGCTCTGGCCAACCTCTCTGTAATAAATAGATGCCACCCTTACTTCTAGAAGGTGAACAAAGAAGCACAAGAACTATCAGATAAGGCACTTGATTCTTTTATCAGTGATCTCCTCCAAAGTCACATGTAGCCAAAGTCTTTGCCAATTCCTGACAATCTTCTTCCCAGAAGCTTCCACAGGGATGCAGGTTGATTTATACTCCTCCCTCTCCCAATTTGCCCCTTGCCTCCTCTTCCTCCCATAGATTTTTAGCACTACTCTTGACTCACAAAGAGTTAAGAAAGCAGGGTTCTATTTGTTTTAAAATATCATAACCCCTTCTCATCTGGGAAATAAGAAGATCCACAAAGAACCTGAGGCAATGTGTCAAACTCCCTTCATTCAGACTGGTGTAGGAACAGGCAGGACCACAGAGTTTTCACCCCAGTTCAGCTTCTCCAAGCCTGGAAGAAATGGGAAGAGCTCTAGCAGCAAGAAACCCATCTTGACCCTCAAGTAGAACTCCTTCACCTTTCAAGAGGATGTTGGGAACAATGCTGATAGTGTTGAACAAGGAATCAGAGGATTTTTACCTTTTCTGTCTTCACCCACTACAATGTTTGCTCCAGGAAGATAGGGATGTTACTTAGCCTTTTCAGGACTCGGTTCCTTCCACCTTTAGTTGGGTAGAGAATGGGCCCTGTCTTTTCGCACCACCCTAAGAAAGTGATAAAGGAATGGAATTTTAGAAATAGTCCTTGGAAATCTTAGATGAAAGCTGTCCAGTGTGCAGAATAGGACACTTAAGTGATGGGAGAAAGCCTAATTTGATCTTAATGAACTTTTGTTATCAAGCCCTTTAAGTAGAAGAAAAATAAGCTCCATGTGCCCTTCCATCTTTCCTTGCTAGGGAACCCCCCACTGCACAAAAAGAATGGAATATTCTAGGGCAGCTTCATTAACAAAAACCATTAGCTAGGTTATAACCATTAGCAGTAACCACCAGCATATAGGTTCTTGAGTCTCCTGAGAATTAGAAAAGACAGTCTGAGTCAGAATTCCTTCCTTATTTTTTCTGAGAAAGAGTCTCACTCTGTCACCCAGGCTGGAATGCAGTGGCACGATCTTGGCTCACTGCAACTTCCACCTCCCAGGTTCAAGTGATTCTCCTGCCTCAGCTTCCTGAGTAACTGGGATCACAGGCACCCACCACCATGCCCAGCTCATTTTTTGTGCTTTTTTGTTTGTTTTTGAGATGGAGTCTCGCTCTGTTGCCAGGATGGAGTGCAGTGGCGTGATCTCAGCTCATTGCAATCTCCACCTCCTGGGTTCAAGTGATTCTCCTGCCTCAGCCTCCCAAGTAGCTGGGACTACAGTTGCATGCCACCATGCCCAGCTAATTTTTGTATTTTAGTAGAGATGGCGTTTCACCATGTTGGCCAGGATGGTCTTGATCTCTTGACCTTGTGATCCACCTGCCTCAGCCTCCTAAAGTGCTGGGATTACAGGGGTGAGCCACTGCGCCCAGCCAATTTTTTGTATTTTTTTTTTTTGAGACGGAGTCTCGCTCTGCCGCCCAGGCTGGAGTGCAGTGGCCGGATCTCAGCTCACTGCAAGCTCCGCCTCCCGGGTTCACGCCATTCTCCTGCCTCAGCCTCCCGAGTAGTTGGGACTACAGGCGCCCGCCACCGCGCCCGGCTAGTTTTTTGTATTTTTTAGTAGAGACGGGGTTTCACCGTGTTAGCCAGGATGGTCTCGATCTCCTGACCTCGTGATCCGCCCGTCTCGGCCTCCCAAAGTGCTGGGATTACAGGCTTGAGCCACCGCGCCCGGCCAATTTTTTGTATTTTTAGTAGAGATGGGGATTCACTCTGTTGGCCAGGCGGGTCTGGAATTCCTGACCTCAAGTGATCTTCCTACCTCAGCCTCCCAAAGTGCTAGAATTACAGACATGAGCTACCACACCTGGCAGAATTACTTCCTTACTTTGAATCTCTTTTCAGAGTACCAAAGAGGAGAGATTCTTCCACTTCCACAGGCAACTGATGGAAAAGGTTATGTAAGATTAGAACACATGGGGCTGAAGAACACATGTGGAAAAGAATGAAAAGGTTTGTTTGCCTCAGGCTGATCTAGAGAAACACACAGTAGGTCAAGCACTAAGCTGCTGGCACAAAGTCCAAAGGGCAGTGCAGAGTTGGAGCCCGAGGTTTAAGGTGGGATCTCTATAATATTAGGAAGAATATCATGATGTCCGCACTTCTGAGTTTTGAGCTCTCTGGAGTATGAGCTCTCTGCAGCTGCTGAGCTTGCCTGGCCCCTAATCTGCCAAAGAATAATCTGAAGGTGCTCACACCATCTCAGCATCAAATGCGCTGCTCAGACACCTGGAAGGTACTACCTCTTGTCAGGTAAGGGTTAGTCATTCGGCTTGGGGCGTTCTGAGTAAGGTATGTGCTCCCTCCTCTTTTCTAGTATTTTGCAAGCCTAAGAGATGATAGGATAGAAGAGCGAACTCTCTCATCTCTTCCTCCTAGGGCAAGAAATTACAATGCTTTACATGATCATTAAGACAACATTTTACTTTTTTCCTCCTAAAGTCCTAAAACATCTTTTCTATAATTTGTAGATGACATGTGAAAGCATTGGTCATATCAATTCTAGCTAGGACAGCTGTGACCCTCACCTTACAAATGAAGATACAAAGGTCCAGGGAGATAAAAAAGTGGTTTGGTCTTAACAAGTCAGTGGTCTTGACTGCCTGGCGCTCTTTTTGTTACACTTCACTCCTTCTCTTGAGCCTAAACCTCCTCATTTTCTGGCAAACTTCTAAGAGGCCCTCTAAAAGGCAGGCATCTGCCAGGTGCAGTGGCTCCTGCCTGTAATCCCAGCACTTTGGAAGGCTGAGGCGGGAGAATCACTTGAACTCAGGAGTTCGAGACCAGCCTAGGTAACATGGTGAAACCCTGTCTCTACAAAAAATACAAAAAGTAGCTGGGCATGATGGTGCACGCCTGTGGTCTTAGCAAGTTGGGAGGCTGAGGTGGGAGGGTCATTTGAGCCCAGGAGGTGGAAGCTGCAGTGTGCAGTGAGCTGTATTCATATCACTTAATTTCAGCCTGGGCAAACCAAGTGGGACCCTGACTTCCAAAAAAAAAAAAAAAAAAAAAAAAGCCTCTAGAAATGAGGAGCTGCCAGAGACAAGAACCTTATGCTCTAAGTCACCAAACTGTAAACACTAATCAGACACACTTTCCTCCAATTTTGTCCAAGGAATCTTTCACTCTTAGCTTTCCCAGGGTGCTAAAGAAGAAATACATCCCCAAACTATGAGGAAAAAGAATGACACCTAGTATAGGTTATAGAGTGGGTATATTTGAAAATATGAAAGGAACTCACCCCGAGTCTCCCCGCTACTAAATGCTCCTATCGAATGTGATATGATGCATAAAAATGGGAGAAAAGAAACAGGAGGGGCCAGGGGCTAGGGCTTCAGGCTGCTGCAGCACTGCAGATAGACCTGCCTGGAATAACAAGAGGCTCTAGTCCACTCTGGCCTCTGGGCTACAGGCTGGGTCTGTTCAGAGGAGCAGACACTTCCCTGCCCTGCCCTACTCTGTCCTCCCCAGTGGGCTGAGAGCCTCTGCTCAGGAGCAAGCTGGTAGCACTTGGAGACACTCTGGCAGGGGTGACAGCATCCCTGCCAGGCATGACTTGAGGGGTGAGGAAGGGCAGACCTCTGGAGAGGGGAAGCAGCCTGGTCCCACTTTAGAATGCACCCAACTACAATATAAAACCTGCTTCAGGGCCGGGCACGGTGGCTCATGCCTATAATCTCAACACTTCGGCAGGCTGAGGCAGTTGGATCAACTGAGATCAGGAGTTTGAGACTAGCCTGGCCAACAAGGCGAAACTCTGTCTCTACTAAAAACAGAAAAAATCAGCTGGGCGTGGTGGTGAACACCTATAATCCCAACTACTGGGATTCCCAACTATTGGGAGGCTGAGACAGGAGAATTGCTTGAACCTGGGAGGCGGAGGTTACAGTGAGCCGAGATTGTGCCACTGCATTCCAGCCTGGGCGACAGCGAGACTCTGCTTCAGAAAAAAAACAAACACACACACACACACACACACACACACACACACACACACACACACACGCTTTAGGAGCTCCTCAGAAAATCCGTAGTCTTTTTTTCTGACTTAGAATCAGTCTCCCTCATTCCAAGTGAGGCTCTACTTCTCCCTATACTCAAGAACAGGGATGTGGGATTGGAGAGGTTGGAAGGGAGGGAAAAAAGATTTGTTGAGCACCTTCCATGTGCTAGGGGCCATCCTAGTGACTTGATATGAAAATGAGAAATTATATATATACCCCTATGTATTAGGTAGTGCCTGGTTAGTGGCTGGTCCACACACTGTAGCTATTATCAGTCTTACATATACTGTTTCACTGAATTCTCACCAACAACCCTATAAGAAGGACCTCTCATCTTATAGCAGGGAAATATAGATTCAGAGAGCCAGGATTTGTGCCCTAATCTGAATCCAAAGCCACCTTGCCTCAAGTACGAGAACAATGATATAAAAAAATGGAAACAAGGCTATGAACTTACTTCCTAAACCTTGAAAAGAAGGCTCACATAAACCCATCTGTCCCTTGTTCCTGACTCCTAAAAGGCTCTGAAATAGGTCAGGGAAATATCTACCTCTTGTGAACTTTCTGGGAAGGCATAGAGATAGACCCAAAGCTTTTTGGGAACAGATACCCTCTCCTCCCCTTTTTCCTCCCCTCCCCTCACCCCACCCCCACCCCAAGCCAGAAAGCACTGGGCTCTAGATTGCTGTGAGTCCAAGCATATCCAATTCCTGCCTGGAGAGCCCAGCGGTGGGGATGAGGGCTTCCTCCACTCAGTCATCTCATGCCCTTGGCCTTGCTCCCCATGGTGATCTGGGAGAAGCACAGAGGGAGATCCTGCTCTGCGTTCTCTGTCTTTTTTCCAGCAGGGCTGTTTCCTGTGTACTACCTGGGAGGGTTTAAGCTCTACTCCTCTCTGGCACTCTGACACTTCCAAAAGGACCGTGCCCTATCAAGAAAGCTGGCAAGAACCTGACCATGGTAGGCTGCCTAGCCTAAAACATCCCTGGCTAGCCCTTCTCTCCAGAGGTGTGAGTCTCGGGCAGAGGCTGTTCTGCCCGCCTCCTCATCACAGGCTCCTTATTTCCATGACCCAGATTCTAGTTCACCCTGGCCACTTCCCATCCCTCAGGTCTGACAGCCATCCTCATCACAATCCTGGGTTCTTCCTTCCCTCCCCAAGTCTGCCCTGCCCTAATTGCTCCTTAAATGCCAACTGGTTTGCAGAAGCAGACCAGAGCACATGCCCTCCTTCAGCCTACTGAAGCCCTTTGGAGGCATGGGAACAAGGTCAGAGGCAGCATGTGTTGGCTAAAGTTCAGGTGGTGGGTGGCACTACTTGTCATCATCATCCAACAGCCACATCCAACCCAGGAAGCCAGGTGAGGGCGGGTACACCAAGCCAGGCCTCTGGCCTCACCATGGGATAGTATACCATGGCCTGGTCAGGGAATCTGATGCTAATTTTCAGCTAGCCCCTAGAACTTAGCCTCCTGGGGGTGGGGTACTCCCATCCTGAAGTTCTGGGTTCTGGTTCATGTCTCCTTTGCTCTTCCCTCTCCCTCCTCTAGTCCTTCCAGGTTGCTGATCTCTGCTTCCAGTCATCTCAGGACAGCCCCCTTTCCCAGAGACCCAAGGAAAGCCCACATCCTTTTAGTCTTTGAGAAAACAGATTTGAGAGGATGTCATTCGCAGGTTCAGTTCTCTCCTTCTGAAGATAGAACACCACTTTCTGGTTAGGATGTGGTATCCATGGACCTCCCTCACTTACTTTCCCCTCTCCAAGTCTGCTACTCTGACAGCACCTTCTTCAATTCCACCGCAAAACGTAGTGCTAAAGTCAAAGCATCTATCTGGAGAAAAAGTGTCACTCCTAGCCCCTGGGTCTCAGGAATCCAGAATTCATCCCTCCTCCCCAGAACCACCTGGTACTTTTTGGTCAAACTACATCTGTGCATGCTGTGGACCCAGTCATCTAGTCCTGGCTACATCTTCCAAAGAAATTCTCGTCCAGGGCCTGGAGGGGGCATGTGCAAGGATGTTCACTGGAGCATTATCTATGGCGATCTGAGATCCAAAAAATAAAAACACTTCTCAGTCTTGGAGTGGCTGTGTTGTCTAGGATATGCTGTGTAGTGACAATGGTGGCAAAACTTACCAGTTCTGGCCAGATGCCTTCAGAAGGCAGGGAGAAGTTAGGATCCACAGATAGCAAAAGCTTTCTCCAAACAGCGATACCAAGAATGGACCCAAGGTTGACAGCCTGATCCTGATCACCTGGTCTGCTAAGATCCAACCCATGTCACAGGCTCTAAGAACCACCAAGATGAAGACAGAAGGCTCCAGGGCATGGGCAGGGAAACAGTGTGGTGGGAGGAAGCAGGAATGTAGCTGGGAGGGTACTGCTGTCCCCCGACCCCTGTCCACTGGCTCCATCTTGAAATGGCATCAGTATTATCAAGAAGAGGCCAGTGGCTCATGCCTGTAATCCCAGCACTTTGGGAGGCCGAGGTGGGCAGATCACCTGAGGTCAGGAGTTTGAGACCAGCATGGCCAACATGGCGAAACCCCGTCTCTACTAAAAATACAAAAATTCCATCCTGGCTAACATGGTGAAACCCCATCTCTACTAAAAATACAAAAGATTAGCCAGGTGTGGTGGCACATGCCTGTAGTCCCAGCTACTCAGGAGGCTGAGGCAACAGAGTTGCTTGAACCCGGGAGGTGGAGACTGCAGTGAGCCAAGACCGCACCATTGCACTCCAGCCTGGGAGACAGAGTGAGACCTCATCTCAAAAAAAAAAAAAAAAAAGAAAAGGGCGCCTGTAGTCCCAGCTACTCGGGAAGGCTGAGGCAGGAGAATGGCGTAAACCCGGGAGGCAGAGCTTGCAGTGAGCTGAGATCCGGCCACTGCACTCCAGCCTGGGCGACAGAGCGAGACTCCGTCTCAAAAAAAAAAAAAAAAAAAAAAAAAATTAGCCAGGTGTGGTGTTACATGCCTGTGATCCCAGCTGCACGGAAGACTGAGGCAGGAGAATCGCTTGAACCTGGGAGGCAGGGGTTGCAGCGAGCTGAGATCGCACCACTGCACTCCAGTCTGGGTAACAGAGTGAAACTCCATCTCAAAAAAAAATTTATCAAGATGAAGAAGGGCAGTCCCTCAGGCCCAGAGCCTTGGAAAAGCCAACCTCTTTCAAATTGTGTGAGTCACACTGGCCTGGGTCACCTCTGTGTCCTCCAATGACTCAGAGGGTGTATGGGGTGGAGGTAGGGGTGTTCACAGCAAGCTAGAGCTCAAAAAAATGTAGAGGATGAAACAGCAGCACTCACCATTTCCTTCAGTTGTTTAAGGAGGACAAGAGCCACCTTCAGGTGGAAGGTCTGTTGTTTAACAAAAGGGGTACTGGCAGCCTCTCCTGACCCCGTTCACTCAGGATAAGAGTTAGCAAGGATAACTGCTTCTCACTCCTCAGAGCTGCGGCAGGAAGCTTCTAGGCCACAGACAGGACGCAGCCCTCCGGCAGCAGCATTCAAGTATTTCGTATATGCACTCCCTTGGACTACATAGACTGCCTGTCCTCTGGCAGCAGCATTCAAGTATTTCGTATATGCACTCCCTTGGACTACATAGACTGTCTGTCTTGGGGCTGCTGTGGCTTTCCATATTCTGGTTTCAAGGGAACAAAGGGGCTTTTTAGCAGCTGGATCGGATCCTAGGTTATTTTTAGAAACGAATTTCAGCAGAATCATGTTATGCTCATGGAGAGGGGTCATCTCCCTGGGCTACTGGGTCAGGACCTGGTTGTTCCCAGGCTTCAGGTTCTGGTGGAGCCCTCAGGACAAGGGGGAAGAAGCTGCCTGGCCACAGACTGAGGAGGCCACATCTCATCCACCAAAAGGGAGCACCAGGGGCAGCTGCTCTGCCCCCAGGCATTCAGCAGGAGAGGACGCAAAACAACATTCCTGTGGCCCAGACACTAGTCAGCATGTCCCATACTGGTCATCAGGCCTGCCTGCTCCCATTCCCTCTCTCTCCTCTGACAGTCTCACCTGTACAGAGTACAGAGAACCTCCCATCCCCACTTTACCTATTCCAGCCTTCTCTGGGCCAGTTTCCTGGAAGTCACAGGCAAATGAGCGAGGGCTCCATGCTGAAAAGACAGTGCTTATTAAAAAAGGGGGCCAGGAACGATCCCTAATAACCTGCCACCCCTCTGCGCCTGTTTTACTCTTCCTTGTTCACACATTGCACAGACAGGATTCATTCAGTCAGCCTCGGGCTTTGGAAAGTGGACTGATCATGCTTTCTTGCACTTGAGTAATGCTTTCGAGCCGTGGTTCTCAAACCCAGAGTGAGCACAAGGATCTCCTGGAGAACTGGGGCAAACCTGTTGGCCCCCTCCCTGCCAACTCCTGAGTTTCTGGTGCAGAAGAACGGAGATGAGACCTGGGAAGGTGCATTCCTAACAAGTTCCTTAACAGGGTGAGCGGTTGCTTCTGGTCTGGGGACCACACTTTGAAAATGCTGCGAGGTTCCAAAGCATTTCCATGAACCCCTTTAGCTCCAGGCTGACATGGGAAGGCACCGGAAGGTCTTGCCATGTATCTCCTTCGCTCTTCCCTCTCCCTCCGCTAGTCCTTCCGGGTTGCTAATCTCTGCTTCCATTCATCTCCAGACAGCCCCCTTTCCCAGATAGAGCCCCAAAAAAGCCCACTTTTTTCAGTCTTTGAGAAAACAGACTTGAAAGGATGTCACTCAACAGGCTACAACAGAAGCCAAAGTCTATTTGAAAAGTTAAAACAAGCCACCTCGTGAGGTTCAGAGAGACACCCAGGCCCCTTTCAGGTTCCGGTGGAGCAAATGCCCTCCCAGCCCTGTCTTCTATCTCCACAGGAGATGAGCTATGCTGGGGCCCATACACAGGTGAGGGGAAAAGGAAGACAAAAGACACCCGCTGCTCACTTTGGCTCCCAAAACATTACTGCCCCGGTCGCCTCTGGAACCCAGGCTGCCTTTCCCCTGCCCACGGTTCCACAAGAAGCGCCAGACCCACCGCCTCCATAACACCTCTCAGGGAGTACCTGCCTGCTGCTCCGAGGCCAGGCCGGCCAGCAGCAGCTGCTGGTTTCCAGGCCAGTTGACAGGCTGTTATAAACAGTCGCTTTAGGTTGCTATGGCAAAGCGAGTGTGCAGCCCAGTGACGGCAAAGCTATTTATGTGCCTGTAATGGCAGAGTGGTCTGTTTTTTATTATTTTACTTTTAAAGTTTTCCTTTCCCAACCCCCTAAATCAGCTTAAAAAAAAAAAAAAAAAAAAAGAGCCACCACAACTTTCTCAGGAACAAAAAGAGGATAGCCAGAAAATAGAGCCTATGACTTGAGCCAGGAAGGGGAAGATGGAAGCAAGGAGTATGGGAGAGCTCCCTTCCAAAAGGGAATGTGCAGCCTCTGGCCACACAGGCCTCTAATCACTTAGGAACCAAAGCCCTGCCTCTGGCTCAGCTCCTCAAGGAGAAATGCCAAACCCCAGGGTCTTCTCACCTTACTGCACTTATATTACCGAGAAGAGACAAAGCCACTTGGTCTTCTTGCTCTAACAGCAGCACTCCTCCATTACCCCAGCCCCCACCAGCTGCCAGTATCAAGGGAGGAAGATGCGGAGGATTCACCAGGGTGGTGGGAGGAGAGCTTCGAAGCCCCCACCCCTCCCCCCAGGCAAGGAGCCTGCTCACTCTAGCTGGAGGGTTGCAGGGAACCACCTCTAAAGGTGCCTCTGAGGAGACACATGTTTCCTCCACTTCCACAGAGAACTTTCATCCAATCCTTTCTCCTTAGCTTTGGGGTGAAGGGCTACTTCTGCACAGAAAGACTCAAGATTTTAGTCAAGGTGTGGTGAGGACCCTTAGCACCACGGAGTCGGAGTCAGCATGCGAGGTTCAGATGCTGATGGATGAGTAACAGTGCGGCTGATTCCTTCCTAGACACATATGTCTCAGGCACCAGAGACATGGGAAAGGTTTTTGGCCGAGGGGTGTTAAGGAGTGATCAGAGGTCAGTCTGCATCTATTGGAGGGAAGCACTATGGCCCTCTGCCTTGACTCCCTCAACCAAAACTAAAATAGCAAAGAAGAAAAGAAATAATGGCCATAGATGGTTCAAGATGGGCAGGAGAGGCAGGCACGGTGGCTCACGCCTATAACCCCAGCTCTTTGGGAGGCTGAGGAGGGAGGATTGCTTGAACTCAGGAGTTTGCGTTCAGCCTTGGCAACACAGTGAGACCTATTTTTTTAAATCTAAACAAAATAAAGAAAAAAAATGAAGGTCAAGAAAGTGGGAGTCACAAGTCCATGTGGTGATTAATCACAGGCATGCACACACACACAACTGAGCTGAAAGCGTGAACTGACTAATAAATATGCTATAGGTCGTCAATCACTAAACAGCATGTGAGTAAGAGAAAGAGTCACCTTTCAGAAACATCTAGTTGGAATATAAAGATGCTGCAGGAATTTATCAACCCCTTTTCTCCACCTTATTCCAGCTTCTTTTGGATGGGTATACACTTATTAGGAGATTAAAAACCTCTTACTGCTGACAGACATATTAACCAGATAAAAATAAAGTTAGGGCAGTGTTAAAAAGAACAAATAGAATAGACTGTTCCATTTCGTCCCATCTCATAAGATAACTGAATGTCTCCCAGATGCCACCATGGCTCAGAAAGGATATAGATGAGAACACTCCCCACGGGGAGGAGAGAGGGCAGGAGAAGGGGGAGGACACTGATGCTCCCATCAGGGAAGCATCCTTCTGGTGCCCCAGGAGAGGTCAAAGTCCTAACTGACAGCCCTGGTTAGCTCATAAGCTCTTGTTGGAGAAATCAGAACTTGGGATAAAAATCAGTCTTGGCAGCACCTTGAGGTCAAAAGAGCAGAGCAGGCACTATTTCTAAACCTGTCAAACCAACTATCACCAGCATCCTAGTTCCTATAGGGTAGGAAGAGAGAAGGGAGAGGTGAGGAAAGGGTCCAGAGATAAAAAAGGTATAGTCCTGGACTGTTGGGTATAGGCTGATGGAAAGGCACTAACCATGAATTAAGGTTCCAGATAAGCTGTGCTTCTCTTCCTAAGCTTAAGAGTATGAACTTGGCTGGGCACGGTGGCTCACACCTGTAATCTCAGCACTGTGGGAGGCCAAGGCGGGTGGATCACCTGAGGTCAGGAGTTAGAGACTAGCCTGACCAACATGGCAAAACCCCGTCTCTACCAAAAATACAAAAATTAGCCAGGTGTGGTGGCACATGCCTGTATTTCCAGCTACCTGGGAGGCTGAGGCAGGAGAATCACTTGAATCAGGGAGATGAAGGTTGCAGTGAGCTGAGATTGTGCCACTGCACTCCAGCCTGGGTGACAGAGTGAGATTCAATTTCAAAAAAAAAAATTAAAAAATAAGAAAGAGCATGAACTCAAGCAGAGTGGCCATTACTTGGGAAGACATAAAAAGACAAAGAGAGATGCAGACATGTTTCAGTGTCCCAAGGTAGAGTGAGCTTCCAAAACCCATGGACTAGAAAGAACATCTATTCAAAGGGCTCACATCCACAGTGATGGACACAGGGCTCATTGTTGAAAGAGACAAAGGGCAGGCAAATAGGTGACTCAGCCCCAGCTGGTCATTGTTGATGAAAGTGTCTCAGGGGAGAGAAAGTGGAGAGTATTGTGTATTTTTCTTACAAGTGAGCAGAAAGGTTGTGTCATCACCTCTTTATCCCAACCTCAGCTCCAGAGCCTGGCCTAACCTGTGCAATTAATGACTGAGCCACCTCTCTCTGTTCCATCCAGCGTGCTTCCGTTTCCAAGGGAAGGGAAAGCATGAAAGTCCCAGAAAGGGGCCGGGCACGGTGACTCACGCCTGTAAGCCCAGCGCTTTGGGAGGCTGAGGCAGGCAGATCACCTGAGGTCAGGAGTTCGAGACCAGCCTGACCAATATGGAGAAACCCCGTCTGTACAAAATATAAAAAAATTGGCCGGGTGCAGTGGCTCACGCCTGGAATCCCAGCACTCTGGGAGGCAGAGGCAGGCAGATCACGAGGTCAGGAGATCAAGACCACCCTGACTAACACGGTGAAACCCCGTCTCTACTAAAAATACAAAAAATTAGCCGCGCGTGGTGGCGGGCGCCTGTAGTCCCAGCTACTCGGGAGGCTGAGGCAGGAGAATGGCATGAACCCAGGAGGCAGAGCTTGCAGTGAGCCGAAATTGCGCCACTGCACTCCAGCCTGGGCAACAGAGTGAGACTCCGTCTCAAAAAAGAAAAAGAAAAAAAAAAAATTAGCCGGCGTGGTAGCACGTGCCTGTAATCCCAGATACTCTGGAGGCTGAGGCAGGAGAATCGCTTGAACCCGGGAGGCAGAGGTTGTGGTGAGCTGAGATTGCGCCATTGCCCTCCAGCCTGGGCAACAAGAGCGAGATTCCATCTCAAAAAAGACAAACAAACAAACAACAACAACAAAAAGTCCTGGAAAGGGATCCAGTCTCCACAGACAATCAGCAAGACCCAGGCACCATTCCTTCAGCACTTGCTCCATCTCCCCGCATTCTTTGCACCTTAAAATTGGCGGACTGAGTGAATGGTTGAGGGCACATCTCCCTTGATCTCCAGGACACAGTCAGAGAGGTTCTGGTCCAGATAGAAGGGGGATGAGCCATCACTGAAGGAATCCATCTAATCTCCAGGGAGAGGCAAAGGTGAACACAACCCAGCTGATTCTAAACTCCCATATACACTGCTTTAACCACTTCAACCTCCAAGGCAAAATCTTGGTGGGATGGTGGTGGGAGGTTTGTAGGAAGTAACAGAATAAGATATTTTCTGGATTATTTCACTTCAAAAGCCTTGAGCTACCAAGATCATAAGAAGAATACCTAGCACCAAACTATTTCCACGTCCCCATTTTTCTCTATACCTCATTCCCAAACTTCTAACTTTATTATCCCGTACTTATGTGTATCCCTTCCCCTACCTCCTCCTCTCCTATCTGTCTATTTCAGTCTCTCAGTCTCTCTCATTCTCTTTTTCCACATCTCCAGGGACAGCCTAATTGGATGGAATTTAACTCTCCTTGCCTGGATAATTTCTGAAACCAATCAGTCCTGTCCTAGTCCACAGTGGTTCACATAGTGGAAGGAGCAGGAATGTGCTGAGAAGCAAGTCAGGTACTTGTGGGGCTGTCACAGCCAGCACCAACCCAGGGCCCATCTGTGTCACTGGGGTCACGGATGATGGGTCAAAGGCATATGGGACCAGATTCCATGAGCCAATCTGCATTATCCCCAATCCATCTGGAGCTTGCTTGTCTAAGTCAAACATTTATGCAGGAACTAACTACACTGGAGGTAGAGATAAACAGCTAACATTGAAGACTCTAGGTAGGGGAGGGGGAGGGATAGGAGAATATTCCCATGGATTAAATACAAAAGTCAGTTACAGTAACTACAGCCTTCTAAAAAATGAAAAAACAAAACAAACCACCAAAGTCAGGATGTAGTGTGCTCAGCCAAGCTCCCAATCTAGCATAAATAGAGGAGTGGCTTGTTGAAGGAAGTGGCCAGGAGACTAGACAGATTGAAAAGGCACCTGGGGCTACAGTCTGACCCTGGCTCCTTTCAGGGTTCCCAAGGAAGCTGACAACTCAAGAACTGAACACAATAAGCTAGTCCTACCCAACTACAAGCTGCAAGATGGCTCCACTGTTCCACCTCCGTTCCACTCTGAGCCTACAGAGCGTGGTGGGGAATAGACATATGGACGCTAAAATCCAACCCCTGGTGACAGGCTGCTTTCTTCTCTCTTTCCCCATCACTACACAAGGACTCGCAGAGGAGGAGTAGCATCATGCATCCTATCCAAGCAGAGTGAAACTTTCGTAGGCATCTCATGCTATTTGCCTAACATTTGCTTCTGCAGAAGATTGCCAGAGCAAGCTTCCCCCCAGTTCCTCCAGTCTAACACGCCCTGGCCAGCTGTTCCAAATTAGCAAGATCTTCATCACCAGAGAAGGATCTTTTTCAGTGTGGGGGGAGGGGGTTGCTTTCCTCCCTTTAGGGTTCCTGTCACTG
Source organism: Macaca mulatta (assembly GCF_049350105.2). Lineage (NCBI taxonomy): Eukaryota > Metazoa > Chordata > Mammalia > Primates > Cercopithecidae > Macaca > Macaca mulatta. The sequence continues at coordinate 61,410,247 of NC_133406.1, read as the reverse complement.
GGCCCTCTCTCTGTAAGCAGCCAGATCCTCAGAGAAGCTGAGGACACGCCAGCCAGCTCTCTTCCCTCCCTCCTCCAATGGCCAGCCCAAGAAAGAGAGCGCGCTCCTTCATGCGGGGGAAGTCCCATGGCAGTGAGGCTATGGAAATTTTGCCGTCTAAGGCTGTGGAATTCTTCCACTGGGCTCCTGCAGTTAATCATCGCAGCTCCCTGGATTCCCAACTTTGGGCTTTAAAAGGTAGCACCCGAGCAAGAAGGACAAACATATCGAGAAGAAAGAAAAAAAAGTTGGTGTAAGCGAAAAGATAACTACCTCCAACGCTTGTCTACTGAGTAACTGAGTAATTGTGAGAAGCGGAAAGAAGAAAAGAGCACAGGAAAAATAAGTATAGACCACACTCCAGAACATCACTCCAGATTCCCAGCGAAAGCTGCCCAGATCCACTCTCTAGAACCTACACAGAACATTGCTCCTTTGCTAATGTACTTGTAGAAGGATTACCTACGGTTGCTTTGTTTGAAACTTTCTCCTCTCAGCAGATCACCGGCTTCTGTCCCCCTTTGGAAAAAAGTACTAGAGGCCGGGCACGGTGACTCACGCCTGTAATCCCAGCATTGTGGGAGGCTGAGGTGGGCAGATCGCTTGAATCCAGGAGTTCGAGACCAGCCGGAGCAACATGGTGAAACCCCATCTCTACAAAATATACAAAAATTAGCCAGGCATGCTGGTGCACACCTACAGTCCCAGCTACTCTGAAGGCTGAGGTGGGAGGATCTCCTGAACCCTGGAGGCAGAGGTTGCCGTGAGTGGAGATAGCACCACTGCACTCCAGCCTGGATGACAAAGTGAGACCCTATCTTAAAACAAAACAAAACAAAACAAAAACAGAAAGGTGCTAGAGAGCTCACAGTTGTGAGTACACAGCTCTCAAATATTAACTTCCAAGATGCTCAAGGTGGCTTCTTAGGCCAGGTTGTCATGGTTTCCAAGACCACAAACAGAAGTTTGGTTCAAAAGAAGGGCAGGAAGGGAATTGCCTTTTTCTCCCTAAAGGAATAGTTTCTAGAGCCAAGATGAAAGGGGGATATGGCAAAAGGAAGAGAAGTTTCCATAACAGGGCAAAGAAAATGGACAGTCTTGAGAGTTCAATTTTTCCTGGTGAGCATAGGTAGAGAGGCCTCATGTGTAGGATTATAAGGCCCTATTCAGAGGGTGAGATAAGCCTAGGAGGTTAATAGGAAGAGGAGTCAGCTTTCAACTATATTAAATGTCCACCCAACCAAACCTAGGAGGCAGGAAGAACAGAGGCCAAAATTAAGCTGCTTTGGGAAGGCGAAGGCCCTCCAAAGACTCTGAATTTTGCCTGCAAGAGGGCAATTGAGATAATTATCCCCAGAAGTGATGTGTGGAGGTGCTGTTTCCAGAATTGAGGCCTGCCTTGCTGTCCACCCCCTGCAGGTCCCCTGGTCAGGACTCTTTCAACTCTCATTTCAAAGGAGCCAGAGGAGGAGAACATTGTAAGAAACCAAAATGCTACCATTCCTCCCAGCAGGAGCTGTCAGCTGAGTGCGGCCACCTGGCCCAGGAATTCCCTTTCAGACTCATGGGCAGCTCTCTGCGGCTTATGAGAATCCCCTTGGATGCTTCCTCCTGAGCTGGTGCCAGCTTGGAAATGAGACAGAGTTGCTCACCGCTCTGCTATACCCAGAAGCAGCAACGGTGGCACCACTGTAGGTTAATTACCACGTATGCTCCACCACCTTCTCAAAGCAGACAGGGGCCAGGGTGGGCTGACCACAAGCTAGGAGGCAGTCAGACCTGTCACAATTTTATCACCAGTAACAATACTAGCCAATAAGTTCCAGGTCTTTTCAGGGAGCAGGTCCCCTACTTTTCCCACCAACTACGTCAAACAAGAATCCCATAATCATAGCAACGTAGATGGAAAAGTCTAAACAAATCCCCTCATTTTACATTTAAGCACATACGAGTCAAATATTATGCTGAGCACTGGATAAAAAGGCTACACAATCTTTTTTTTTTTTTTTTTTTTTTAGATGGAGTCTAGCTCTGTCACCAGGTTGGAGTGCACTGCTGTGATTTTGGCTCACTGCAACCTCCGCCTGCCAGGTTCAAGTGATTCTCCTGCCTCAGCCTCCTGAGTAGCTGGGACTACAGGCATGCACCACTATGCCTGGCTAATTTCTGTATTTTTAGTAGAGACAGGGTTTCACCATATTGGCCAGGCTGGTCTCGAACTCCTGACCTCATGATCTGCCTGCCTCGGCCTCCCAAAGTGTTGGGATTATAGGCGTGAGCCACCGAGCCAGGCCAAGGCTACACAATCTTGATGGGAAAGCAGGACAGGGGAAGAGACATCTGAGGCAAAGAAGTCTGTATTGGGTGTCAAAGGAAGGGCAGAAACATCTCCCGTGCCTGCTTGCCTGTGCCTACCCAAAACCTCTAGGTTTTCCCCTGCCGCCAGCTTGTGGTCATCAAGCTGCTGCAGGAGAGAGCTCATCACAGCGTGGGCCTCCCCTTCAGCCTGAGCAGAAGGGGACCTTCTCTTTCCAGAGCTGCTATATACAGTCAGGTAGCATGTGCCCTGAACATGGGCACCAGGTAAGGAGGTGGTTTGGGAGATGAAATCCACCCTAAGTTTTGCCAGATGGGCCTTGCACCTGTGGGCTATATTCACCTTTCTAAAATCTTTCAAAGTAACTTAAGGACTAGCAGGTGCAGTTAACCATCAACCTGGCATTCCCTTGGGTCACCAAATCCTGAAAAATATCTCAGGAAGAAAATCAGAAGTGAATGCAGTTTGACCTGGGGATGCACCAGAGGCAGGGCTGAAGATGCGAAAGCAGGCAGCCCTGTGGGGTCTCTGCACCCGGGCCAGGCTCCTGCCCCTCACAGCTCACAGGCTCTCCTGTGACAGTCCTTCCCAAGTAGCACCAGTGCCTCTCAGCCAACCCTCCTCCAAATCCATTCTCCCTGAGCCTTCGTTTCCTCATCTAAAAAAATGGGGATCAAAAAGTCATCTACCCCATACCAAAGTTGAAAGGATTATTACTTTTTTCATGTGCAATGGCCCTTGCCCTTGGATGAAGATCAAGTATCTTAAAAAACCATTGAACAGTGAGGCACACTGCCTCTGCCCCTCTGTCAGAGCCTCCCCATGCCTCTGGCCACCGTGTTCCTATACTTTCCAGTCCTGGGTCTGGACCCTTGGCTCTGTGTACCAGGAGGACATTGGTACTCCCCATTCACAGACTTCTCCAGAATCTCTAATTTTTGAAGCGATATCTGTGGAATCTGTCTGTCTGAGGTTCCTTTTTAAGTGGTGTCAGCAAGACTGAGTAAAAAGACAGAAAAAGTTCATGACAGTAAAAGAACTCTGTGTTAAGAACTCACATTTGGGTAATGCTTCACAGTTTTCAAAGCACTCTGACATTTGATCTTTGCGACAATCTTTTCAGCTAGACAGGACTGACAATATCGTTCTTTGACAGATTTTATAACATATGGTCTTAAAGGTGAGGTGACTCACTCAATTAAGGCCATTCAACCACAGGAAGAGCATAGAAGAAGCTAAGGTTTACTCCATACTACAAGGTCCTAAGAGAAAGTGGAGAGAAGAGGCTGGGCACGGTGGCTCATGCCTGTAATCCCAGACACTCAGGAGGCTGAGGCAAGAGGATCACTTGAGGACAGGAGTTTGAGACTAGCCTGGGCAATACAGTGAGACACCATCTCTACAAAAAATAAAAAAGTAGCTGGGCGTGGTAGCATGTGCCTGTAGTCCCCACTACTTAGGAGGCTGAGGAGGGAGGACTGCTCGAGCCCAGGAGTTTGAAGCTGCAGTAAGCTATGATCATACCACTGCACTCTAGCATGGTGACAGAACAAGACCTGGCTTAAAAAGAAAAAAAAAAAAGAGAGAGAGCAGCCTGTATAAAATAGTGGGATAATTCTAGGCCCAACCCAGGACATTGGAGCTAGGGATTCGTGTCCTGATGAGCTCAGAGGATTAATACAGGTTCTCCTACTTCCTCTCAGAGGTAACAGTGAGACATGCTGAATGTACGTGTGATGTCTGTGTGTGTCATTCTTCTTGGCCATGGACACCTTGAGGGTACAGTTTGTGGTCTAGATGGAGGCGGTACACTTCCTGGTGTGGTGCTGAGGTACAAAAGGGAGGGAACAAAAAAGGGTGGAGGGAGATTAGAGAAAGAAAGGAAGAGGGCTTTTTCCCTTAGGGAATTCCCAGTCCGCACAATTCTAAATAAAGAAGACAGGATACACCCATATTAAGAAGGCCTATGATTATAGTACAGCACATCCAGAAATATTGAAGTGCATCGGGACCAGGAAAGACAAAGACTGACAAGGGGAAGAAATGCAAAAAACAGAAGCAAATACAAACCCGAAACATATAAACGGGAAACAAAATGTTGCTCTAGAGTCTTTCCACCCTTTAAAGGCCTTCAGTATTGAAAGGAGGGAATCTTTAAGGTCAACAATAGGGTCTTTCCCTAGGAAGGCAAGCAAAGGCAAGATTGTGGCCCCAGATAATCACTTCTCTCTAGCTAGCACTTCTGGGTTCAGATGATGTCATGCGCATTAAGTATTTGTCGAGAAAAGAGACCTCTGGAAGGGTAAAACCTCAGGACGGAGTTTATAAACAGCACACTCAACTCCACCTGTCTTCCACCATCTAGGAGAGTGACCCTCCTCAGTTTCCTGCTACAAAGAAAGAGCAGGCTATTCTCTTCATATTACTGCAAAGGATGATATACCCAAAAAATGTGATTAAAAAAAGGAGGGCCTCCATGGGCAGATGAATGGACAAACAAGTGTGGCACATCCATACAATGGAATTATTATTCAAGGAAGGACGTTCTGACACATGCTGCCACACGGATGAACCTTGAAGACATTATGCTAAGTGAAATAAGCCAGTTGCACACACACAAATAAATAGGGTATAATTCTATTCATATGAAGTATGTAGAATAGGCAAATTCATCGAGACAGGAAGTAGAGTGGAGGTTCCCAGGGGCTGGATGGAGTGAGGAATGGGCATTATTGTTTAATGGGTACAGAGTTTCAGTTTGGGATGAAGGAGAAGTTCTAGACGTGGATGATGGTGATGGGAACCCTACACTGTGAATGTAGTTAGTACCACTGAACGGTCTACTTAAAAAGGGTTAAGATAAGCTGGGTGCGGTGGTTCATGCCTGTAATCCCAACACTTTGGGAGGCTGAGGCGGGTGGATCACGAGGTCAGGAGTTCAAGAACAGCCTGGCCAATATGGTGAAACCCTGTCTCTACTAAAAATACAAAAATTAGGCCGGGCGTGTTGGCTCACGCCTGTAATCCCAGCACTTTGGGAGGCCGAGGCGGGCAGATCACGAGGTCAAGAGATCGAGACCATCCTGGCTAACACGGTGAAACCTTGTCTCTACTAATAATAGAAAAAGAAATTAGCTGGGCATGGTGGCAGGCACCTGTAGTCCCAGCTACTAGGGAGGCTGAGGCAGGAGAATGGCATGAACCCGGGAGGCAGAGCTTGCAGTGAGCTGAGATTGTGCCACTGCACTCCAGCCTGGGCGAGACAGCGAGACTCCATCTCAAAAAAAAAAAAAAAAAATTAGCTGGGCATGGTGGAGTGTGACTGTAGTCCTAGCTGCTCGGGAGGCTGAGGCAGGAGAATCACTTGAACCTGGGAGGTGAAGGTTGCAGTGAGCCAAGATCATGCCACTGCACTTCAGCCTGGGGGACTGAGTGAGACTCTCTCAACAACAACAACAACAAAATGGTTAAGATGGCAAATTTTATGTTCTGTATATTTTATCACAGTAAAAAATAAATAAATAAATAAATAAATAAATAAAAATAGGAGAAGAAAGAAGAGCAGATGGAAGACTCATGCTGGTATAGACAGGTGAGAAGGGTGGAGAAGGGAAGAGCAGAGCTAAGTTCCAGACGTGGGACCAGCAGCTGCTGTCAGCGGGGCTCAGACCCATTGTGGTAATGGAGGTGCAGGCCAGTGGGGCACAGGTCAGTCACCACAGACATGCCCAGGGCTGGGAGCCCACACAGAGCCTGGCACAACATCAAAGAACTCAAGGGACCTGGCAAAGCTGAGTGACAAGGCAAAGGGGTGGAGAAACAGACTGGGCTTTCTGAATACCATGCAGTGTGTTTGTGTGTGGTGGGGGACAATGGTGGGAGTGCACTGAGGGTGGTGGGCATAAGATAGACAAATCACCTTTTTAAAGAGCAGGAGAGAGGCATCTGTGTTCATCCTCTCCTCTCCCAAAGTCACCCTATCATCAGCTCAGAGAACACAGGCACCTGGTTAGAGCAGGTACAGCTAAGGCTTTCTTGATCTAAGACGGAGAAGTAAGTCTCCAGGCTTTTTGATCACTCTGTATTAGTATCTCATCTGATCCTCTCAACGACCTTGGGAAATGGGTCATATCACTCCCATTCTACAGAGGAGAAAACTGGCTACATAATTTGTCTAGGCTCACACAGTAAGAAGACAAGCCAGAATCCAAACCCAACTTTGGCAGAAGCCACACTTTTTTCATAATACTGCCTTTGAGTTGCTTTCCAGACATGAGAGCTCTCCTTCTCAGTGATCATTCATCTCTTAAAGTATGGTACAGTGATTAAGAGCGTAAGCTCCGTGGAGAGACGGCCCAAATCCCAGATCCACCACCACCATCACTATCCATTTGACCTTGGGAAAGTTTTTTTTTTTTTTTAAGACCAAGTTTCTCTTTTGTTGCCCTGGCTGGAGTGCAGTGGCGTGATCTCAGCTCACTGCAATCTGCCTCCTCGGTTCAAGCAATTCTCCTGCCTTGGCCTCCCAAGTAGCTGGAACTAGAGGGCCACCCCACCATGCCCGGCTAATTTTTGTATTTTCAGTAGAGAGAGGGTTTCACCATGTCGCCAGGCTGGTCTCAAACTCCTGACCTCAAGTGATCCGCCCACCTCGGCCTCCCAAAGTGCTGGGATTACAGGCATGAGGCACCGCGCCCAGTCCCCATGCTCTTCTTCTTCTTTATTTATTTTTTTTTTTTTTGAGACAGAGTCTCACTCTTGCTAGGCTGGAGTACAATGGTGCAATCTTGGCTCACTGCAACCTCCATCTCCCAGTTCAAGCGATTCTGCTGCCTCAGCCTCCCAAGTAGCTGGGACTATAGGTGCTCACTACCATGCCCAGCTAATTTTTGTATTTTCAGTAGAGACGGGGTTTCACCATGTTGGCCAGGCTGGTCTCGATCTCTTGACCTCATGCTCTGCCCACCTTGGCCTCACAAAGTACTGGGATTACAGGTGTGAGCCACCACGCCCAGGCCTCCCCCCACCCCCCACCTCCGTTCTCTTCTTACTGCTCCCTAGGAGCCTATTCATCTGCTGTTACACTGAACTGGGACCTCATTTTTTATCTCCACCACCCCAAGTGATGCATTCTCACCCCAATGGCATGCATTCTCACAAGTTTCCAACCTACTGCCTTTTGTGATAGCTATTTTTATCCCCTTTCAAGAATTGAAGGAACTGAGACCTAAAGCCCTACAGTTAACTTGTGGCGAAACTGGACCATAAACCCAGGTCCAAAAAACCCATGTTCTTGGCTGTTACATGACGTTTTGGCATCAGAGACAAAAAATCTACCACATGGTAAAGGGGAAAGTAGCTTGGGTTGAATTTCAAATACTTGGATTGGAATCCAAGCTCTGTGACCTCGGACAAGTTTCTGTTTTTTTTTTGTTTTGTTTTGTTTTGTTTTTTTTGAGATGGAGTCTTGCTCTGCCGCCCAAGCTGGAGTGCAGTGGCATGATCTTGGCTCACTCCACCCTCCGCCTCCCAGGTTCAAGCGATTCCTGCCTCAGCCTCCTGAGTAGCTGAGATTACACCACTACGCCCGGCTAATTTTTTGTATTTTTAGTAGAAACAGGGTTTCACCATTTTGGCCAGGCTGGTCTTTAACTCCTGACCTCGTGATCCACCCGCCTTGGCCTCCCAAAGTGCTGGGATTACAGGCATGAGCCACCACGCCCTGCTATTTATATATGTTTTTTAGCTATAGGGTCTCACCCTGCCACCCAGGCTGGATGGAGCAATCTTCCCGCTTCAGCCTCCCCAGTAGCTAGAACTACAGGCATGCACCACCATGCCTAGCTAATTTTTATTTTTATTTTTTGAGCCAGGGTCTTGCTCTGTTACTCAGGCTGGAATGCAGTGGCATGATCAGAACTCACTGAAGCCTTGGCCTCTGGGCTCAAGTGATCCTCACACCTCAGCCTCCTTTGTAGACTACAGGGGTGTGCCACCATGCCTGGCTTAATTTTTAAATGTTTTTGTAGAGACAAGGTTTTGCTATGTGGTCCAGGCTTGTCTCAAACTCCTGGGCTCAAGTGATCCTCCTACCTCAGCCTCCTTTGTAGACTACAGGGGTGTGCCACCATGCCTGGCTAATTTTTTAATGTTTTTGTAGAGACAAGGTTTTGCTATGTGGTCCAGGCTGATCTCAAACTCCTAGGCTCAAGTGATCCTCTCACCTCTGCCTCCCAAAGTGCTGGGATTATGGGTGTGAGCCACTGCACCTGTCCAGAAACTATAATTTTAAATGCCTGCTTTGGGCTTGTCATTCTGACATATATTACATGAAATTATAAAGATTAATGATTCAAAGTGATTAATATAAGAGCTATTCAAGAAATGGTAATATTATTTTCTTCTATATCACAACATTTTTTTTTTTAACTGACACATTTCCTGTCATTTTCATTTGTATTTCCTTTTCATTTTTCTTCCCCTCTGCTAGTTTGGAAGTTACATTATACCAAGTTTTGAGTATTAGCCTAGAAATCTTAACATGTATTAGCCTAGAAATCTTAACATAAAGACTTCTAATAATCAATATCTTTAATTTTTTCTGTAGAAAATATAAGGATCTTAGAACACTTAAACTCCAATTACTATATTCACCTTCCAATTTTTTTTTTTTTCAGATGCAGGATCGCTCTGTCACCCAGGCTGGAGTGGTGCAGTGGCGCGATCTAGGCTCACTGCAACCTCCGCCTCCTGGGTTCAAGCGATTCTCCTGCCTCAGCCTCCTGAGTAGCTGGGATTACAGGCATGTGCCACCACGCCCAGCTAACTTTTATATTTTTAGTAGAGACAGGGTTTCACCATGTTAGCCAGAATGGTCTCAATCTCCTGACCTTGTAATCTGCCCTCCTTGGCCTCCCAAAGTGCTGGGACTACAGGTGTGAGGTACCGCGCCTGGCCTCTCCTTCCAATTTATATGCTATAGTTACTGAGGATTTTAATTATACCTTCATTTTATTCATATCTATTAGACATTTTTATATTTCTTGTCTTTGACATCAATATTTAGATTTCACTCCATGTTTACCATTTTATTTGCTCATCATCCCTTCTTTGTTTTTATTTATTTATTTATTTATTTATTTATTTATTTATTTATTTTTTGAGACAGGGTCTTCCTCTGTTGACCAGGGTGGAGGGCAGTGGTGCCATCATAGCTCACTGCAGACTGAATCTCCTGGGCTCAAGTGATCCTCCCACCTCAGTCTCCCAAGTAGCTGGGACTACAGGCCTGCATCATCATGCCAGGCTTTTATTTATCTATTTTTAAATTTTTATTAGAGATGAGGTCTATTTTGCCCAGGCTGTTCTTGAACTCCTGAGCCCAAAAGATCCTTTCATCTTGGTTTCCCAGAATGCTAGGACTATAAGGCATGAGCCACAGTGCCCAGTCCATCATCCCTTCTTGAATCTTAGACTTTCCTTTGAGTACAGGCATACCTCAGAGACATTGCAGGTTCCAGACCACTGCAATAAGGCAAGTTCCTGGTTATTTATTACTTTTTTGGTTTGTCAATGCATATAAAAGTTATGTCTACACAATACTATAGTCTATTAAGTGTTTTTATGGTTAAAAAACACAATGTGACTACCTTAATTAAAATATATTTTGTGTTAAAAATGCTAATGATCGGCCATGGCTCACGCCTGTAATCCTAGCACTTTGGGAGGTTGAGCGGGGCAGATCACTTGAGGTCAGGAGTTCAAGGCCAGCCTGACCAACATGGTGAAACCCTGTCTCTACTAAAAATATTTTTTAAGGCCGGGTGCAGTGGCTCACGCTTGTAATCTCAGCACTTTGGGAGGCCAACGCAGGCAGATCACGAGGTCAGGAGATTGAGACCATCCTGGCTAACACAGTGAAACCCCGTCTCTACTAAAAAAATACAAAAAAAAAAAAATTAGCCGGGCGTGGTGGTGGGCACCTGTAGTCCCAGCTACTCAGGAGGCTGAGGCAGGAGGATGGCGTGAACCCGGGAGGCGGAGCTGGTAGTGAGCCGAGATCGCGCCACTGCACTCCAGGCTGGGCGACAGAGCGAGACTCTGTCTCAAAAAAAAAAAAAAAAAAAAAAAAAAAATTATATATATATATATTTAAAAAAGGGTGACCCTTTCTTGTCCCGGCCTGCATGGTATGGGTTCATGGGTCTCTGAGACCTTAAAATTGAGAGCGTTTTTGCACTCCAGGGGCTGCTCCTGGTGGCTCTGTGGCCGTCACCATGCCACAGAACAAATATATTGAATTACACCGTAAACACTATGGATACCATTTGGAATACCATGAGAAAAAGAGAAAGAAGGAAAGTCGAGAGGCTCATGAATGTTCAAAGAAGGCAAAGAAAATGATTGGTCTGAAGGCTAAGCTTTACCATAAACAGCATCATGCTGAGAAAATACAAATGAAAAAGACTATCAAGATGCATGAAAAGAGAAACACCAAACAAGAGAAGGATGAAAAGACTCCACAGGGAGCAGGACCTGCCTGTCTGCTGGACAGAGAGGGACAATCTCGAGCTGAAGTACTTTCCAATATGATTAAACAGAAACGAAAAGAGAAGGCGGGAAAATGGGAAGTCCCTCTGCCTAAAGTACGTGCCCAGGGAGAAACAGCAGTATTAAAAGTTATTCGAACAGGAAAGAGAAAGAAGAAGGCATGGAAGAGGATGGTTACTAAAGTCTGCTTTGTTGGAGATGGCTTTACAAGAAAACCACCTAAATACGAAAGATTCACCAGGCCAATCTGCGTTTCAAGAAAGCCCATGTAACACATCCTGAACTGAAAGCCACTTGGTGTAAAGAATCCCTCATCCCCACTGGACACAGCTTTGGGTGTTATTACCAAAGGTACTGTCATTGAGGTAAATATGAGCGAATTGGACCTTGTGACACAAGGAGGCAAAGTTATTTGGGGAAAATATGCTCAGGTTAACAACAATCCTAAAAATGATGGATGCATAAATACAGTCTTACTGGTTTGACAGCAATTTCATATATAATTATTGAGGACTACACACCAACTGAAAAAACTGCCATTACTGTAATGTTTCTACCAAACAGTCATACATGTCTGCAATCAAGAGATTTACTACATTGTAAACATTCAAACGGTCCAGTCTTATAAATGGTCTTTATTTTGAAATCTGCTTAGACCCCATGTTCATAAAATTGAATGACTGAATTGAATGTTCATAAAATTCAATTGAAAAAAAAGCAAATATACAAATATCCTACTTCATCAATATCTGCATTTATGAGTGGGTATTCAGCAATTTCCTGAAAAACCACCAGTGTCCGTTGAAAATCCTTTTCAAAAAGGTTAATACACACTTAATTATGTGCCTGAGAATTTAACTGAAGTATCTTCTACCTCATTCATCATTAATCCTAAAAAAGGTAACATTAATACAGATGTTAAGTTTACAATGTTTATACTAAAAGTATGTGAGGAAACACAAAGTTCAGAACTCTTAGAGAAATCTTCTCACCTGTGAAATCCTTAACTTCTGAATACAGCAAAGGTCCAGTGAATTCACATTCTAAACATTTTTTTCGTCTCATTTACCACGTATAATAACACCTACTTGGCACTATTTTCTACTCGAATCATGAAAATGAAAAAAAATACTAAAGTCTTTGTACTTTGTTAGCATTTTCTGTATTCTAAACAGCATATTTCTACTTTCAGAATGGTATTAAGAATTAGTTTAAGCAACTCCAGCTAAGTTTTAAAAGGAAAAAAGAAGACTGCACTGATTCTCTGAGGAGAAATTTATTTGTAGTTACTTAGATGATGTAAAAAAGTAAGGTTTTTTTTCACTGGTGAAAGCACTTTTGTTATCTGTGATATGTTGTGGCTTTAAGGATGGCTGTATATTACATTAATCTATTAATCACCAAAAAAAAAAAAAAAAGTTGGGCGTGGTGGCACATGTAATCCCAGCCACTCGGGAGGCTGAGGTGAGAGAGTCGCTTGAACCCAGGAGGCGAAGGTTGCAGTAAGCCGAGATCGCACCACTGCACTCTAGCCTGAGCAACAGAGTGAGACTCTGTCTCGAAAAACAAAAACAAAAAACCAATGTTAATGAACATCTGAGCCTTCAGGAAGTGATAATCTTTTTGCTGGTGGAGAGTCTTGTTCTAATGTGGATGGCTGCTTACTGATGGGTGAGGTAGCTGTGATGATTTCTTTAAATAAGACAATAACAAAGTTTGCTGCATTGACTGACTCTTTAGTGAGACTTCTCTATAGCATGTGATGCTATTTGACAGCATTTTTTCCTTTTCTTTCTTTTCTTATTTTATTATTATTATTATTATTATTATTATTATTATTTGAGATGGAGTCTTACTATGTTGCCCAGGCTGGAGTAAAGTGACACGATCTGAGCTCACTGCAACCTCCACCTCCCAGGTTCAAGCAATTCTCCTGCCTCAGCCTTCCAAGTAGTTGGGATTACAGGAATGCACCACCACACCTGGTTAATTTTTGTATTTTTAGTAGAGACAGGGTTTCTCCATGTTGGCCAGGCTGGTCTCGAACTCTTGACCTCAGGTGATCCACCTGCCTGGGCCTCCCAAAGTGCTGGGATTACAGGTGTGAGCCACCGTGCCCAGCCTCTTTTTTTACATCCTCATGAAGGACTGATATTTGATAGCATTTTACCACAGTAGAACTTCTTTCAAAATTGGAGTCAATCCTCTCAAACCCTGCAGCTGCTTTATCAACTATGTTTATGTAATATTCTAAATCCTTTGTTGTCACTTCAACAGTATTTACAGCATCTTCACCAGGAGTAGATTTCATCTCAAGAAACCACTTTCTTTGCGCATTCCTAAAAAGCAACTCCTCATCTGTTCAAGTTTTAACATGAGATGGCAGCAATTCAGTCATATCCTCAGGTTCTACTTCTAATTCTAGTTCTCTTGCTATTTCCACCATATCTGCAGTTACTTCCTCCACTGAAATCCTGAACCCCTCCAAGTCAGCCATGAGGGTTGGAATCAATGTCTTCCAAACTCCTGTTAATGTTGATATTTTGACTTCCTCCATGAATCATGAATATTCTGTTTCTTTCCTTTTTTTTTTCCAGACAAGGTCTCACTCTGTCACCCAGGCTGGAGTGCAGTGGCACAATCATGGCTCACTGCAGCCTCGACCTCTCAGGCCCTAACAATCCTCTCACTTCAGCCTCCTGAGTAACTGAGAGCACAAGAGAACACCACCATGCCTGACTAATTTTTTCACTTTTTGTAGAGACAGGGTCTCCCTGTGTTGCCAGGCTGGTCTCAAACTCCTAGGCTCAAGTGATCCTCCTGCCTCAGCCTCCCAAAATGCTACGATTACAGGCATGAGCCACCATTCCCAGCCCTTGAATGTTCTTTTTTTTTTTTTTTTTTTTTTGAGACGGAGTCTTGCTCTGTCGCCCAGGCTGGAGTGCAGTGGCGCAGTCTCGGCTCACTGCAAGCTCCGCCTCCCGGGTTCACGCCATTCTCCTGCCTCAGCCTCCCGAGTAGCTGGGACTACAGGCGCCCGCCACTGCGCCCGGCTAATTTTTTTCTATTTTTAGTAGAGACGGGGTTTCACCATGGTCTCGATCTCCTGACCTTGTGATCCGCCCGCCTCGGCCTCCCAAAGTGCTGGGATTACAGGCGTGAGCCACCGCGCCCGGCCTGAATGTTCTTAATGGCATCTAGAATGGTGGATTCTTTCCAGAGGTTTTCAATTCATTTTGCCCAGATCCATCAGAGGAATCATTGTCTATGGCAGCTATAGCTTTACAAAATATATTTCTTAAATGATAAGACTTGAAAGTCAAATGTGTTCCTTGTTCCATGAGCTGCAGAACAGATTTTGTGTTAGCAAGCATGAAAACAACATTCATCTCCTTGTATGTCTCCATCAGAGCTCTTGGGTGACCAGGTGCATTGTCAATGAGCAGTAGTATTTTGAAATACTAGTAGTAGGTTTCAACAGTGGGCTTAAAATATTCGGTAAACTGGCCAGGCACGGTGGCTCACGCCTGTAATCCCAACACTTTGGAAGGCTGAGGCAGATGGATCACATGAGATCAGGAATTTGAGACCAGCCTGACCAATATGATGTAACCCTGTCTTTATTAAAAACACAAAAATTAGCCAGGGTGGTGGCGGGCGCCTGTAATCTCAGCTACTTGGGAGGCTGAGACAGGAGAATTGCTTGAACCTGGGAGGCAGAGGTAGCAGTGAGCAGTGAGCAGTGAGACCGCACAATTGCACTCCAGCCTGGGCAACAAGATCGAAACTCCATCTCAAAAAGAAAAATATATATATATATGTATACAGCAAACCATGCTGTAAATAGATGAGCTGTCATCCAAGCTTTGTTGGATGATAGACCACAGGCAGAATAGATTTAACATAATTATTAAACGCCCTAGAGGCCTGGTGCAGTGGCTCACATCTGTAATCCCAACACTTTGTGAGGCCGAGGAGGGCGGATCACTTGAGGTCAGGAGTTTGAAACCAGCCTGGCCAATATGGTAAAACCCGTCTCTACTAAAAATATAAGTTAGCAGGGCGTGGTGGCGGGTGACTGTAATCCCAGCTACTCAGGAGCCTAAGGCAGAAGAATCATTTGAACCTGGAGGGGTGGAAAATAAATAAAGACCCTAGGATTTTCAGAATGGTAAACATTAAACAAATAAAGACCCTAGGATTTTCAGAATGGTAAACATTGACTTTAACTTGAAGTCACCAGCTGCACTGGCCCCTAATGAGAAAGTCAGCTTGTTCTTTGAAACTTTAAAGCCAGGCATTGACTTCTCCTCTCTAGCTATGAAAGTCCTAGATCTTTTTCCAAGAGAAGGCTGTTTTATCTACATTAAAATCTGTTGTTTAGCATAGCCACTGTCACCCATTATCTTAGCTGGATCTTCCGACTAACTTGCTGTGGTTTCTATTTCAGCACTTGCTGCTTCACCTTTATGTTGTGGAGACAGCTTCTCTCGTTAAACCTGAAGAACCAAGCTCTGCTAGCTTCTAACTTTTCTTCTGCAGCTTCCTCCCCTCTGTCAACCTTCACAGCATTGACGAGATTTAGGATCTTGCCTTGGATTAGGCTTCAACTTAAGAGAATGTTGTGGCTGGTTTGATCTTCTAAGCAGACCACTTGAACTTTCTTCCTGTCAGCAAATAAACCTGTTTTGCTTTATTACTTGCGTGTTAACTGGAGTAGTACTTTTAATTTCCTTCAAGAACATTTTCCTTTATTTACAACTTGGCTAACTGGCACAAGAGGCCTAGCTTTGGGCCTATCTCAGCTTTCAACATGACTTCCTCCGTAGGCCTAATCATTTCTAGCTTTTGATTTATAGTGAGAGACCTGTGACTCTTTCTTTCACATGAACACTTAGAGGCCATTGTAGGGTTATTAACTGGCCTACTTTCAATATTGTTGTGTCTTAGGGAATAGGGAGTCTGCAGGAGAAAGAGAGAGGTGAAGAACGGCTGGTCAGTGAGGCAGTCAGAACATACACATTTGTTGATTAAGTTTGCTGCCTTATATGGGCACCATTTGTAGCACCCCAAAACAATTATATTAGTAACACCAAAAAAATCACTGATCACAAACCATCACAACACATATAATAATAATGAAAAACTTTGAAACATCATGAGAATTACCAAGATGTGACACAGAGACATGAAATGAGCACACGCTGATGGAAAAATGGTGTTAATAGACTTGCTCAACACAGGGTTGCCACAAACCTTCAATTTGTTTAATAATTTTAAAAAAAGGCAGTGTCTGAAGTGAAATAAAATAAGGTATGCCTATAATTTTTCTTCTTTTGAATTATTTCTTTTAGAAGTTGCTTTAGTAGGCCTGGCACAGTGGCTCATGCCTGTAATCCCAGCACTTTGGGAGGCCGAGGTGGGAGGATCACTTGAGGTCAGGAGTTCAAGACTAGCCTGGGTAGCATGGTGAAACCCCGTCTCTACTGAACATACAAAAAAAAATTAGCTGGGTGTGAAGGCGCATGCCTGTAATTTCAACTACTTGGGAGGCTGAGGCAGGAGAATCGCTTGAACCTGGGAAACGGAGGCTGCAGTGAGCTGAGATTGTGCCACTGTACTCCAGCTTGGGGGACAGAGCAAGACTCTGTGTCCAAAAAAAAAAAAAGAAGTTGCTTTAGTGAAGGAGTCTGTTGGTAGAAACCTCTGTTGTTATTTGTCTGTAAAGGGTTTTGTTTTGCCCACTTTTTTGTTTTGAGACAGAGTCTCGCTCCATCACTCAGGCTGGAGTGCAGTGGCATGATCTCGGCTCACTGCAACCTCCGCCTCCCAGGTTCAAGCGATTCTCCTGCCTCAGCCTCCTGAGTAGCTGGAACTACAGGCGTCCTGTCACCATGTTCGGCTAATTTTTTTTATTTTTAGTAGAGACGGGGTTTCACCATGTTGGCCAAGCTGGTCTCGAACTCCTGACCTCAGGTGATCTCCCTGCCTCGGCATTTCAAAGTGCTGGGATTACAGGCATGAGCCACCGTGCCTAGCCGTGTGTTCATATATTTAGATACAGGCTCACTCTGTCACCCAGGCTGGAGTGCAGTGGTTTAATCGAAGCTCACTGCAGCCTCGAACTCCTGGACTCAAGTGATTTTCTTGCCTCAACCTCCTAAGTAGCTGGGACTGCAGGCGTGTGCTGCTGTGCCCAGCTAGTATATTTTTTAGATAAAGCATATAAAGCAAGTACAAATAATATGTTTCTTTAGGCATACATATGTTTATCAAGAGAATGGTGAATACAACATTACAGCGCAAGGCAGTGGTTGGGATAGGTGATGAGGTGGGGGGATAGAATAGGAAGGGCTCATAGGTGGATGCAAATGGTAGTGATCTCATTTTTGGGTGGTGGGTTCAAGTGTGTTCATTACGTTAAGAAAAATCATTAATAGCATATATAAATAAGTAGAAAAAGAAAGGCATGCATAAACCAGTCAAGAAAGTGTCATGAACTGTAGATTTTCCATCCAATTTTGTGCACCTGAGAAATAAACAAGAGATAGAACTAGAAATGAAAGGCAGAGACAGAGAGAGAGAAGAAAAAAAAAGCTTCCTATTTTTACCAGCAACCTTTTTTAACTTGTATGATCAAAGATAGCCATGGAACCACCTAAAGGTATCAAGACTCTTTTAAATAAGAACTTTTGTTGACAATTTCATGGTCTAAAATAGCCATTTAACAACACAGTCAAGGCCAGGCACAGTGGCTCACGCCTGTAATGCCAGCACTTTGGGAGGCTAGGGCAGGAGGATCACTGGAGCCCAGGAATTAAGAGAGTAACCTGGGCAACACAGTGAGACCACATCTCTACGAAAACACAAAACAAAACAAAACAAAACAAAAACCATAGTCAATATACTGCATCTGATGTTATTAGCCTAATAAAAAAAATATCAATCAACTTAAACATTCTGGCTTTTTGGTGGTGGTAGAGGGAGGAGGGGGATGAGAGTGGGAGTACAGTGAATGGCAGAGGTGCTCATCTGCATTTACTGCTCTAGGGACAAGAGGCCTGGGAGCTGCCCCGTGCAGGACCTCCGTGGCCCGCACGCGGAGCCTCGCACCAGCGAGTCCCGGGGGTGCGGCAGCCTTGCCGCCGTCGCTCGCCCCAGCCAGCCCCGCTCCCCGCCCGCCCTCGCCCCGGGCCGGCCGAGTTCGGACCTGCAGCTCCCCGGCCCTTTGCGCGGTGCGACTCAGCCGCAGGCGCCAGGCTCAGCTGGCTCCCAGCGCGGCCCGGGGAGCAGCTGGGGAAACAAACGCCTTAGCCCTGGAGGCCTGGCTCAGCACAGAAGCGCCAAATAAGGCGGGCCGACTCCACCCGGGCAGCAGCGATTGCTCAGAGGGGGCCGATGACT
Source organism: Macaca mulatta (assembly GCF_049350105.2). Taxonomy (NCBI): domain Eukaryota; kingdom Metazoa; phylum Chordata; class Mammalia; order Primates; family Cercopithecidae; genus Macaca; species Macaca mulatta. Next base: position 61,391,937 of record NC_133406.1, on the reverse strand, counting down.
CACTCGACCCAGCCAGCCAAGCACCTCTCTCCCTCCCCGGGGACCCTCGTCCTGTCCCCCACCACACCACACCACACCCTGGGGAACACACCTGGGGAACCCTCCCAGTTCTTACTCCGCCCCTCACCTGGCGTCCCTGAAACCAAACCCTGTGGCTTCAGTAGCTCAGCCGTCTTCTCAGCACAGCTTCCCCGGGAGCTCCCGTCCTTGAGCTGCCAAAACCCAGGGGAACAGGGACTTGCTCCAAGCTTTACAGGGCAGGCATGCTTGATAAATGTCTATTGATCAATGCATGCATTATGTCAGAGGACAAGGGCAAAAACTGGGCTGGTTCTGGGATGTGTGCGTGAAAGCCACTCTGTTTACATCACCGTGGAAGGGAAGGCTGGGGTAAATCTGAGATGCTTCAACGCAGGCTATTCCAGCGTCTACAAGTGAGTGTTCTCATTAGTGCGCAGCAGCTCTGGAAGAAGGGGAGGTAACTTGGAGCACACCCCACTTAGCATATGGGGACCCTGGGCCCCAGAGTGGAGAGTGTGACTTGCCTGGCTGGGTATGAGTGGGGACTGTGGAGTTTCCGTGACCTCAATTTTTCTGGGCTGTAAAGTACAGCACTTGTTTTTTTGTTTTGTGTTTGTTCTTTAGTCAGGGTCTCTGTTTCCCAGGCTGGAGTGCAGTGGCATGATCAAGGCTCACTGCAGCCTCAATCTTCCTGGGCTCAGTAATCCTCCCACCTCAGCCTCCTGAGTAGCTGGGACTATAGGTATGCACAGCCATGCCTGGCTAATTTTGTTTTGGTTTGGTTTGGTTTGGTTTTGGTAGAGATGGGGTTTCCCCATGTTACTCCTGGGCTCAAGCTATCCTCAGTCTCCCAAAGAACTGGGATTATAGGTGTGAACCACCATGCCCACCCTAAAGTGCAGCACTTTGAACTTTTCAAAGCACTTCCATTTAGATTCCATCCTCTCTCCTTAGATTATCGTAACTATCGTTTGTGGATACAAACAAATGATGAACGAGACAAGTGAGGCTCAGAGGTTAAGTGACTTGCTCAGAGTTAAGAGGTTAAGGTCACACTGTTAGCTACTGGCTTGGTCAAGAGTGGAAATAAATTAAGGAATTCTTTTTAATGCCCCAAGATTCCAAGATTTTTCGCCCACTTTGAACACATCATTCACATTTGCTGGAACTCTCCCACTCCACAGCATGGAGAGAAGCCACCCTACTCAAGAAAGAGGACTCAAATTTTATAGGAGCTGGAGAAATGAATGGTCTCCCCAACCTCAGGGGAGTAAGGAAGGCCTTTCCCATGCAACAATCTCCAAAACTACGAATCTGTATATTTGTAGGTACTCCATGGTATACAAAGTACTTTCACATCCATTATCTCAAGTGATTCTTGTCACTTACCTTACCCTGTAAGGTATTCAAGAGGATATTATCTGATATTTTAAGGAGAGTGAAAAGGCTGCAGCAGTTAAGTGGCATGTTCAACAATAATACCCCGTTTCCTTCCCATGTGTTGCATTACATTGGTTCCCCTGAGGTTCTGAGATAACCAATGTAATGATGAAAAACTCTCTATATTCATAATGGAAACCCAAAGCATCTCCCTCCATATTTCTCATCTCTGTCCTTAAGATGCCCAGGTAGGAGGAAGGTGGAGGGGTGAAACCTTGGTATGGGTCAGGGGACAAACTGTGAGCACAGAGTAGCCCAAGGCTTCCCCAGAGTCATATGGCAAAAGGTGCTACCAGCTCATGGGTGAACCCAAGACTCCATGTCCTGGCCCTGGATCCTGCACCGAACAGGTGCCTTGGACCAGCCTGTATCTGTCATGGAGGCCACCAGGACTCTTTATCACTCTTGAATTTGTAGCAGTCAGTTGTACAACCTCCAAGAGGCTGGCACCTCAGGCTGTCACTCCAAAGCTGCCTAACTGCCAAGGGGTGTCGAGTGGCCCACCATAAGCACAGAGACTTTCCCATCTAGTGTCCCATCACAGACACTAGACATTGTCTTTGTCCCCAGCCCCACGGTTGCTAATTATCTTTTGGCTGGTGACAGCCTCCAGATCTTCCTTTCTCTCTGCCCCTTCTTGCTCTATTCTTGGATTTTTTTTTTAAACGCTTCTTTTCTTTAAAAATATAGCTGCAGATAAAATATACTTAGCTTCTCTTTCACACATATACATTTAAGAGAATGAAGGCAGGAAATCTTTATGGTTCTCTCCAATCACAGGCCAGCATGAGAACCCAAACCACCAGGAGGAGCCAGCCTCTCCGCCATGAATGAGTAATCCCACTCACACGTTTATAGGGGGCTTTATTTAGGGTGTTCCACATCTTATTCCAGAAGCCTGGCCTTTAGCTGAGCCTGCGTAAAAGCCACTTTACATTTTGACTCCCACTTCAAACACAAGTTGGCCTGCCCATCTTCTCACACCTTCATGTGCGATCCAGATACATAAAGGAAGGTACTTCCCAAAGGCGACCCAAGAGTTCCAAGCCTTCTCCCCTCTCTGATTTCTCATCCCAGGATCAGACCCTGTGCACCACCCAGGCTGGCTCCAGGTGATCATCTTCCAAAGCAAAGGCTATGGCCATCAGCACTTTTTTTTCCCCTAATCATTTATTCATATTTTAAATTTTTTGGGACAGAGTCTTCCTCTGTTGCCTAGGCTGGAGTGCAGAGGCACGATCTTGGCTCTCTGCAGCCTCAACCTCCTGGACTCAAGCAAGCCTCCCACCTCAGCCTCCCGAGTAGCTGAGACCACAGACACGCACTACTACGCTCAGCTAATTTTCATACGTTTTGTAGAGATGGGGTCTGACTAGGTTGCCCAGGCTGGTCTCGAACTCTTGGGATCAATTCTCCCGCTTTGCCTCCCAAAGTGTTGGGATTATAGACGTGAGCCACTGTGTCCAGCCATTTGTTTTTTTTTTTGTTTGTTTGTTTTCTGTTTTTTTAGAGAGAAGCTCTTGCTCTGTCGCCCAGGCTGGAGTGCAGTGGTGCAATCAGAGCTCGCTGCAGCCTCAAAGCCCTGGACTCAAGGGATCCTCCTGCCTCAGTCTCCTGAGTAGCTGGGACTACAGGTGTGCGTCACCACACCTGGTTAATTTTTTTATTTGTTATTTTATTTAAGTGATGGAGTCTCACTAAGTTGCCCAGGCTGGTCTTAAAACCCTGGCCTCAAGCCTCAGCCTCCCAAAGTGCTGGGATTACAGGCATGAGCCACCGTGCCCGGCCCTTCAGCTTCTTTATTTCCCTTCTAAAACCACAGACACTTTGCCTCTGGTTGCCTGCTGTCATTGGATTCCACTGGACTATATTTGGGGCTGACTTGTGACCAGTTCTTTATGATGTGGGAAAATGCTCATGATCTAGTATTGGGTAGGAAAAAAAATTAAATCAAAATCTTATTATGCAACGTGTTCCCAATTTCGTTTAAAAAATGTATATACTCACCCGCGTATATAAAAGACTAAAAGAGACTACACCAAAATGTTAGCAGTTATGTCTGGACTTGTGAAAGTTTTAGTTTTCTCTTCATGCTTTTCTGAATATTCCACACTTTCTAGGATGATCCTGTGTAGAGGCAGTGCATAGCTCAGAATCTTTTTTTATTTTTATTTATTTTTTTTGAGATGGAGTCTCGCTCTCTTGCCAGGCTGAAGTGCAGTGGCACAATCTTGGCTCACTGCAACCTCCCCCTCCCAGGTTCAAGTGATTCTCCTGCCTCAGCCTCCTGAGTAGCTGGGATTACAGGCACCTGCCACCATGCCCAGCTAATTTTTGTACTTTTAGTAGAGATGGAGTTTCATCACGTTAACCAGGCTGGTCTTGAACACCTGACCTCAGGTGATCCACCTGCCTTGGCCTCCTAAGGTGCTGGGATTACAGGCGGGAGCCACCGCACCTGTTTGAGTCTTTTTTTACTTTTATTTTTTAAAATTTTTTAGAGATGGGGTCTTGTTATATCACCCAAGTTGGATTCAAACTCCTGGACTCAAGCAATTCTTCTGCCTCAGCCTCCCAAAGTGCTGGACTACAGGCACGTGCCACCACACCCTTGGACTCTAAAGTTTGGGAGCCATGATCTGAATTCCACATCCACCACTTGGTAGTTGTGGGAACTTGGATAAAAGTATTTTATCTCTCTGAGCCTTAGTTTCTTTATTTGAAAGGGAAGATAAGAATGACTCCTTCCTTATTAGGATTGTCATGAGGAGGGAATGAGGTCATGCAGTTTTAGCATGTGTTTTGGTGCCTGAAATACAGTAAGTGCTCAGTATGTGTGAGATCCTTTTTACATATTACTTTTATACTCAGGAAAAAAAGTAAATGTTCTTAAAAAATAACCACTTGGCTAAAAAATTGCCATTTGGATTAAAGTACACCGAGAAAACAACAAAAGCCCTTCTGGAGATGTGGTGTCTCTAAAAGTGACTGAAACAAGAATGATCATAGAATAAGGTAGGGTTTAACTATGTCAATGTTCCTATGAAAAGGGAATATACGGCTGGGTGCAGTGGCTCACGCCTGTAATCCCAGCAATTTGGGAGGCTGAGGCAGATGGATCACAAGGTCAGGAGTTCAAGACCATCCTGACTAAGATGGTGAAACCCTGTTGCTACTAAAAATACAAAAATTAGCCAGGCACAGTGGCAGGTGCTTGTAATTCCAGCTATTTGGGAGGCTGAGGCAGAAGAATCGCTTGAACTCAGGAGGCGGAGTTGCAGTGAGCCGAGATCGTACCACTGCACTCCAGCCTGGGTGATAGAGTGAGACTCCATCTCCAGGAAAAAAAAAAAAAAAAAAAAAGAAAGAAAGGGGAATATAAGATGGGAAGGTGTTGAATGAGGAGTGATGACTGTGATGAATGCAAAGTTGATGAAAGAAAATATAGATGCTTTTTAAATGAAAAAACAAACAAACAAAAACTCACAAAACTAGCTAGATTAGATCACAGAATAATGGACTGAGCTATAAAGCAACAAGCAGAAGAAAAGCATGTAACCCAGAAAGTAGGGAGAGTCTGTGGGTTGGGTAAGCAGGAATGCTCTGTCTAGCTAGGGCGTTAGAGAGGCAGTGTTGCCTAGGGCCCAGGCAGGATGACAGGGGCTGAGTCAGAAACAGCCCTGGGTTAAACTGGGGCAGAAGTTAGATCACATTTAGACAAGGGACTTTGGGGATTGGAACTATGGATTCGGCCAGCCTGGGGAGCTCTGAAACACAACCGTTTATAGCACTAGGTGCAGGAGACAAGCTGAGTAAGTTAGGAGAAGGTGCACTTCACTAATCTGAATATAACTGGGAGCCTGGATCTTCTGACATTGTTCTTAAGCAGTGTGGCCTTCCAATAGCCTGACCTGTTTTGTGCCAGTGACACTAGAGGACGTTGGACACCAGAAAGAAGTAAAAAGAGAATCACCACCATTACTAGGATGCCAAATGGTGTCCAGACCTCCTCTCCACCTTGGCATAGTGGCCACATAGAGTCATACAGAGTGGGGCTACAGGGAGCCTCACAAGCTCCCAGCTTGAGTTTGAAGAGGGAGAGCGAAAGGTGGAACTTCCTTAGACAAGGGCTCAATAATTCTAGGAGACCAGTTCCTAAGCCAAGTCTCCTGGGGAACTGGCCATTGTTTCTTTTCACATTCTAGTCACCAACTTCCTAGGAAGATGTCCCCAGTCTCTGTCACCGAAGCCCAGCTGAGCAAGACAGCAGTGAGATCTTACTTTTAAATGTTGGTACCCAACTATAATTAATCTGTAGCATTGTTTGGGTAGGAGGAAGCAGAGAATGTTAGAGTTGAAACATCCTAGAAGTACATTTAGCCCAAACTATTCATTTTACATCTCAACAAATTGAAGCCCAGAAAGGTTCAGTGATATTTCAAAAGTGATAGAACAACTTAAGTGGCTCAAATTCCAGGTCTCCCAATTTCCAGTCTGAAACTCACTTCTCTAGACCACCCTGCCTGTCATTAAGAAACCTTTGCAATTATTCAGGCATGAGATGATGAGGTTTTGAGCAGGAAAGGCGGCTCTGGGAAGGAAGAAGGTAAAGTTCACCGTGGTCTATTTGTTTAGAAACAATTTTCTATTTCTTTATACCCATCCATCCATCCATCCATCCATCCAACCATTCTTTTTTTTTTTTTTTTTTTTTTTTTCCTTTTTAAGATGGAGTCTTGCTCTGCTGCCCAGGCTGGAATGCCATGGCACGATCTTGGCTTACTGCAACCTCTGCCTCCAGGGTTCAAGCAATTCTCTTGCCTCAGCCTCCTGAGTAGCTGAGACTATAGGCACATGCCACAACATCTGGCTGATTTTTGTACTTTTAGTAGACATGGGTTTTCATCATGTTGGCCAAGCTGGTCTCGAACCCCTGACGTTAGGTGATCCACCCTCCTCGGCCTCCCAAAGTGCTGAGATTATAGGCGTGAGCCAGGGGGCCCAGCCCATCCATCCATTCTTTACTGATCCTCATTCTATGAGCCAAGGACTGTGCTAAACACTGAGTATATAGGAATGACTAAAGCATCACTCTCCTTTTAAGTAGCTTGCAGGTTGGTGAGTGGGCTCAGTGAAAACGCTGCAGCCAAAACCAACAAGTCGCTGCATCTCAGAAACCATGCTGCCATAAGCCTGTTCACATGAACTCTCAGCTAATATTCACACCCTTGTCTGTAAGTCACTGCCTCTGAAACCATCTCCCATCATTGGATGCTATCCCTGAGAAACTGGGAGGGGACCAGAGAATTCTCCCGTTCCAAGAGAGCCTGGAGCACTTAAGTGATCTATAGGAAGCAGGAGCAAGAACTGCACTTAATGCCAAGCACCTTCCAGCCAGGAAAGGCAAGTTCTGGTTCACGCATTATCTCGGCCAAGCTGCCACTTCTTGCCAGCTAAAGTCTCTGTGTGGGTGTGTGCTGGGAAAAGCAGGGAGATTCCAGTCTGAGACTCTCTTGCCTGTTTATCCAGGGGCAGCTCAATTCCAGTGCAGCTGACAGTTGATCTGGGTGACCAAATAGTGATAGCACCCTTGGGCTACAGCTTCTACAAAAACAAGTAGTGTTGTCACCCAGTCTGACTCCCTCCATCAACAAGAGATTTCCCAGCATTGACTTCTACAGCATCTACTCCTAGGGGAGGAATGCAGGGCAAGAGTAAACAAGGTGAGGTGGTTGCAGCTGTCTACCCTCCACTCTGCCTTATTTCACCAGGACTCTTCTTGCTCAAATATCAAGCAAAGCCGTAGAGCTGGCACCAAGAGGGTAACCTGTCTCATGGAAATGATGGGGCCCCTGGTCAGCCCCTTGATGGAGAGGTGCAGGAGGCTGGGGCCTCTGGGCCTTTTGTTACTGGGAGACAATAGGCTATGACCCTTTTATAAATATACTGAGTCCAGAGGTTAGCAGGGAGCAGGTGGGCAGGCTGGTGCCAGGCTCCATGGAAAAGAAAGGGAGAAATGGAGGGACAAAAGAGGAAAAATTAAAATTCAATGACTATCCTGGCTCATAGTAGTGAGCCAGGCACTCAGAACATGTATCACTCTGCATTTGTGTATGTTCACATTTTCCAGAGGAAATTGAGTGTGAGAGCCTAAATAATTTGTCCATGGTCACATAGCTGGCCAGCCAGACTTGAACCCAGTTCCATCACACTCCCTCAAATCTGCACTTTTATATAACACCACCTGCTGGGATTGGAAGGCCAATTGGGTGAGTTAGGACACAGAGCATTGTTATACAGAAAGGAACAGGAATGGATTCAGGATTTGGTAAGCTCTGACCCCTAGGGCGGAAAACCCAGTGGAAATTTGCATTCTTTTCTCTATCAATATAGGACCTCAGCATCCTGTTTCCTAGTCCCAGTAAATGGATTTTCCAGTGTTAAGGAAATCTCTTTTCAACTGCTCCTTTTACAGGGCGAAATGGCTTAGGTCAGATATACAAACAGAAAACAGATAAATCCAGGGTCATACTTTCTTTCAGACTTTTTATATTGCTCCTAATGTCCCCTATCAGATTAGACTGTGAGGCCAGGTGCAGTGATTCATGCCTGTAATCCCAGCACTTTGGGAGGCAGAGGCAGGTGGATTGCTTGAGCCCAGAAATTTGAGACCAGCTTGAGCAACATAGCAAGACCCATTTCTAAAAAAAAAATTTTTTTTAATTAGCTGGGTGTGGTGATGCACACCTGTAGTCCCAGCTACTCAGGAGGCTGAGTTGGGAGGATCCCTTGAGCCCAGGAGTTGGAAGCTACGGTGAGCCATGATGACACCACTACACTCCAGCCTGGGCGACGAAGTGAAATCCTGTCTCTAAAAACAAAAACAAAAACAAAAATGAAAACAAACAAAACATAGTAGGCTGTGGGGGTTAGGGACCAGAAGCATACCCAGAGGGTTACCCCGCTGGTCTCAGTGGCCCACTGTCTGAGTCCTTTTTCCCTCTGACACTGGGAAGCCTAGGAGTACAAAAGTTACCAAAGCAAAATCCACTCGATGATTTTTTTTTATTGAGTACTTACTATGTGCCAAATACTGTTCTAGGCACTTGGGATATATCAATAAGCAAGACGAATATCCTTGTTCTCATGGAGCTTATCTTCCAGGAGAGTAAATAACCCTTTTTTGTGTATTAGAAAGGCCATGAGCTTTGGTGTCAGGCCTGGGTCAGATATCAGCCCCAACCCTAATGAGCCAGATGATCTCTGGGCAAGCTATTTAACTCACTGAGTGTTAGCTTTCTTATCTGTAAAATGGGAACCATAGCATGTTGTAGGACTGTTGTAAGGATTACAGATAATGCATGTTAATTGCCTGGCACAGAGCAGGGTTCAAAAATGGTTAATACTATTTTTCCAGTCCCAGCTGAATCCACAGATTCTGGGACAACTCACATGCCCTGTTATTTAAGGGCTTCAACCAGAGCATTATCTTTAAGATACCCTAGAGAGAGTCTGGTGTGCTGAACAACGTAGTTGGGTTTGAATCAACCTAAGGTCAGTGAATTTTCCCTCTAGAAATGTCTGCTCCCACCCCTAGACCTAATGGAAAAGATAGACCTGATTAGTCTCCCTCCCCTGCCGCAAGCCACAGATCACTGGAGTGCAGTGGACATCAGATCTAAGCTGGAATCAGCATCTGTTGGCGTTTGGACTGAGAGACAGAGTTAATTTACTTTGGAGAGCTAAGCAGGAAGGCCACATGGGCTGAGAGATAGAACCTACTGCCTGGTTCACCCGCAACGGGTCCTGTGCTTGTGGGGGAAACAGCAGGAGCCCATCTGTGAAGAAGAGAGTGCTACAGCTCCAGGATGTAGGTGTGGCCCACAGAGGGGCTACACTTCCCACACCTAAGTTCTGTGCTATTTCCCTGTAATGTTCTAATAAAGCTCGCTTTTACTTTTGCTTCTTTGAGTAGGCTTCTGTTCTCACAACCAGATGATCTCCAAGACAAAGCCTGTATCTGTCTCAGAAGGTGGTTGTTGTGACATAATTTGGAAGCATCTGGCATTTAGTCGACATTCAATAAATGCTGTTGAAACTCCCCATGTTCTTGACAACCAGTCAGTCACTCAGCCATGGAAAGAGGAAATCTATAAACGGGCTAAACTAAGGGTACATCTTAGCCTTATGGTTTATGAACATCTTTATCAATGTGGAAAATGAAGACAATGCTAGTATCGACCTCACCGTTCGCTGAGAATATTAAATGAGATGATTCAAGTTTAATACCTATCACATAAATAATGAATGTTAGCTCAGATTATTACTCCTACCATTGTCATAATTATTTAAGATGTGACAAGAGCTGGGCGCAGTGGCTCACACGTCTAATCCCAGCACTCTGGGAGGCCAAGGTGGGCAGATTGCTTGAGACCAGGAGTTTGAGACCAGCCTGGGCAACATAGTGAAACCCCATCTCTACTAAAAATACAAAATATATATCTATATATTAGCTGGGCATGGTGGCACGCACCTGTAGTCCCAGTTACAAGGGAGGCTGAAGTGGGAGAATCACCTGACCCCAGGAAATCGAGGTTGCAGTGAGCCATGACTGCATCACTGTACTCCAGCCTGGGCGATGCGAGTGAGACCCTGTCTCAAAAAAAGATGCAACAAGTGTTGTTTTAGGTCTTAATCTAGGCAAGGAGGGAGGATGCAGTGAGAGCAGAAGTGGGAGCACACAGAGAACAGGAGGATGTTCTGGGGAGTGGGGTCAAGGGGTTGGGCAGTCAAGAGAAGGAACTGAGATGGAGAAGGGGAATAGGAAGAGGGGGGTCACTGGAATGATAAGCTTTACGTATATCTAGCACTTCAATGTTTATGGGATGCTTTTACTTACAATACCTTATTTGTCTGTCATAACACTCTATGAGGTACATAACGAAAGGTGTTATTACACAAACTTTAAAGAGGGCAAAACTCAGGCTAGGTGCAGATGTGTACAGCATGTACCAACTGAAGCTAAATCCACCCCTTTATCCTTTATACCACATTGCCTCTGAAAATAGGGATTAAGAGGCTGAAATAAGAGGTAAAGACTGGAGAAGAAACAGGAGGGCTTTTCTGGAGAGGTATTGTTTTATTTCTCAGTACCATTTGGATTCCTCTGGGTATCCCAGCAACAGAATATCTCCACCCCATCAGAGGCAGAGGCTCCAGATATAAGCAGGAGATGGTAAAGTCAGGGAACACCAGGAGGCCAATGAAGCGGCTGAATAAACCAGGCTGGACCCACACCCAGCTTCATCACCGTGCCCCGGTCCAGGAGAAGGCTTTCTTTAGCAAAGGACAAGCGCAAGCCCTTTACCATTCAGGCCATGGTCTCACTGCTAACACCAGGGGCTGCCCTGCAATTATATCTAAAGCCCCTCCCAGCTCAGTTGTGTGTCAGGTCTAGATCTTACCTCCCTGAAGTCAAGGGTTAAATGTGCTCTCCAGGGAAACAAATGCTAATTCTCTGGAGCACTACCAACAAGCAGGGCTTGCTGTGAGTTCCCAGGCTCCGGACAATCATCCCTGAGCTTAAGGTCAGTGCTGCTTAGCCCTTCCTTCGCCTCCTGGATACCACTTCTTCCCAAACCCTTAACATAGTGCTTGGCATATGGTCTGTGCTTACTTCATGTTTGTTGGATAAATAAATGGGTACGTGAAAAAGCAAATGAATGACAGACTGGCTCTGGCAATCAAATCAGCCTGGGCTGTCACATTATGGTGACCCCGCCCTCTTGACTCTTAGACCCCAAATCAGAGATCAGCGGCCAACCTGACTTAAACAGCTGCTAAGGAAGGATGGAGTTAATACTGCTTCCCCTCTGCACTTCCTCTGACCTTTTGGAGGAGCCACACCCTGAGGAAAGGGTAGGGCCAAGAATACCCTGGCAGGAGGAGGTCTCTACCCACCTCTTTCCAGGACTTCTGCCTCCCCTCTCAATTACCCTGCCTCTCTCAGCTCAAGGCCCAGTGTGCAAGGAGGAGCTGTGGAGGGGACCGTTAGGAGCTGCATGGTGATGTGAGCTGCACGGTGATGTGGGCAGTGCCAAATTCTTCTTTGCATTTTCTGTAGTGCTAACGACCTTAATTGTTAATAATAACAGCAACAATAACAATCATGCCACCAGCACCTTTATGGTTTCTAGAATCTGTCTTCCAAATTGCTCCTAGCACATGACCTCATACCATCCTTGGAGGGACAGGGATAGTTCTCCCTGCCATGTGGGTAGAGACGTTGGGTACCAGGGAAGTTTGGTGTTGATCTGGTCACACAGTGTTGCAGTGATGGGGTCGAGGGTCCAGTCTTGGAGTGGGGAGAACTGGGCTGTACCCCCAGTTCTGCCTCAAACTAACCCAGCGTCTTTGGGCAAGTCTCGAGGTTCCAGTTCTCCGTCCATCTCAAATGCTCTGTCTCAATAAAATGAGACTGGTGACCAGCCCAAAGCCTGGTGACCGCCCTCCCCTGTACAAGGTCAGAAAGCCCCTGAAATGGATGCTTACTGTGCCTATCCTTGCATCCTAACAGATGTCATATGAGTGCTCCCCACAAAGAAGGTTGTAACATGGACGGCAGGGAGGAAACATCAAAAAATCATCCTAATGGTCCATGAGTGCCAGGAGAGCGACAGGCGGCAGGCCGCTGCTGCCAGATGCCATCCTGCCCACGGTACCGGCGCTGGCTCAGACAAAGGCTGGAGGCCTTCCAGCGAGTGGGATCAGACAGCCTCCCTTACCTGCCAGACCGATTATCCAGGATGCTCCGAGTGTCCTCAGTCGGGATGCAGCAGCATGCCCTTTCCTCCCCATCTCCCCTCCCCTCCTCCATCAAATCTATCCTTTCTCTTTAAAATCCTGTTTGGCAGTCACCTCCTCCATGAGTAATTTCCAGTTGAGCCCTGCCAAATTCTAGTCTCCCCATTCCTACTAACACCCCTTCAGCCCCCAGCCATCCTATTAGTAGCTACCAGCCATCACTAGGTCATGTGTCCCTGTGCCAGATGAGATTTCAAGTGTGTGTTCCCGGTCTTGTATCCCCCTAGACAGAGGACGAATAGGGCCAGTATTTCCTATCTCCTCCTTTCTTAAATTTTCCTCCATCTTCAGCTCCCAAGATAGGAAGCAGGGCATTCGGGACACAAGAATAGCGGACTATAGATGGATGATACATTCCTCTCTACCTTGGGCAGTTTCCCTGGCCAGTTGCCAGGAAGGCTAATGCTAGAATCTCAGCCAGAGTCCAAACAAGGGCTCTGCCAACATGTCTACCTCTAGGGCCGAAAGTCTGGATTGGCAAGGAGGGTAAGCTGGCCTAGCAGCTGGCGACTTCGCCCGAATTTCTAATCCAACCCACAGCTCACATGAAAACCTAACCTCTCCAGCTCACAACACTGACTACAATCCCACTGACATTCCTCCAATGTCGAATAATATTGTAGGGGAGCTACACGAATTGCCTTTGTAGGTCAAAAGCGGTTGTATATTGGCATTTTCATATGGTTCAATCTAATAACTTTTGAGGGATTATGTGCCCTAGGAAACTTTGTGAAAGTTTGAATTTCTCTACCTCTAGCTAATATGCCTTAGTTTCTGGCCTAGGACATAGCAGAATTACGGCCTTGGAAGGTACTTCCTAATCGAAGTTCCGGGCAGGTGGAGGTGGGAAATCTTAGAACCTGTTCTACTCCCAAACCTCAATGGTGGCAGTCCAAAGACATATGCTTTTTGGCCTCTTTTCCCCTGCTTATCCTGGGCAGAAGGGTGGGATTTGCAAGTTGTTACATTGTGCTAGATTCTATCTGTGATAAAAGAGTTTGGTTTGGGCATTGAGAGTTTTACTCCTTTGTCTTCTATAGAAGAGGAGGGTCTTGAATCAGGAATATCTGTATGTCCAAACTTGGTTTCATGTAACAGTGCAGTTGATGAAGGCTCAGAGATATCCCCTGCTTCAATCAAGGTTACACAGCAGACAAGAGTCCAGATGACCACTTTTCTGACTCCCAGTCCCGTGTTCTTCTGGCAAGCCTGGCAGCCCACTAGAACAAACTCCTCCCTGTCTGCCCCCTTCCAACTTCCTGGCTCCCGCTCTTTCAGGCTCCCTCACCAACACAGAAGGGGAATTGACTAAAGGATTAATAGCCCTCGCCTACATGAGCCTACGTAAAAAGAGCCCTGAGTCATGTAGGGCCTAGCCCCAGGGTTTCCAGGAGAAGAGAGGGAGAGAAAAAGAGAGAGAAGCCATCCTGGAAACTCAATCTCTCTCCAGAGCGAGGACCAGGATGGGGAGGTGGGGGTGGGTAGCACAATGATTTGGGTCAATGACAGGACAGTCAGGTGTGCTGTCCTTGCCAAGGGATTGCCTAGAAGGCCTTGCTTAACTCAGGCGTGAAGGCTCTGGGCAGGCACTGCTTGCTGGTTTCTTCCAGAATCACCTAATTAGAGAATTCTAAGGGATGCTAAAGGTTGGTCAGCAACAATCTCTGGGCTGTTTGGTCAATTTCTTCTCTTACAGCCTGGGACCGCCCTCCTCAAGTTAGGCGGGTGACTCTGGAAGCCCTCAGTCCCCAGGTTCCCTCAGCTGGCCGCATGGCATGGTGGGAGGATGCCTGTCATCCTGCCTCCCTTTGTGGCCCACCCATCAGGGCACAGCTGCTCCTGTCTGGACAGAAGAGGCTGTGGGTGGGGAGCAGTGAGGGTGGGAAGGAAGGCTTCCTAAGGGACCTTACTTTCTCAGAAGATCCCTCTGTGTGTTCCATGGGGACTCTCAGCACTCAAGAGCTTAGAAAAGACACTCCTATTGGTCAGGAGTTTTGCAGATAAGGTGAGAAGAAACCAGGAATCTAGGAGTGCCTCTGGCATGGACTTCTCTCTCTGGCTAAGTGTTTGGAAAAATTTCAAACCTGAAAGGTTGAAAAAGATAGCACAACAAACAACTGCAGACTCTTTACTTAGTTTCATGTTTTTTTTTTTTTTTTTGAGACAGGGTCTCACTCTGTCAACCAGGCTGGAGTACAGTGTCATGATCACAGCTCACTGCAATCTCGACCTGTTGGGTTCAAGTTATCCTCCCGCCTCAGCCTGCTGAGTAGGTAGGACTACACACAGGTGCACAGCCACCATGCCCAGCTAATTTTTTATTTTGTAGAGGTGGAGTCTTGCTATGTCATTCGTCTCTACAAAACAACAACAACAATAACAAAATTAGCCAGCCATGGTGTCATGCACCTGCTCCAGCTACTTGGGAGGCTGAGGTGGGAGGATTGCTTGAACCTAGGAGTTTTAAGCTGCAGTGAGCTATGACTGCACCACTGCACTTCAGCCTGGGTGACAGAACAAGGCCCTGTTTCAAAAATAAATGGGGGCTGAGCGTGGTAGCTCATACCTGTAATCCCAGCACTTTGGGAGGCTGAGGAAGGTGGATCACCTGAGGTCAGGAGTTTCAGACCAGCCTGACCAACATGGAGAAATCCCATCTCCACTAAAAACACAAAATTAGCTGGGTGTAGTGGTGCATGCCTGTAATCCCAGCTACTCAGGAGGCTGAGGCAGCAGAATCGTTTGAACCCAGGAGGTGGAGGTTGCGGTAAGCTGAGATTGTGCCATTGCACTCCAGCCTGGGCAACAAGAGCAAAACTCCATCTCAAAATAATAATAATAATAATAAAATTAAATAAATAAATGAGGCCGGGTGCAGTGGCTCATTCCTGTAATCTCCACACTTTGGGAAGCTGAAGCAGGTGGATTGCTTGAGCCCAGGAGTTCGAGACCAATCTGGACAACATGGTGAAACCCCGTCTCTACAAAAAATATGAAAATTAGCAAGGCATGATGGCATGCGCCTTGTAGTCCTAGCCACTTGGGAGGCTGAGGTGGGAGGATAGCTCGAGCCCAGGAGATCAAGGCTGCTGTGAGTTGTAATAGTGTCCCTGCACTCCAGCTGGATGACAAAGCAAGACCCGGTCTCAAAAACAAACAAACAAACGAAGAGATACATTTCTGTTGCTTATTAAGCCACCCAGTCTATGATGTTGTTTCAGCAGCCCAAACTAAGCTATGCTAAGACCAATCTTTCACCCCATTGGGTGAAAGATTTAGTATCCATTAAACGCTAGACTAAATCAGCTATTAGAGTAGAGGCTGCAAACTGGTCAATTTAAAGTTCCAACCTGGCACAGTGGCTCACTCATTATTCTGGTGCTTTGGGAGGCTGAGGCAAGAGCATCGCCTGAGCCTAGGAGTTCAAGCTACGGGCCACTGCACTCCAACATGGCTGACAGAGTGAGACTCTATCTCTAAAAATAGGTAAATAAATAAAGATAATGTTGGCTAAAAGATGCAAAGTTTCAATTAGACAGAAGGAATGTTTCTGAGATTTACTGCACAACATGGTGACTACAGTTAATGTAACGCATGTTTCAGAATTGCTAAGATTTTAAATGTTTACACTACAAAAACAATGATAAATGTGTGAGGTGATGGATATGTTGATAGTTTGACTGAATCATTCCATAATGTATACATACATCAAAACACCACATTGCATCCCATACATATATGAAACTAGTATTTGTCTATTAAAAATTAAATTAAAAAAATGTTTTTTTTAAAGATGGAGTTTCACTCTTCTTGCCTAGGCTGGACTGCAATAGCGTGATCTTGGCTCACTACAACCTTCGCCTCCTGGGTTCAAGCGATTATCCTGCTTCAGCCTCCCAAGTAGCTGGGATTACAGGTATGCACCACCATGCCCGGCTAATTTTCTATTTTTAGTAGAGACAGGGTTTCCCCATGTTGGTCAGGCTAGTCTAAAACTCCCAACCTCAGATGATCTACCCACCTCAGCCTCCCATAAAATTAAATTAAATTTAAAGAAAAATGTTGGCCGGGCGCGGTGGCTCAAGCCTGTAATCCCAGCACTTTGGGAGGCCGAGACGGGCGGATCACGAGGTCAGGAGATCAAGACCATCCTGGCTAACACGGTGAAACCCCGTCTCTACTAAAAATACAAAAAATTAGCCGGGCGTGGTGGCGGGCGCCTGTAGTCCCAGCTACTCGGAGGCTGAGGCGGGAGAATGGCGTGAACCCGGGAGGCGGAGCTTGCAGTGAGCCGAGATCGCGCCACTGCACTCCAGCCTGGGAGACACAGCGAGACTCCGTCTCAAAAAAAAAAAAAAAAAAAAAAAAAAAGAAAAATGTTGTCATTACTACTAGATTTTATTAGTTGGAATTTACTTATTTATTTATTTATTTGATACAGAGTCTTGCTGTGTCTCCCAGGCTGGAAGTGCAGTGGCGTGATCTTGGCTCACTGCAACCTTCGCCTCCTGGGTTCAAGCGATTATCCTGCTTCAGCCTCCCAAGTAGCTGGGATTACAGGTATGCACCACCACGCCCGGCTAATTTTCTATTTTTAGTAGAGACAGGGTTTCTCCATGTTGGTCAGGCTAGTCTAAAACTCCCAACCTCAGATGATCTACCCACCTCGGCCTCCCATAAAATTAAATTAAATTTAAAGAAAAATGTTGTCATTACTACTAGATTTTATTAGTTGGAATTTACTTATTTATTTATTTATTTGATACAGAGTCTTGCTCTGTCTCCCAGGCTGGAAGTGCAGTGGCGTGATCTTGGCTCATTGCAAACTCCGCCTCCTGAGTTCAATCAATTTCTGGCTAATTTTTATATTTTTAGTAGAGACAGGGTTTCACCACGTTAGCCAGGTTGGTCTCAAACTCCTGACCTCAAGTAATCCACCTGCCTGGGCCTCCCAAAGTGTTGGGATTACAGGCGTGCCCAGCTGGCACCACCGTGCCCAACTGGCATTTACTTTTTAATTTTTTGAGACGGAGTCTTGCTTTATCATGCATTCTGGAGTGCAGTGTCATGATCAGAGCTCATGGGAGCCTCAAACTCCTGGGCTCCAGCGATCCTCCCACCTTGGCCTCCGAATGTGGTAGGATTACAGAGTGAGGCCTTGTGTCTAGCCTCGTTGGCATTTCTGTTAAGAGTTTTCCCTCCCTGCTCCTCCTTGTCCAGGTCAACTGTCAAAATAAACTCAAGGAACTTTTAATCTTCAATGTGTTACAATCTATTACCATTATCCTTTTGAATGCTCAATGCGTTTCACATCTGGCTGGCGGGAGACCCTTTAAGCCAGCTCCTGTGCCAACATGTCATGACATGAGCACGCTCTAGTTTCCGGCACAACATAGTTCACTTATACTTTCCTGGTCTCAGACTTGGAATTAGTCATTTCTTCAGGGAGCCCTGTTCCTTACAACCTCCCCCGTGGGAAGTTGTACTTAGAAATAAAAATCCAGGTAGTAGGTGTGTTCCTGTCCACAGTCCTTTCAGTGGACAGACCCACAAGATATACAAAAAACCCCACAAGATTCTTTTTCCCCTTCCCTGGTTCCATACTTATATCTCTCTTTTTCCATAGTGAGACCCTGATTTCCAGAAATATCACCATAGTTACTCATTTCATCTATCATACAGTAAACAAAACATAGTTTCCAATTTATGACACAAATACTACAACCAATAACATGTCTACAAAGTAAAGGTCAATATTTCTTTGTAGTTTTTTTTTTCTTACTTAAAATATGAATTCCACAAAGAATATAGAATCAGGGTTTTAAGCTTAAAAAGTACTTGAATTAGGCCAGGCGTGGTGGCTCAAGCCTGTAATCCCAGCACGTCGGGAGGCCAAGGCGGGTGGATCATGAGGTCAGGAGATCGAGACCATCCTGGCTAACACAGTGAAACCCTGTCTCTACTAAAAATACAAAAAATTAGCCAGGCGTGGTGGCGGGTGCCTGTAGTCCCAGCTATTTGGGAAGCTGAGGCAGGAGAATGGCATGAATCTGGCAGGCGGAGCTTGCAATGAGCCGAGATCCCGCCATCCCACTCCAGCCTGGGCGACAGGCTCCATCTCAAAAAAAAGAAAAAAACAAAAAACAAAATTCTTACTTCTCCTGCTTTCTTATCCCAAAGGTGGCATACTATATACTGTACTACGTCTTGGTTTTTTCACTTAATAATATATCCTAACAATCATGTCATGTAAGTTGGCAGGGCTCCCAGTCATTCTTTCTTTTTCTTTTTGGCTGCCTAGTATTCTATGGTATGGATGTACCATTGTTTGTTCAACCATTTTCTTAAGAATGGGCATTTGGATAGTTTCCAATGATTTCCTATTGTAAATACGCCTTTAAAAACACCTTGTGGCTGGTCTTGGTGGCTCACGCCTATAATCCCAGCACTTTGGGAAGCTGAGGCAGGTGGACTACCTGAGCTCAGGAGTTTGAGACCAGCCTGGGCAACATGGTGAAATCCCATCTCTACTAAAATACAAAAAATTGGCTGGCGTGGTGGCGTGCACTTGTAATCCCAACTACTCACAAGGCTGAGACAGAATTGCTTGAACCGGGAAGGTGGAGTTTGAAGTGAGCCAAGATCGCGCCACTGCACTCCAGCCTGAGCGACAGAGCGAGACTCTGTCTCAAAAAAAAAAAAAAAAAAATCACCTTGTATGTATCTTTCCATATTTGTGAATGAGCATCTTCTGGATAAATTCCTAGAAGTAGGGTTGCTGGGTAAATGTGTATGTAGCTTTGTTAGATGCTGCTAACTTCCTCTCCATTGAGGGTGTACTACTGGTTTGTACTCCTGGCATTGTTTATGCAACCTAGGTAGACCTTGCTATGAGGTGTTCTAAGCTAAGACTTTCCTTGAACCTAGCTGAGAGTCCTTGACCTTCCTACCAATAAACACACTGCTCCAAACTCCCTCTGCCACACCCCAAGTGAAGTGGCAGAAAGGCAAGAGGAAGGGGGTCTTATTAATCCCATCCCAGTTCATCTTCCCTGAGTTGTCCCAGGGGTTTGTGCATGAAACTTGGGAAACTAGAGCAGAGGTGAGTGATGAGGCTGAGGATCTCAGGCAGACAGGAACTGGGGTGAGGAAAGGTAGAAATGGGGGCTCTGCCCCTTGGCACCTATGTTCTCAATCCTTTTCTTTCCTTCGGCCTCTCCACTATCCCTTCACACATAGACTGCCTCTCAACAGCCTCTTCTCTGACCTGGGGCCCTTGGCTCTGGTTCTCA
This sequence comes from Macaca mulatta, assembly GCF_049350105.2. NCBI lineage: Eukaryota > Metazoa > Chordata > Mammalia > Primates > Cercopithecidae > Macaca > Macaca mulatta. Next base: position 61,372,321 of record NC_133406.1, on the reverse strand, counting down.
CTAGATCCTGCCTGGTTTCCCCCCTCAAGCCAAGTTGGTGTAGGCTGAACACAGAGGACTGGCTTAAGGTAGAGGCAGAAATAGAAAGTCTCTGTCATTTCTGTTTTAACATGTGCGGAGGAAATATGTCAGTGGAACAAGAATGGCTCACACAAGGGAAAGAGGAAAGAGGACACAAAGAGAGATACTGGCAGAGGAAGCCAAGGGCAAAACATTCCACACAAGCATTTTGGACTCCAGCCTCAGGGCCTGCTCTAATCCTATGACCTGTAGAAAAGGGGAAATGAGTGGAGAAAGGTTGTCATCCCAGTCTGACAAGGCAGAGGCCTTGCTTTTCTCATGGCTCTTTCCTTCTCAGCCCTACCCACCAAATACCGACTGGGATGATAGGAATCAATGCTTATCTAAGAAACAGGGAGCTGGACTGCATAGGGAGCCTTGTTTGAGAGGCACCCTTTGGGGGAAGAATTCAGATTGCCTGAAGAATCCTTCCAGAGAAGGATAGTTAAGACTCTGAGTGGGGTGTTCCCCTTCAAGGTCAGATTGCTAATCTAACCTTGGAGTTTGGAGCTAATCTAACCTAAATCAAACAGTTTTTTAGGGGTTTGGCTAACGGGGTTTGTCTTGGTTATTCTGGGGACTAAGAATGAACAAGATGGCCGGGCGCGGTGGCTCACGACTGTAATCCCAGCACTTTGGGAGGCCGAGACGGGCGGATCACGAGGTCAGGAGATCGAGACCATCCTGGCTAACACGGTGAAACCCCGTCTCTACTAAAAAATACAAAAAACTAGCCGGGCGAGGTGGCGGGCGCCTATAGTCCCAGCTACTCGGGAGGCTGAGGCAGGAGAATGGCGTGAACCCGGGAGGCGGAGCTTGCAGTGAGCTGAGATCCGGCCACCGCACTCCAGCCTGGGTGACAGAGTGAGACTCCGTCTCAAAAAAAAAAGAATGAACAAGATTCTTTCCTCTCTCCAAGGTTTAGTGGGTCTGCAATGCTCTGTCCTAGTGGGCAGGGCTGATCCATGTCTTTGGGTGCTGGGTCCAAGGCCAGGAGCATTGAAAAAAAAAAAAAAAAAGAGAGAGAGAGAGAAAAGTGCCCATCGGGGTTTCGGAGTTTTGGAGAGAAGCTAAATTCTTGAATAAGAGGCAGTTTGCAGTGGAAGACTTGACCTGCTGACAGGTGGCAGGGAGCAGCCCAGCCCCTGTTCCTCTCAGGACCTCGGGTCAGTGGGAGTGGGGAAGAGTAAAGCCTCCCGATATCCTGGCCCAGGACGTCCAGCCCCTACACACCACCTTACCTCTTCCAGCACCCACACCTTCGGCAAATTCTAACCGCTCTCCTTCTGCCCCTAACTGGGTCCTCTCATTTTGATTTTCTTCTGACGAAGACCACAGCAATGTGACAAATCTGCCTAGCCACGCCCTGTCACCTCTACTGTGAAGAGCAGGCTTTTCATTGTGCAGAAGGGAAACTGGAGGCCAGACGGCGGGTTAGGAACTCGCTGGCATCAGGCTGATTCCAAGGCCCCCTAAACTGCCCGTACTTCTCTCAATGCGCGTTGACCCAGCGCTCTAACGTCCCAGGCTCTGTGCTGGGCGCTGGGAGTCCCAGGGGTAAGACAGGCTGTGCTCCTTTGACTTGACCTTCAATCCAGAGACTTGGTGGTAAATGGAAGGGAGAAGGGTCTGAGGCTCGGCACGACCTGGAAGGCAGGAAGCCTCCGTTGGCAGCTCAGTTCGCATTCTCCACGGAGTTCTCAGACTACGGCAGAGCCCGGGAGGGTGGAGCCCAGCAGCGGAGAGGCTGGCGGGGCGGGGTCGCAGAGGCCGCGGAAAGCAGAGGGGCCGCGGGGTTGCGCAGTCGATCCCGCCCCGAGCCCCGGGGGAAGGGCTGAGACTGCGGGAGCCGATTCCCCGCTTTGGCAGCGACCCCAGGCTCAAAGCCGCGGGAGCAGGCAACCCGGTGCGCGCTAAATAACGACCTCACGGAGAAACAGTCCCTGAGCCCGTCAACATCGACCCCTAATCAGATTACTGAAAATAGGAAGGCCGGCTGCAGGAATAGTGACACTCTGGGCCCCCACGACGGGAGGCCGCGGCGGAAGCGGCGTGATTTTCGGGGTTGCACCTCAGCAAGATGGTGGCAGGGAGGATGGGACTCCCGAGGAGGAGCAAAGAAATGGATCCCCTCCCTCCAGAACACGGGCATTGATTCTGTCTTGGGGACCCTGCCCACTGGGGAAGGCCTCATTCCCTTACCGACCAGAATACAGGTAGGGAAGAGTCTAGCCAATGGGGTGCAGTCAGATCAATTAACACCTCAAAATGAAAATCGGTTCCTGTTGCTTCCTCAGCCCCGAGATGAGCTCTCCTCTAAGTGTTTTGCTTCCTTCTCCCCCAGTTTCTCAGCTGTAGCCTTTACCACTCCTCCAAGCCCTGGGGCTGAAGGCAGGTGTTTCCTCTCCCCCAGCCTGATTCCCACAGATCTGTCTGCTTCAGGGTTTAGGGCCCACCTTCCAGAACACGGCTTACCAAGCTGCCACCATCCTTCCTGCCCCTCCCGGAGTCTGCTCCCCAAGCCACCACCCTCAGCCAAGGAGGGTAACTCAGCTCATGGGCTAGGAGGCCTCTTTCCATCCCCTTCTTCCTAAACGCTCCTGGCCCAGCCCCTCCTCACCCCCAGGCTCCTTTCCTGGGCCTGGCCCAGCCTGGAATAAGCTTGGTCTCCTTCCTCCAGGTAGAGGGCCCAGAGTGAAGGGGGCACAGGAGGGCCTCCAATGAGAAGCCCTGGAGAAAGGGCAGCTTGGGGAGGGGCTTAAGGAGCAGGGCGAGGGTCTCTAGACTCCCTGCCAGACTCCTCACCCAGAGGAGGGAGCACTACAGAATGGGATTTTGTTTCCCTTCCCTCCCCAACTCCTTTCCCCTCCCCACAGGGGCCTCAGTTGAATGCCGGCCTATTGCTTCATCTGACATTCCCCCTGCCCGGCCAGCAGGCGCCGGCATCATGTCTGCAAGTTATTGTAAGTCCGGCAGGAATGCCCAGGAGGGAGGTGCCTCTGGCCAGCAGAGTGCCCACTCCCCTCCCAAGATGTGGCTGGCCACTCCTGCACCCTCCACACCCAGTTGGAGAAGAGCGGCGGGTACCCTCAGGGAGGTGGAGGAGTGTATGAGGCCAGACTTGACTCGGGGAAGGATGCCAGCAGCCCCCTCTACCAAGAGCGAACCAAGTACGTAAGAGAAAGAGAGAAAGGAGAGCAGGAAGGACAATCCCATTCTTAATTCCTAGCTCTTCAGCAAACCAAGGAAATGACCCAAGATGCTCAGGGACCCTTCCACAGATGCCTGTGGCCCACCCCGTCTGCCAAACACTCACCAGCCCCACAGTCTCCAGCCTTGAAATCGGAAACTTTTCAATTCACCCTTCTCCTTCCTCCCCTTTGGGACCAGAGATGTGTGGGGCGGTGCCCTCGGAGACACTCATACAGTTGGTTCTGGACGCTCACACACTCTCAAACAACAGCGGTACGAGGGAACTCCCAGCTTTTTCCACAGCTAATTATAGATGTGAAAGTCTGAGGATGTTTTGCAAGCAACACAGAGAAACTGCTTAGGTTTCTCTGCAAAGCTAAAGAAATTTAATTTGTGCACTCTCCTTCCCCTACTCCTCCCAACTTCTCCCAGCCCACCTCTACCCCATGGCCCCAAAGTGCCCCTCTCCTAGTTCCCGCTGCAGCCCCCCTTTCCTGCTGAAGATTTCTTTAGTTCCTTTTTTTTTTTTTCCCATCTCTTTTGGGCTTTTGAGAAAGGGAACAGACACGGAAAATATTTTTGCAACAGTTTTCCATCCTGCGTCTCATTCCCAAGCCAAGGGGGAAGGGGAGGGCAGGAATGGAATGGGTTGAGGGAGGGGAGATAAATGTTTTTTCCAAGAGTTCAATTTTGGTGTCAAAAAGAGAGTCCCTCCATTCCCCTACCCCATAGCACAGGAATGACAAGAACTAAAAAAAGAGAGATAAATCACTTATTTGACTATACAGTTTCTCAGAAAACAGTATTTGACAAATCTGTGCACACACACATATTTTTAAAAATCCTCCAAACCCAGTCGCATGAAATATGCTAGAAAGAGGAAAATCGGGGAGTTTTAGAAGCCACTGAGAGAAAAGAAAGAAACAAAGTTTGCAAATCACAAGTCAATTCATTCTCTGCAAGCCTACCTCTCTTTCTAGCAAAGATCCAGGTTTCTCCAAGTGGGACTCTCCCTCCGGGTTTCCATGGATGGGGGTAGGGTGGGGTGACCACCCACCAGTCTCCCCAGTGTGGCAACCAAGCTGGAGACGCTGGCTTTGCTCTCTTGCCTTTCCGGCTAAGGCCGGGGAGTGGGCTGGGTCTCCTCCCCCTGCCCTTCCAATGGGAAGGACCTCTCAGGTTCCTGAAAGAAAAAGGGTGCAGGAGAGCTGGACGGGTGTCTCTGATCTTGCTCTCTTCAGAGGGATGGTTGCCCAGGAAGTTCGTGCCCCCCTCCCAGCCCCCAGCGTTGGACAATCTCAACAGCAGAGCTTTCTTAAGAAAATGCTTGTCATGGCAACAGCTCTAGCTAACTCGGGCCAGACTCCTGCTCACCAGCTCTCCCCAAGCAGTGCGGGAAGAGAGAGGGGAGGAGCAGGAGCTGGAACAGAGGTGGGACTTGGCATGAGGCCAAACCATTACTCTACTGTTAAGGTGGCCCGATTCCTGCGGTTGCTTCCTGGTTCGTCTTAAGGGGGAATGGGGAAAGAAAGGGAAGGAATCCTCTCCCCTGTCGGCTTTCTTCTCCACCCTTGCTCTCACTTGTTGAATAGAAAGCTGAGTGGGGTGGAGGAGGGGTGAGGGTGGAGGTGGGGAGTGGATGTGGGTGGCGGTATTCAACGGTTGCTGGGCGGAGGGGAAAAAAAAGGAAGCTTCGGCAGGCGGTTGGCTTCCTGCAGCTCCCATGGGCCTCTCAACCCCTTACTCACTTAGATCCAGGACCCAGAAACCCAAGGTGTCTGTGGACACTTGTATGTCCCCTCCCACCTTCCTGCTCCTGTCTGAATAGGGGGTTCCTTGGAGAAGGAGAATAAATTGTTTTGTAAACACACACACACACACACACACACACACACACACACACACCTCCTCCCCAACACCTTATATACAGGTCACATTTTGTTCCCTCTTGCCCCTGTACCCACCAGAGGTATACTGACAGTGCATGAAAATAGCTGCCTACTTTTGAGTCCTGCTATGCGTAGGCTATGACACCAAAAGCTTTGTCTATACGATATCATTTCTAGTCCTTATGGCAATTTTGAAAGGTACTTGTTATTAGCCTCATTTCCTAGCTGAGGAAATTGAAGATTGAGTGTCTGGCCCAAGGTTATACATCTGGTTCATGACAGAGCCAACAATTCAAGGCCAAGTCAGACGGACTCCAAAGCCCAAGTACTTTCCTGTACTTGTATCATACTCCGGCACACATTTCTGTTTTAATTTGGACACACTCAGACATCCCTGCACACTTATACACAGCCTGTAAACTGTTAATCACACCCCCATACCCACACACCCACTAGCATTGTGCAACAGTGCCACCCATAGATTTTGCATAGAACTTTATGGCTTTCAAGCACAAACATGCACCATCAGCTAGTTCACACAACAACATATCTTCATTGACTGACAGATTCCCACACCTACCTCAGCAAACACACTCATGTTTATATGCTTGTGGAAGGCGTGTTGACATATATCTCACAGGTTATAGCTATGAGCTATGCTGTGAAGAAGGTGACTGGCCACTACTTCCCAACCTTTTAAACAGAGGGTTGGGAAAAGGCCTCTTTGATCCTATCATTCTAACCCAACACCTCACACCACCCCTGTCCTTCTTTGCTGTCATCCCTGCCCCCAAGAAGCAGAGCCACACGCACATGGAGAAACAGAGTTGTGAATTAGACCCAGGGGTTCAGTTTCCCCTGTGTCCAATTAGCACCCTTCCCAATGTTCTCTCATTTGGGTCCTCTTTTTCCTCTTCATTTTCTTACCCTGCTATTTCTTTTTTCTTTTTTTTTGAGATGGAGTCTTGCTGTGTGGCCCAGGCTGGAGTGCAGTGGCGTGATCTCGGCTCACTGCAATCTCCGCCTCCCGGGTTCACGCCATTCTCCTGCCTCAGCCTCCCGAGTAGCTGGGACTACAGGCGCCTGCCTCCACGCCTGGCTAATTTTGTTTTTGTATTTTTAGTAGAGACGGGGTTTCACCGTGTTAGCCAGGATGGTCTCGATCTCCTGACCTCGTGATCTGCCCGCCTCGGCCTCCCAAAGTGCTGGGATTACAGGCGTGAGCCACCGCACCCAGCCAGTAATGTTTTTAGACTGGTTGGGCTGGGCTCAGAACTCAGAGTTCCTCAATGTGAGGCTGGAGATTGCCTGCTATCATCTGAAAACACAATCCAAAATAACCCTGGCTAGGGTCAGTGGCTCATCCGTGTAATTCCAGTACTTTGGGAGGCTGAGGCAGGAGGATCACTTGAGGCCAGATTTCAAGACTAGCCTGGGCAACATAGCAAGACCCACCCCATCTCTACAAAAAAAGTAAGAGAAAAAAAATAAGCCCCTGCCTGTGCTTGTGCCTCTCCCTGCCAGCAGCTGAAGAAAGTTGCAGGAGTAGGGGGAGATTTTAGGGCCACCCTCCATGGAAACTGTGGGTTGTTTAGTCCTTTTTGCCTAGTGATTGACCCTCCCACCCTCAAGGCACGTACAGGACTCCAAAGGTGACCTTTGTTCTCATTTCAGCCTCTTGCAACTCCACTGGTCACTCTCACCTTCCCAGGGCATTTCAAGAACAGAGTTGGTAACTTGTTAGATTCCTTCCTTCCTCCCTCCCTCTTCCCTCCCTCTTCCTTTCCCTCCCCTCCCCTCCCCTTCCCTCCCCTTCCCTTCTTTCAACGTTTCTTTCTCCTTCCTTCCTTCCTTCCTTCCTTCCTTCCTTCCTTCCTTCCTTCCTTCCTTCCTTCCATCTCCCTTCCCTCCTTCCCTTCCCTTCCCTTCCTTTCTTTCTATCCCTCCCTCCCTCTCTCTGTCTCTTTTTCTTTTCTCTCTCTCTTTTTTCCTTCCTTCCTCTCTTCCTTTCTCCCCCTTCCCTCCTTCCTTCCCTCCCTCCCTCCTTCCTTCCTTCCTTCCTCTCTTCCTTTCTCGCCCCTTCCCTCCCTCCCTCCCTCCTTCTTCCCTCCCTCCCTCCCTCCTTCTTCCCTCCCTCCCTCCCTCCTTCTTCCCTCCCTCCCTCCCTCCCTCCCTCCCTCCCTCCCTCCCTCCCTCCCTTCCTTCCTTCCTTCCTTCCTTCCTTCCTTCCTTCCTTCCTACCTTCCTTCCTTCTTTCTTTTTTTCATTATAGGTCTCCCTGTGTTGCCCAAGTTGGTCTTAAACTCATGACCTCAAGTGATCCTCTCACCTCAGCCTTCCTGGAAACTGGGACTACAGACACACCCCCCAATGCACAGCACCTTTGTTAGATTTGGGTAGACCCTAGCAAAATGTCAGCTTCAGGAGCCCAAATCAGTTGTTGGGGAAGACATGAGAAAGAAAGGAAAAGAAATGAATCAGCCGAAAAGAGCTGCAGATTTAACGGCTTGTCAGGCTCCCTGCTGGATGGCACCAACATGACATTTTAGCACCAATGAGTGTCAGTTGCATCTTTATCATAAGTAAGCCAGTCTCTGAAATGACTCTTTAAACGTATTAAAGTATATTTTAAGCTCGTCTGCAGTGGCTGTGTGTGGAGGCATTGCCTAACTGTTCAGTAAACTTGTCTTGGGGGAATAACAATTTAGGCCAGATGTATGGTCCCATTAAAGAAGAAGTCTGCTTTGGCTGCCTGTTTTGTGGGGACTGGGAAATGATACCCTTTCATAGCTGGTTATTATTGGAAAGGTAAGATCTTCCCCTCAAGCTCCCTGGATTCCAGCGAGACAGGCTCTGCCTGGGAGGTGCTGTCAAAAGAGGCTCTGATGGCTATCCCACCTCTGGCTGGCGAGGATTCAGGGCAGGCCAGGATGATGACTTTCAGGGTGGCTGCAGGTCCTCCCCTTGACCGACTGTGGGGTTGTGGGATGAGAAAAAAGGAATCCCCTTCCCACTCCATTCCCACCCCAGCTCTGCTGCAGACACGAGGGAGGTATGTTGTCCCCAGAGGACAATGTGACCCCAGAGGAGCCGAGTGGACCGTAGCCTGGTCTCTGTCACTGAGCTGACCACTAAGGCCTGTGTTTTCTGGAAAGTTAGAAGCCTCAGTGCTTCGCTTCTTGCAGTGGCAGGTTTGAGGTCTAGAACGGATAAAAATAAATCTATCCATAAAAATAACCACTAGATGTGGGAAAATGGAGTTGGCCCCGCTGGGGCAAGAAGGAGGACACTGCCTCTGGCATCAGAAGTTCATAGTCTGCATGTTCTGCTCAGCTCTGAGCAGTCCTGTTTCCCTCTTCTCGCAGCCGTACTCTTGACTTTACAGGTTCCTGTTCTTTAGGGTCTAGCCTGGCTCTCCTCAGCCTCCTGTCCTCCCCATAGCAGGTCAGTCTCTACAGGGCTTACATCACTGTGGATGCTGTCCCTACCCCATCTCTCACTTGAGGAAAATGCAGTCAGCACTGTCTCTCGCTTAGCTGTTTAACAGAATGTGTTCCTCTGCCTCTCGATGACTCCACCTTGAGTTTTCCAAATCTTCCTCACCATTTCCTGCACCTCCCCCAAATGCAGACTTCATGACTCCCTGTTGTGAATATCTACCATTTTGCCTTGGCTAGAACAGCAGCCATTTTCCCCATGCCCGAACCCAGTTCTTTGGGATGTCCTTTTTTCTCACTGTTAAGATGGAAGCTGGGCCAGGCCTGGTGGCTCATGCCTGTAATCCCAGCACTTTGGGAGGCGGAGGCCGTCAGATCACTTGAGGTCAGGAGTTCAAGACCAGCCTGGGCAACATGGTAAAACCCTGTCTCTACTAAAAATACAAAACTTAGCCGGCACGGTGGTGTGCGCCTGTAGTCCCAGCTACTCGGGAGGCTGAGGCAGGAGAATCGCTTGAAACCAGGTGATGAAGGTTACAGTGAGCTGAGATTGAGCCACTGTACTTCAGTCTGGGTGATAGAGTGAGACTCTGTCTCAATAAATAAATAAATAAATAAAAATACAAAAAAAAAAAAAAAATCACTGGGCATGCCTGTAATCCCAGGTACACAGGAGACTGAAGCCTGAGAATCACTTGAACCCCAGAGGCTGAAGTTGCAGTAAGCTGAGATTGTGCCACTATACTCCAGCCTGAGTGACAGAAAACAAAACAAAACAAAACAAAATCTCAAAAAACAAAACAAAACAAAAAACAATGATTGAAACTGACATTTTATTAGCGGTCCTAACGCCACCTGACCCAAGCTGAGCCAATTACATCCTTTCCTGAGAGTTTTGCACTTACGATCAAACAGAAAACAAGGCTTGGTTCCTGCTGCGAATACTGTGAAGAGAGAGACTCTGGAAGTATCAGGGGTCAAGTTCCCTGCCCCCTGGAAGAAGCCTGCAATAAATGAGAATATAGCTCGCATGCATGCAAGACAGGCAGAGGAGAAATCTAAGGAGTGAGTGCCAGCAGCACTGGAGTTCGTTGTACCTCATATCCCACTGTACCCCTGCCTTTCCTGCAAATGAGTTACATGACTCATTGTGCATGCCTACGCTAGATGAAACTAGGTTTTTTGGTCACTTGTACTAAGTAATGTAGAAATGTAGTGTAGAAAGTAATATACAAAGTCTTTGAGCTAGTACCTACCATTTAGATTCAGTCATTTCTGTGCATTTTATTCATTCAGTAAGTATCTCTGAATACCTACTGTTCAATTTAGCGTACATTTATTGAATGTCTACTGTTTCAACATCTACTGGACCCAGATGAGGTATACAGAGGTAATAAGCTTATAGTTTAGTAGAAGGAAAAGATATTTTCACAGCATAAGTAGCTACAATCAAAGATGCTATAATCTTTTAAATATATTTACTGAATGCTTACTATGTGCTAGGTAGTACACATTAAAAGATGAAATATAAAATGCTAGGAAACGCTAGGGTGATTGCCTCAGATGGGAATATTAGAAAGCTCTAGGAAGGCGATAATATTTGCAAGTACCTGAAAAATCTTGGAAAGCAAGCTTTAAACTGTTTTGGATGGGGGTGGGGTTAGGGTGGGACATGAGCAAAGTCTGGAGGTAGAAAGAATACAGAACGAGGTGGGTGGATTTCCTGAGGCCAGGAGTTTGAGCCTGGCCTGGGCAACATGGCAAAACCCCATCGCTAGTAAAAATACAAAAATTTAGCTGGGTGTGGTGGCACATACCTGTAATCCCAGCTACTTGGGAGGCTGAGGCATGAGAATAGTTTGAATCCAGGAGGCAGAGGTTGCGATGAGCCAAGATCGCGTCACTGCACTCCTGTCTGGGTGACAGAGCAAGACTCTGTCTCAAAAAAAAAAGAAAGAACAAAAGAATAGAGAAGAAAGACGGGGGAGGTGGTTTAGTTTAGTCAATGGAGGGCCCTGAGTGGCCTCACTGGGTCTATGTTTAGCAAGCTGGCTGTGGCAGTAGTGTGTAGGGTAGACTGCAAGCCTAGAGATGATGGGAGGGATAATCCAGGCACAATGCATTACTAGGCAATGTTATGGAACATAGTGATATGTAACATAGTCCCTGCCTTCCAGAAGCATCTAACCTGGTTGTGGAGAGATATAAAGTGAATAACAACGGAATAAAGTATATGCTGAAGTCTAAAACTTTGTTCCAGATGGAAAATCCAGTGAAAGTTTAGCAAAGGAAAGCTGAAGATGGGCTGGAAGCTTTGCAGAAGGCTTCTTAGAGTTGGTGAGACTCCAGTTGGACTTTTTGATTATTTCTAATGTTTTTCTTTCTACCTCCTTGCAGAGCAGGCCTGATAATGGCTGCAGGGTAGACAGATGCATTCATCAGAGTAACTTCTGTCCCCATGTCCTGTGTCTATCCTTATTATACAAAACCCAGGGCAAGGGTTCTAATGGGGAAGAAACTGGATCCAGGAAGACCCACTGAGCTCCAGCTGAGGGACTGGGGGCGTGAATTCTAGGCAGAGATACCAAGGCAGAAGTCCTTGGACTTGGCTTAGGTCAAGATGGCAGGAGATCAGAGAAGGCTGCTAGATGGAGACAGAGATAGCCAGGGTTTACCCTCCAAGACATTCTCATGTACAATGAAAACAACTAATTCTCTGGCCGGGTGTGGTGGCTCATGCCTGTAATCCCAACACTTTAGAAGATGAAAGCGGGCAGATCACTTGAGATCAGAAGTTCGAGACCATCCTGGCCAACATAGCAAAACCCCGTCTCTACTAAAAATACAAAAAAAAAAAAAAAAAAAAAATTAGCTGGGCATGGTTGCATACGCCTGTAATTCCAGCTATTCAGGAGGCTGAGATCAAGCCTCCTGTTAAAGCGGGAATCGCTTGAACCCAGGAGGCGGAGGTTGCAGTGAGCGGAGATCGCGCCACTGCACACTCCAGCATGTGTGACAGACCGAGACTCAATCTCAAAAACAAGACCAAAAACAAAAAACAACAACTAATTCTCAAGTTCAGATTGAGCATTGCTTCAGTAATCAGGGAGGGTCTGCTCAGGGAAGATAATAGTGACTTCAGCTGAGAGGGTCCAAGAAAGATAAAAATGGATATTTCTTGCTGTATTTATATGAGAGATAAGCAAATAGCAGCAGCTGTTTCAGCAGCAATAGCAGCAGCAATGGCAGCAGCAGGCTGGGCTATTTCTCCACTGCAAGAACCTTGATGAGTCCTCCATGGGAGGGCTGGCTTCCAGCTCACCCCCTTGCTGAGTGTGGGTGGTCTTCTACACTTGACAAACAACAATTTCGTTTTTCCCACTTCCTGGGATTCCTATGAGGGGACTGGATGGAACAGCTTTTACAGAGATCATTAGAAAGGGTGTCTGAATCTGCAAGGGTGGGACGCAGAATTAAATCAAAGGACACTTTCTCTGAGGGCTTGAGGAGCTGGTCTCAGAGGACCACCTAGTTATTATCACCACAGAGATCTTTGTGGCTCAACTTTTGTTTGTTGGGTTTTTGTTCTTTGTGTATTGCTGGTTTCATGCTCTGATTCTATGAGGTTTACTAGGGATGCCAAGCGTTCCATGTTACTCTGCGATCTCAGGCGGCTGCTGTGTTAGAGGTGGGTTAAACTGGGCAGAGACAGCCTGTGTTCATGGGAAAAGCCTGTGTGTTGGGCTGTGTGCTCCTGGAGGGAGGGGATTGTCTCTTCTCCATCTTTGCATCCCCGGTGACTAGAGCATCAAAGGCATCTGTGCATACTGTTAAATGAAGAAGTGCAGAATTTGACATGAGAAAACCCGAAACAGAAGGTGAGGGCCAGAAGCATCTTTCTGATCCAGGACTTTCGATAATATGCAGAATTTGTTTCATTTACTTGGGTGCATATTTTGCTCTTCTAATTTCATTCTGGTTCAATTGCTTTGGAAGCTGCAGTTGTTTGATTTTAATTTCACTTTGAACTCATTAACTAAGCTGTTATTATTTTTTTTAATGCAAGTTTGGTTCATGATTTGTTTTTCTAATCAAATATTTGTCTCTCATTTATTTCAGGGTATAACAAATTAGTGCCATTTAAAAATAGTTTTTGGTTAATGGTTGGGTTCAATAGAGCTGAGGAAGTGAGTGTGGAGTGAAGGGAACAAGCGATGATTTTTAAATTGAATTTTGAATCCTAATTAGAGAATCAGCAATGCCCTAAGTACTCGTTAAGTTTCCAATGAAGATCAAAGGAAGTCCAACTAGAAGGATCCTTGTGACCTCATGCTAGATAGAGTTTACAACCTGTCCCACCCCAGACCCCCTGTTCCAGAGCCTTTAACAGTTCTGTGTTTGCTCAGTACATTGCAGTTTACAAACCCACTGAGCTCCAGCTGAGGGACTACATCAAATATTTAATTTGATCCTTGCAAGAGTCCTATATGGTAGGAAGAATTGGGCATGAGTTATTATTCCCATCTTACAGTTGGGGAGACCGAGGCTCAGAGAGGCTGACTATATTGTTTGCTATCACACAGTGCATGGTAGAAATATAACAGAAATCCTTTAACTGCTGGTCCAAGGCTCTTTCCCTTGCCTTGGTGTGAAAGGCTTTCTTACCCTCTACATTCCAGGCCAATTCTGCAGGCTTCAGGATCCACAGATTTGGGGAGAACTGGGGAGAGAAGCCCTGGCCGGGAGGGGATGCTGGGAAAGGAGGGGTGGCAGTGGAACCTATCTCCATGCCAGGAACTGAATCCCAGCTCTTCTGCTTCTCAAGATGACACTGGAGCCTGGATTTCTGAAACTCACCTTCTCATCTTGGGGAGACCACAGGAGGCAGGCCCTCCTAGAAACCTAGTGTACAATTTACTTTGTGGGAGATGCTCAGCTCTCTTTTCCGTCTCTCCTTGACTTAAGCAGCTCCTGACCCCCATCTTCATGACCC